>NC_140587.1:42234545-43434545 GCF_964204655.1 Triturus cristatus
TCTAGACCTGGGGTGGGTAACCCACTATTTAGTGATTTCAAAATGGTGTGAAGAATTCCGTGGGTTGGTAAATCCCCGAAGGCCTTTAGAGGAGACTGCGTGGTCCTAAGCTTTGGGTCCCCGTGCCTAGTCCAGACTATTTTAGACAGGGCAGGGTCTGGTCACCTAAGCAAGGGCGATATTAATATACTACCGTTAGGTTTCTTCTATCGTAACTTTGTAGCCCATGTAAGAGGAAGGGTAGGTCTAAGGGAACCAGATCTGGTAACAGGCCCCTTTAATTATGCGGCTCCCACACGTAATAGATTTGAAGTTTTCTCTAATCTGGAGGATATAGATTGACTTGGACCAAATTCTGTATTAATAATTCAGTCATACACCCACGTGATGATTTGGGTGAGGGTGAAAGCGTAACAGGCATCAACAATCTAGGAGGCTCCATACCAACCCCGCTTTTTGTTCATAGGAGTGGGAGAGCCCTGGCTGTTAACATGTTGGGTGAGGCTGGGGAGTGTAGACCATCACTCATTAGTATCTCCTCACATGTAGGGGTTACTGGCGTAACAGACGAACTTAGGAAACAGCACTTTCCGTGCAGTAGAAACAATTTAGACCCAGCCATAGGATTTAACTTAGCTTCCTGGAATATAGCAGGGCTTACACCAAAAACTTCCTCAGGAGATTGGTCCACTTTTATTGAAGGCCACAGTATATTGATTTTCCTGGAAACCTGGGTTTTGGACCATGTATATCGACAGGGCTACCTAAATTGCTCTAAGAAAGCGCAAGGGGGTCAGAGGGGAAGACCGAGGGGGGTACTTACAACATGGGTGAGACAGTCAGAATGCTACAGGGTGGAGGAATTGCATATTGATAGCGGGGACATTTTAATAATCAGGCTACAGTTGGTAAATGTTCCTGAGCTGCTGCTTATTAATGTTTATGCTAGGGGGGTGCAAGGGGGAAAAGCTTCTCCCATCGTCGAGCTCTTAGATAACTTTTTAACTGAACATAGAGGCGCAAACAATTTGATAATTGCTGGCGATTTTAATTGCTCCTTTGAACCCCTTGATGAAAACAATGTTAATTTTAACTTAGAGGAGGATGCCCAGTGGAATATTCCACCTTCGGACCTTCCTCCAATTAAAAAATGGACAGGGGCAGCTTTGCAATTAAAAGTATTTTGCATGGAACAGGGGGTTAGGGCTGCTAACGGGAGAACCATCTCTGATAAGCAGGGTGTACACACTTATAATAACGGGTTGCGTAGTAGTCGCATTGACTTCATCCTGCTTAATGAGGAATTTTGGCCCTCCCTAACAGACATGGAGGTTCGAGAGCGCACTGAAAGCGACCACAACCCCTTAGTGCTTTCCATGCATCCCATAGGTATTTCTTTTGCTGTTAGTCAGGTGCCTGGTAATGGCCACGTGGAGGCACTTTTGACTAATGATACTAGGAGAGTTAAATGGTCAAATGTTATTTAAAAAAAGAGCATCTAGAACAAATGAATAAATTGGTGGCTAGTGCATTAGTTACTCTTCAGAACTGTGCCACCCAAGAAGAGACTAACTTAAAAGTTGTGCAGGTCCATGGCGAATTGTTTAATAAGCTTAAAGGCTTTTTTATTACTACAATTAAAAAACCTCAGAAACATTCTGGTTTTAAGGCGGCTGCTTGGTATGACCAATCTTGTCAAACGGCCTATAGAATCTTAGCCAGGGCGATCAGGTCGAAGAATAGGGGTGTTAGACCTGCCAGTCCTTTGGCTGTCCCCTCTTCATTTTTTTTTCTTCCTTTACCCTCTAATTTTTCTGTCCACTAGTTTTTTTGGTGTTGACTTAGAGGCTCTGAGTGCCCCATTATCATTAATTGATGGTGTGGCGCAAGGTGCTGCCCTAAAATGGAGGGAGGGAGAGAGCTCGTCCACAAAATGGTGGCCTAAACTGTCACCTCAGAACCTGGGCCATAGGCTGGCATGAGGAGTTCCAGAACCTTCTGGAACACTCTGGACAGTCAGGGCCCAGGCTATATATAGAGGTGAGGTGCGACGGCCATTTTGTGTGACGTGAGGTAGTCAGGAGTAAGGCACCTGAGTGGGGAGGTAGGTGCGCTGAAGGGGGAAACTGACTGTTCTTAGGGCCTGCTTTTTCTTTCCCCTCGGTTGACACTACCCCCTACCTCGTGGCCTGTCCCTGCCTTCAGCCTCTGACCCTGGCCAGGACTTCTGAAGAGAACGGGGGAAGAGAGTCACCAACTCCGGCTTCCCTGACTTGCCTGGGACCCCCCCCCTATCTTATTCTGCCACTGGCGTGTGCCTGCTACTTCCCAGCCTGCCTGCCCTGAGCTGGGGCATCTCTGAGGGAGAAAGGGGGTGCTAGGCGCCCAAGCAATCGCAACCTCCTAATCTGCAGGTCCCCCCTTAATTTCTATCCCCCCCCCCGCTGAGGGGGGCCCTGAAAAGCACTACCGCGACCCCGGGGCCGAGTAGAGTAGCGCCTGACATCCACGGGGCCCGCGGGGAAGACTGGGGTCCCACTGTGACTGGATACGTTCGCGCGGCGCAGCCCAGAATTGTGAGTGAGCCACCGGAGGGTAAAAGAAGGCCGCATTAGGCCTTGAAGCCAGCATCACTCTTATCACGTGCCGGGGGCGGACTGCGAAACGCCGCCCCTGCCGCTGGCCGATTGGGTGAGGAGGCCGCGCCCCCACAGGCCGCGCTGCTTCTTGCGGCTGCTGCCGTGCCTCCCGGCAGCCACTAAGACCGGTCCCCCTGGCCTCAGGAGACATTGTGTGGCCCAAGGACGACCCCACGTCAGCGCTTCAATTCCCCCCGGACACCGCCAGAGAGTGGGGCCTGCCGGCGAGAGGAGCTCTCTGAGGAGCGAGTCCTCAACCGGCCGAAAAGACCTGCGAGAGGCCCACAAGTAAGGAAACCCCTGGGGAGGAGGGCGGAAGGCCGGAGTGGCCCTGGATTCGCCCCTCCCCCGGGGAAGTCTCTCCTTGAGCCCGGTGGGCTCCCACTGCCCAGCAGAGAGAATAACTCTGCTCCTGGCCCCCTGCATTCTCACCCTGTGAAAGACGAGGCATTTACATAGTAAGCCGGGCATTTTGGGGGTATACAGGAGTCTGCTAACGAAGGCCAAGTTTAATGTCCTGAAAGGCCAGTTTTCCCGCTCCAAGGGAAAGGCATGTTCTATGCTGCAATGACCAGCCATGTGTAATGAGCTTATGTAAGATTATATTTCATGCATCAAGGTGTTGCCAGAATTGAATGCTACGTGCAGCGCTTTATGTAAAGACCGGATTTCAAGCGCATTGTGATTACTACGTGCAGCGCTTTATGTAAAGACCGGATTTCAAGCGCATTGTGATTACTACGTGCAGCGCTTTATGTAAAGACCTGATTTCAAGCGCATTGTGATTACTACGTGCAGCGCTTTATGTAAAGACCTGATTTCAAGCGCATTGTGATTACTACGTGCAGCGCTTTATGTAAAGACCTAATTTCAAGCGCATTGTGATTACTACGTGCAGCGCTTTATGTAAAGACCTGATTTCAAGCGCATTGTGATTACTACGTGCAGCGCTTTATGTAAAGACCTGATTTCAAGCGCATTGTGATTACTACGTGCAGCGCTTTATGTAAAGACCTGATTTCAAGCGCATTGTGATTACTACGTGCAGCGCTTTATGTAAAGACCTGATTTCAAGCGCATTGTGAATGCTATGTGCAGCGCTACGTTTAATGACTTTATTTAATGCGCTATGGAATTTACTGTGCTGGATTGGACCACCAAGTGGCGCTTAATTTCATACCAGGTCTAAAGTAAAATAGTATTGCCAATTTAGTCACAATGATATGTTTTGACTCTAATGTGGTTTAGATAAAAACTGATTAACCTCACTGAAAGAAAAGAAATGTTTTGACTCTAATGTGGTATAGATAAAAACTGATTGAATTTGCTTGAAAGAAAAGAAATACATGATATAAGGAAAGATAAAGCTTTTCTACCTTTTCTAATTAGTTGGTGTAGCGTCATTTTTAGTGGTGGTACGCTGGAGTGTGAAGTGAGTGTGATGCAAGCACGACATGTTACTCTGGAATAAGGCCTTTCCACCTGAGCCAAGCTACCCTGGGACTCTAGGTCCAACAAGGGGTAATATAAAAAGGGCGAGGGCAGGGTACAAGCTGGCCCAACATCAAGCAAAAAGGGACTGGGACGAACAGCACTGGGCTGAGCTGCTTGAGGCATGCTCTGGGAGCAGTATGGCCCCTTTTCTGGCACTTAGTGAAGTGGGGCAGTGGCGAACCTAGCAGGGTGCCAGTGAACCACGTAGCTCCAGACCAGTGGGTATCTCGCTTTAAAGCCCAGTTTGCAATTATGGATGAGGCACAGGAAAAACTTGATTTGCCGCCTCCCACATCCACCCTGCATTTTACTAAGAAAGAGGTGGAAACAGTATTACTTTTAATGCCGAGAGGCAGGGCGCCAGGACCTCACTGTATTCCTGCGGATCTGTTCCTCCATGATATATATAACTGGGCATCCTACATACAGCTCCTCGTGAATGCTATAGCAAGTGCAGCACCTATGCCCGGCACATGGTCAGGAGCAGAAATTCTCCCTATCTTAAAGAAAGGGAACCGCTCTAATCCAGCCAACTATAGGCCGATAAGCCTTACAGAAAGTTTCAGCTAGGTTGGTTCTGAGCCGTATCCAGGCCTGGGTTGAGGAATATGACATCTTGTCTCCACTCCAGGTGGGCTTCCGTTCAAGAACCAGCACTATTGATCAGGTTTTTAGGTTTATTTTGATTTATTGGCATATAGTAATTATAGGGGGGTACTATCTACGCAGCTTTTGTCGACCTTAATTCGGCTTTCGATCTTGTCCCCCGCAATAAAATGTGGAGAGCCTTTTTGGAATTAGGCATGCCGCTAGAAATTTTGGCTTTCCTGGTTACTTTACATGATGCCAATTACGTGGAGGTACGTTGGGATACACAAGGAAGTGTTACTCAAAGGTTCCCTATAGCGCAGGTGGTTCGTCAGGGGTGCGTGTTTAAGCACCAACCATCTTCTCCCTATATAATAATAAGGTAGTACAGTATTTTCAGAAATACGCTACTGATGCACCAACTCTAGTAGGTATGAAGATCCTGCGGCTTATGTTTGCAGATGATACCCTTATACTCTCTAAGACATGAAAGAGCTTACAGTGTGCCCTAGCGAGATTTGAGGAGTTTTGTCAGGACCATGATCTTCTAGTGAATGTGGAGAAAACAAAATTTATGGTCTTACACAAACATAAGAATATTACGGGTAGAGTTGAAATGAAGGAAGGTATTTTGGAACAGACTCAGAACTTTACTTATTTGAGGGTAACTATTGGTAGTAAACTCAGTTGGAAGCCTCAGATTGATTTACTTACTGTCAAGCATGCCCAACTCTCAGGTGCCCTGCTGAAGGAGCAGCGTTTTCCATACACCAAACCAATTGCTCCAGTATTAAAAATATACACCACAAAAATCTGCGCCTCAATTTTGTATGTGGCCGAATTGTGGGGCTTTGCCAATCTAGTTCCCCTAGTAACAGCCCAGAATAAATTTCTGAGGTCATTAATCGGCCTTCCACAGTCTACACTGCTATTGCCCTTATTTCTAGATTTGGGTAGCTATTCAATTGAGGATGTGGCACATTTTAGGCCAGTGGCTTACTGGAGAAGGCTCTGGGTCACTCCAGAGCTTTCCCACTACGCACAGGCTCTTCTGGAAGTTAGGGAGGCTGACGGTATGAGTAAAATCCTGTGGCTAAGGCGAGTAAAAATCACTCTTTGCGAGATGGGGATGAGTAGGTTGTGGGTAAATCCCGTCGGAAATCCCTTCCCAGCGAAGAGTGAATTTAAGGCAGTGTATTGGAATTCGCTTATTATGAAGCGTTTTTCCGCCTTAACTAGACCCTCACTATCCAGAGACTTAATAGAGCATAAGCATGAAGTGGAGTACAAAGATTACTGAGATCTCATTACCTCTTCAACAGATAGGAAACTTTATCACCAATTTAGGGTGGGTTCTCTTCCCACCAATTCATTTGTTAGTAAATGGCATACCTTGATTAGCAGTAAATGCCCATTCTGTCCAGCCATAATGAATCGCTGGCACACATTCTCTTCGTTCGCCCAGCATATATCATCCCTAGGACCAGATGGCTGAAACCCCTATGTTCAATTATGGGCATTAGGCTGAGTAGCGAAGCACTTAGGATCCTAAAAACATCTACTAACGAGTCCACAGTGATCGCTGTTGCCAAGTTCCTAGGCTGGTCGTGGTTGATACGTGCTAACGAGAGGAGGTATTGTTAATTCTCCCTTCGCTCCCCCGTCTGGGGTAAAAGCATTTTGTATTTTGTACATTGCTGTATTAGTTTAGAATGAACCTAAGCTGGTTTTTGTATGCAGGATCATGAATATTTGTATATACCTTGGTGGCAGCTAAGCCCGAGTTCATTTTTAGCAGTTTTTAGTTATTTATTATATATTTATGCATTTCACCATTGAGGACCCATTACACTTTTTGTATAAAATCGTTTTAATGTTTAAATATGTTTACCTTTGTGCTCATGTATTTCGCCTCCTGGATTAAATGAATTGTCTTTTGTGATTTTAAATCGAAATAACGACTAAATGATGATGATGATATAGTTAGGAGCCACTCTGGTGCTCTCTCTCACTATATGGTTGCAACAGGCATCTGAAAACCCCGTGATACGCTCAGCTACGCGGCAGACCAAGGTACTGGCTTCTGCTTGAATTTAAATACAAGCAAGAGAACCATAGAAATTGCAAGTAGCAACTCGAAAGTAACGCATCATATGGATTATGAATGAATGAGCGAAGAATCAAATAAATCTCTACTAATGCCTAAACGAGCTTGTTGAATCTACTACGAAAGTACACGTGCAAACACGAACAAGAATTGAGGATTCATTAATCTAAGACATTAGCGCAACAAATAGGGAGGCAGTGAATTGAGACACTCTCCCTCGGCTATCTTTGATAACGAAATTGAAGCCCCATTTTAGTATTGTTTTTAATCGATATTGAGAGCTGTTTTAAAGTATTGGTCCTGAAGAAGGTGTTACATACTAGATATTACATCGAAACGCGTCGACAAGAGGACAAAAATTATATTTGCTGTTCTTATATTTTTGTATTGTTTATTTTATGTAAGTGGTTTTAGGACAAGAGGACAAAAATTATATTTGCTTGTATTGTTTATTTTATATAAGTGTTTTATTATATGTTCAATTCAATTATGTGTAATTATTGATTTCAAATGTTAAATATGTGTGTTATTAAGGTCTGGGATTGTATGAACTGCATTCATTGATGGAGACTGTAAAACTTCAAGCAGTCCTGGATGCAATATTGTAAATTCCATTTGTGAAATAAGAATTTTAATAATAAAAAACATCATATCCTATTTCTGTGGTGCGACAGTTTGTAGATTTTATATCTCGGGTTCACAATATAGTATATACGACTCCATGAGTGGATAACTTAAATCAATACAAAAGGGAAGCTCTTTTTGAATACTCTACATACCCGGTCCCTTTTGGTATACCTGGGAAACTCTCTTTTTTTGTATCTGCTCTCTCTCTCTATGTCTGATGTTCAAGGTTCACCCTGGTGCTCTCTCTCACTATGTCTTATGGTTAGAAGTCACTCTGGTGTGCTCGCTCTGCTGCTCTCTCTCTCTATGTCTGATGTTCAAGGTTTACCCTGGTGCTCTTTCTCGCTCTATGTCTTATGTTTGAAGTCACTCTTGTGCTCCCTCTCACTATGTCTTATGGTTAGAAGTCACTCTGGTGTGCTCGCTCTGCTGCTCTCTCTCTCTATGTCTGATGTTCAAGGTTCACCCTGGTGCTCTTTCTCGCTCTATGTCTTATGTTTGAAGTCACTCTTGTGCTCCCTCTCACTATGTCTTATGGTTAGAAGTCACTCTGGTGTGCTCGCTCTGCTGCTCTCTCTCTCTATGTCTGATGTTCAAGGTTCACCCTGGTGCTCTTTCTCGCTCTATGTCTTATGTTTGAAGTCACTCTGGTGCTCTCTCTCACTATGTCTTATGGTTAGAAGTCACTCTGCTGTGCTCGCTCTGCTGCTCTCTCTCTCTATGTCTGATGTTCAAGGTTCACCCTGGTGCTCTCTCTCTCTATGTCTTATGGTTAGAAGTCACTCTGGTGTGCTCGCTCTGCTGCTCTCTCTCTCTATGTCTGATGTTCAAGGTTCACCCTGGTGCTCTCTCTCACTATGTCTTATGGTTAGAAGTCACTCTGGTGTGCTCGCTCTGCTGCTCTCTCTCGCTATGTCTGATGTTCAAGGTTCACCCTGGTGCTCTTTCTCGCTCTATGTCTTATGTTTGAAGTCACTCTTGTGCTCCCTCTCACTATGTCTTATGGTTAGAAGTCACTCTGGTGTGCTCGCTCTGCTGCTCTCTCTCGCTATGTCTGATGTTCAAGGTTCACCCTGGTGCTCTTTCTCGCTCTATGTCTTATGTTTGAAGTCACTCTTGTGCTCCCTCTCACTATGTCTTATGGTTAGAAGTCACTCTGCTGTGCTCGCTCTGCTGCTCTCTCTCTCTATGTCTAATGTTCAAGGTTCACCCTGGTGCTCTCTCTCTCTATGTCTTATGGTTAGAAGTCACTCTGGTGTGCTCGCTCTGCTGCTCTCTCTCTCTATGTCTGATGTTCAAGGTTCACCCTGGTGCTCTCTCTCACTATGTCTTATGGTTAGAAGTCACTCTGGTGTGCTCGCTCTGCTGCTCTCTCTCGCTATGTCTGATGTTCAAGGTTCACCCTGGTGCTCTTTCTCGCTCTATGTCTTATGTTTGAAGTCACTCTTGTGCTCCCTCTCACTATGTCTTATGGTTAGAAGTCACTCTGGTGTGCTTGCTCTGCTGCTCTCTCTCTCTATGTCTGATGTTCAAGGTTCACTCTGGTGCTCTCTCTCTATGTCTTATGTTTGAATTCATTCTGGTGCTCTCTCTCTCTATGTCTTATGTTTGAATTCACTCTGGTGCTCTCTCTCTCTCTATGTCTTATGTTTGAATTCACTCTGGTGCTCTCTCTCTCTATGTCTTATGTTTGAATTCACTCTGGTGCTCTCTCTCACTATGTCTTATGGTTAGAAGTCACTCTGGTGTGCTCGCTCTGCTGCTCTCTCTCTCTATGTTTGATGTTCAAGGTTCACTCTGGTGCTCTCTCTCTATGTCTTATGTTTAGGAGTCACTCTGGTGCTCTCTCTCTCTATGTCTTATGTTTGAATTCACTCTGGTGCTCTCTCTCTCTCTATGTCTTATGTTTGAATTCACTCTGGTGCTCTCTCTCTCTCTCTATGTCTTATGTTTAGGAGTCACTCTGGTGCCCTCTCTCTCTATGTCTTATGTTTGAATTCATTCTGGTGCTCTCTCTATGTCTTATGTTTAGGAGTCCCTCTGGTGCTCTCTCTCTCTGTCTTATGTTTAGGAGTCACTCTGGTGCTCTCTCTCTCTATGTCTTATGTTTGAATTCATTCTGGTGCTCTCTCTCTCTCTATGTCTTATGTTTGAATTCACTCTGGTGCTCTCTCTCTCTCTATGTCTTATGTTTGAATTCACTCTGGTGCTCTCTCTCTCTCTATGTCTTATGTTTAGGAGTCACTCTGGTGCTCTCTCTCTCTCTCTGTCTTATGTTTAGGAGTCACTCTGGTGCTCTCTCTCTCTATGTCTTATGTTTGAATTCATTCTGGTGCTCTCTCTCTCTATGTCTTATGTTTGAATTCACTCTGGTGCTCTCTCTCTCTATGTCTTATGTTTGAATTCACTCTGGTGCTCTCTCTCTCTCTCTATGTCTTATGTTTAGGAGTCACTCTGGTGCTCTCTCTCTCTCTATGTCTTATGTTTGAATTCACTCTGGTGCTCTCTCTCTCTCTATGTCTTATGTTTGAATTCACTCTGGTGCTCTCTCTCTCTCTATGTCTTATGTTTGAATTCACTCTGGTGCTCTCTCTCTCTATGTCTTATGTTTAGGAGTCACTCTGGTGCTCTCTCTCTCTGTGTCTTATGTTTAGGAGTCACTCTGGTGCTCTCTCTCTCTATGTCTTATGTTTAGGAGTCACTCTGGTGCTCTCTCTCTCTGTGTCTTATGTTTAGGAGTCACTCTTGTGCCCTCTCTCTCTCACTATGTCTTGTGGTTAGGGGTCACCCTGGAACTACCTTCACTACCGTGCTATGGTGATGGGCCCCCCCTGACACTCTCTCACTGTGTTTCCTGTTTTATGTTAAGGGGTAATCTTCACACTTCCTTCTTCAACACCTTACTATGAAGATGGGTCTTCCTGACGCTCACTCACTATGTGAGAGGGAGATATCTCTGGTGCTCTCTCTCACACTAACATTTCGGGGTGACTCTGGCGCTCTGCTCACCATGTCTTATGGATAGGTGCTCACCCTGGCACTGTCTGGCAATGGTCACATGCCACACTTGGACCCCCCGACTATTCCTTAGAGTTAGGGGACCTCCCGGCACTACTGTGCTCTATGTATGGGCCATCATTGTGCCCTTTCACTAATCCCTAGAGTAGGGGTCATCCTGGCATTATCTTGCTATGGTCAGGGGTCACCCTGGGTGGGTTACTCTAATTCTCCCTCACTATACCTGATAGTTATGGGTCATCCTGCCCTTTCCTTCCTGTACTCTGGTCAGGGCTCTGCGTAGTGTTTGTAAAATCATCAAGTAGCCGCATGTCAGGTGTGAACCCTTCAGTCAGTGAAGAGCTATCACTACCTGCACTTTGTGCATTGAGAACCCCTACTTCAAATAGTAAAAACTTAATTACAGGCCCAAGAGCTGGACGGGGTTTGGTAATCAACCGAGTAGGTAAATTGCCTGAGTTGGTCATTCTGAAACCCAAATGGATCTTATTAGTGGTTGTGTGGACAAGCCGAGTCCTACCTGGATTGCAACTTTTCTGATGTAGTTCATGGAAGAGCTGACAGAATCTGATACTTTACTTTGACATGACACTGATCTGATTAGAAACACTGCTTTTTCCTGAAGAAGATCAACTGTAAGCAATTAAGAGGGTTGAAACGTTTACGTATCACCGCTAATTTACATAGCATTCAAGTTATGAACTTTACATAACTTGCATGATACCTGGACTGATATTCGGTCAGACATTGGAATTGGTCAGTTTCAGTAACCAGAGGACTCTTTCCTTGTATATAAACTGTTCTCGCGCATATGTTCACTTTTGGTACACCATTGCACTTGCAGTGCACCTTCACCAGGAGCACCTTTTGTTCTGAACTTTATTTTTTTACAATAATACTGATTATACAAAAAGTCCATAACATATGAGATGTGAAACTGCCTTTAGTCTCTGTTACATCTCATTGATTGTAAATTAGGATATGTTTTAGCCTGTTTTGAGGCTCCCGAGAATGTTGATTTGTGATAAATGAATCCGATGGAGCACTGTCTTCTTCCTAACGGATGAGGTGTAGCTGCCAATGCTATACCTGCATTTGATTTCTACAAAGTGAAAACCAGAAGTTTGATCTAGAGACCCTGAGAACAGCTTTTCACTGGTACACCCCAAAAAGACATCTTAGACCACCTCCCCTTAGGAAGGTGATCATTCCAAGACTTCAGAAAGCCAGATGGGGTGGCCGCTCCTTCTCAGTATCTGCAGCCAAACTATGGAACATTCTCCCCACTCATATTGCGAATCTGGGTACTGGTGTCTCTTTTCCCTTCTGTGATTGCAGCTCTTGTGGATTTAAAGGATGCCCTTTGCCTTGCAACTTTAGAGCTGTGTAATGCGCTTTATAAGTTCCAACTCAAATTCTAATCAAATTACAACTATTTTGAGGAAATTATAATCAAGTTTTGAGTTCATTAATAGCGAACACATTTCTTCCGTTTTTAATATTGTTCCATTAATTACTATCCTTCTGGTAAGATGAGTGGTGCGTCTGGAGTTGTCATTAGGGGGGCAGATGGCTCCATGTCACCATGATATCACTTTCCCATTCCCAGACTTGCTTTTACATATCACTGTTCAAAGTCCAGGAATGGAAAAGGGGTGCCCTGTGAGAGGAAGCCATCAGGTCACCCTAGTTGTCAAGGTGACTCCTTAAATGAATCCTGACTTCTTTTTTGCCTACAACACTTTTAAATCTCTGAGCTCACAAGTTTCCCACGAGTCAGTAGCCTTTCTAGTCCAGGTTTTCATGGTGGTAGCGCATTTCACGCTGAAAATCAGCACAAGCGGCACCACGTTGTGCGCATGAGAACAGCATTTTGTTTTAACTGCTTTATCTGCTGTTCTGTGAATGGTGCTGAGCCTATTTTTTATGTTTTAATGTGTGCCAATCCCCCCCATCCCACTCATCCATCCCTCTTTATTTTTACTTATTTTTTATCAGTGTGTGTCTTTCAGTGGGGGCATTTTATGTTTTTGTCTTTTTCCCCCTTTTTCGTGAATTGTTGTACTTTTTTTGTTTTCCCTTTCCTTGTGTTCCACTTCCTTCTGTTCTTCCTTTCTGCTTTGTGTTGTCCTGCTTCTATTTCTATTCACCCGGCCCATTGCAGAAAAAGCATGACTCTGTGGGCGGCAGTGCCGTGCAAAGCTACAGCCCTACCCCAGAAGTGGCCGCGCTGGTTATTTGGGGTCAGCGCCACCTCTCCTCCATGCTGGCAAGAGGGGGCAGGCCTCAGACAGCATACGCCATGCGGGAGCATTGGCTGCTGTGGGGGAGAGTGCTCCAGTACGCAGTGACGGCTCCTTCGCTAAGGCGGGGGAGCATCGCCCCACTACCAGGAGCAGCAAAGAAATGAAAATGAATAATTTCGCCTTGTATATTTTTTTATCCTGTTTCTTTTCTTTTCAACTCTTCTGTCTCATGTTTGTTACATTGTTGCTATCCCTGCATTATCCTTGTCTCTATATTCATGTTTCTGTAGCTGACTTTCTCCTGTCTGTAGGTTTCTTCTGTTTTGTTTGTAAACTTTCCCTCTACCCTTATCTGTCTTGCAGTACTATAAGACTAAGAGAATAGATGTTTGGTTCTGTGAAGACTTCAGGCTCAAGTAAGCTATTATTCATCACACGTTTGTTGAGAAGGCTTTCTTGCTCATGGTTAAACAGTGAAAAGAAGAGAGTGGCCTTGGTCATGCCCCTGTCAATGTTGTGTTATCAATCATTTGTATCGTATACTAGCAGTTTTCTTGACACTGCAGCATGGCAGGAAAGTATGAGATCCCAATTTTGATTGCGCTTGACCCCCTGGATTTTCTAACATTTCAATCAACAAACTTCCCAAAGTGATAGTTTTAATGGAAGAATGCTAACCGAACTGTAGTGAGGTATTGCTGTTGTACTTTATTCAAAAATAAAAATATTTACTTAGGAGGCTAATCTGGTATCGGAAATGGGTATTTTTTTTTCTAGCCCGCCAGACCATCAGTGCCGGGGCCAGCGGCAGAGCCAGTGTGACAGAGGAGGCCCAGGAGGTTGGAGGGGGAGAAGTCCCAGCGGTGGTAGGGAATGGTGGTGGTAAGTCATGTTGCTTGCTTATTGACAAATTAAGTATACTGCATTTGTTAAGCGAGGCAGATATCCCACACATCATCATTCATCACCACCCTGTCCATGGCATTTCACCCCCTGTGACCTAACTGCAGCCTGGTTCATTCCACACTGCAGTGTTGGCTGTGCAATGTGCGTCTGCTTGAGATAGTGCGGCATTACAAAGTTTTCAATGCATTACAAACCGAAAACAAGGTGTGTTTCCCAGTGCCCACCCAGTCAACTCCTACCATTACTTTACCCCATGATTCTTTTCTGAGTCCTGTCCCAGCGTACCAAGAGATCGAAAAATCAATTTTTCTGGCCAAGTGATTTATGTACATATATTTCATGGCTTCCATGATGGAGTTACAACTCTTAAAATGTTTCCCTTTCTTCTTCGTGAACTACAGTGATTAACTAAGCAAAGGTTTAGCACATGATGATCAATGACACCTCACCATTCTATAGTGTGAGAAGTTGGCCTGGCATATGCTGGTCACTAGTTATAGTGGCCACCTTGCACCAGTCCAATTCGACTCCTATGGTAGATAGGTTTAAGACAACCTTTTAAAGAAAGCTATCCTAGTGGTAGCTGTGGAGACCAGCCTTCAGGCTGTCTCAGAGGAATGTAAAGCAGCTTGTTTTACCTTATAATCTCTTCAATTACCAAATGAAAGGACACCACACAGGTATATATATCAAATATATATGTATTTATTACTAGTCACACTCTACTAATCTCTTTATGAGATTAGAAGTCAGGAACATATGCAAATATCAACGTTTCACAATACGTTAAGCACAAATATGGCTGGGGCCCTAGGGGCGTACCAGACAACATACTAAAAAAAGAGGTTTAGGATTGTCGACTTGCAAGGGGACAAGGCCTAGGGCCTGTAGAATCACTGAGGCCTCACTAATCCACCTAAGGCAGGTAAGTAAAGGACCCACGGGAGACGCGTGCAGTGTGAGAACACAGCCGCGGGCTCCCCATTGATTTCAATGGAGCAGGTCGCGGTTGGAATTTTAAAGTTTTAGGGTACTTCTAGAGAGTCTACAACCAAGCCACTTACAAGGTAAGTAGTTTGAGGGCCAACACCCACAGGAGCACCGGAGTGCATGAGTTACCTCACCCAGGGAAGTGCATAGGTGTCTTTTGGTGTCGGGTCGCGTCGTCGTTTTCAATGGAAGCCGAAGAAGTTTTGCTGCTTGTGAAGACTGGAGAAGTGTCCAGTGGAATCGAAGGCTGGATTCAGGATGAAGAAGACCTGAAAGCAGAAGGGACAGTGTTCACAGTCACTTTCCAGTGACCCGGGGCCATGAAGATGGATGCCCACGGAAGTCGGGTGATTTTAGGTGATCAAGGGTGTTTTGACTCTTCAACCACGAGGTCCAGGAGGCATCGACGACAACCAGGAGCTGGATTCAGAGTGTCCCACAAAGTCTGCAGCTTACTGAGGTGTCGGCAACCAGATTGGAGCCAACAAGCCTTAGGAACAGCAAGTCTTGTGGAAAGTGAAGAAAGTCAGCGGTGCAGACCAGCAAGGTCTGAGGGACTCACCCAGCAAGGGTAAGTCAGGGCAGTCCTGGAGCAACCAGGGGAGTCCTTTGGTTTGATGACAAAGTCTTCAGGGGACCCACAAGCCAGCCAGCAAGGGATCGCGAAGACGCCTCGTGAGGATTCGCTTCACAGGAGCCCACGATCACTCAGGAATGAGGTAGGCCTCTGATTTTCAAGGGAAATTGTGCTGGAGGCTTGAACCACACGTGGTCCAACACACAAGTTCTTAGAACATCGTGAAGGGGTTGCACTCAACAATAGTGCACGGTACCTGCGTATTGCTGTTCCTCGTCACTCGTGGGGTCCACTCGCCTCAGCTTTGCTGGGGACTCACAATGGCCGTCAGGAAATCCACTTTCGGGGCAGCAGGGACTTTGGACTCCAGCGGGAAAGTTTGCAACCGTTGATTCAAGTTTTTGGTGCCTGCCAAGCAGAGGAGTCACTCCTTGACTCCAAGGTAGATTCTTCAGTCTTCCAAAGGCAGTGGAACATCAAAGGGCCAGGATTCTTCTTGTAGAGCGTCGTCCAGGGATATCTGATTTGCAATGGCAAGGTTTCCCTATCTTATACTAAAGGAAAGGGAGGGACTAGCTCTATGACCACTCCTATGGGAGGGTCAGGGTAGTGGGTGGTTACACCCACTTCCCTTTGTCCAGTTTCATGCCAGAACAGGGACAGGTAGCCCCTGAACCGGTTTGAGCTGGCATATGCACAGAGGAGCCTACTGCTCCCCCAGTGCAGGACTTCAAAGCACTCTAGGAGTGCACCCACCCAGCCCCAATACACTAAATCCTGTCTGGAAGGTGGTTACACCTCCCTGTGACAGGATGCCTATTGTTGGGCCTCCTCCACTGCGAGTTTCAGTCAGCAACAGGAGGGCAGCCCAGTGTCTTTGCTGGTGGCATCCATTTTGTGATGCCAGGGCTCTTTCAGATTTCTACCGTGTTTCCACAGTAGGTACATTTCTTTCCCTCTAGAAGGGTGGGATCATACTCCCACACTAATTACTGGTGTCGGGGTATGATTCCAAGTTGTTTGACACCAAACACGACATGTTTTGATGCAGTCATTCTAAAGTTAGCATTTACCGCTAGGTTACAATGCACTTAAGAGTATATGGTTTAACCGCATCCACAAACAGCCACAGAGAATAGACTCTGCCAGCTGCAGAGGGACCCTGCTCAGGCAGAGGCACCCCCTCACATTGTACACCAAGCACCCTGCCCTCAGGACTGATAGGGCCTGCCTTAGGGGTGACTGATAGGTTTATATGTGTGTGTATGGTGAGATATAGGGAACCTATACCTCAGTGAGGAGTGCTAACACTACCTCACCCAGGCTGCAGTAGCAGGCCTGTAGTGTCAGATTTTGTCTGCTTCCCAGGGGTGGCATAATACATGCTTCAGCCCCTGGTAGGCCTGTGAAGTACCTATGCCCTTGGTACCTAAGGTACCATATACTAGGGGCTCATAAGGTACCACAGTATCCAATCATTAGTGCATCTAATATGCGCACCAAGTTGTTTAGAGAGATCAGAGAGACTGGGGCCCTGATTAGCAGGGACCCAGCCAGACTATAGCCAGAAACCAGTGTTAACATCAGGAAAAAAGTGGGGGCAACATAAGTGCAGATCCTACTCTCCTACATATAGCAAAACCTCTACCTAGCTTAATCCATCTAACTTACCCTGCAGGAGAGTAACTTTACTTACTAACAAGTTAATGTATTTATTTAAAATCATTTGTGGTGGAGGGAGAGGCCAGGGAACAAAGAGGGCCTAAGTGCCTGATTTAGAGTTTGGAGACAGGGATACACTGTGATGGAGGAGCCAACTATAATATATGTTCAGTTTCCTTCCCTGTGCTGCAGTGCAGAGCTTTTTACACTGTCTTCTTACGGCAGACAGGATATTCGTGTTTTACATGACGTTTGTGACATAGTATTTCTATTATTTATGTGTCTCTTGGAGTCAGGTTAGAATTGAAAGTTAGTCGGAGAAATACAGGGTCACTGGAATTAAAGTAAGATAATAAATGTCCATTACACCTGCCCCAGGTGCAGACAGCACAGAATAGCAAACCCGACGCTAGCATGCCTCCAATAAGGTTGCACAACAAGAATGCTAATAATTGTGCTGCATACATGCCTTACTCATTTATGAGAGGTAAGTTTTCTTTGTACACGCAAAGTGTCTGTTTAGTTTTTACTATTAAATAAAAATAACTTTATTCTGGTGGTATTCTGGCTTAATTCCTTGCAGTCAGTGCTTTATATGATACGTGTGTGGGGAAAACGTGGTTCTGTGACTATTCACCTCAAAAGTTCCAATGGCCTTGGGGACTAGCAGTGTTCTACTACTGTGCCATTATATAAACAGTTGTTTGCACTGAGCATTATTTACAATGTGTCTTTATTTTTTTCTTTCTTGATATAGCTACTCATGCTGGTCCACCATCATGGCAGAAGATAGCCGCCGGGCTGTGGTATCACTGATGGAGGCCATCCAGGCTGAATATCACTGGCTGGAGGAGAGATGGAGGCAGGTGTCACTGCCCCAAGTCCCTCCGGTGTCAGCGTCCACAGCCCAGCCACACCATCGCCAGCACTGCTGGCAGCCGGGATCCACCAGTGCTCCCTCCTCATCATCATTCACAGACCGCCTCCTCCCCAGCTTCCTTATGGAGCTGGCACTGCTTCCGTAAGAGGTGGCATGCCTTCACACCCGGATAGATGCCCTCTAAGCCCTTTTTTTAACAAATATATTCTTTGTTGGGACGGACTTTTGTTGTGGGTGGAGAGAGGGGGTATTGGGAAGGGCAGTTGGGGTGAGGAGGACTTTGTTGGACTTACTTTGGCTATTGGTTGTGGTGATTTATTTATTTGTTTACGGCTACGGATGGGCCTGTTGTGGGTGGAGAGGGTGGGTTTTTTTTTATTTGTAAAAAAAAGAAATTGTTTCTTTATATGTCTTTTGTCTTTGCACTTTTAACGCAGCCTGTTTTTTTTTTTTTTTGACAAAAAGCTGCCCCTGGAACATTCACGTAACTGTACGTAGACTTTTCCTCCTTGACTTTCCCTAGCTGATCCTGAAGTACCTTGCCAAAAAATTATTTATTTGCTAGCTTGCTTACTTTACTTACACCCAAACAATACCCTGCTACCAGAGTGGGAACAACAAAGACTAGGTCTGTCTTATTTCTTGAAGATGTTAACTTTTGCCACTTTTGAAGCACCCAGCCACTTATCAAAGTAAATACCAGTTAGTTTTACGTTTGTCCTATTACCCTCTATAACTATATTGACCACTGGGGGGAGGGGCTATATTGCCTAAAACATACATAAAACAAATCTGGATCTTCAGTAGAAGTGACTAACTAAACTAATTCACTTTAGTTCTTAGATCTATTGCCTGAATAGATAAAGCAATGGATACTACCTCTCCCAATCTTCCAAATCCCTATTGTAGGGTTTCCCCAAGGTGCCTTGTTAATGGTGGTGGTAGTGGTAGCAGGCCAGTGCGCTAAGAGGGAAGACATCACAAGCGAGTTCCCACTCATACTTAGGTGAACTCCATTTGTAGGATTAAACAGAAGGACCATCACAGGCAACTAAATTTAAAGAAAACACAGAGTTAGTAGGTTATTTATATCATATCTTATCAAAGACTGAGACCAGACTACCACCATGACACAAAGACCTAATAGTAAACCTAGAAGAAGTAACTATTGAGCAATGGGGAGCTATTCTTTAATTAATTTATTAAAACAAATAATAATAAACCTATGAAATCCTCAATTCAGGAGGAGTGGGGTCAGGACAGGAGAAGGTTAAGCATTTAAACAAAACAAGGCCTGAATGATAATGTTGAAGAATGATGTTATATATATATATGCTATATATGACTATGTATCCTTTTTATGCATTGGTGGGAAAGTGGGTCAGCTGTGGGCTATTGCTCATGTAAGAGAAGATCCCGCAGTGAGTTGGTGTCTGTAAGATACCGCCTCTCTGTACAGGCTACTACAATGAAGTACACTATGTGGAGAGTGCGAGATATCCACAGAGGAAAATAGAGGCAACAAGTAGATAATACTCTCTTTTGTGGTAGTGTGGGTGAGCAGTTAGTTCTATCAGAAGACAGTGTTAAGCATTTGTTGTACTTACAGACACAATAAATGATACGCACACTCGAATAAATCCGAGACCAATTTTGTATAAAAATAACAAGATTCTTCATATATGTTTTGAGAAGCAAGACTTCAAATCCGAAATATGCTTTGTACAGTTTCAATACTTGAATGAATATTTTGTATACTTGCGGTTACTGAAATAAATGCAGTGCAGTTCAAAGTATGCAGTACTTTTGGTATCTAGGCACTTGGCGGTTGATACAGTCAAATAGTTACCATCGCGGTTGGCGAGGAAAGCAATGGAAGTGTAAAGCTGCAATGGAGTTCAGTAGACCGCTAACACCATTACTGTCGCAGTCGCAGGCAGCAGGTCGCAGGAAGTGAAAGGATTCGGAACACCACCAACCCGGTGGTCGCGGTCCCTGGATGTTGGTGTGGATTCAAATTGTGGAGGACCGCTGACTCAGTTACCCTCGCAGTCGCTGGTAGAAGGACTCTGCCAAGGAGTTCTGGATGACCACGGTCCTGTGGAAGGTAAGAGGTCGTCTTTACCGGTGGGATGAAGGTCTCGGGTACAGCAGGTAGTCGAGTTTCACCTGGAGCAGGAGTACTGAAGGTCGTGGGTGCTTATTTCAAACATCCCCTGCAGCAGTCAGTCCACAGGTGTGATTTAGGGCAGACTGTCACGAAGGAGGCGGCTGTGTCAACGTTGCTGCTTCACGCCATCGATGCCACTGGCAGGAAGGTACAGGCTCTCAGGAATGGGGCTGTTTTCAGCATCGATCGTTGTTCTGAGAGGATCTCTCAAGTTGATATAGGCATACCGGGGTCATTTCTACCTGACTGGTGAACCAACAGGCCTGGGAGGCTGCAACGTTTCTTTCAGTGGAGTGTCAGGTCAGCGCGGGGCTGCCTGTTCTCAACCACGTCAGTTTCTGTACTGGCAGGCGCCAGCGAATAGAGCCTCTAGCCCAAAGGGAGATTCTTGGCAATTTGCAGAAGGCTGAAGGGCTCCAGGTTTTTGTTGGAGGCACGGAAGGTTTCAGGAGAGACAGCAGGTTGCAATGGTCGAGTCCTTAGAAGCAGCGGGGGTTGTGCCAGTTTCTTCTGCATTGGGTCTCAGTTCTGGAACTGCAGCGGTCTTCTTCCATCATCTTCTTGTGTCCGACAAATCTGAATCAGGCTCTCAGGAAACCACTTAAATACTGAATGTAGGGGCATTTTAGGGGAGGTCAGGTAGTACCCAATGGGTTTTCTACCTTTAGTGTGCCTACACCCTCTTTATTTAAGATGGCACTTGAAAATACAGATCGCGAATTCCCCACACTAATAGTGTGCGATTCTTTTTACTGTGTTCAATCTTACAATGAATATTTACAGAATTGGATTCAAAATGGTTTCAAAGATGCAAAAGGTGGCACAATCAAGCACAAATTGCTTTGGGAACAAGTAGTTCAGTTGTGAAACGGACTACAAAACCTTCACGTGATACACACGCTGAGTCACCAACGTGATGGCGTTCACGTTGAAGGGAATTCATTGTGCAAACGGCTTCCGTAGCTGCAATCACTCGTTCAAAAACGAAAATAGAGAGGGAGATAATGCTGGCTGTCAATGCTTCAAGCAAAGGCAGAGGTGCGGCATTACCTAAAAAGTTTCCACTCAAACACTCATATATAATTGATGCGAATGGCATTCCGTTTGCTCGAATCCCTGGAGTGGGGGATGGAGTAATTCCAAACAGGGAACGCAGAGCAGCTTTGATTTACGAAGCGCATCTGCGAGAGGGTCTGATACATCAGGGGATCTCAAAGACTATTTTAGAACTAAAAGAGATGTACTGGTGGCCAGGGAGGAATACTTTCATTCACATCTTCATTAATAACTGCATAGAGATCGCAGTACAGAACGCCACCAGATACCTGACTACAACATAGCCAGCCCAGTTCAGACACCATTATTAGATAGCATTAGACTATCTACGTGCAGGCGTCCTCTTAGACAAATGCAATCCCAGAAAAACTAAGTCTAGGTTTCTATGGATGTGGCCTCAGAGCTCGGCTGATGCTCGAACTGTTATAAAATATTTGCGAGTCTTTATCGGCACATACGCAAAAGGCACACTACATTCTGACCAGGGTCCTGCGTTTAGCTCTAGGACTTACAAAGAAGCCATGGCCAGTCTGGGCGTAGCATTGTGGTATTCTTCTCCATTCCATCCTGAAGGACATTCTGTTGTGGAAAGAAAAAAACAGGCCATAAAGCAGTCTATAACAGCTAGGGTATTAGATTTGGGTGATGGGTGGGTCAAACATTTATATGGGGTCCAGCACGCAATAAACAACTTGCCAAGAAGTTCTCTAGGGGGTATCACTCCATATGAGGTCCTGTTTGGGACTAGAATGTTGGTTTCGGACTTAGATATGTAAGGCACAGTGGTGTAAAACAAACAATTTCATATCAAAGATCATTTAGCTGTTTTACAGGACTTAAATGAATTTAGAACGCAACAAAGCAACGTGGTCCTGAAGCCAACTACCACTGAGAAAAATCTGGCCGTCCCAGCAAGGCCTGTCTGGATCTCAAAGCTTGGTGATCTAGTCAAAGAAAAGATTGCGGACAAGAAAGAATTTGGGCCTTCTTACAGATAACCAGTACCTGTCCTAGCAATCCACGGATCAAGAACAGTACTTTTGCCGCCCCTTGCTGGTAAAAAGGAGAAAAGATTTGTATCCATCGACCTGATCAAATCACACTACGTGGCCGATACTGAACAGTAGGCCAAGTGGACGCCGCCAATGTAGCAGACGCACTCCTCTAGCTATAATCCAAGAGGTTCAAACTGAGAGACTCATCACCTTTGAAGATTCAACAGTAAAAAACATAGAGGACTAAGCAACAATGCTATGGACCTTGTACCTCTTGAGACCCAAATAACAGTTCATCCAGATACACCTGTTTACAACGAAGTAACAAGTGATCAACTGGTTCCAGCTATTTCATCAAATACGGATGCAATTCCAACCACTGACAGAACTGCCTCTGGCTATTTCATGAACTTTGATACGTTTTCTGAGGATCCCAGCAAGCCTGAAACAACGCTAGCACAAAGAACTTTCAAAGAACAAGCAACAGACTTTTTTAATCTACTGGAAAACCATGGATTGAAGTATGGATTGTTTTGGGAATATTCTTCTTTCTACTTTGGTTAGCTCTGTTAAGAACTCTGGGTATGCTGATTAATGGAAGATATGTTCAAATGGACTCAGCAAGTAAAGGAGTGAACTTATTTCTCCAGCCACACAAATCATCCCATCGTGAAGCAAGAGACTTGTCAGCAGGGAACATCACAGCGATTCCTATACCTGATGGTATAGTCTGGGACAAAACCGAATATGACATTTTTGGCCCGTCGGAGGTTTTGAAAATTCCACATTTATTTAAAATTTCATTAAGTGACTTTATTACCTCCAGTACCTTTTCTAATGATTGAGACTTCGAGACTGTTAATAATATGATGTCTGATCTAGAGATGTCAACTGCACTCACTAATAATGAATATTTACAAGGGTCATCAGACTATGAACAACTGTATTGTTATAACCACTATGGTCATCATTTCTTGCATGAATCTGCAACACCTAGAAATTTATTTATGTATAACCAATGGGAACATTGTCCTATGCCACCAAAGGGTAGCTTGAAAATATTTGCAATGAAATTTCCATATTTTTCAGGGTTTAATATCTCGAATGCAGAGACATTTTACTTTAAGAATGTCAAAAAGACAGCATCCGGGGGTAGTAACAACTTACAGTGTAGGGAAACTTTGCCTTGATTGGCTACAGAAAGCCACACTAGAGGAAGTAAAACAACACTTAACTTTACTTCAAGAAGGCGCAGACCTCGGGGAATTCTTGCTAGGACCAAGAAAACTGCGTCAAAAACGTTTCATATATGCCGGTATCTACGCTGCTTATAATGAAGCATGGAAGGTCACCCAAGCAGAGACTGCAGAACGAATATGAGAAATTGATCGTATTAATTTAGAGAAATCTCTCTCTGTAGTAGACAATGGGTTAACAACTCTGTCGTCCAGGATATATTCTTTGGACAGCATTGTATCCTCTGTCATGAACATCCTGGAACAAGACTTGGTCATGTTGCAACATGGTCAGTCACAGCTACGTTCTATCATGCTATTAGGCTGGACGCTTCAAACCTGCATTCTGGCTATGTGCTTTGGCGTTTAATCGATACTACGTCACTGTTTGCAGAATTCAATCTCACTGATAGACAGATCAAACTGGCACAAAGGGATGCAGACTGAACGGTGCTGAGCATTGAAAAACTGGAGAAATTACCATACACAGTGGCAGAAAAATCAGCTTCTGAGTGGATCATACATGGTAAGATTACTCTGCCTGTTACGACTTTCCATTTTCAGTATTGCCTAAAAAATATACCAGCAGGCAAATATCAAAGGTTGGGTAAAGAATACATCAAGACATCCTGGGATTTACCTTACATACATAGATGTTGGAGTGAGGGACGTGAAGTGTTTCTTAGCGGTGAAAACTGTGAACACGCACTAAGGGGTTCTCTCCTTTGTCAGGGTATTAACTTACACGGGGCCTGTGACGGTCCCACTACAAACGTATCCTGCCACCTGCATGGTTCACTGGCAGCAGTGATTAATCCAATCTTTGGTCAACTTTCAAATGGGAGTTACATTACGTTGAATGATCACAGCTGCTGTGGCATGCTGCCAGGTATCCCATATCTAGTAACAGTTACATCCAGGGTCACTTGCTGTATGCAAGTCTTGTTTCCACAAATAGACTTAGTCAGGGAGTCGCCTTTATGGCCTTCACTGAATATCTCTTCTAGACGAATTGATACTCCAAGCAGAATGAAAGCCATTCTTTTACAAAAATTGTAGATTTGACCGCTGCCCAAGAAACCTATGATCTCCAAGTTGCAAGGACTTCTGCGGACATACATACCCTTTTGTTTGCAAACTGCCCTGTGCATTTCTCAAAAAATGTTAGGTCGTATCTTAAACATGTCTGATACGAGCGGTATTGTACATGTATTTAAGACCGTGTGTGCAGGACTGTTAGCACCTTTTCAAGCAGTCCTCGGAATTTTCCAAACTTCGTGCACTCTGTGTTTGGCGGACTGCCGCTCCTTTGAGCACTCGTTGCAGGGATACTATTTTTGCTCCTACTGCTACGATATGGCAAGCCAAATCACCAGCGACACCCAGTTCACCATGGAAAGAACTCTATTGGAGATGAAGTGTCGTGAGCGCATCGTCCAAAGTCTGGGTTTACCACGTCTACGAGAATTAAACACCACTTGGTTTCTGTCATTCAGACCAATCTGGCAAGATTGCATTTTACCTGTTCTACGCTACCTGCTACGCGGTAAAGAATGCGTCCTGGACATTTGTCTGACGCTCCAATCAGTCATGCCTACAGATATCGATACTCTGTTGGACCCGATAAAGGACCATGCTATGTGTTGTCCCCAGCGGCTACCAATCCTGATGCGGCATTCATTGAGATCTCACAGATGCAACATGCTACTGCTGAGGTACGAGAGGAAACACCAGGCACACAGGTAACATCCAATCCGGACATTGCTGATGCTTCCCATGCTGAAGGCGACAGTTCGCATCCATGTGCTGTTGATCTTCTACACAAGGTATTCCAACTCTCACCCGCAATGGTAGATGACTTGTTGTCTACAGGATTAGAAATGTTTATGTTTTCTCCATCCCCACACACTGACTTTTGATTCAAGCACACAGTGTTCCGGAGTGACTCTGAATTTGGCCTTCATTCTTTTTCAAACGTGATACTGACTTTGGAACTTTTTCTATGATTATATATACATTTTTTTTTCTTCCCCACCCCAAAATTTTATTTTTCATTTTTTGGCACAGTGATCTGCTTCTAGTAGAACTATTCCTAGAAAACAGAATTCTTTGATAACACTTCCAGGGACAGTATGCCACCTTGTCATGTATAACAAATTGACTTGTGTAACCTGATATGAAATGGTTTCAGCCCCTTTTATTCTTCTGTATTTACGAGCCATTTCATCACATGTATATATTTTGGTTCATTCATTTAGCATTCCAGTGTGACACAATGCTTAGAATGGAACATTGCCTTTAATATGTACAATAATTTATGCATAGCAATGGTTTTGTAATTTATTTTTAGAACATATGTTTTAGAAATGATTTTAGCTTATTTTAGCAAACCCATGCGATACTCTGTTTTAAGATATGTTTAGAACGTTTAGGATTTAGTAACGTCGTTCATACGAAACTGGAATGGTGTTGTGTGCAGATTTAGATTCCGTATATAGGTTTCCCGATTCATGCCCTTATATAAGTACAATTCACATTGCCCTTATTTGGACACAGAAATTCAGCCCTTATTTAGACATTGTCTGTACAAACAAAACACAGGCATGGCCACCTACATCCGTCCATCCACGTCACAACGAATTCTTGGAAAACCAGACCCTTAAGCCTTTAGGAATTTCCCTCAGCTTGAATATTGATTTCTCCAAGAACTCATTAAGTATGCATGAACATCTATTCCTTAGGGGTTCATTCATGACGTTCCTCTGCCTGACTTTTACGTCAATACTGGCATTCCTAGACACCTTCAAGGTATAAATATACCCGCACTTGCCCTGGCAAGTTGCGGTTCCCGGAGGATTCGATCCAACCCAGACTATGCAGTTCGCCACGGCAAGTTTGGAAGGAGATCGAGTTCCAGCCTGATGCACTGACCTGACGCTGCCATCCTCCTCGCAGAGAATCCAGTTCCAGTGCTCTCTGCCTTCCCTTGCGGGGGGTTAGACTATCGAGTCCAAAAAAGAGATTCCAACCTCTCTCATTCTAAGCTATGGAGCTGACTAGAACTTAGAGAAACTTTTGGCAACTCTTGGCTAAACTAAAATATAGCTATCTATACTTTAGAAATGGCACCTACTTCAAACCTCGTACTGCACTTAGGTTAGGTACACTGGGGTAGAACAATTTAGAAGCATCAGATGATTATCACATTTTAGCTTATGTTATTTATGTATGTATTTTGATTAATATATGTCATAGCTACAAACCATGCT
Organism: Triturus cristatus; assembly: GCF_964204655.1. Classification (NCBI taxonomy): domain Eukaryota; kingdom Metazoa; phylum Chordata; class Amphibia; order Caudata; family Salamandridae; genus Triturus; species Triturus cristatus. Next base: position 42,261,005 of record NC_140587.1, read on the forward strand.
AATGCAGTATTATTTTATCTTACTGCTAACCTTGTACATATTGTACTTCGCAGTCTGTCTTACGATTGTAGCAATTCATATCTCTTGCATGAGAAATAAGACTGTTCAATAAACCCTTTTATTGATACGCCCGTCTCTCTATTTCTGTGCAACTCTGTAGAAACGAAGCATGCACGATTGACTGAGTGAAACTGTTATCTATTGTTTCCACAATTCTGAGACTGTTTCGATTCTAAAGGGAAACAAAGTTGTCATGTTTATGTGGTTGTCCGAGACTAATCCCTTCTTGTATATTCGAGAAGTTTCTAGTGACCTCTGAGTTAGCTGGCACACACAAATAATTAAGTTTAATATACTCGATAGAGACATACTGACCTTAGTCCTATGTCAAATCTATCGTGTATGTTATTCCAATGCGCAGAACCTATCAGGGATATAGGAACTACACTACAGTAGAGTCAAGGAGAAGGACAGAAGGTATGCTTCATGAAGAGTGGACCAAGAGGCAAAGCAAAAGCATAGTCTGCCGCAATCATTCATTATGATTTATGTGCAATTAACTGAGAAGTGAGAGCAATTTTACAACCAATCCCAGACAAGAAGCTTCATGTACCTGGCTTATCAATCACACAACTGTCATAACATTTAGCCAAGTGTATCCATCATGTGATGATTTGATCACCTGAGTCCTACATCTGAGTATTGAATCAGTCCAACGCCTGAACCAGGTGAGATTGAGAAAGATAGACCTGCAGTACACTGCTGATGAACAGGAAGAACAAACAAATTTGAGCATTGATTGTAGATCTTTATAAGTTAATTAAACTGACTGGTCTGGTCTCTGAAGAGCCAGAAAACAAAGACAAGGAGTGGACTGCACAAGAAAATCTAGCTAAGTGTGAAAGGGCCAATCCCCTTCAGGTAGGCAAAATCGACCATCAGCCCCCAAACATTACAAATCATCAAAATCAAGTTTACAAATGAGTTGGACACCCTCACTGTCTGCCACAACATAAATCATCAATTATCACTCGCACTCACTCAATAATATATCACTCATTGGTGAAATAGTTTCCTGTTCCAATCCAAGCATGGTGGCACACAATTGTAGTATTGCAACCTCTCATTGGAAGCAGGCATTGTCTCCAACGTCCTCAAAAGGAATGGAGATGCTTCTTTAATGCACACTAGTCCAACTCCAACCCGGCCATACATGTGCCTAAATGGTGGGGCTGCATAAGTCAAATGCCAACAAAATTTACAATGTTCCTCTAGCTATATCCATTTTTCCTTTGACCTTAATCTGAAAGTTCTATGGTGGCCTACTCAGTCAGGGAAGTTGAATTTGTTATCAAGCTCAAGGGGTTCACCCAGAAGTTGGTCAGCTAACACACTTGAGTCTGACCAATCACCCTCATCCTCCCCCTCCTGTGGTGTTTCAGGAACAGTGTTATTGTGTGGTATGAAGTGTTGCTTCATTTTAACCATGGTCAATCGATCCACATTTTGAGGTGAGAGACTGGTCCTTCTAACTGTAACAACTGCATCAGCTGCACTGAACACATGTTCAGCAGACACACCGGCTATCGAATTAGCCAGATACTTTACTGCCAGTCTGCTGAGCTCTGGCCATTGGCACAACTTCCCCTACCAATAGACCAATGGGTTTTGATCCATGTAGACCTCTTTTGGGTCATCTCGGTAGTCTTGGACCATTCTCTAAGTGATCATTGGTGCTGCCACTTGCTTGACCTCTGTTGCCTTCGCCTCTGTACTTGACTTAAGCCCAACCACTTGAAACCAAGCCATTGAGGCCTGGTCTGATTCTTCTGTTTCTGGTGTTGTTGTTGCTGTTATTGGCTGCTGGTGTTGGCTGCTGTGAGACAACAGCACTGCCCTCTCTGGAGGTTGAAGGGGGTTAAAGGCTGCACACCAGAACTTATGCCTGGGACTCTGACTTCCAGCAGTTCTTTCAGGTCTCTCGCTTGCTCAACAATCCACATCTTGTATAGTGAAGCACCGCCTTCTAAAAAAGGAATGAAAGTGACAGTATTCTTTTGTACCATGGATCAAGTATTGTGGCATAGATGTACTCTTTGGATGACACAATCTCTTTTTGCAGCCATGGAATAACAGCCAAGCAAAGGATTAAGCTCTCAACCAATTGGTACGCTTCTCTATTCATACTGAAGTACCTCTGCAACACTTTCTAAAACTGGTCCTATAGCAGATGCAACAACAGAACAGCTTGGTTTATCGTACTGTCCTCTTTGCTGACTTCCCATGTGAAAACCTCAAAAGGAAGTAGCATCTGTGTCAGACATTTGACCAGGCCCCATTTGTCCACCTACATGGTCATGCTTTTCCAAGTTGCATCCTCTCCTCTTTAAAGGCCATATTCATTGATTGGTCTCTACTGCTCAAACAGACGTTGGAACATTTACTAAGTCGAGTTCCAACGTGTTGACACATCCTGTATGGCTTTAACTGACACTCTATTGGAATGCTGAATGATCCTCATTTGCTTCCTGGCTTTAAAACAATGGCTGAAATGAGTGTGGATTCTTATGAAGGTGGTCAGTATGTCATATTGTTTTAGCAAGTCCTGCAGAATCAGGTTGATACAATGTGCCAAACACAAGACCTTGAAATAGCCACCATCTCCCATGGGCTTGACTATATTACTGACATTGTCCATGGCAACAAATCTAATTCTGAGACCTCTGGTTTGCAGCCTTTCAAACAGCTTGCTGTTAATGTCTTCCAAGATGTTTGCAGCTGTATGAGATTTATCAATGGCGAACATCGCTACTGTTGCATGCTGCTGAAAGCACTTACAGGTTTTTGCAGCTTTGAGACCTGTAGATCGTTGTTGCCTAACCCCCACGAACGAGATCCAGTGTGCAGTGATACATATGTAGTCAGTTGTTTGACAACTGGTCCACACGTCTGTCATCAGGTGGATGGTGTGAGCAGCACTTTGCTACAAAGCTTGTCCAACCAATTGCAGCACATCCAGATGAAGTACTGGAATAGCAACTCTGGCAAAATAGGTCCAGCTGAGAACCTTCAATTTTGGGCAAAAAGGCCGCCACAAATTCTAAAAATCCCACTCCTTCCACAAAAGAAAAAATGGAGGAGGTCCAGCGCTAACATTTTAGCCAGCTTCCTGTTGAACAAACGTACCACTGGGTGGTTCAGTTCAGAGGGCCCATCCTGCCTAAACATGCCCATAAAGGTAGTTTTTAGTGCCACTGAGGCAGGAGACTTCCAGAGAGAACCAGGAGGTGGTAGATTCAATGTGCGTCTTGGGCCAGTCACTGTATACAATGGTTTCTCCATCAGAGTCTTCAGTCATTTCAAAGTTGCTGATGTGAGTGATACTGACAGTGCACTTCTGGGGACAGTGTTGCTTTGCATAAAACTGCAAAAACAACAATTGATTGACAGAATGCAGAACTATGTCATACATTCACCCCAGTACAGAGATCTGGGCCTAAATCCATTTTTTTTGCTCACCATGCCATTCCAGTTTGAACCCGATCATATCAATTCAATTCAATTCAAATAGACTTTATTCGGATTTCAAAAACCATCCATAAAAGCACAAAATAAATTTTAAAACACACATGTAATGCTGCGACTTATTTTTTACAAATATAATTTATAAAAACAACAATGAAAACTCAAATGGCCTTTATACTATACAATGCATAGAACTACCTTAATACAATATATAGCGGCGTATAGCAAAGGATAAATATAGTTATCATGAGAACAAGACAAATGCATTATAACACATTAGGTTAGTGCAGATCACGTTTTAAAGTGCAAAGTGCATATCTTGGTATAAAATTTAATCAATTCTCAAGGACCTGCGAGAGCATACAATAGCATTAAGAAAATTGCTAACTCTAAAAATTAATTCATCAGATCCCAACATTAAGAAATGTCTATAAGCGCGATTGAGGTCGGTCAAATCATGTTTTCTACAATAGGGGATTAGATAGTGCCTTGTAAACTTCGTGTAAAAACCACAGCCAAAAATAAAGTGTAGCATACTCTGGGTTCCGCCGCGGTCACATGGACAATTTAATTTTTCCAGATTTTTGGTGTACCCCAATGGGAAACAAATTAGATTGATAATACTCCGATCCCTGAATCTGAAGAGTAGGGTCCTCTTCCATCTGCCCAGTTTTTTGCATAAGTAGGGCTGAGGTAACATAGAAAGTTCAAGGGATAATTCCTGGATTTGTAGATAACTGATAGTAGATGGTTTCACAGAATCTACTCTTTCCCTCTCTATGTGATAATGGTGATAGAGTGCCCTTCGCACTACATTTTTATGGGAGCCGTCAATCTGGTCGGGATTTGTAAAGAGATGACCATAATTAACACTCATGAGGCTCTTTTCTACCGCATTAATCCAGGGAATTGAGTTGACATTCTCGCAGTTTAGACAGTCCATAATGATCTCGCGGGACAGGGAAGCTGCCGGGTTTTTCCAGACCCTTAACCAGAACAGTGCGGGTCTGGCTCTTATAAAATCCTCAACATAATGTAGTTTTAATTCATTATGGCATACAGTAGTTGGTGCACAAATGACTCCCCCCAAAATTTTCCGGCAGAATCTGTTCTCTTCTCTCTGTAATTCGGAACAATTCGAAAACCCCCAAACTTCAGCCCCGTATGTGCCAGTTGGGAGACATTGGCTCCGAAAAATTTGTAATAGGCTGGGAACCACGTCCGCCTGGCGTGGTTGGCGGAGAGAGATAACAGAATTGATCGATTTTGAGAGTTTATTTCTCCCCATTGCAACGTGGGGTTGCCACGAGCCACTATTAGAAAATAGAAGGCCCAAATATGGGAAAGTGCAAGTGCTTTTTAAAGAGTTTTGGCCTATCGCGATCATTGGGATTTTATAGTTTTTAGGACCGCAGGTCATTATAAAAGATTTGCTGAAATTAGTGCACAAACCTAAGTCAGACATATAGTCGACAAATCCCGAAATTAAAATACGTAGGGCGTTCGGGGTGCGGCCTATAAGTACCGCATCATCCGCGTAGAGTAACGCTGGGATTGGTTTCTTATTAATCATAGGAACGTCTTTTGTCAGGTTGCATAAAGAATGGGTTAATTCATTGATGTATAATATAAAAAGCAAGGGGGCCAGAACGCAGCCCTGCCTGACCCCCTTGCCTATTAAAATTTCGTTTGAGACCTCGCCTTCATTATTTATTCGGACGCGGGCCTTCAAGTTGCAGTGGAGGTTGGCCAAAAAGTGGACTAATGGTTCGTCTAAGCCGTAGTTTAGGAGAATGGACCACAAGCGGGAGCGGTTTACAAAATCAAATGCTGAGCTCAGGTCCATGAACCCAAAATACAGAGGGGATTGTTTAGCTCTTGTATATTTGGCCATTATAAGGTTGAGGTTCAGGCATTGTTCCACCGTGCCAAGTTTGCTCCTAAAGCCTAACTGGCAGCGGTGGATGATGGAGTTATCATCTGCCCATGTGCTAATTCTATCAAATAAGACCCTGCCAAGGACCTTCAGGGTATTATCGATCAGCGATATTGGTCGATAACACCCCGGGTCCAACCTGTTTCCCTTTTTGAAAATAGGTACAATAGTACTACAGGACCAAGTCGGGGGGATAGATTCCTTGCTCAGGTTATTAAAAAGGTTACAGAGTAAGGGGGCCCAGAATCTTATATTGGATTTAATCTGATCGATAGACAGGCCATCCGGGCCTGGTGCCTTATTACCGGCACTATTTCCAATAGCTTCCTCTACCTCCTCTAGTGTTATAACGATAGTACTGTCTGGGAAATTATCCTCAGTATGATCTCCATCTTCCGCATATAATTTCGAAAAGTGGGTGACCCATAAGTCTCCTGTGATATTGCAGTTGATTGGGGTGATGTTACTTCCCAGGGCTCTCAAATTCTTTACGTTTCTCCAAAACCCGGTTGAGTCTTTTAGGGCAGCAGATTTCGTTAGGTTATCCCAGTGACTTATTAAAAGCTCCTCAGTTCTGACTTTTAGTGCGTGTTTATATTTAAAGCGCAGTGAACTGACAAGGGACACATCGCGGGATTAACTGCCAAGGCCTTTCTAAGTTCTCTATTGGCCCTCGAGCAATTGGTGTCAAACCATCTTTGATCGGTTACGTTATGTTCTTTTGACGGTCTGGATATTGCCCTTTTTATAGCTATGCATAAATCACAAAAAGACTTAATTATGTCGGGGCCTTCGAATGCTAAACATTTGGAGATCAGCAGAGGGTTATTCCTGATCACAGTAGATAGGATCTCATGGTTGTCGACCCCTCTCCAGACAATCCTAAGCCTGTCTGTAGAGACAGTGATATTTTGGGCTCCTGTCTCACAAGGGCCTGTAGGTTTATTGATAGATTTGAGTTGGATTACTATGGGCAGATGATCGCTATATGGGCTATTAACAACCTCAGCGCCAAATAATACTTCACTAAGGCGGGAAGAGGTAAATATGTAATCAATCGTAGATGAACTACCACGGCCAATGTAGGTAGGGGCCGGCTCAATTCCCTCGGAGGATCCACATAGGCTCATTACATCATCTAGATCCCTGCTATGTAATAAATCCAGTAATTCGGTACCTCGTCGGCAGGGCAATGATGTTTGGTGGATGTGGGCATTAAAGTCTCCACCAACACAAATGCCATCAAATTGGCCAAACTTTTCCCCATTTGCAACATCATCAATCAAATTAAACAGTTCCAAAAAAGTAGGATTTGGATGGTTGATAAAATCATTATTATAAAAGTTTATGAGACAAATTCTTAACCTTGCAACATATTTCACAGCTATCAGATGTTTACTGACCACATGTAAAGGTTCAATTTTCACGTCTTTAGAAACTTTTGCCCAGATGGATAAACCACCACTTGGTCGCCCCGAAACAGAGGGCAGAGCAGTAAGGTTATGGGCAAAAAAGCCCTCTAGTAATTGAGGACATGTACACCATGTTTCCTGCAACATTACCACATCAAAATGACTTATCCATGTAACCCATTCTTTAATTTTCATCTTACTTGAAAGGCCAGCAATATTCCAACTAATGATACTGAAAGTATCAATTGGTGGATTAGTAATGCGAAAAGTCTGGACAATGGGAAGATAGGGGCGTACTACAAGGGGTGAAATTGATCCATCTGGACAGGACTCAGAAGTATTTATAAAATTTGCCCTTTCCAAAGGCGTTGTACTAATAGCCTTATCCGGTGTAGTGGGGAGGGTTAATAGTGGTCAATCTAGGCTGCCTAATTCAGATAGGGCGGAAAATCTGTTGAACAAAGGAATTGTGTTAGGGGCCGTTTGGAATATTCTGTGTGGAGGCCTATAAAAATGGCCCAATGGGTGAAGAGTTATTGCAGTCGATGTATTGGCATAGGTATTATGTGTGTCTAAAAAGAATCTTACTGAACTCGGGTGTCAAAAGTTAATCACTATGCAGTCCCCACTGATATTTTTGTGTTGTGGGCCCACCCAGCTTACCCGACGGGTTGATATAATCTCATTAGATATGTTCCATCTTGCCCCTTTATGTTTAGTCAGCCAATCAGTGCATTTATTGTGCAATTGTTGCCATGACTCACTTTGGTTTTCATGAAGGGCTGGTACACCAGCTAGCACAAGAACATATGGGCAGGCTTCTGGGGGTAAGTGAAGTGATGGTCCTAAATTATTAGTGGTGCTATTTCTTACTGTCGCACCTCTACTTACACTTACACTTACAGGTTTATTGCCTGTCCTATCTTTTCGGGTTACTGATGGGCTGATAGTAGGATTGGCGTCCGAGCTCACAGTATTAGTAATAGCTCTTCCTGCTGCTCCAAAAGAATCATAATTTGGGCCCTTAGTCAGTACAGGTTGGATGTTGGTTAAAGTACTACTAGAAGGAACGGCTTTAACCGCTGTTGAGTTTTTAGTGTTACTGTGGCCAGAGTCATTAGTAATGGTCAAACCTCCCTCCCTCAGATCATTGCATAATGATTCTAATTTGTTCATAATTTTTTCTCCCCGGGCGACATCCACACTCATGGTGCCTTTCCTTTTAATTTCCTCTTTTTTCACAAGGGTTTCAATTTTGTCCAATCTTTTAAAAACAAGATTAAATTGCTTAGCTATTTGAATTTCGACTTGCTTAAAAATGGTATCAACGATAGTTTCAACCAGGTTACCATTGACTTTCGAATGGATATTGCGATCAGTATGCTCAGTCTGGGTGCTGACCGAATTGTCAATCTCATCACATAGTCTGACGACCTCACATATACCCTTATCCCGGCCATGAGGCTCTGGACTACAGGCAGGAACGGTAGATCTTCCCGCTCCTTCATCCAATGGTGAAAGTTGCGAAGGTAAATCCTCAATGGAGCCTGATAACACTATTTCACAGTCATTCCCTTTATTTTTATTCCATAAGCTTTGTGGCGTGGGTTGATTTCTACTGTGGCTTGGTTGTTTCCTTTTGTTTATGGTGCATTTCACTTGGCCTCTCTTGCGTTTCTCCCTTGTTGTTTTAACAGGGCATGTTGTTTTGTCTGGAGCGGATTTCACTAATTGAACAGTTCCAGGTGCAGTCACCAAGCTGGTTGAGTCAATAATGGAAGTTACATTATCAGTTTGTGCTGATGTTTTGATGACTGTTACTGTAGGGGAGAGGGGGAGACCCAAGGTAGGAGAATCGTTAAGGGACTGGGAGTTTAACAGGGTAGTAGTAGGAAGTCCAAAGGACATCCTACGTTCCGTGTCCGCTATCTCGTTGGTAACCATGGTGAGGGCATTAGCCAGTAATACATCAATCGATGTGGGCAGCTCGATGGGGGTAGCAGTATTAGCAGGTATAGGTTTTGTGCGTTTCACCATGATGTAAATACCTGTAAGGCTTTAGCGAAGCAAGGGGGGTGGCCCAGCCCAGCCTCTTCCTGCCCCGGACGGCCACAGACGGCCCGCCCTCTGCCCGGGCTCAGCCCGGCGCCGCCCGCGCGCGTCCCGCGACGCGGAGGGAGCCGCCGATTTTAAAGCGCCTCCGGGCGCGCAATCACCAAGAAGGGGGCGTGGCAGTGGAGGCTCACGGGAGCTGTAGTCTCCCCACACCGCGGCCCTCGATGTCGTCAGGGCAGCGGGGGAGACAAACAGCGTGGGTGCCCCGCCAAGAATGCGCCGTTCAATGGCTCCGGTAGGTGAGTGGCGTCAGTGCTGGTGCTATTTCAGAATTCCCCCCGATCATATGGAAATCAATCAGAACCCTGTGCCCAATGGGAATAGTCCAGCCCGAACTGCCAGGCCAGGTCCTCCCTGGACTGGAAACAAGCATCCTAGGACCGGTTTCGGGGTTTCACCCCTCATCAGCCAGTATAGCATGACTCAAGTGGCATGGAGAGCATGCATAAAGCTGTCATCCTCTTCCTCCTCATCACCTCCAACTGTGATCAGAGCTGATTCCAGTAGCTCATCAACACCACAACCTGCAGCATTGTTTTTAAGGTGCTCCTCCCACCAGATTGAGTGATGTTTTTTCGTATGGGTTGTTTGACCTCCAGTACCATAGTGTGAAGCAGGCTTACCTCAATGAACACTCGTATGGCAAATGGAGTATATTGCAATGTGATCCTCCTGCTTTCTAGTCGTAAAGAAGTCCCAAACTGGGGAAGTGAACTTTTTTTTAGTGTGCCACAGGTGCTACTGCCAATGCCCGAAGAATTGGACGTAGGTGGGTCTGTTGATGATTGCCTTCCTGCAGTGCGTATTTCAACTGAGGTAGTAGTGGATGCAGGTCTCGGTGGGCTTACAAATATGGAAGCTGGTGATGATGGTGGTGGTGGTGGAACCAGTGTCATATCCCTCGGAGCAGGTTAAAACAGAAAGGTAATGTCGGTGTCCTCTGAACCAGCTTCCATGACAATGACTGGCTCGTCCTCCTCATCCCCTTCTATATTTCTAAGGATTTTAGGAACTTTCCTTCTCACTTGTCTCTCATTGGGGGGTCTTGGACTTAGCCGGGGTCCAGTGCATGTCCAGATCATCAGAAGGGTGGCTTGGAGAAGATGTTGAGTACCCTTTCCTTTACTTGCTGGAGACCCGGAAGCCAGAGGTTCAAGAAGAGGTACATCTCATTCAGCAGGAAGCTCAACCTCCTGTTCTGCTCCTACTTCAGGAAGATCTGCTATTGCTGGCTGCGGCTTCTGCTGTCCACTTTGCTCAGTTTTCTGCAACGATTGGGTACTAGCTTGCGGCTCAGACAAATCCTATTCAGGTTCACTGCTCGTCTTCATGATTGCAGCATCTGCCGCGCTGAGAGACATTGCCTTGGGCTTAGGTTGGGGTGTTGCCGATGATGCAGTAGTGCTGCTACCAGCTTGCTGCCCGGAGGAAAGGTCCAGCAGGCATATGCTTCCTGAAAACGATGGAGGGCGGCATGCCAGTGGCGGCAATCTGCTGCTTCTTCTCCTCCTCCTCGCTGGCCACTTTCTTAGCTGCACCTTTCTTTGGGGCCATCTTCAAGGTCTGTCAGTTGGCACTTAGCTGCACAAGCGGAAAAGAGGCAAGGACCACAACTCACGTGTTGTGGTCACGTCACTTTGTGCCGGCCTTATGTCTGGCAGTGCTGTGGGTGGATGTCACTTATACACCTAAAAGCAAACAAGCAGGAAAAATATTTAGTGAAATGTGCAATTTATTTTTGTAGTATGAATTATTCATAGTACAGACAATAGAATTTAGTGAGGTTATCCCAAATAAGTAACAATAGTGTATCCATTCCAGACCACACCACCATAACATAATATTTCAATCAGAAAAAAACACAGCATACAAATGTAACTTTTTGCTTTCTTTGTATCTTAGGGGAGACACCTCTGGCAGGCAGGGGATACAAGGGAAAATGGAATGATCATTAAAAAATTAATGCTGGAGTGCGCCTATGACAGGCAGGAGTTCCAGGGGAAAATGGAATGATCATTAAAATATTAATGCTGAAGTGCGCTTATGGCAGGCAGGAGTTCCAGGGGAAAATGGAATGATCATTAAAAAATGAATGCTGGAGAGCGCCTATGGCAGGCAGGAATTCCAGGGGAAAATGAGTAATGACAATTCTTAAAAATTAATGCTGGTGTGTGCCAGGCACCTATGGGAGGCAGGGGGTCGAGTGAAAATGTTTTAAAAAGTTGCTTTAAAAAAAACAAAAACAAAAAATACAATTAAATAAATAAATAACAAATACATTTAAAAAATGTTTAAAAATCGTAATGGCTGGTGTACTACGGACTTTGAGAAATCTATTGGGAGGCAAAGAGGTGCCGGGGAAAATGTAAAAAAAGTGCATATAAATATTAAACACTGTTAATATATACATACACTACAATGATCCTCAAACATATTAAACTGTTATCATGGAAAAAAGTTCAAAAAAATGAACAAAAAAACAAAAAAAGCCCTCTTCTATCAATCTTCTTAGAAAATGGCTATGAGAACTGGGAAAAAAGGATTTAACATACTGGCTGGCTGCACAAAATAGCTGCCAGCCACAAGGTCAAGCAATAACACCAAGCAAGGAGGCATAGGAACAACAAAGAACATATGCGGGCCTATAGCAAAAGCACTATGCTGGCTACACAAAATGGCCACTGCCTCATGCTCAAACAACAACAACAAGCAAAGAGGCATGGACAACAAAGAACGCTTGCAGGACTATGGCAAAAGCACACTGACTGGCTAAGCAAAATGGCCACAGAGCACATAGTTAAACAAAAACAACAAGCAAGGAGGCCTGGACACAAAAGAGCACATGCAGGCCTATGGCAAAGCACACTCTCTGGCTACACAAAATGGCAGTCAACCACATGGTCAAACTAGAACAACAAGCAAGGAGCCATGGACAAAAAAGAACACATGCAGGCCTTTGGCAAAAGCACATTGGCAGGCTGCACCAAATGGCCTCCGGCCATATGGTTCAAAAAGCAACAAGCAAGGAGGCATTGACACAACAAAGAACACATGGAGAAAATTTACTGAACTGTGAAACCTTTTTCCCTTACAAAAGATAAAAAATGAAATGCAAAAAACATAACACTAGACCCCTACTGCAACTCCAGGCCACCCACCACAATCAAATCTAAAAATTGAAGAACAGTACAAATAAATCCCGGTGCATGCCTTTATCAAACACACAACACATTTATACAAAAACAAAGTCCTTAAAATCCAATAGTATATATGCAGCAGGAATTGCAGACAAAGAAAGTGATCCTTCCACCTCAAAATCCAAATGAAAAGTGGTCAGGAGATAGGGGCGTGGCCAAGCCGCGGGCTAAGATGGCCGCGCGGCGTTGAAGCTCCGCCGTCGGCCCAGCGCATTTACCGCTGTCCCCAGCCTGTCACCTCGGATGCTGAGCGACGAGTGCTGCTCTTGCTCCCCATGACCCCCTGGATCCCGTCGCGCTGATGGCGGGGCCGCGGATGGCTCGAGTGCGGCCGGTGGACGGATCGGACCCGGCGGCCTGAGGCTTCAAGATGGCAGCCAGTATCGGAGATCGGGAGTGGCGCTAGGAGCGGCGGCGGCCAGAGCATTGGCAGGTACCTTTGGAGGGGGTGGCGGGGGGGTTTTGAGCTCCTGGGTGGGGTCGGGCGGGGGTCAGCCTCGCTCCTCACGCTGCCGCTGGCTTGGGGCCGGCCGGGTGTCCGGCGTAGGTCCGGCGCTGCGGGCTCGGCCTGACTCGTCTTCCTCCCCCGGGCCCCTAGCTAATTCGGACTGGGGATCTGGGGGGGAGGCGGGACTGTCTATTGGCGGCAGCGGGGGGCGGGGGGACCGCCGGTCAGTGCCTAGCGCCCGGGTTGCTTCTGCCCCCTGACTTCCGGCCTACTCTAGGGGATCCCTGTGTTCTGCGTGCCGGACTTGCTGCCCTCCTTTACCCTATCCCCCATTACCAGACGGAGGCAGATACGCCGCGGCGGCTGGAGGAGGCGTCGTGGATTGCTCCCCTGTCCTACTGGGGTCCTGAGGCTCCATACAGCTGCTCCCAGGTCCGGCTTTTTGGGGTGATGCCACACGGCTTGGCCTGGTCTCGGCTGCGGCTCTTGCCCAGATCACTGCGGAGAGGGGGCTTGCTTGACCCCCCTGAGGAGACTAAACTATCCTTGGAGCTGGTCCGAGCGGCTGTGGATTGGGCCTCCTCGCTTCACTGTCACTGCACAGCTTTTGGGCCGCCGTCACTCTGAGTGGAACTGGCTTGCGTCCAGTTGGCCGTTCGGGGGCATGGGTCGCAAGGACCTGAAGCAGAAAACGCTGCCTTTTGAAAAGCTTACTGAGCCACTGACATGGCTACCCAGGCAGGGGGTGCGTCCGGCGGGCCGGCGGCTCGTGCCCCATCACCAGACTGGTTGCAGGAAATGAGAGCAGGGTTCAGGGCCCTTGACGGCCGCTTCGACGCTCTAGACAAAACTCTGGAGACAATGGGGGCTAAAATCCAGGCCCATGACAAGCGATTGGTTGAGGCGGAGGCCAGGATTTCCGCCATAGAGGATGGCGCTGCGCAATACACCAAGCGTATGGATAGGATGGAACGCATCCTGAAAGAAGTGGCCGTCAAGAACGAGGACTTGGAATCGCGCAGCCGGCGCAACAACGTACGGATTACTGGGGTCCTGGAGTCCACGGCTACGGGCCGACTGGACGTGTTCGTGGAACAGCTACTGTCCGACATTTTTGGTAGAGCCTCCTTTACACCGGGCTTTGTTGTTGAGAGGGCGCACCGATCCCTGGGGCCGAGGCCTAATCCGGGGCTCCCGCCTCGCCCTCTGATAGCCCGCATCATGAACTTCCGGGACCGTGACACAGCCCTGCGGCTGGCTAGGGAGAAAGGAGAAATAACATGGCAGGGCTCCAGACTCTCGTTCTATCCGGATTTTACTGCAATGGTCCAAGAGGCCCGGCGGAAATACGCGGGGGCGAAGGCCACACTCCGCAATCTCGGCTTAAAGTACGGCATGCTCTACCCGGCCCGGCTGAGAATCCAGCTGAAGTGCAAGAATTCTGCAGAACGTACAAACCACCCAAAAGCCCTCCCGGGAGAGATGGGGGTGGGCGGTCTCCCCCTCTCAGGGGATCGGCGGCCAGCCAGGACCTGTTTGCGGGCTCTGGGGATGGGTGAGGGAGCGCCTACGTCCAAGCTGCGATTCTTCTAAACTCTTGCTATACGGGGACTATCTGACACTTTTCGTACAATTGGTATACTGTGCTGGGTTGACACCGGGTCGTTGTCACCCCCCTTGGTGGATACCACTGGGACTACTGTTGATTACGATGCTCCACTTGTTACTGTTTGGTTATTACGCATGATGTTGTTTGGAGCTTTGCTTTTGTTTACAGGTCTGGGTTCGCCTCACGTTTTCGTGATCTGGCTGGGTGGGGGGAGGGGGGTAGGGGTAGGTTATTTTGATTTTCTTAACATTGCTTGGTGTGTGGTGAACTTGCTGATCTATGATGACACGACTAGTTTCTGTTTCCGATGGTTTGCTCTGTGGTTTCAATGACTCAAATAGGCTTGAATGTAAACCCCTTCACCCTATCGTTAATGTCCTGGAACGTCAGTGGCCTGAACAACCTGCGTAAATGTAAGCAGGTGTTACATTACCTGAATCGGCACCGAGTGGACATTGCTTTTATTCAAGAGACACACTTACACTCATCAACTACTGCCCGCTTCGCGGCGTCCTGGGGCCCGCACAGGTATTTTTCCAATTTCAGTAACTATGCTAGAGGGGCTGCAGTGTTGATTCATAAGAGAGTCCCGTTTCATTGCCAGCAGTTTCTGGGGGACAGGGAGGGGCGCTACTGCATAGTGCGGGGGGTGTTGATGGGCCACATGGTCATTCTTGTGTGTGTGTATGCTCCTAACACTGACTCCCCGGATTTCTTCCACGCGCTTGCCACCCAGCTCGCTTCCCTTGCACCTGCCAGTATCCTAATTGGCGGCGATTTTAATCTGTTGCTCGATGTGAGGTTAGACAGCACCTCCGCAGCCTCTGACACAAAGCCCAGGGCGCGGCGCGCTCTCTTAGATCTCTGCCACCAATTTTCACTGACGGACATTTGGCGCCGGTGCAACCCGGGTACCACTGACTACACTCACTTCTCTGGGCAGCACAACACATGGACCAGGATTGACTACTGGCTCCTTTCCCCGGGCCTGTCGCCCTGGTTCCGCACACTGCAGACTTTTCCTAGAACATACTCGGATCATTCTCCAGTCCTACTGTGTTTGGACGTTCCACGGCCCGAAGGCTTTCAGCGGCAGTGGCGATTCCCTGGGAGGGCCCTGTTGGATGACCTCTTCGTCCACGAGGTTTCCGAGGCAATTGAGGATTACTTTGCGATCAACACTGGCTCGGTAGGATCTTGGGCAGTGCTCTGGGAGGGGTTCAAGGCATACATTAGGGGGGTTTGCATAGCTAAACATGCTGGGGTCTTAAAGGCGTTGCGCATGACAATCGCTCAGTTGGAGGTCCAGCTAGCCTCGATTGACGCTGAGGCGAGGCGGGCTCCGTCGGAAGACGTGTTCACTAGGAGGCTGCGCCTCCTGTCCGACTACCGGGAAGCTGCAGACAGAGAGATCCTTTATCTCGGAATATACCATACCGCACGCAGATACGGTGAGGGGGACAGACCGGGGCGCACGCTGGCACAGGCTCTGAGACCGCCATATAATAAGTCCTTTATAACGGAGGTTAGGGGCGAGGACGGCACGCTTCGCACGACACCCACAGAGATTCGGGACGAATTCCTGGCCTACTTCTCGACTTTATACAAGACCAAGCAGAGCGAAACCTCGACTTCGCAGGAGGCCTACTTATCGGAGATCGCGCTGGTATTCCTTGACAAGGGAATGCAGGAGTTCATGGCGGAACCCATAACGGTGACTGAGGTTAGAGGGGCGATTAAGGTACTTCGGAGCTCCTCGGCCCCGGGCCTGGATGGTTTATCCGGGGATTTTTACAAGGCCTTCTCCGACCTTCTGGCGCCCAAGCTCATTGAAGTATATGCGGAGGCCTTGAAACTGGAGCTTCTCCCGCCTACCCTTAGTGAGGCAGTCATAGTTCTGCTCCCGAAGCCAAACAAGGACCCGGCGTTGTGTGGATCGTATAGGCCCCTCTCCCTATTAAACATCGATTATAAGATTCTGGCTAAAATAGTGGCCAATAGACTCTCCCAATTAATGGAATTCATCATAGCGCCCGCTCAATCAGGCTTCATACCCCATCGTTCAACCTCATTACATTTGCGGACGCTATTCACAGTCTTACATAGAATATACCCCGACACACCCGCGGCGGCGATTCTTCTCGATACTGAAAAAGCCTTCGACTCCTTAGAATGGCCCTTCTTTCTTTCCGTGATGCAACGCATGGGCATGCCAGCTGGCTTCATTGCCACCACACGGCTCCTCTATAGTCGGCCCACGGCGTGCTTGCGTCTTAATGGCACCCTCTCCCGCCCATTCTCTCTCACCCGCGGCACGCGCCAGGGCTGTCCGCTTTCGCCCCTATTGTTCATACTCGCCATGGACCCTTTAATCAGGCACTTTCAGGAACGACATCTCCACAGGGGCCTCCAGTTTCGGACGGGGCCGCTGTTGGTCTCCCTCTATGCGGACGATACTATATTATATGTCAGGGAGCCACAGGTAAACCTCGCCCCCCTGATACAGGAAATCCTGCGCTTCGGCCGCCATTCGGGGTTGGGCATCAACTGGCATAAATCTATAATATTCCCCCTGACTAGCGGCACCTCCCCTTGGCAGTGTGAGTTTCCGCTGGAGTGGTGTTCCGACTCGGTACGCATCTGGGCATACATATACATATGAGTGTGGATGAAATCATTCGCCTCAACTATGGCTGCGCGGTCGCGAAGCTTGAGGCGCAGGTTGACGGGTGGCTGCGACTTCCGCTCTCCATGGCGGCCAGAATCGCCATTATAAAAATGATAGTGCTTCCTAAATTTTTGTATCTATTTAATAACATCCCCATTCCCCTCACCCAATCCTTTTTCGCCACCCTACGGTCCCATTTGATTAGACTGGTCTGGGGTGGAAAACACCCCCGGATCCGTTGGAAGATTCTCACGCTCCCGCCGGACAGGGGCGGCTTCGGAGTACCGGATTTGTATCTGTACTATCTGGTCGCTCAGTGTGCACATGCCTATGCCTGGTACCACCCTGACGCTCAGATTCCATTTCTTCGTCCGGAGGCGGATTTTGTTCTCCCGGGTCGCTTATCGGCGGTGTTGCCCAGGGGTGTCCCTAGGAGTCCGGTGGATATCCAAACGGTGTCCACCACCAGCTGGGCCTGGAATAGACTGTCTCGCTACTTGGACCAGTCCATTCTATATTCCTCATCTCTCCCGCTTCCCAATGCAGGCTGGTTGCCGAGCACTGGCGAGAAACTTGTGCAGCGCACTTTAACGAAGTTTAACCTCACCAAGATTGGGGATCTATACACAGGGGGCACATATTTTCGATATCAGAGGAGGCACGCTTCAGCGAGGCCACTTTCATGGACAAATTCATCCTGAACCGGCTTTACTTTACGGTCCGGTCGGAAATCAAGGGATTCCCCCTCGAGCCAGCTTCCTTTGAACCCCTCACCCTCCTCCTTGACACGGATAGAGGGGCACACATCATTTCTAAACTATACAGGGCATGCGCAGCGCTGGTTCCTTGTGCAGATGACCAGTTGCGGGCGGCCTGGGAGGCGGACTTGGGTAGGCCTATTACGGACGAACAATGGTCCGCTTGTTGCAAGGTCGCTAGCACAGTATCGCTCAATAGTCGTCATAAACTTCTGCATTATAGGTTTTTTCGCCGCAGCTATATGACCCCGGACAGACTCCACTCCATTGACCCCACACGGCCTCATGCATGCTGCAAATGCGCTGCGCCTCATGCTGATTTTGCACACATGACCTGGACATGTCCGATATTGCACACATTTTGGACGCAAGTACACAAAATCCTGGATGAGATGTTAGGGCTTACATTGGTTCCCACTCCTGAGGTTGCATTGCTGGGCTACACTGCAAATTTCCCCAAGACAGTTCGGAGGCTTGCGTCGCTGGGCTTTCTACTAGCCAAGCGGGAGGTTGCTCGACGTTGGGGTGGTAGGGCAGCTCCCACGGCAAAGGCGTGGCTTACGGCCATGGCTTTCTGCAACACGAACAGCGAGATTTACTCCAGTCTCCTCCCCACCGTGGCCCGTCCCAAAGATATCTGGGGTCCGTATAAAACATACATCGCGAACCTGCCAAGCGCCTCTCAATCACACGCCAGCTCGGGGATAGTGCCCACAGGGGTTGGGTAGACTGGACAACAGCGGAGATGCATATTAGGGTGGGCCATGGGATGATTGCAGTGCTATGGGCCTCTCTGCTTTGGGCCCAGAATCGTGGACTGTACAGGGCTTGATTATTGCAAACATACAGATTGAGGTTCTGGAGGGCATTGTTGGGCGGCTGGAGTGTCACTGGTCCGGGGTATTCCTGGCTGGGTTCGAGGGGTGGAAATGCTGTGATGGTTAACAGGACCTTGATGCCCGGAGCTTTGCTTATGTGTTCTTTGTGGACTATGGAACGGAATTGTCATAATGTATCTCCTACATGGAAATTGATTGTACACACCACCGAGATCTTTGTAATATTTTTTGTTTCAACCGTAAATAAAGTTTTCAAAAGTTAAAAAAAAAAAGTGGTCAGGAGATGGACAAAGCACTGGGAGGAGCCTGCTGGACAGGAAGAGGAAGTTAAAGTTTCCGGGGCACTTCCTTCTTGTTAAAAAAAAAAGTAAAATAAAAAAAATCTTTTTGCACTAAAAGACAACCTGGACGGTCCATTGGAGTAGAATATTTACTTGTAAAGGCATTTTCAAGGTGATGTAGTTGCTTCTTGAGTAGAGAATCTGGTTGAGAAGCAGCCACGGCCACTCGTGCTCGCCAGCATCATGAAAATTACGCCGGAAGGCTCCTTGGCAACTTGAAGCAGCACTAGAAGCCGGCAAATCTCGCTCACGCTCACTGGCGGCCAGCAAATCTTGTCACGCTTGCCAGCACGCACTAACACAAGCCTCGCGTACGCCAACAGGATTATAATTCCGCCATGCACCGTATGGCCGAATTTAACAGGAACTCCACATTACATGTGTCCCGCTGAGTTACTGCATTCCGCCAACTCCGCGTGCCAAATTATAATCCCACCCAGGCCTACTTCGTACACCAAGTATGGGCTCAAAAATCCCTGCAGGCAAAACTTGCTACTTAGAAAGCCAGGAACGGCTTAAGATCTTGCAAACCACATGGTGCCACTTGGCGCATACGTAGCTGCAACCACGACATCTCACTGCTTTCGGTTCTTGGCTTTTTTGTGTTAGCTGTTACAGTTAGCACTCTAGCGTTTCAGCTAGAGCGCTGAAGGACATGCGTAGGTTGCGCTCACGTCGGGGACGTGAGCGCGCATATAAATAATAAACGGGTGGGCGAGCCAGTTAGTTTGCGCCCAACCAAGCAACCGGGTGCAGTGTGATTATTGCGCTGCGCGCGCTAGGCCCCCCCCCCCCCCCTGACTCCCAGACCACGAGGGTGCTGACCCAGGGCCCCCACCCTTCATAGGCAGAGGTCAGGAAGTGGAATACAACACTGGCGACGAGGGGTGACTGCTGAACCCCAGGAACTCCTGCTTCCGGCTGAACAGCCAAGGAGGCCTCGCCTGACTGCGCAGCGCGCTGCACCTGCCCACGTGCAGCTACCGACTAGCCAAGTGAGTGCACGACGGTCCCTGCTCACAAGTCGGTGGTTTCGACACCACCATGGGTGACGATGAGACGCCCGGCCCTGCGGGGACACTGCCCCATCACCCCGCTTCAGGAGTGCTGCCTCCTTTTAGCGAAGCCGCGGACGCCACGACCGCCGCTCCGCGGTGGCAGACATGGCTGGGTAGGCTGGAAAACTACTTTGTTGGGTCCAGGGAGACAGATGGAGCAGTGAAACGCTCCCTACTCCTCCACTACGCGGGAGAAGAGATTTACCTTCTGTTCAAGCACCTGACCGACACGGGACCCCCGACGAACTATGCAGCAGCGGTTGCGGCTTTGAACACACATTTTGACCCCTAAGTCAACCCTGATTACGAGCACTTCAAACTTCGCCAAGCGAAACAGCGCGAAGGGGAGTCGGTTGACGCGCTCCACGCGCGGCTGAGGGTTCTCGCAGATACGCACCTGGTCGGAGATCGGGCTAAAGAGGAAATCAGGGCGCAGCTGATATTGGGGATCAGGAGCAAAACGCTACTAGGCCTGATACGTCGCAAGCCTAACATCGCGATGAACGACATCCTCGTCCTGGCCAGGACTCACGACCTGTCAGCGGCACGCGCAGAGGAAATGGATTTGGCCCTGGTGAAAGGAGCTGCGGAGGTGAAGGTGGAAAAGGCGGACGCAGTCCGGAGAAAAGAACGGCCGCCAAAGCCCCGCGACCGGCGGGCCCCCGATCAAGCTAAGCAATGTGGGTACTGCGGATACGACGAACACCCCCTCAAGGCATGCCCGGCTCGAGGGAAAACGTGCACCAACTGTGGCATCGACAACCACTTCGCGTCAGTCTGTCGCAGGAAGACGCAAAGGAGCAGCCACAAGCGAGACAAGCCAGTGAGGGAGCTGGTGCGACAACTGTCACACACATCATTATCGTCGCAGCCACGGCCCAGGAGAGAACAAGCCAGAGATTACCCAGACTCAGACACTGAGTCCGACGATAGGGAAGAAACGTACCTTGTGTCGTTCAACAGAGCCCTCAAAAGCACCCGGCGACCTCAGCCACGTTGTGACATATTGGTAGCCGGATCGGAGGTGAACGCTGTGATAGACACCGGCGCGTCGGTGACAGTGATGGGCGTGCAACAGTACAACCGCCTCAGGCCAAGGCCGGAGCTCCGACCGTCGAAGGCCAAGATCTTCGCTTATGGAAGTGACACGCCGCTTCCGCTGAAGGGCAAGATGACGGTGGCAGTATAGTCAGAGAAGGCGGAAATCGTCATCGACGTTCACGTCATCAACCAGGAAGTAGACACACTTCTCAGCGGCCACGCGGCAGAAGATCTAGGACTAATCACATTCCTCAGAGTGGTCCAAGACCGGCAAGTCGAAGACCTGCTGGAAGCATTTCAAGGCCTGTTTTCAGGGCTAGGGAAGATCAAAAGGCCGCCTGTATGACTTCACATAGACCCCGCTGTGCAACCGACAGCCCTCAGGCCCAGGCGCATCCCGTTCCACTTACGCCCGTTAGTAGAGGAGGAGCTCCGACGGTTGGAGGAACAGGGTGTCATAGAGAAGGTCACAGGACCCACACTATGGGTGTCACCGATGGTGATAGCCGAGAAGCCACGACAACCCGGGAAGATCCGGCTATGCATCGACATGCGCCTCCCAAACAAAGCCATCACAAGGGAGAGGCACATCACATCGACCATGGATGACATTGTATCCGATCTGAACGGCGCCCGAAGGTTCTCGAAACTGGACTTAAATGCAGGGTACCACCAACTCACCCTAGCTAAGGAGAGCCGGTACATCACCACCTTTAGCACGCACTTGGGGCTACGGCGGTACAGACGCCTGAATTTCGGGATCTCATCGGCTGCCGAAATCTTTCAGAACACGATTAGAGACATCCTAGTCGGACTGCCTGGCGTCCTGAACGTGAGTGACGATATCCTCATCTACTCCAAAACAGTGGAGGAGCACTACCGACATGTACGGGCCACCCTCGCGCACCTACAAGAGCACGGAGTCACCCTACACCGAGAGAAGTGCCAACTGTTCCAACAAAAGATTGAATTCTTTGGCTACATCTTCACCAAGGAAGGCATCCAAGTAGACCCCCGAAAGTCGCAAGCCATCAAAATGGCTGCGGCCCCCGCGTCAGTGGCGGAAGTGCGCAGCTTTCTAGGGATGGCCACATACTGCGGAAGGTTCGTCCCGAATCTGGCCACCCTGGCTGAGCCCCTCAGACGCCTCACCAAAACCGACGTGGCGTGGCAGTGGACTGACACCGAAGAGCAGGCCTATGAGGCGATCAAGGAAGCGCTTCTAGACCAGACGACACTGCAAACGGCGAACTCGTGGGCCAGTGGAGACCGAGAGGACCTTCAACACATGTGGAGGGTACGCCACGAGCTGAGCGTGACCAGGGGAGGACTCCTTCTAAGAGGTTCCCGAATCGTCGTCCCAGTGGCACTCCGGACAAGAGCAACACAGTTAGCCCACAAGGGGCACCAGGGAACAGAGAAGATGAAAGCCCGGATGAGAGAGAAAGTTTGGTTCCCGGGTATGGACGACTATATCACCGACACTGTCCGCAGCTGCCAGTCATGCCAGCTAACAGGGGAGGCCCAACCACCGGCACCCATCATAACTGAAGAGCATGGGTGTACCCCATGGGAAAAGATCAGCGTGGACTTTGGGAGCCTGCCCGACGGGCGAGTCACCCTAGTCATCATTGACAGTTACTCGAAATACCCGATAGCAGAGGCCGTACCGTCCACCGCCTTCGTGCATGTGAGGCCCGCCCTGGAGAAGGTATTTGGGATGTTCGGATACCCCGAGGAACTACGGAGTGACAACGGACCCCCATTCCAAGGACACGAGTTCGAAGAACTCCTGAAGTCACACGTATCAGACACAGGCGCATCACCCCGCAATGGCCCCAAGCTAACGGGGAGGTGGAGCGGTTCATGCGCACCATAAATAAGGTACTGCGCATCGCCGTGTCCGAACAACTAGACCCGGAGCATGAGCTACAGCGATTCCTAGGGGGGTACCGCAGCACTCCCCACTGTTCCACCCGACAAGCCCCCTGGGCACTGATGTTCCAAGGAGCTTGCAGGGATGGGCTGCCAGTAGTCCCAGGCTGGGTAGCGCCGCCCTTCAACGAGGAAGAAGCATTCCGAAGGCGCCAAAGGCGAAACAACAGAGTCAGTGAGGCCCGGAGGGCTGTGACCCGAGAAGTTCAGGCCGGAGACACGGTGGTCCTAAAAGAGCGCCGGCCAGGAGGAAAGTTTAAGACTCGATATGAAAGAGGGTACTGGAGAGTGGTCGACCGCCGAGGAACCATGGTGACAGCGCGTCGAGGGAGAGACCTGGTCACCCGGAACATATTGTGGTTCAAGGTGGTGAGGAGACCCGCGGACGACCAAGAGACGGCAGACCTCGAAGTAGACCACGACTCTGGGGACGCCCCGGGGGACACACCCAGCTCCGACCCACGGAGCAACACAGAGTCTGAGCCAGACGGCGCCGACGGCACAGGTGGTGGGCCAAGGGAAGAGGTGCCACCTGAGACCTCGGCCCCGGGTGCACGAAGGGCCGCCAGGTATGAGCTGAGGGAGAACCCCAGGCCCAGCAGTCGGCTGAGAGACTTTGCGCGCCAAGTAAGTGATGCGGCGAATTAATAGTCGAACTGTCGTCAAGGACTGAGTTGAGAAGGGTTGTTACAGTTAGCGCTCTAGCGTTTCAGCTAGAGCGCTGAAGGACATGCGTAGGTTGCGCTCACGTCGGGGACGTGAGCGCGTATATAAATAATAAACGGGCGGGCGAGCCAGTTAGTTCGCGCCCAACCAAGCAGCCGGGTGCAGTGTGATTATTGCGCTGCACGCGCTAGGCCCCCCCTCTGACTCCCAGACCACGAGGGTGCTGACCCAGGGCCCCCACCCTTCATAGGCAGAGGTCAGGAAGTGGAATACAACATTAGCCAGGGCATTCTGGGAGTTGTAGTCTAGGTTTGCTTCTGCTGCACACACCTGATAGCACTGGTTTGTAAAATGCCCATGTCTCATCACGGAGGCTTTGCAGAAAATACCTTGTTGCCTTTTGGGACTTGTAGAGTTACACATGACATGGGCCCGGCCACTTCGCAGCCCGCTGTTCCCTGCTCCCCTTGGCTGGGCCGGGCTAGTCTGCACAAAGACCCCGGACGGACCTGGGCCCCCGGTGTGAGAGGGCTGCTATCGGCCGCCTCCCAGGCACTGTAATCCCCCTCCCTACAACGGCTGCAGCTCCACCGGCTAATCCCCCCAGCCCCGCCGACTTCTAATCAAGCGGACGAGGCCTTATCTGGCGGCGCAGGCCTCGGAGCCGGGCCTGGGCCCGCCTGATAGGGATGCCCGGCTCTCCGGCCCGGCAGCCCTCCGCCCCACCACCTGCCGCTGTCACCGAGTCATGAAAAGGACAGCAGACCCCATTAATACTCCATAGTCACGGCGAGGAGGTTCATTAAAGGGAGGGGGGGCGGCTCTCCATTTGATCTCAGCCCCATTGAGGTCTTGCTCAGGGAGGAGAGGGCGCCGGAGCCCTTGGAACAGGGCCTATTATCGCCTCTGGAGCACTCCTGCGCGAGGAGAGGGGGCTTTCAAGCGCTATAGATCCCTTCAAGCGCTATAGACCCTTCTTGAACATTCCTGCGAGAGGAGAGGGTGCTTTCAAGCGCTATAGAGTCCTTCTAGAACATTCATGCGCGATGAGAGGGTGCTTTCAAGCGCTATAGAGCCCTTCTAGAACATTCATGCGCGATGAGAGGGTGCTTTCAAGCGCAGTTGAACCCTTCCAGAACATTTCTGGGCGAGGAGAGGGTGCTTCTAACTGAAGCGCTATAGAGCGCATTCAACTAATGACCAAGCGTTATAGAACCTTCTTAGAACATTTCTGCGAGAGGAGCGGGTGCTCCCAGCATCCGAGTAAGCGCTACAGACCAGCGTAGAACATTCCTGCGAGAAGAGAGTGTTCTTTCAAACGCTGAAGTGCCCTTCTAGAACATTCCTGCGCGAGAAGGTGCTCTGCTCTGGCTGCTGAGCAAGCGCTATAGCCTGCACGAGAAGAGGGTGCATTCAACTCCTCGCCAAGCGCTATAGAGACCTTCTAGAACATTCTTGCGCGAGGAAAGAGTGCTTTCGACTCCTGACAAAGGCTGATGAGCCTTGTAGAACATTCCTTAGATAGGAAATGGAGCTTTCAAGCGCTATAGACCCTCCCTCTTTCTCTCTCCCTCCGACTCCCCTCTTCCTCTCCCTCTCTCTTGCCCTCTATCCCTCTTCCTTTCTCTCTCCCCTCCCTCTCTTGCTTCCTCTCTCCCTCTCTCTCCCCCTCCCTCTCTTGCTTCCTCTCTCTCTCTCTCTCTCTCTCTCCCCCCCTCCCTCTGTTGCTTCCTCTCTCTCTCTCTCTCTCTCTCCCCCCCTCCCTCTCTTGCTTCCTCTCTCTCTCTCTCTCCCCCTCCCTCTCTTGCTTCCTCTCTCTCTCTCTCTCTCCCCCCCTCCCTCTCATGCTTCCTCTCTCTCTCTCTCTCCCCCCCTCCCTCTCTTGCTTCCTCTCTCTCTCTCTCTCCCCCTCCCTCTCTTGCTTCCACTCTCTCCTTCACCCTCTCCGCAAGACAAGGCAACAGTCTCAAAGGCATTTGCAATGCAATAGGTCTCGCTTTACTGAAACTTTCAGCTATTGGCATTGCTAATAATAATGCAACGCCAATAGCTCAAACCTCCAGTAATGCGAGACCTATTGCATTGCAAATGCTTGTTAAATATGAGCTTAGAAATGTTCATTCCTCCCACTACCTACCCCGACAACAGTGCCATTAGTGAACTAAGAGGCAAGTCAGCTGTCAGGCGTGTTAAGGTATGTGACCTAGAATGAGTAACTTTATAGTCTGAAATCAAACATGAGCAGATGATATCCCAAACCCTTGAATGTCAATGCTGCCCTCATAGACAAGAAGAAAAGTATTGGCAAAGCAAATAGGTCACGACTGCACAAGAGCTATTGGCCTTCTCAGTGTTAGCAGCCTGGCTGAAAGAAAAAAGCCCTATGATGCAGTCAGGGCTGGACGCGGCTTAGCTTTTTTTTTTTTTTTAACACAGTAGTCAGTCTGCTGTACAATGTGGCTATAGAGCATTGACAAAGCAGAATGCTCTTGTGTTGGCGAGATCTATTGGCTTTGCCAATGCATGTTTTTTTGTATTGCTGGCTGCCGGGAGTCAACATGGAGAGCGGGTGGAGGAGGAGAAAAAGCGTTATGACACGGCCAGCGGTGTCTGCCTCATAGCGCATTTTCTCATGGTGAGTACTGGGGCAATGCAGACAGGTGGGGGCAAAGCAACACGGACGACTGACAGGGAGGGTGGGGGTAAAGCAAAACAGAAGACTGGCGGGCAGGGTAGGGGCATATCAACAGGGATGGCAGAGAGGGAGGCATGGGCGTAGGAAGTGTGGGGGACGCGGGGGATATATCCCCCCCAGATTTTGGAGTGGGGGGGACACGGGGGACAAGGGTGGGGGGGACGAGGGGACAAAGGAATTTCCCCTCTCCCTTCTGTTATCGCAGGGCCATTAGCACGCGAAAGCGCTACCTAATGGCCCTGCACTTGACCTGCCTGGAGTCAGAGGCCTCCCGCCCTCTGCCTTTTGTTATGCTGCAGGAAGGCTCAGCCGTTCTGGGAAGGGCAGAGAATGGAGAAAAAATAAACGCTGTCTCTTTTCCTTCATGGCAAGGACCGTGTCCACTACTCCTGACCTGCCTCTGGCGGCTGCCCTCCTCTCTTTATTCCTCCATCTCTTTCTGTCTCTGTCTCGCTCCTGCTTACCTGCTGATTTCAAGAGGCAGCTCTTAAGGTACTCTCTCTTGCCTCTCCTTTTCTTTATTTGTTCCCCAGTGAAATTGATTCAAACAAGCATTTACAATGCAATGGTCTCGGCATTGGTAAAGTTAGAGCTATTGGCATTGCTCATGACATTATTTTTGTTTATGTTTTTGTTTTTAAAACATTTAAAGAAACGGCATTGTCATGAGCAATGCCAATAGCTCTAACTTTAAGAATGCCGAGACCGATGCATTGTAAATGCTTGTTAGTTGGAATCAAACAGTTTAGTCAAAACATGAAAATAAATGCTATGTGCAGCGCTACCAGCAATATATACCAAAGTTGCGACCTGCCTAAACCCCCCAGTCATGACACTCAGTGTTTTAAGTTCACACATACGTATTTGCAAACCAATACATCTGGGTGGAGATAGACTGCTTCACCAAAGCCATGTTACTTTCTATGTGCGTTCAAATTCCAGTACGCCTCTTGTATTAGTCCAGTGTAGCCACACCAGATACAACTGCACTCTAGGCGACACATGATGTCCATTCCAACAACGTATTCCATCCAAGATCAAGCACACAGATACCCAGTAGCGCGGTCAAAGGTTCCTTACCCTGCAATTTTGTTGCGGAGCTTCTTACTGGGGATGATGGCGATTTCCTCGCACACTCGCTTGTTGGTGTGGAAGTCATTGCCCAGCCGGGTGTAGTACTTCTCGATGATGACCCGGGCGGCCTTTTTCACGGTCTTAGTCCTCACTAAACTCGTGGAAATTCAAGTGAAAGTATTGAGATGCGGCTATCTGTGCAACCGAGCTGCCCGATACCCTTACTGGGGCAGGCACGTGTTACGGACATTACGAGGATATCACTCACGTGTGGTTTTAGAAAATAAGAACTCAATATATTATTAAGCAAAATAGCCCTGTTTTAATGTAAGAGCCCACAAGAAATGATCACACTGTCTAAAAGTCAAACATTCGCAAGAGGTTCAATTTAAACATTACCAAGATTGCCAAATAAACCATATATTGCAGTATATGGCGCTGAAGAGGAGGGGCATGGTACATCCGTCACAAAACCAGTAAATGGAACAGTCATTTAGGTACAGGCATAAGTCCACAAACCCAGTACTTATTTTTATTATCAATGTAACCACCGGGGCTAAGGGATACATTGCAAAACAAATCAATGTAATGACGACCAAATCAACATACACGAAAAATTAAAGCACCGACTGTATTTCTCACAATAAATAGGACGAACGGCACCATAAAAAATAAATATAGACCAACATTCACTGTCCCAAATTGAGTGTAGATGATTTCACTCACAGAACGACAATGAAACTGGAAAAACACTAACACACCCATTTGAAAACAAACCGGAGCACAAAAAAAAAAAAAAAAAAACCACCGGACATCAGACCGCTCACTTCCGCACGGGTACCCAAGGTAGAGAGAGGGTCACAGGTTATAGGTACCAAGCTCACCAACCACTCGATCAAATCATATCACTGTTAACGGGAGATTATCCTACAGAACTGGCACCAGGATTTTCGACACGTTTACTTTCCTGTCATTTTCCGAAAGAAGAACGGGTCTCTTCTCATTCATAACCACGAGGAGGAGATTTCCCCTCGGGGCATATACGCCCAGCATTAGTTTCAAGCACTACATTCCCATATTGAGTTGTCATAGGCGCATTGAAGCGATCGTGGTGTATTTAGGCACTGTGTCGCACACAGTCTCAGCCGTGTGCCTCCCTCCCTAATTCCCCTGAACCCCCACGCATGGGATCTCACCTGTATATCCCAGCAGAGCTGCCAATATGACCAGCAGGACCCCCAGGGATGTGCTGGGAATGAGGGGCGTGGCTCTGGAGGAGCTGTATGACGTCACTGCCAGCAGGAGGGAGCCTGGAAGAACAGCAAAGACAGTCATGATGCAGTGATAAATAAAACACGCCTGCCAGGTTCTCTCTTTAGGAGGGAATCTGGAAACAGACTGGCAGACATGAAATGATAACTTGCACTCACACCAGCCCCTCTCCCATCTGGAGAAGAGCCGGAGACACACAAAAGACATCCGTGACAAACACACACCTGTTCCTTTTAGATCTCCCCAGCACGGCAGTTAACCCAGGAAACACCGGTTCACTTTATTATTCTACTGATGATCGGTTACAGGTGAGGTACTGCGAGAAAGCGCCCTTCATGGCTGTATTCAGATATGAGCTGAGCTATAGGGGACCCAAGTCTTCCCGAGACGCTTCTGCCTCAGAAGGCCGGTAGAGCTGAAACAGTCGCGAAGATAGCATGTTACGGACTCCCGCCAGCTCTACCAGGACCCGGCTCCCGTAAACCCAGGGCTTTAAGTGGGCAGGGCCTCACCGGTGCCGAGTCCCGGCAGTGTATTTAAATGGGGCCCTATGGGGCTCGATTATGCGCCTTGCGCAGGTGGTCCGTTTTTACCGGACTGTAAGGGGGCCCATCGACGTGCGCGTGCTCACTTCTCACTAGCAGAGAAGTTACGGCATCACGTAATGCCAGATAAGCGTTGATGGGGAAGGTAAATCCTTTTAAAAAGTAAAATTTTCGCTTAAGATTTCCCTTTTCTTTCTGAAACACGGGAATAATATTATTCACAAGCCACAGTTGCTGCTCATTTATCTTATGCAACTAACAGCCATTGACAAAGCCAATAGTCCTGACTTGTAGGTATGAGGTTACTTGTTGCATCATACATCTCGATGCAATAACAGAAAAAGCAAAATACAAGTTGGGCGGCACACAATGTTTAGCACAGATTTTTCGCCTACGTGTTTTAGGCCACTCCCTTAAATTACACTGGCCTCGCCCCTCTAAGAGCCCCCCCCCCACCAGTTTTTTCATTCCACTTAAAGCCCTGCGTAACCCCATCGTAATCGGTTTTCTTGGGCCTCAGAAAACAACAACACCCAAATGATACCTAAACAACTTATCTAAACAGAGCCCAGGACCCTCAATCCACACAGCGCTTGCTGACCTCAATTGGATTTTAGCGCCTTTTAAACGAAGCAGTATGGGTCCTACCTGCAGAGATGGACAGGATTCCAATGGAATAGTGAAGGGGCTCCGGTGCCTTCCCTGGCTCCGGCATCCTGCGGCTGGAGTAGACCTGGAGCGAGTCTTGAGGGCGGGCTGAATCCGCAGTGATTCTGTTTTGAATCCGCAGTGAGTCCGGAGTCTGGGTTGATGAGCCTGGAGTGTGGGGGCCGATCCCGGAGTAAGTCCGTAGTATGCGCTGAATCCGGAGTGGCGAACGAAGACCGTGAACGATTTATATACTTAAAACAAGGAGATCAGGTGAGGGAGCAATGCCGGGACACCACCGCCTTTCTCCGAGGCACAGCAGAAAATGCCTCGGAGAAAGGGAGTGTCCTTTTCGGATTGGGGGGCGTGTTTTGCTGTTGTCTCCTCCCTGAGACTTCTCGCAAAAAACACGCCCCCCGATCCGAAAAGGACGGGGCTTCAACGGAGTGACTGGACCTCTTCTCCAGTGGCTGGCCAGCATTTAAGAGGCCAGCCAATGGAGAACAGGAGAGAAGAGGGGCGGGTGCAAGCCCCTCTTCTCAAAGTCACTCAAACTCATTAAATCTCGGAGCGAGACTGCGCAAGCGCAGCCTTTCGCAGCCGAGACCTAAAAAGGCTGCACACTTTGGCTGTAAATGTCCTCATTTTCTGACCGTTTTCTATTGAAAAGAAAAACCTCGGAATGGAGAGAAAAAATAGTTAAATACCTAAATAAAGCAATACAGAGTGGACAGCAGACAGGCCAGACTGTTATTTACACCCACACACATTAGCGCCACTTTACACAGTTTGCCAGTGAAAGCGCTACTTTCTTTTTACCTTCTTTCTTTGAACAACATTGTTTTCCCAGGGTGGGTAAGTGCGCCATTCCTAAAGGGACTGCAATACCTGGTTGATGGGTAGAGTGGAAACATTTAATATGATCGTTTTCAACTTTTTAATTATTTTAGCTTATAAAATGCGGCTCTGTGTTTGGGGATGTGGTCTTTTTTAAACCAAACTGCCTACATTTTGAAAGGATATAAGCAATGGACATTGAAAGGGGTCCATCCTGGTCCTGTAGCCGTGTCTTGAACTTTTCAGGCAAAATCACTTACTGATTTCTGAATAATGAGTTTAAAACCGTTAAGGTAACCATGTTTTTTTCTGATTACAGTTCACATGCTTTGCTTATTCTTGCATTCCCTATGAGTGTTTGCTTTTTCCAGGGTGTTATTCATTTTTTTTCAGGCAGCATTTTACTGTTGTCTAGTGCATAATTTGAATTTAGTCGCAGCACAATTGAGTTGTGCTGAAGGCAGTGCGAGTTTCTCTCAGTGGGGCAGTATGGTGTTCAGTGTGGGAGAGAATGTGGCACTCTGGCCAGAGCTGCTGAATTTGGAACTGGAGAACCATGTTCAGACCTTCATGACCAGTTCACCATACCACACTCCTGACAGAGCTTATTCCGATGCTACACCTTAGAAGGCCCGATAGACCTTAGAAGCCCAGGTGTCTTAGCACCCGCAGGTGGACCTGTCCACCACATTCCATACTGCAGTTCACTTCCAGTCTTACGGGCAGGCATATGAAGAAGCACATCCTAGATCGACAGTGAATCTGTCACTGAGGTCACAAGACCCTTGAGGCCAGTCCACCTCACCCATTGGTACCTCCATTGGCCTTTTTCCAGCACTAGCAGTGCAACTTGCCAGGGGTTGGCAATGTAGGATTTGCATGCACACCAAACTTAGGGGGTGATTATAATGGCAGTGGGACCGCCACGTCACCCCGTCGGTGGCGGTCCCACCGCCATTGGTGACTGCAACACAGCCCGCCATATTACAATGGCGGGTGGTTACCTGGCGGTCGGAAAGACCAACCACCACGCACCCGACGGGCTTCTTGGGCCCACCGGTGTGGTGGAGGGGCTCGTGGTTCCTACAATGCTGGTGGTGCCTACCATGCACCGCAGCAGGGATTACGATGTCCCTTACCCGCCAGCTTATCAATGGCGGTTCACCTGCCATGGAAATGATGGCGAAAGGGACATTGGGGGCCCGTAGCAGGCCCCTTTACCCCTGGCCCTCAGACATGGGTCCTGGGGGGCATCTATGATGCCCCACAACATATCACTGCACCATGTGGCAGGCACCGATATATTTAACATGTTCCTTTTTTTTTTACTTTGCGGCGGATGATGCAGCCAGCAGCACCTGCTGCAATGTAAAAGATGGGCACTGCGAACACCGTAGTGGCAGTCGCATTGTAATGCCTATCGTGGGGCCTCCACCTTGAAGGCCAGAGGTCCCATTCCCCGATTCGATGGCGGTGGTACTGAAGTCCGCCTGCCATCGTAGCCAGCCCCTAAGTTTGCATTTTATGAATATGATTCAGCGGGAAATAAATTGATGTTTGCAATTTAATTGACTTTGGTTGGCCTCTTATCTATGAGATTTCCCTGTTGAATGTGCCTTTACATTATACATTTTTGGTTGTATGAATTGATTGCATACTACACTCTCCTACAGGTATTAATTTGAGTGTCATTAGGAGTGTCTGGGACCAATTGTTTTCTTAGGAATTGTTTTCTTTACTAACCTTTGCAAAGGGCCCTAAACTTCACAGCAACACAAGTCACATTTCTTTTAGTAATTTGGGATCCGTTTGAGCTACAAAATTGTTTTGGAGGAAATCGTTAGATTATGCAGCAGATGATGTATTATGTGGCAAATATGATACAGCCATAGTTAAGTGGAAAACATGTTTCCAATTAATTTTGCCCCAACATTGTAGTTGATCAATTTGTAAGTTCCCCAAACCCAAAAGTCGAGTTTGGGCACAATTTGCATTTTAAAAGCAGCCCTATAACACAGGGCTACTTTTAAACGGACCTCAGGCTTCAGCAGTGCACACATGCAAACGCAGAAAGGGCTGCTGGCCTCTAAACTGCCATGCCTTATTATATTCTAGGGACTTAAAAGTAGTTCTAATCCCCCTCCCCTATTATGTAGTAGGGCCTTATAGGAGAGGTCATGCCAATCATAGGGGTACCCTAACCCATAGTGCACCCTAGTGTATGTAGGTGTTTTCACTGTATTTTTAAGTGCCTCTTTCAGAATAGCACTGGCTGTTTAGGCAGAGGCCAGGGTCAGTCAGTCAGGTACCACCAGTACCAGTCAGCAAAAAGTTGGGGAGTGCCCAGGGCGGCTTTGCAACACTAGAGAAACACAAACTCAGAATGTGAAACATAACACCATGGTTGGGGGGTTCTCTACAATAATCAGAATTGATTTCTATCCTAATGAACCCATTTTCCAACATTAGGATAGGGAAAGACCGGGGGAAAATCATAACGTTCTAATCTATACATTGAAGTTTTTATGCAGCTCTTTGATGACGGTTAATAGCTCACTGTTCAATGTTAGGATTTTATCTTATAAACTTCAAATACCAAAAGAATATCTCAGACAAAAGCAGTAACTCACTGACCTATTGAATTAAAACTTTCACTAGACAAGCCTTCGATCTCTCTCAAAAAAAGAACATTAATCACCAAAGTTATCTTCACATTTTTATTGTTGCCTGAAAATTGCTGGAGACCAGGAATGCAGCAGCAGGTACGTTTCAAACCCTAATGCACTTGCAAACACGACGCCCCCACCCCAAGTCAGCGGCCTTTGTTTGCTTTGTGCATTAAGATGCAAGATTCATATATATGTTTTTTTTAAACATTTGGTCTCATTACTATATGAATGTAAATAACAATAAAGCATACATGCAAACTGTGACTACATGCCTGCTTTTCTCAATATTTCACTTCGAAAGTATGCGATTGTATTTGTTTAACGGGCGGTGATTTGTATAGGGTCACTGGAAAGTGCACAAGGTTGTCCCTGTCCCCCCCAGAATTTTAGTGTCTCCTACACCCCTGGAGGGAGGGTGTGGGCAAAGCAGCACAGACTGTGGGCAGGGAGGGAGCAAGATAACAAAGCAAGGCAAAACATTGTACAGAGGTTGGAAAGCAACAGTACACTAAGCAAAGGAGCGGGACGGGGGAGACAGCCTGCATCATAAGTATTCTTATGGAGTGTTGCAACAAAAATAAAACAAGTATCTTTGTAATTGCGAGCCATGGAAGGACACTGGCTAAGGAAGCAGTACTTGGAACGTGCTCCAGGGGAGGTGCAAACACATGAAGACGAAGTTAAGCTGGCACACACTGACCAAAGAGAAGCAAGAAAAAGAGAGTGATGATGAAGCCAACCAATGGTAAGCAAATGGCGGGCTTTAAGCCCCCTGGAAGAAAATAAAATGCGTGACAACTGCATTCGTTGTCTCAGGCTAGACCTAAAAAAGGGCACTCCATGAAATAAAATTTAGTTTCACATAACACAATTTAGTCAGGATAGAAAGCTGGGACTGTTCCCACATTTTCTAGTTTCAGGGTGTACAATTCACCCACTAGATGGCTATCTCTTTCACTCCTCTATTAACGCTTTACCTTTAATTGGCGCACAAGGTTAGAGTGTGCATGGCAGGGAGAAACCACATTTAAGATCGGCTCATTTTGGGCTGGAGGGTTGAAGAGACACCCTTGTTTGCTGAGAAAGTCCTTTTTTGGCTAGATATGAGGGTGCACTTGTTTCTGGAGCCTCGTGTGAGGAAGCCCTATTGAGCCTTTCTGGAACTCTATAGCAGACGAGATTGATCTAAACCCCTAAGCGATTGAGCCCTTACAGAAGCAGAGGATGGCCCATAACCCTTAACAACGCCTATTGGGGCATTTTGGAATATTCATGTGAGAAGAGATGGTGTTCTCATCTGATCCCTGTTCCTTTGGGGGTGTTCTAGAACATTTCTGCAAGAGGAAAGGGATCTGCCTTTTATATCAGTGGCCTGGCCGCTGCTGGGTGCTCTGGGCTCCTTCAGACGAGAAGGTTCCTGATGGCCCCAGACATGCAGGTGCACGTTTTTCAGCTTCCAGACCCTCTCTTCAGCCTAAGGATCACAGAGGTGCTCCCCCAAAGTGCAGTTCAAGATCCCGAGTTCCCTCCAGGGCAGATTCAGTATTTGGAAGAATATTGCAAACACAAACATTGTGGGACAGAATATCGCGTCAAAAATATCGAGAACAAGAATATCGCATAGGTCATTTTCTGGGGGTAAGTAAAGTTTGACTATATATACCGCCACATTTACGTACCATGATGATATATATATATATATATGTTCAAGGTATGTAGATCTGGAGTTAAGAACAGTAAATTTATACTTACCTGCTTGCACTTACCTTCTCAATATTCTTGTGCTCCATATTTTTGACACGATATTCTGCCCACACAATGTTTGTGTTTCCGATGATCTGTCTCTGATCCGCAGATTCTACTCACTGCCGAGACCAGGACGCAACTCACCCTACGGCTGATTCTGTTTTCTTCTGAGAGCAGAATAAGGTCCTCCCTGACCTGATTCCAACTCACCATCCATTGAGAGCAGTGACCGCTCCGTAGAACACGATAAAGGTCATTCCAGATCCCTGATTCTTCTCACTGATGCCAGCAGGATAGGGTCACTCGGGCGACACTCAGGACCTCTGAGGCTACTCTGGGTGATCTGGTCTTCACAGACTTGGTCTGCCGGAGGCAAGGGCCACCCCTTCCAGTAGCCACAATGCCACTGACACAGTAGGTGCCTAGCAGGTAGTCTCTTCCACAGTGGCGTGGCTAGGCCAATGCTGCCGGGGGCAGCCCCTGCGTTTAGCGTCCACGGCTGCCGAATCAAAGAGCGGGTGGGGGGCTGGCGATTCCCTTGGCCACCGGCCTGCGATGGACACAGGTAAGAGGGGGGGGGGGCGCCGCCCCCTTGTTATGCCACTGCTCTTCCAGAAGGAGCTCCAAGGAGGAAAATGGTGGCAATGCAAAACAAACTCCTAATGTTTGAAGAAGTTGACTATGGAGTGGTTGGGTGGTTAACAGCGATGATGACGAGTGGAGTACAATGCCGGAAAGGCGTCTCCCAGGCTTCAACCAATATCAGGAAGATGGCAGCAGGAGAGACACAGAAACGCCAGAGGGAAGGCTAAAGGAGATCAGAAAGGAGGCGAGAGAGGCTAGCAGGCACAAACACTGGGAAGAAGGCACCAGGACTGAGCAAGGAGTGAGGAACACGTGAAATCCACTAGCCCAAACATCGGGACACAGGAGTCGAGGGATTTCCTTCCTTTTATAGGTAGAAATAGGAAACTACCTCACAAGAAATGACACTTCCATATGTGATTGGGAAGGCTGCCTTAGGAGTTAGTAATGTGGCATCAAATATCCTTTCCAAAGGTCCCCTCACTTGGAATGGGAGACTACTGGCAATGGAAGGCACGTCCCAGAGTGAGCCTCCCATGGATAGGCCAGCCTCTGCCCTCCTAAGACTGTGGCATGCTGCCTGTCATCAAACGACCTGCCAGGCTTTGCCCTTCAAGCCATACACTCTGCTCTCTTTGGACCCTAGTAGGGTCTGTCCCCCACACCCCTTCCAGGCCCTGCAGCCTTGACCCTGCTCCAGTGGGAACAGGCAAGGCAGGTTCTCCCTGAGCTGGAATAAAAGCAGCCCAGGACCTGTTTCACCCTTTTTATGGGCTCATCAGCCGGGTATAGGTTGGTTCCAGTGACAGAGTGTCATGGGACTCACATCTGGGCATACCCATCGCACTGGACTGCTCCCATGAGGAGCAGGGTCAAGGCTGAATTGCATATGACTGGATCAAAAGTGAGGTGGCCTGGTGGGCGGAAAACAATGGATTCGGATCCGGCCCTGGAGTGCCTGTGGCTGAGATGAATTCAAGCATTCCATCCATCACCTTGCTGTTGTTGCAGTTGATGCCCTAAGTGGGACGGGTATGTCCATATAGGGTTCCTTTGCTCATTGTGCCACAGGAATCAAGCTATTCCTGTCCAATGAGACCTTATCAGAGCAAAACCACTCCTAGGTTGCTTGTATTTTGGTGGGTCCTGTACTCCCTGTGCCACTGGATTGACGCTATGCCTGGATGATGAGCTCTTATCAGGGAGAACCCGTTCCTAGGTTGTTTGTATTCTGGTTCAGTGAAGATCTGACTTGGCAATTCGAGCTGGTGTGTTTCCATTGGAGCAGGGCCCATTGGAGAACGTCAAAAGTCAAGGCCGGTTTGCATACGGCCGTGTCCAAAATGAGGTGGTGTGGAGGCAAAAAACAACGGCTGGAGCTATTACTTGTGGATGAGATTAATTCAAGCATTCATCCATCACCTGATTGTAATCACTCCTGAGACCAGGGTACAGTCCTCTCCTGAGCAAGGTCGATGCACTCCCGATAGCACGGTACAGCTCTCAGAAGTAAATTCACTACTAAGAGCATTTTAAAGACCTTTCAAGTAGCTGATTTTGTTCATCTATGAGAAGAGGAGACAGCTCCCTTCAGAGCTCATTCAACTCATCCATGAAAGCAGGATTCCCCTTCCCGAGAACTGACTCTATTCACTCCAGGTATTACTTTAAGCAGGATTTGGAGGTGTATGCTAATAATTAGTTGTTTTTAGGTCTCGCCTGACCCAGCGCATGCGCTGGTCTGGCGAGACTTATTGAGAGGGCTCCAAAAAGTGCTACCAGGTCAGCCTAGAGCTACTGTGCATGTGCGCGGGCGCACGCGCCGCGCTTTACCGCGATTACTTTCACTTTAGCGGCCGCACGGCCGCTTTGATGTTTGATCGTGATCGCGATCACTTTTACTTTCGCGGCCGCACGGCCGCTTTGCATAGCCAATAGGTCTCGCTTTTGGGACCTTATAAGTATTTAGTTATGCAACTGTCGCATGGCTAAACACTTATAAGGTCCCAAAAGCGAGACCTATTGGCTATGCCAATGCTTGTTGTATTTGCTCTCTTCATGTCTAGGTCGGATGCTACAGCCCTTTAAAAGTTAGTGTGTCGGCCCAGTGGAACTTGGTAACTCAAGTGGTTAATGCACTTGCTGTTAGGTTCTTTATGTGGTCTGGGGTCACTCGTTTGAAGCATCCTGAGATTGTGTGTGGGGGGTTAGCGTGAGTGAGAGGTGCCATAATGTCAACTCCTCCCTAGGAATAAATGTGTTGACAAATCTATTCATTTGTCTTAAAGCCAGTCCAGGTCAGACCTAGTTGTGTTTGTGTGTCAGGAGAGGCTGTTGCCAAAGCTCCTATGTTGTTACCCTATCACAGCTAGCAGGAGGCAGCAATCAAGTGTATGTGTTCACATGTCTAGTGCTGGCTGTCGGTCAGGACTTATCGCATTGTTTTATGGCGCTTTGTGCTTTTTTGCGCTATTTTTGCTGACATTTTTAAACCTGCATATCTCCGGTTCTACTGATTGGATTGGAATCTCTCTATGGCACTCAGTCCTGGAACACTGGGTACAGGTTCTGCTGAAGAGCTCTGGTAGCTCACTCTTTCCTTCAGGCGTGGAATACCAGGGACTGCTGGTGCCCAGACACGAGTGTGTCAGCAGAATAATGTGTGTGCCAGGAGCTTCAGCCACAAGAGAGTGGGGCTGCCACACTTAACAGGTGGTGGTACCGGCGATGCCGCATGTTTTAAGCGGAGCTCTATAGGTCAGGGGTCCACTGCTGTAGTAGAGACGAGTGTTGCTTCTGCCAATAGAGGGAGAGCTGCACGTTAGAGGGTGTCTGTAGGAAACCCACCTCTCTATACAGTACACCATAATGCAGAGAGGTCGAAGAGACCGTTATCGGTCTAGAGAGGCAAAGTAGATAACACTAACAGTCTAATTTGTAGTGGTGTGGGCGAGCAGTTAGGTTTATCCGAGGGTAGTGCTAAGCATTTGTTGTCACACCAAGGCAATAAAAGAGGCACACAATGAATGAAGTCGAGACTGGATTAGATAAATGGCCCTCTTTTTACATAAATATTTTATCCAGGAACTTTGGGTACAAGGTAAATACTTTTCGCAATATGATAAATCACAGTAAAATACAATAATCACAGTTGTGCGCAATAACGCACAATACATTTCCCATGGGAGAACAGAGCCAATGGAAAAAAAGCAATGCACTACAGTGATTGTGTGGTTACCATTTTAGAAATCATAAGGTTCAAAGCCAAGGTCCAAAGTGCCAAGGCCAAGTTCTCTGGAGCTTCCAGCAAGTCTCGGGAAGCAAAGAGAAAGGGGACCTAGTATCTGGCATGATACAAAGCCAGGGCGGGACCTGGAAAAGCAAAGGAGGACTTGCAGACAAGTCTGAGGGCTCTCAAGGGATAGTAGGGGTCGCAAGGGCTCTGGGGCCTTGGAGCACAGCTGGTTTGAAGATGCCCTGTCCGGGCGGGCTGGGTGCAGTGATGATGGGCAGCTGGGCAAAGGCCCACAAAGTTGATCCTAGTGGTCAACGGCTGGCACCTTGGAGCGACGATTCTGGAGCTGCTGGGCCACTGCTGAGGTGGGTCTCCAGAGTTCTGAAGTCACTCATTGTGTGCTGGCTCGCTGTAAAGTTGGAGGCCGGTGAACTCGGTTTTGTAGGTTTTTGCAGCAGGGATTCGGTATCCTGGTTATATGTACCTTGTAGCTCCGGTGGGTCCTGGGGCCTCAAGACTTGGTGAAGAGGCCAAGCTGACCCTCCAGACCAGGCGTACTTTTGAATGATACTCAGAGACGTTGGATGTGCTGGACGATGCTGGACCGGACTTTGATGTTTTTGGTGCCTGTGGGTGCAGGGAGATAATACCTCTGTCTCAAGGGCGTACCTTGGAGATTTTATCAAAGTCCTTATGACCCTCCAGGGTGTATGGAGGCCACACAGCGATGAGTCGAGCTGGAGGATGGCGAGTGTCGAGTTCTATGGTGGCAAGCAGGAGTTTGCCCCTAAAGCTCACCACAAGGTGGTAAAGTGGGATGTCTACACCTCTAATATGCCCACCTCTGGTGGGAGGGGGACAGAGCCCTAGCCCTGACTGGAGAAGTCCCATCATCTACAAGATGGTGGGCACTGAAAAATGTACTTCACATCACCTCCAACACCTGTGGGGTGGAGTTGGCAGAAGGGGGTACACCTATTATTCTTTCTTGGTTTTCCAAAGTCTTCCTCCCAAAAGGGGTCAAGACAGAACACCTCTGCCCAGGACAGGCTTTGTTCTTGACCTCTAAGCATGCTGGCACTCATCCCATGAGGTCAGAATTAGGTCTGGTGGTGACAGGATGGCTTAGACCAGTCAGTGACCAGACTATGGGGCCCATTAGGATGGTGGGCAGTAGTCACCGCTGGCCCGGCTGGGGCGATCCGTCCACCATCCACACTTCAAAGACCCCCCGCCATATTAGGATGGCTGGGGGGGTCCACGGCAGACGGAAAGACCGTTTGCCGCTTTTCCGCCACTCGACTCGTCGACCGGGCAGAAAACATGCATAATATGGTGGCGGTGTCTGCAAGAGACCGCCATCCATATTATGATGATAGCGGAAAGCAGGCCTTCCATGGCGGCAACGAAGGCATGCGGTCTTCGCTGTTGGGGGCCCGTAGCGGGCCCCCAGGGTGGGGGGGTACACATGGGGGGTACCTATGGTACCCCCTGCATTAGCATTGGCACAGTGGCAGGCACGGCGTGGTGCCTGTCACCTTGTGCATGTCAGTGCACAACGTGCATTCCCAGCATTGTGGCGGGCGGTGCTGTGAGCTCCGCCTGCTACAATGATGGGAATGGGGGATGCCACCGCCACGGTGGCATCCTAATTGCAGGTGCAGGACCACCGCACCCATGGCAGACGGTCCCACATTCCGTTACAGTAGGTCCGCCCGCCATCGTAATAGGCCCCTATGTGTTAGTGGGTTTTCAGGGGATCCCTATAAGGGGTCCTCTGTGTGCAATTTTTAATAAATCGGACACTGGAATTAGTGTATGTTTATTAAGATGATCTGTTTGGTACCAAACATCCCATGACACAGTGAAGCCATCATGGAGCTGGGAAACTCATAATGATGAGTGTCCTTACCATGTACTCCTTATGGCTTCTGTGTTCACTTCCAATATCCAAGAATCGATATAGATATTGCAGGGGTGTATTTTCTCATGCAGATGTGTCCTCAAGGGAGATATAGGGCCCGATTCACAGAATTAACTTAAAACAAAATCCTAAACTTACTACTTTTGGTATTCACAGAATGCACTTACTACTTTTGGTATTCACAGAATGGATTTACGACTACTAACTTTACGTCCGCACTCGGGCCGGAAATTCCGGCCCGGAGGCGGAGCTTCCAGCCCGGAGGCGGAGATCCAGCCCGGAGGCAGGGCTTCCGGCCCAGAGGCAGAGCTTAAGGCCCGGAGATGGACATTTCGGCCATGGCTAAATCTCCGCCACCGGCCGGAATCCCCACCTCCGGGCCGGAAGCTCCACCTCCGGGCCGGAAGCCCCGCCTCCGGGACGGAATTTCCGGCCCGAGTGCGGACGTAAAGTTAGTAGTCGTAAATCCATTCTGTGAATACCAAAAGTAGTAAGTGCATTCTGTGAATACCAAAAGTAGTAAGTGCATTCTGTGAATACCAAAAATAGTACGTTTAGGATTTTGTCTTAAGTTAATTCTGTGAATCGGCCCGAAGTGAACCCGGCCTCAGGGTTAAGGGCAGCTAGAGGGGTGTCTTACCAATATCCCATGCAGTGTCTGTGAGCATGGCACACAGGGATGTACCATGTCAACTCTTTGGTTTTGTCTGCTCCAAGGCACCCAGGCTACAGTGGCAGTATGCATGGCTTTGGTGAGGGAACCATAGGGTGGCACAATTCTTGTTGCTACCCTTGGTGTCCCTCTGAAGTGCCAATGCCCTAGGTACCAGGAGTTCCATTCACTAGGGACTTCCAAGGAGTACTGAAGTTGTGCCAATTAGGTAACAAAACTTACATTTTAGGGAAAGAGCAACTGGCACAAGGGACCTGGTTGGCAGGGACCCTGTGCACTTCCAGTCAAAATTACATCATTTTCCAGGCAAAAAGTGGGGGCTAACCATGCCCAAAAGTGGCACTTTCCTACAATGTATCTATAGAACTTTGTGGCAATTTGGAAAGGAAGAGTACCTAAGAAAAGCAGTGAGAGAGGGAGAGTGTGTTTTTGCTCACGCGCGTGCGTGTTTGTATGTGTTGTGTACGTACACCCAAATACACACACTTCTGGATTCTGTAAAAGAACTGTACAGTTGGTTGGCCTGTGACCTTCAAGTGGGCATTTTAAGTTTTAAGTCTTGCCTACCAGACAGCACTAACTCTCTGTTGACTTATTGTCACTCTCATTTGCTTGCTTTCCATTTGTTAGCTTGTGTACGCTTCCCTTCCTCTCCTTGTGCTTGTCTCTCCCTTGGAGCATAGCCACATTACTTATGTACTTTCACTGCTTACTTTTCACACACTACTTTTTTTTCTTCTGTCTAAGGACTCCATGAGAGTGCATGTGCTTCCCATCTGTCCTCCTCGTGTATTTCTCTTTCCCCCCACTGGGGGGTTGTTGCTCTCTTGCTGTGTGCTTCTCCCATGCCACTCTTTGTTATGCACTTTCCAAGGTGTTCCTTCCTGCATTACTTTCACGCCTATGTGCATCCCCCCGTCTACCAGGTCTACATTTCTCCTTCTCTTTCTCTCTCTCTCACACAAATGTATGTGTTTCTCTTTTATACACTCTCTACCCTTCACTGCCTCTGTTGCACCTGGTACAAACCCCCCAACTCTCACACTACACTTATACTTTAGCACCTCTCCTATGCCCTCCCCATAAACATACTCTGCCCTTCACTGCCTCTGCAGCACCTTCACAGCCCCTGGTACAATCATGTCCTAGCTCTCTC
This sequence comes from Triturus cristatus, assembly GCF_964204655.1. Lineage (NCBI taxonomy): Eukaryota > Metazoa > Chordata > Amphibia > Caudata > Salamandridae > Triturus > Triturus cristatus. The sequence continues at coordinate 42,303,612 of NC_140587.1, forward strand.
CTACTACACTTACACATGAGCACCCTCTCACACTAGACATACACCTCAGCACTCTCTCCTGCACCCCTCCATACACACACACTGCTCTTCACAGCCTCTGATGCACCACAGAGGCTCTGGTGCAACCTCCTCTGAGTTCTTACATTACACTTATACCTCAGTATCCTCCCCTACACACCTCCATACACACACAGCCCTTTATTGCCTCTGGAACACCCTGCTTCAAGGATGCTATCACACTATTCAACACACCACCTGTATAACTGTATACAAGCACACTCATAGACATAAACACACAGCGAGACACATACAAGCACAGCGACACAGACACACACATAGCGACACACATATTCACATACTTTCATATGCGCAACGACACACAAAGCGACACACACACACACACAGAGCAACGTACACTGACACACAGTAACACACACAAAGACATACATACATAGCCCCTCACACACACACATACACAGATGAATTTTCCTTCTTTGCTCTCCAAAGTATTTTGCTGAACACTCAAAGCCTCACTACTGGGAATTGTGAAACTTATGTTGAGTCAAATCAGTGCTTAATTTGTAAAAACGAAAAAAACCATAAGAGCCAGGGCCCTCGTCAGGAGGCCATTGCTGCTTGCATCACCCATAGCCCCTTCCTTCTGGCACTGCCAATGACACTACCAACACAGCTGCCAACCCTTACACTCCTACAAGTGTGACAATTCAGACTTTTTCAGTCCCTCAAAGCTATAAGAACAGCTTGGGCAGCAGATGGTAGTCATATTTGATGTATATTAAATCCATAAACAATAGTTATTGTGCTCATCTCTAAATTAGACAAACATCACCATTATGTTACAGACTCATATAAGTGCCAGTGCTGAGCACCAGAAACTACCAGCTTAAATTAAGTACTGAGTCAAATCCAATGTAATGCGAGCATCACACACGTTATAAATATGCCGGTCCAGCCAGCCATTGCTTAAAAAAAGGACTTAGTTTTAAGAGGCACCTTGGAATTATAGTGCAGTAAAAGCAAGGCAGCCTGGTAGTAGTCTCGTGTTTGTAGCTCTAGCCCACAATAAGAGATTCAGGTGCACATGCATCAACATAGACAATAGCGATATTTTAATTGCGATTATTAAGGAATCGCAATTAAATAATCACTATTGCCTATGCATGTAGTAATCGCAAAAAAATTGCGATTCCTACAAATTCCTTGAATGCGACTCGCAATTTGCAAGTCTCAATTAAGGAATTGATTACAATTAATTCCTATGGGCCCAGATGATGCATCCCAAATGTAAAAATACCAGTCGCAAATGGGCAGATTCTGCGAATCTGCCTGTTTGCGACCGGCTTTTAGGTTGATTCATGGGGCTCTCAGTATCTATAGTTTGTGCCCTTTTATTCGTGTGATGCTAGGGACTAGCGGTGTCCAGTGAGAGTTCGCATCACACTAGGAACTAGCAGTGTCCAATGAGAGGTAAGTGCAGTGCGCTGCTCTGGCGCTGCCCAGGGTGCTAAGAATGCTTGGAGGGGGGTTGGCTGCTTGCGGTGGGTTGGCCGCAGGGTCCGACTGCTGCTCATGCCCTGCAACCGACCCTGGCCGTGTGCGATGTGGTTGGCTTTAAGTATGGTGATAAAATATTTCTTTATGTTAAAAAAACCTTCAAATTCACTGAAAAAACTAAGGGTTAACGTGACATTATAGTTAGGTGTGATAATAAGATCTGTTGTGGTTTTTTTAAAAACCTTACAGATTCCCTGAAAACACCAAAGGTTAAGTGGCATTATAGTTAGGTGATTATTTCAGTGCCACGTAAAGTTGAGAACTAAATAAAAACACAAAAATTCCCCAGTTAACATAACTATAACTTGTGCCCCCGCCACAAACAATCATAAAAATAATACAAAAAATTCAATAACAAACTATATTATTCAATTCAATTCAAAAACCTTTATTTCGATTGTTTAAAATCATAAAAGTACATAAATGAAACAATTCATAGTAATATATTCAATCAGTACAATACCCATGATAGAAATAAAGGTGACTAACTATTTTATCAACAATTAAAACCCCCCATTGAAGTTATAGCAATCGATCAATCTGTATTGTTACATATCAGTTTCCTACGGATTAGCCACATTGCAAGTAGAAACCTGGAAACTGTTACCACGACAAGTGGATTTAGATCACTTCGCAAGACCCTGAAAAAGTCAAGGTAGCTCCTAATACCCAGATTCAAGCAAAGCTGAATAATCCATTTCTTCCGAATTCTAGCGTATGCTGGGCAAAAAAGCATAACATGAATCATAGTTTCCTGTTCAGATGAGCACCCCGGACAATTGTGCTCAAGGACACCCACCCATTTATCAGTAAATGAATATAAAGGAAGGGTCCCATATCTGAACTGTAGGAACAGCTTCTTTGCTAGGGTGGGCTGGATAACGTCGAGGTCAGATACAAAGGCGTAATTACACTTAACGTCCAAGAACTGATCAGTCAGGCTAGAAGGCCTGACTAGACGGTAAGCTTTAATGAGAAAGTAGTCTTGGAGTGTTAGGGCAAGACTTTTTTTGGAAATGCCTAAACAATTCTCTGGATTAGTCCAGAGATGGGCAAGGCCAATGTTGGATAGTGACTGCCTAACATACTGGAGCCAGGGAATCTTATCAGCCCCAAGTAAACTCAAGATTACCTTCAATTCGTCTCTGTAACATGCCAACTCTGGTGTGCTCCAAAGCCTTTTCCAATACATCACCGGACGTATGGCAATGACCTCAGAAATAGGACGGATATTAAGATCCAACCGCAATGGCATGAGCGGAGTATTAATTGGGAGTGATAATAGTTTCCGCAAAAAATTATTTTCAGTAATAGTCAGATCATTTGTGCTACTAGAACCCCATAGCTCAGCCCCGTACAGTGTAGAGGATCTAGATTGGACACAGTAAATTTCTAGAGGGGCACTTATAATTTTTAAACAACAGTTCTTATGAACTTTAAGGATGCCCCCCACCGCCTGGTTGAGTTTTAAATTGGCTTTAGAAATTTGTGGGGACCAACCCATCTTGTCATTTAGGGTCAAACCTAAATACTCAAAGATAGAAACCCGATCCAAAGTGACTCCTCCCATTTTAGGATGTGGGTAATTAGAGGATTTTACATTGAAGGCCATATACTTTGTTTTGTCAATATTGACCACCAAGTTCCTTTGTTTGCAAAAGCTTGTGAACTGGTCCAACACCCTCTGCATGCCCATCGGGGATTTGGACAGCAGCAGGGTGTCGTCAGCGAACATAAGGGCAGGGAATTTTCTGGAGGCCAATTTCGGTGCATCAATGTCAATAGCATCTAAAAGATCGGCAATAAGGCCATTGAGGAAGAGGGAAAACAAGGTTGGGGCAAGTACACAGCCTTGTCGAACTCCCTTAGCAACAGGAAATGGGCCAGTCAGATTTCCAACTTTTCCGTAGCGGACTCTAGCATAGGTCCCGTCATGGAGAATCTTCAATTGATGACATAAATAAGGCGGGACTCCCATGTCCAGCAGTAGGTGCCATAGCTGGTTACGATCCACCATATCAAAGGCGGATTTCAAATCCACAAAGGTCATATATAGGCTACCCCCGTCCAGAATAACATGTTTCCAATGGAGCAACTGGAGCCTAAATAGTTGGTCCATAGTGGACGTTTTGGCCCTGAATCCAGCTTGAAGTGGGGTTAGTATATTATTCTCTTCTATCCAACTCTGTAGGCGTTGGAGAAGAAGCCTAGAGTAGATTTTTTGGCTCACATCTATTAGGCTTATAGGCCTATAATTGCCTGGATCAAGGGGGGATCCCTTTTTGTAAATAGGGATAATTTCCGCGCCCGTCCAGGTAGATGGAATCGGTGAGCCTTGTAGGATGGAATTGAAGAGAATTTGGAAGTAAGGGGCCCAAACCTTTGGTTCGTCTTTGTAAAGGTCCCCTGGAATACGATCCAACCCCGGAGCTGATAGGGTCCAGGGGGGTGCCAGCCAGGAAGGATCCTTTGACATTATGGTGGCTGGGGGATCGATGCACCTACTAGTGTTAATCGAGTATAGTTTTTCGAAATGGGAAGCCCAAGCATCCTCGGAAACATTTGGATCAATCATGGTGTTGCCCTCAGGGCTTCCAGAGTGGACAAGATTCCAGAATGTTCTTGGGTCCTTTGCCACGAGAGCTTGCCTCATTGCGACCCATCTTTGCTCTTCCCACTCAGACTTAGCTGCAGAAATTAGCTTTTTATAAACTCGCCTGGCTTCCCTGATAAGTAGAGGGTTACCTCCTCTAATGGCCTGAAGTAGTTCCTGTTTGGCTAACCTACATTTCTTGGTAAACCAAGAATTAGACTTGCCTGACATCTTTGTATTGGGCGCACCTGAGATGTAAAAGGAACCGCCCAATATAGCTACTAGATTTTTATGAATTTTGACTATATCTAGGGTTTCATCATCTGCACTGCTATTAGTCTCACCCTTAAACACCCTATCAAGTAGGGGGAGAATATCGGAGTACAAGCTGGCTATTGCTGTTTCGGACTGTTTTATGGTTTGCCAGCGAATCCTCTTCCCCCCTTGTATAATTCTTAAATTACCCACTGGAGGAATAGCTGTATCTAGCCCTGAGTTCAATAAATAAAAGTTTAAAGCAACTGTCAGGGGGTCATGGTCACTCTCTGTGCGTCTAATTACTTTAAAATCCAGGATATTGGGCCATAAATCTAGGCTCACCAAAACGTAGTCGATCACAGATTCATGTCCCATTCCCCTATAAGTTGGTTGTCCTGGGGTATCACCGCCAAATCGACCATTACATGCTCTCATAGAGGAAGCATAAGTAAGGGAAGTTAGCTGAAGGGCCTTCGGAGTCCAGTTTTTAGCTGGATACATATTAAGGGGAGGTATAAGTCTAGCCTCATCTTCTACATTTGTCAGTGAAGTCACTCCGGACAAAGGCTCAAAGTGACAATTAAAATCCCCGCCAATCATCAACGCTACCTCGTCATGGAATGATTCCAGAAGTTGTGACAGGGAATCTATAGTGGTAGAACGACCACCTCCTTGAGTACTTCGCGAATAGATATTAATAAGTGCAATCTTAGGAATCTTTTTATGTAACAAAAGAATGCACAGTATATCGGAGCTTATTATATCAACCCTCTTGATATTAAAACCAAGATGAGTGCCTACCCAGACACACAAGCCCCCCGAAGGCCTCCCTCGATGTCCCTTTACAGCAGGAAGCATATAAGTTGTATAACCTAATCGATGGATGGGTTCAGTTGACCAGGTTTCCTGAAAGAGACAAATTCCAAAGGGGTCAATAAAGGAGCACCATTCTGGATTGCCAATGTTAGTAGCAAGACCCGCAATATTCCAGCTAAGAACTTTAAACTGGTTATCGAAATTTGGAACAGACTCTTCATAATTAAGATGGGCGGGTGGGGGGGCTGTAAGAATTGGTTGTGTCTCAGTAACACCCCTCAGAGCTAAGGGTTCAGTACAAGCATCCCGCATAGGACCATTAGAATTAACGTAATTGACTTCTGCTTCCAGGGAAGCTGGGCCCTCAACAGACATCACCAGTTGTTCACCATGATCTCTCTTGGCGTCAACATCATCATGAACAATGGAGGTGTCTCGTTCAAAAGGGGGAACAAGACCAGCTACTTGTTTGCTGGGAGGATCAAAGCATAGTGGCTTCCCACTAATCACGCCCCCGTCCTGGAGAGTCCTCAAACCCCTCGACTGCTGTAAACTTCAGTCGCACCCTTCCATGTCTGTTAACACATCGAACCTATTTACAGTCTCCAGCGGTGTAAATGGTCTTAGATGCTCCATTCCCCTTATGATGTTTAGATTGTGCCTGGGGGGGACAATATTCCACCCAAAGGGATCGGCAACAGATACTGGATGTTGAATCTGTGCAGGGCATCCCATATCAAGAGGAGCTAGGTAGTTCTGGTAAATAGGTCCTTGGCCTCTTGCATAAGATGTAGGGAAGACCAGTGATCTTGGATAGAAGTACGTAAGTGCACGGGGTATGATGGAATTCATTCCATTGCCCGAGGGCCAATTTAAAATATGGTCCACCACTCGAGGGACTCTAAAGTTCACTACAACTACATCACCCTCAAGATCTTTGCTCCTACCACCCAGCCATTAGAGTCGTCTGACATGCACTATTTCTCCATTAATATTACTTTTAATAGGTCTAAAAATATTAAGCAAGTGCATGATTTTATTTTTTAGTTGGACGAACCCTTCCCTTTTATGATCTGTCAATGAGGGAACCCCAGTCAAAACAACCACATAAGGCACGGCTTCAGGGGGGAGTTCAACCATTGGACCTTTGTTCAATGGCATCCTTTTATATCTGGGGCTCCCCACCCCCTCCTGCTGTTTATTTGCAGATACGTTATCCGTTCCTCTCTTCGATTCATTATCAGATGTAGCTGCTGGTATATTTGCCACCTTAGGAGGAGGTAGCCTCTGTTGAAGGGGTTCTCCTAGATTAAAAGGTACTGATGCAGCTTTGGGGGTTTGACTATTCGATTGTGCACCCAGGTGTGGAGAGGGCATCACCATGTTCGCAACATCCCTTATTGCAGCGTCCTTGCTCCTAATAGCACACTCAATGGTTTCGAGACGTTTCTCCACCCTCTTAAGCTCCTCTATGATTGGAGAAACAAGGGACCTAAATAGATGTTCTATACTGTCTAGTAGAGGAGAGGGGGGGGGCTATTTTCAATCCCAAATCAACAGAAGGGGCGGCAGGTACAATAGTACTAACTTCCTTGTCTAGGAGAGTGGATTTGCGAAAATTAGCTGAAACAGCAGTAGGCGCCTGATGTGGTCTAATGTCCAATTTGGCATGCCTACCAAAATCTTTATAACTAGTCTTACATTTTTGGTATTCGCCCCCTTTTCGCCTTCTTTTACCTGGAGGGGGGCCATGAGCCTTAGGCGGGATTGTTTTAATCACCTTATGACGGACAGATATACTCCTATTGGTAATAGGACTAGTTAGATTAGCAGTTATTATACTAGGGCTAGGAGGCATGTGGTGGCTGCCAATCTGGTCAGTTAGCGGGGTAGGAGTACATGTAGAGTCTCGTAGCAGAAAAGGGACGCTCGCAGAAGGTGTAAGGTCATCTATATCATTATGGCTGTCGCCACTCGGGAGGAGAGTCTGAGAAATCAGATCTGTAAGAGGCCGATTTCTCAGACTTTCGACCGAGCGACGACGCTCCAACCTTCGCTCTTCCAAGATTGACTCCCTGTCTAGTTCAGTGGGGACCCTTATAAAATAGCTGTCGATTGTACCAATTGAGGACCCCCCCGACTTTTCTCCGATAGCATTGGCCACACTCTGAGCCATAGCAGCAGCGCACAAGCACAGATCAGTACAACACAATGGGGGCGTTGGGGAATAGGCCCTGCCCAGCCTCTTGCGGCCTCTGAGGGCCTAAGAGGGCCCGCCCTTTGCCCGGGCTTCGCCCCGGGGTGCGCCCCGCACGCGTCCCGCTAGCGCGTGTGGGCGGATGTTCATATAGCAATAGGCGTTACCGTGGGGAGGCGGGGCCGAGAAGAGCAACCAGGTGTGCTCAATTAAGTCCGCACAAGGAACCCTGGTCCTCGCAGTCCCGGCAGTCAAGCCCCCACAGCGTCCAGCGCAGTCCCAGCCTTCCCGCTGGTTTAGGTATTCCGGCAGGGGACAATCCTCCTCCGATCAGCACAGAGTCTCAGCACACGAGCGGCTCCCGCGAAGCGGGGGCCGCGAGTCGTTTTGTTGTGGAGGGAGGCGGGGCCGAGAAGAGCAACCAGGTGTGCTCAATTAAGTCCGCACAAGGAACCCTGGTCCTCGCAGTCCCGGCAGTCAAGCCCCCACAGCGTCCAGCGCAGTCCCTGCCTTCCCGCTGGTTTAGGTATTCCGGCAGGGGACAATCCTCCTCCGATCAGCACAGAGTCTCAGCACACGAGCGGCTCCCGCGAAGCGGGGGCCGCGAGTCGTTTTGTTGTGGAGGGAGGCGGGCCGAGAAGAGCAACCAGGTGTGCTCAATTAAGTCCGCACAAGGAACCCTGGTCCTCGCAGTCCCGGCAGTCAAGCCCCCACAGCGTCCAGCGCAGTCCCAGCCTTCCCGCTGGTTTAGGTATTCCGGCAGGGGACAATCCTCCTCCGATCAGCACAGAGTCTCAGCACACGAGCGGCACCCCAAACTATATTAATCAAGGTAGGTAATAAATAAAATATGAAAAATTAAAAAAACCTAAAAAACACAGTTACTAAAAATACTATAAACATTAAAATTGTTTAAAAAAATGAAACAAATGATATAAATAATTTTTTATATTATTTAATTATGCATTTATTTAAATATTATTATAAAACAGACAAATAGTACTATAAAATAAATGTAACCACTATTAGGAAAACTATTGCAATCTAAGAATATAAAATCTAAGCAGCAATAGGGAAAGTGTTGGACTTCGGAGGGGTTACATATTAATTTAGAGTACACAAAAATAAATATAATTATTTATAAAAAAGAATTTTAACATATAAGATAAAAAAGAAAATTAAATTTAATCTTATCAACTTCACTAACTATAAAACATAACTCAATAATAGATGATAATTTATCTATTTAATTTAAAATAATTTAAAAAATAATTTTAAACAACAAATGTCATCAAAGTAACAAATTCTCACAAACACTATTAAATAAAATATTAGCAAACTAATACATATAAACACATTAATTTATAATCAATTCACAATTATTAAATTACATAAATATATACATTAATATCAAACATCAATATATCTTTATTTTCTAATCAACCAACTCATCCCAACAAGTAACACAGTATCACAATATACATGTTAATAAACATATAAAAACAAATATACATATTAAAATAAATAAACCTTTTCAAAAGTTACACAATGATTTAACTTAAATAAATCGGTATTACATCATTTATACAATTAAGAATCAATGTTATAGTTAATTGACAATATAAACCTAATTAATAATACTTCCTTTTTCTTTTTAATTATTAAAATGTCTACCCTATACCTCTACAAACCCAGCAACCCTCAATTAATGTATAAGTTAATTAAATAGGTAATAGGTAATGGGAATAGGTCCCAAGCACCATGCGTATATGGTCGTCAAAAGATGAGCTAATTGGGGGGGCGTGGCTTGGTGCCGATGAAGATGGCGGCCTAAAGGAAAAGCTACGGCAGAGCCTCGACAAAAGCCCCTAATATCCTGCCATCATCCGCATCTCACGAGGCAAGGGTGTCATCAGTCATTGCGGAGCACCCGCTGCATTGGGCGGTGGATCTCCTGTTCGCAGTGGTCTTCTCCTGCCTCCCCCTTTTTCTCCTGCGGCGAGCGCTGGTACGGGACCCGGCCGGGCCGATCCCCTGCTCTGAGCGGCCTGTGATCCACCCACTGGACGACGGGGCCTTGAGGAGTCTGCCACTGCCAGTGACATCCGACCGGCATCAGCGTCCGGCGGTGGGGCTGCGGCCCTGGTGGGGGAGTGAGTCGTGCCTTGCTGCACTCGCCATGTGCCATCTCTACATCCCGCCTGGCCCCGTCTTGAAGGAGAGGACGTGATGCCCTACATACACCGCTGCCATAACCCGGGGGTAAGGATTTGCCTCTCCCACCCCCCGAGTACTCTCCTGCTGAACCCTACCGGCGGAGCGGCCTGCATATTAACCACAGACCTGTCCTCCTCCTTCAACCAGGGACCAGGCGCCATTTTCTACAGCGCACTTGTGACGGCGTCGGCCCAGCGGCAGCACTTTATCCCCTCTGTTGGCGCCTGCCATGTGCTCGGCTTGGCCACCTTGCTCCGCCCGGCTGGAAAGCCCTCCCCTCCTCTGCAGCAGCTACTGAAAGAGCAGAGAACCGGTGGCCGAGATAACGCTCCCCTGTACTGCGCAGTTATGGTGATGTGCACCTGCTCTTTTTTGCTGGTGAGATGGCTCACTCCGGGGCCACCCTAAAGTGGATACACTCGTCCCGCCGCCGGATGGTATATCCCTCTACCTGGCCGAGGCCATTATCGCTCTGTTGCTGCCCCGTCTCTCTTGAGGACAGAGCCCCCTGCACTGCGGCGGGAGTGGCTCCTTCAATGGCCTGGCGCCTGGTGGATACATACCTGGAGTGCGGACTAGTGGGTCTCCGTCCCTGCGCAGTGGTTGGCGGGCGGGGGAGAGCCCGGAAGCAGAACACATATTGTCTATGATTTCGGGGCGCTGTCTTTGAGACGTCCACCCTGCATGTCTCACAACCTTCACCACCCGATAAATTGCGAACTTCCCACGGTACTGACTCCCCTGACAAGGTAGAACAGCTAGCCACGAGTGTCACCCGGCTCCCTTCAAGGGCTGGTGTGTCCTCACAATCCTGCAGCAGCGCCTCTCGCGTCACACCATAGATTGTGCATCCACCGCTGGACCGCCCTCCACGCCAACTTATCGTTGCCCCAAACTACAGCCAGCAGTCCAGTTATCGAACTACTTCCTATTCGTGACCGCTTGACCAAATATCATGATGAAGCCTAAAGGAGGTCCACCTGTACAATCTAACAAATTGGACAAATATGCAGTTCCCAAGTAACTCACGCAAGAGGATGGGGCTGCGAGTGGCACTGCTAGTGACTCTGAACTTTCACTGAGCTCCATAATGACAGCGAACCAAGTACTTGGAACCACACTGGAAACAAAGATCGACAAAGTCTCCATTGAAATGAACCTTCTTCGGGCTGATGTGAATAAAATAACAGAGCGCGTTACACAGACTGAAATTAATGTCTCGGAACTCCAGAGCAAAACTCGGACGCTGGAGGAAAGAGTACAACAGTTGGTCCACCAACAGCGTCAGGTGGCTCTCAAGATGGAGGACCAGGAAGGGTGGGCCTGTCGCAACAATATCCGCGTGGTCGGGGTTCCGGAAGGGGCGGAGGGGCCCAGTGTGGACCTCTTCCTAGAAGACCTCATACTAAACAACCTCAAACCCAAATGCCTCTCTACCTTCTTCACCGTGGAGCGGTCCTATAGGGCCCCCATCCCCCGACCAAAACCGTGGGCTGCCCCCAGGACAAACAAACAAAACCCTTAACTACAGGGATCAGGATGCAATACTGCAGGCAGCCCGCCTACATGGAGATCTACAGTACGAGGGCACAACTATTAGGTTCTTCCCAGACTTTACCCTCAAAGTTCAACAAGAACGCCGCTCCTTTGACGGAGTGAAGCGTGCTCTCAGAGACAGGGACATCAAATACATGATGTTCTTTCCAGCGAAGCTTAAAATCATGGTGAACGGCAAAACATGGTTCTTTACAACCCCATCGAAGGTACAGTCATGGCTAGATGGAGGAGATGCACAAGCGACGAGGCCTACAAACACTGGGGATTAGCGGACTTCCCGTGAGAGTCCATCCAGCTCCCACGACGGCAGGGTGGAATCAGACAAACGGAGCCAGCGATCCTGGAGATCTCGATCCATGAGCCCGGTTCTGTCTGTGACTGGCGGTGAATGAACTTCCCTTGACAAGCGACAACAACCGAGACTCTTCACGTCGTATTGTAATGTATACAATCCGTTCTTTATAAAGGGTTGTGGACACTTGGTGTGCGGGACACTGTGCTACTAGTAATACGTAACAAGGCCTCCTTCCTCATTGGGGCTGGAGTTGGGCTCTGGTGGGCCCGTAGTAGTTTTCAATTTATTGGGATGACAGGTGCTCTGCTAGTTGGGGATGGGGGTAGTTTTGAGCCTACACAGCAGGATAGCAGGGTGGGTAGGGATGTTCTGGGGAGTTTTTCTTCTATTGTTTATCCTCTCCCTATTGTTGAGGAACCGGGAATGGGACAGGGTGGGGGGTTGGTGGGTTGACACTGTACAATTGTTATTTTTTGTTGAGGTTACATCAATGGTATGTCCTGTTCTTGATACAGAGGAACTCATATTTTTTCATTGGCACTATGACGACGCAATGGGACAAAAGTATTAACATACTTAGCTGGAACGTCAATGGGCTTAGGGATAAAGTCAAACGTAGTGTTGTCCTGCAATACATTAAACATCACGCCCTGGATGTAGTGTTGCTACAAGAAACACATCTTGTGGGTACCTCCTGCAAAGCACTTCACCGGTGGGGCTACAAACTACTAGCTCACGCAGGCTTCACTACTAGCTCGCGGGGAGTAGGCATCCTGGTGAAGAATTCTTTCCCTCTGGCCGTTCAATCAATCTGATTGACTGATGACAGAGGTAGATACATAGGAGTCACGGGCTCCTGGGAGGGCTACACGCTCACACTACTGTCAGTTTATGTACCACCAGGTCTACAGAATACAACTTTCACAGATTTGGGCACTCTCCTACTCTCTCTTCCGGAAGGTCTTTTGGTGGTTGGGGGAACTTTAACTCGGTTGCTTCGGGTGCACTGGATCGATACCCTCTGCGGATACTTGGACCTTCCCACAAGTGGCTGCCTGACTTTCTGGATGCGCTGGGGCTTGTTGACGGATGGAGAACCTATCACCCAGAGAATATCCAATATACATTCCACTCCGGAGCCCATCATAGCCTTTGCCGCATTGACTATGTCTTGACCCCAGCTTCCCAAGTGGCACAAATCCGCGAAATTAAGCATCTAGCTAGATGTATAGCAGATCAATCTCCATTATGCGTTCAGATAGTACTTGGCCAGGCATGGGTGGGATGCATCGCCCCCATTAACCCTTGGCATCTCCGTAATCCTAAAATCCGGAAGGCATTGTCAATAGCTATCGACCCATACTTCCAGGACAATGACGGAACAGTGGATTCCTCTCAGTCCCTTTGGGAAGCCTTCAAATCCGTGATTCGGGGTCAAGAGATATCACTCATCTCTGTCGTCAAAAAAGAGAAGCAGAAAGCGATAGTGGACCAGGAGGTGGAACTAGGCAGGCTAGAAGACTGTGGTCACACTGGCAAAACTTCACACTCTGCACCTCAAACAGGATGAATATAAAGCCCTAGTGACTGACGGGGCCGAATGCTTCGGTAGGGAAAAGCTGGGTAGAATATACAAACTGGGAGACAAGGCAGGGAAACTAGCTGCCTGGCTTGACAGGAGGGAGTTGACGGATCGACTGGTGCCCAAACTCATAGGTACTGATGCAGAATCCATTACTGACCCTCAATCTATTGCAAATCATTTTCCCGCCCACTACCATACGGTCTATATCTCCAGCTCCTCCCACACAGAGGAGGAAGCGCAGGACCTTCTGCAAGACATTCGACTTCCAACCCTTTCAGTAGATGACTGCCACTTTCTAGAAAGTGCCTTAACTAATGACAAAATCGCACAGGCCATTAGAGCTCTGCATTCCAGGAAAGCCCTGGGCCCCAACGGCCTGCCCATCAAGCTCTACAAACTTAAGCCAGACAAACTAGCCCCATATCTAAAATCCATGTTTGAAGAAAGTAAAGAGTTGGGAATACTACCGCAGGACCAGAGGATAGCCACATTAGTCACTATCCACAAAGAGGGTCGACCTAGAACAGATTGTGCCTCATACAGACCAATCTCCCTTCTAAATGCTGAACCCAAAATCCTTGCCAAACTCCTGGAAAACCGCTTGATCAAAGCGATTGGGGCCCAGTCCATTCTGATCAACCAGGTTTTATGCCGCACCGTAACACCTCGCTGAACCTCCGCAGACTACAGGGTGTACTGGGTAGAGTAGCCACTATCCGTGATGATACCCTCGTGATGTCACTAGACGCCACCATGGCATTTGACACCATTGAGTGGCCCTACTTGTTTGCGGTGCTCTCAAAACTGGGCCTTGGCCCCAAATTTATCTGATGGGTGTGGGTCCTGTATTCAGAACCCCATGCACAAGTTGTGGTCAACAATAAGAAATCAGCCCCATTCACACTAAGTCGGGGTACTCGACAGGGATGCCCCCTCATTTCCCTCCTCTTTGCCCTTGCCCTTGAACCACTGGCAGCATGGGTTTGTCAAGACCCAGAGATAAGAGGCCTGCGCTGGTCCCCTGAGTGGGAGGACCGTATCTCCCTTTATGCTGATGACATCCTCTTATACCTTGCCTCCCCGAGGAAATCGTTAGTGTGTGTCTTCGACATCATGGCAATATTTGGTAGATATTCCAGATTCTCCATCAACTGGAAAAAAAACCTTATTTGCGTTCTAGTAGGAGACCCTCCTGTTATGCCAGGCAATTGCCCAATCCCAGTTAACACCGTGGGCTTCAAATATCTGGGTATTTATATTACAGTAGACCCCAAACTCCGTTATACCTGAAACCTTCTCCCACCATTGGAAAGGCTTAAGGTCGACATAGCCCGTTGGAAAACTCTCCCACTGTCACTGTTAGGCAAAGTGGCCCTCTTCAAGATGATGTCACTGCCCCGCTTCCTATACGTTTTGCAGAATGCCATGGACCCAGTCCCAGCTGGATATTTCAGAAAGGTTGAAAGCCTCTAAAGAGACCTGCTGTGGGACGGAAAACCCTGTATTGCTCTGACAAAACTCACACTTAAGTGGTATGATGGGGGGGATCAGCCTCCCCGATATTAAAAAATATTACTGGGCAGCGCACCTTACAGCCATTAATCAGGGGACCTATGGTCCACTTGATGTGATGACCCTGGCTATGCCATGGACAGATGGACTTTACCAGGTGGGAACTTCAATCGGGTTCTATATTCCAAGCCCAAGCGGTACCCCCTTACCGGTCCAACTAACCATTCTGTCCACATCTGGCACACAGTTAACAAAAATCTGGGCTGGGAGCAGAGACTAACACTGGCAACCCCCCTGTGGGACTCTGAGCAACTAGGCAGCTTATGGCAGTCCAAGGGATTTGATAGGTGGGATCTTATCAGAATCTCACTGATTAAAGACATGTGGGACAAGGGCGAAGTGAAGTCCTTTACCTCTCTGCAGCAGCAGCATGAACTGGCTAACTCAGAACGTTTCAGGTACATACAACTTCGTCATGCACTAAAATTCCAAATCCCTGCCGGCTCCTCCCCTCCGGCATCTTCACCTTTAGAAGACAGGTTGTTGGACGCACACCTACCCAAAAAAGCCATATCACTAACCTACAAAGAACTCATAAACAATATGATAGACCCACTTGGGCTACTACATGAGAAATGGGTACGAGATGGCCTCGAATTAGACGATGAAGATTGGCAGGAGGCAGTGTCCTCACCTAGAGTTGTGGCCATTTCGGCAATACTTAGGCTAGTCCAACTTAAAATTCTTCACAGAGTCTAAATCACAGGGCCTCCGTATGGGTAGATCCGACTCTGGGGATTGTAGGATGGGGTGCGGGCGGAGGGGTCATTTTTGCACGCGACATGGGAATGTGAATATATCCAAACATATTGGCGCCAGAACCATTAAGTACGGAGTGAGGGGCTTTCTATCGTCCTACTCCCTGAAGCAAGGCGATGCCTCTTAAACATCTGGAAGCCCACTGATCTCAATGTTTCTCACACGCAATGGACCACGCTAGGACTTATGGTGGCAAAAAGGAATATAGCGCGAAAGTGGGGGGCGCTTCACACACCTGCAGTGCACGCCTGGAAAGAGGACCTAGACTGGTATATGTATAGAGAAAAGACTGTCTACACGGCTCGTGGCTGCCCCAAAAAAATTATCCAGGATTTGGTACCCCTGGAACGCCTACAGAGGTCATATCTGTACCCCCCGCTTGTAATGGACCACGACGATCCCCCAACCCCAAAATTTGTACCCATTGTGTTCATACACTATCTGCTATTCATTACTACCATTGCTGAATGTACTGTATTTGCTTCCTCTGTAATGGTTATTATGTTTTGGTGATTGTTCAATAAAAAGAATTAAAAAAAAATAAAAATGAGCTAATTGGTGACTTACTCCTTCTCATTCTTCCGGGATTCTTTTTTTCATATGTTTTCTTTTTAATCTTTATTCGGATTCGTTTTCAATATCTTATGCACCTAGTCACTTTATCAATAGCAAAGTATGCTAAGGATCTAGGACAAGATTGACATTTTAAAATGTTTTTATTGATCTTATGTGGTTTGTTCTAAAATTCTTGCGACGATTAATGAGCCTAATTTTTTGTATGGTGATTTTACTATATATCTGTTGTTAATGAAGGAAATTTATTTTATATCTGTGCTTTTATGGTTTGCTTCCAACCGAAAAAAGATTAAACTTGACATGAGGTAATATACTATTTACATAATTAACAATAAATTATATAATTAATTAAAATGGAAAACTAATTAGCATTTTTTTATATAACTTAATTAACTTCCCACCCTGTACCCCTACCCCTGTGCACAGTGTTATGCTATGACAAATGACTCTCAGACTGGAGCCTGTGGACAGTGTTATCCTTTGGTGAATGGATGCCAGACTGGCACTTGTGGACAGTGTTATCCTATGAGGAATGAATGTCAGACTGGCCCCTGTGAACAGTGTTATCCTTTGGTGAATGGATGCCAGACTGGAGCCTGTGGACAGTGTTAACCTATGATGGGTAATGGATGCCAGACTGGCACCAGTGGACAGTGTTAACCTATGGGTAATGGATGCTGGACCGGAGCCTGTGGACAATGTTATCCTATGGGTAATAGATGCCAGACTGGAGTCTGTGAACAGTGTTAACCTATGGGTAATGGATGTCAGACTGGGGCCTGCGGACAGTCGTAACCTATGGGTAATAGATGCTGGACCAGAGCCTGTGGACAGTGTTATCCTATGGGCAATGGATGCCAGACTATGGCCTGTGGACAGTGTTAACCTATGGGTAATGGATACCAGACTGGAGCCTGTGGACAATGTTATTCTTTGGTCGATGGATGCCAGACTGGAGCCTGTGGACAGTGTTCACCTATGGGTAATGGATGCCAGACTGGGGCCTGTGGACAGTCTTAACCTATGTGTAATGGATGCTGGACCAGAGCGGGTGGACAGTGTTATCCTATGGGTAATGGATGCCAGACTGGAGCCTGTGGACAGTGTTAACCTATGGGTAGTGGATGCCAGATTGGGGCCTGTGGACAGTGTTATCCTTTGGTGAATGGATGCCAGACTGGAGCCTGTGGACAGTGTTAACCTATGGGGAATGGATGCCAGACTGGGACCTGTGAACAGTGTTATCCTATGGGTAATGGATGCCAGACTGGGCCTGTGGACAGTGTTAACCTATGGGTAATGGATGCCCGACTGCGGCCTGAGGACAGTGTTAGCCTATATGGAATGGATGTCAGCCTGAGGCCTGTGAACATTGTTTTCATATGGGGAATAGATGTCAGACTGGGGCCTGTGGACAGTGTTAACCTATAGGTAATGGATGCCAGACTGGGGCCTGTGGACAGTGTTATCCTTTGGTGAACGGATGTCAGACTGGGGCCAGTGGACAGTGTTATCCTTTGGTGAATGGATGTCAGACTGGAGCCTGTGAGCAGTGTTTCCTATGGGGAATGGATGTCAGACCGGGGCCTGTTGACAGTGTTATCCTTTGGTGAATGGATGTCAGACTGGAGCCTGTGGACAGTGTTAACCTATGGGGAATGGATGCCAGACTGGGGCCTGTGAAAAGTGTTATCCTATGGGTAATGGATGCCAGACTGGGGCCTGTGGACAGGGTTAACCTATGGGTAATGGATGCCAGCTTGTGGCCTGTCAACAGTGTTATCCTATATGGAATGGATGTCAGCATGAGGCCTGTGAACATTGTTATCGTATGGGGAATAGATGTCAGACTGGGGCCTGTGGACAGTGTTTTCCTATGGGTTATGGATGCCAGACTGGAGCCTGTGGACAGTGTTATCCTATGAGGAATGAATATCAGACTGGGGCCTGTGGACAGTGTTATCCTTTGGTGAATGGATGCTGGACCGGTGCCTGTGGACAGTGTTAACCTATAGGTAATGGATGCCAGACTGCTGCCTGTGGACAGTGTTATCCTATTTGGAATGGATATCAGCCGGGGGCCTGTGAACATTTTTATCGTATGGGGAATAGATGTCGGACTGGGGCCTATGGACAGTGTTTTCCTATGGGCAATCAATGTTGGACCGGGTCTGTGGACTGTGTTTTAATACAGGGAATGGATGTCAGACTAAAGCCTGTGGACAGTTTTATCCTTTGGTGATGGATATCAGACTGGAGCCCGTGGACAGTGTTTTCCTGTGGGTTATGGGTGCCAGACTAGCACCTGTGGACAGTGTTATCCAATGGGGAATGAATGTCAGACTGGGGCCTGTGGACAGTGTTAACCTATGGGTAATGGATGCCAGACTGGGACCTGTGGAAGTGTTAGCCTATGGGTTATGGATGCCAGACTGGGGCCTGTGGACAGTGTTAACCTATGGGTAATGGATGGCAGACTGGAGCCTGTGGACAGTGTTAACCTATGGGTAATGGATACCAGACTGGGGCCTGTGGACAGTGTTAACCTTTGGTGAATGGATGTCAGACAGTGGCCTGTGGACAGTGTTGACCTATGGGGAATGGATGCCAGACTGGAGCCTGTGGACAGTCTTAACCTATGGGTTATGGATGCCAAACTGGGGCCTGAGGACAGTGTTATCCTTTGGTGAATTGATACCAGACTTGGGCCTGTGGACAGTGTTAACCTATGGGTAATGAATGCCAGATTGGGGCCTGTGGACAGTGTTAACCTATAAGTAATGGATGCCAGACTGGGGCCTATGGACAGTGTTATCCTTTGGTGAATGGATGTCAGACTGGAGCCCGTGGACAGTATTTTCCTATGGGTTATGGATGCCAGACTAAGACCTGTGGACATTGTTAACCTATGGGTTATGGATGCCAGACTAAGACCTGTGGACAATGTTTTGCTGTGGGTTATGGATGCCAGACTAGGGCCTGTGGACAGTGTTATCCCATGAGGAATGAAAATCAGACTTGGGGCCTAAGGACAGTGTTATCATTTGGTGAATGGATGCTGGACCGGAGACTGTGGACAGTGTTCACCTATGGGTAATGGATGTCAGACTGGGGCCTGTGGACAGTGTTATCCTATTTGGAGTGGATGCCAGCCCGGGGCCTGTGAACATTGTAATCGTATGGGAAATAGATGTCAGACTGGGGCCTGTGGACAGTGTTATAATACAGGGAATGTATGTCGGACCAGAGCCTGCGGGAGGTGTTATCCTATTTGGAATGGATGTCAGACTGGAGCCTGTGGACAGGGTTTTCCTATGGTGAATGGATGTCAGCCCGGGGTCTATGTTGGAAAAGGAATGGTTGCACCGGGTAAAGTGCCGTTTTACAATAACATAGAGATGACGCAGCTCTGGACTCACATCTATATAATATAACATACAACGTGAATTGATTATAATCTTTTTTATTTCTTATTTTTTAAAAGAATATACTTTTTTTCTTTTATGTTAATCTTTTTATAATTTTATCACCCTTTTTGTTCATCTATAAACGATTACATATTTGTGCAAATTCAATTCAAACATAATCTTTTTCAATACATAGGTAAATTGGCATTACATTTTGTGTTACATTAATTTGATCACAATACAATGTGGAGACAACAATTCTAGCAGCACATTATATTTTTCATATATGTTGTAATCAACCACAATTTACAATAAAATCGAGCCAATGTGAATAAAACACTGGCAGTCATTTGAGGAATACCACCAACGCGTTTCGGCAAATGCCTTCTTCAGGATTTTCTTTTACCAGTGAGTATTCTAAAATGAAAATTCAAAAATTATATATAAATATAAATAACGATTATCATCCAGAGCTATATAAGTGCGCCAAAACTAGATACTTTTGATATATATATATATAGAAACAATCAAATGATGCTCCTGAAACTAAGGTCTTGGATAATTAAAATCAAACAACACCGCGTGCAGTCACCGCGATCCACAAAGCAGTGCATTCTTCCTTAGAGCGTTGTCTAATATTGTGCATTCATTATTGCATCTTTTATCTTCCAATACGAAGAAACAGTCAGAAAGTTAAAAGTGAATAGTTAGCTGGATTTTTATATAAAATCATCCCAATTTAATTGAAAGTTTATTTCAAACGACTCTCTAATTATGGTCTACAACCTCACAATTATTTTTACTTTTAGTATATAAAACATATCACCATTTTATTGTCCATATTTTATTATGATCTAATGCTATTTACTGTATTAAGATTTGAATCTCTATATTTTCTTATGATCACATATGATGGGGTACCTTTTGCTAAAAGTAGATATTTCTTCAATGTTTCCACTGTTGTTCAGGATATGTGAATGAGTCTAACGTATTTATTTATCTGCCCGGGGTCTATGGACAGTGTTATTCTACGGGGAATGAATGTTAGACAAGGTCTGTGGATAGTGTTGTAATACAGGGAATGGATTTCGGGCCAGAGCCTGTGGCAGGTGTTATCCTATGGGCAATGGCTGTCAGCCTAGGGCCTGTGAACACTGTTATCTTATGGGGAATGGATGCTGGACTGGGTGTGTGGACAGTGTTTTAATACAGGGAATGGATGTCAGACTAGAGCCTGTGGACAGTTTTATCCTTTGGTGAATGGATATCAGACTGGAGCCTGTGGACAGTGTTTTCCTATGGGTTATGGATACCAGACTCGGGTCTGTGGACAGTGTTATCCTATGAGGAATGAATGTCAGCCTAAGGCCTGTGAACATAGTAATCCTATGGGGAAAACATGTCAGACTGGGGCCTGTGGACAGTGTTAATTTATGTGTTATGGATGCCAGACTGGGGCCTGTGGACGGTGTTAACCTATGGGTAATGGATGCCGGACTGGGGCCTGTGGACAGTGTTAACCTATGAGGAATGGATGTCAGACTGGGGCCTGTGGACAGTGTTATCCTTTGGTGAATGGATGTCAGACTGGAGCCTGTGGACATTGTTAACCTATGGGTAATGGATGCCAGACTGCGGCCTGTGGACAGTGTTAACCTATGGGGAATGGATGCTGGACCGAAGCCTATGGACAGTGTTATCCTTTGGTGAATGGATGCCAGACTGGAGCCTACGGACAGTGTTAACCTATGGGTAATGGATGCCAGACTGGGGCCTGTGGATAGTGTTATCCTTTGGTGAATGGATGCCAGACTGGAGCCTCTGGACAGTGTTAACCTATGGGTCATGGATGCCAGACTTGGGCCTGTGGACATTGTTATCCTTTGGTGAATGGATGCCAGACTGGGACCTGTGGACAGTGTTAACCTATGAGTAATGGATGCCAGACTGGGGCCTGTGGACAGTGTTAACCTATAGGTAATGGATGCCAGACTGGGGCCTGTGGACAGTTTTATCCTTTGGTAAATGGATGTCAGACTGGGGCCTGTGGAAAGTGTTATCATTTTTTGAATGGATGTCAGACTGGAGCCCATGGAAAGTGTTTTCCTATGGGTTATGGATGCCAGACTGGGGCCTGTGGACAGTGTTAATCTATGGGGAATGGATGTCAGACCGGGGCCTGCGGACAATATCATCTTTTGGTGATTGGATGTCAGACTGGGGCCTGTGGACAGTGCTAACCTTTGGTGAATGGATGTCAGACTGGAGCCTATGAACAGTGTTATCCTTTGATGAATGGATGCCAGACTGGAGCCTCTGGACAGTGTTAACCTATGGGTTATTGATGCCAGACTGGGGCCTGTGGACAGTGTTATCCTTTGGTGATTGGATGTCAGACTGGAGCCTGTGGACAGTGTTTCCCTATGGGATATGGATGCCAGACTGGGGCCTGTAGACA
This sequence comes from Triturus cristatus, assembly GCF_964204655.1. NCBI lineage: Eukaryota > Metazoa > Chordata > Amphibia > Caudata > Salamandridae > Triturus > Triturus cristatus. The sequence continues at coordinate 42,325,477 of NC_140587.1, forward strand.
GTGTAACCCTATGGGGAATGGATGTCAGACTGGAGCCTGTGGACAGTGTTTTTCTATCTGTTATGGATGCCAGACTGGGGCCTGTGGACAGTGTTATCCTATATGGAATAAATGTCAGACTGGGGCCTGTGGACAGTGTTATCCTTTTGTGAATGGACGCTGGACCAGAGTCTGTGGACAGTGTTAACCTATGGGTAATAGATGCCAGACTGGTGCCTGTGGATAGTGTTATCCTATTTGTAGTGGATGTCTGCCCGGAGCCTGTGAACATTGTAATCGTAATGGGAATAGATGTCATACTGGGGCCTGTGGACAGTGTTATAATACAGGGAATGTATGTCGGACCAAGGCCTGTGCTAGGTGTTATCCTATTTGGAATGGATGTCAGACTGGAGCCTGTGGACAGGGTTTTCCTATGGGGAATGGATGTCAGCCCGGGGTCTATGGACAGTGTTATTCTACGGGGAATTGATTTTGGACCAGGTCTGTGGACAGTGTTGTAATACAGAGAATGGATGTTGGACCAGAGCCTGTAGAAGGCCTGGGGCCTGTGAACTGTTTTATCTTATGGGGAATAGCTGTCAGACAGGCACCCGTGGACAGTGTTATCTTATGGGGAATTAATTTGAGACCGGCTCCCGTGGACAGTGTTATTTTATGGGGAATGGATGTCAGACTAGCTCCCGTGGACAGTGTTTTCTTATGGGGAATGGATTTCAGACCAGCTCCCGTGGACAGTGTTTCCTCATGGGGAATGTATTTCAGACCGGCTCCCGTGGACAGTGTTATATTATGGGGAATGGATGTCAGACCGGCTCCCGTGGACAGTGTTTCCTCATGGGGAATGGATTCCAGACCGGCTCCCGTGGACAGTGTTTCTTCATGGGGAATGGTTTTCAAACCGGCTCATGTGGACAGTGTTTCCTCATGGGGAATGGATTTCAGACCGGTTCCCGTGGACAGTGTTTCCTCATGGGGAATGGATTTCAGACCGGCTCCCGTGGACAGTGTTTCCTTATGGGGAATGGATGTCAGACCGGCTCCCGTGGACAGTGTTATCTTATGGGGAATGGATTTCAGACCGGCTCTCATGGACAGTGTTTCCTCATGGGGAATGGATTTCAGACCGGCTCCCGTGGACAGTGTTTCCTTATGGGGAATGGATTTCAGACCGGCTCCCGTGGACAGTGTTTCCTTATGGGGAATGGATTTCAGACCGGCTCCCGTGGACAGTGTTTCCTTATGGGGAATGGATTTCAGACCAGCTCCTGTGGACAGTGTTTCCTTATGGAGAATGGATTTCAGACCGGCTCTCGTGGACAGTATTTTCAATCATGCTGGCTCCGGGTGGTGTGCTGGACGGAAGGCTGTACACTGTTTTGTTTTTTCCAGCACACAACACATTTTAAATGGCTGTAAATGATCGGTGCTGCTATTTCAGAATATATCAGAATTGGAAAAGCACAAAAGAAGCACATTTTACAGTAAAACTGAAGTGTGTTGGAAACAAATTTCAATGGGATGAAAAAAAACCCAATATACTTGGTGATGGCATTTCCACACATGATCGTTTGTGCACTGTAGACTTTAATCAGTAAAACTGTTTGTCTATGCAAATGTAATGGGCATTTCAATTGAAGATGTGTTACCTGTAATGCCAGTGTGCTACCACATGCATACTCCACTCTACACCACTCCACGTTACTGTTTACCACGCCATGCCACTAACTCAAGTCTGCATGACTCTACTCTGCATCACTCCACACTGCGTCACTGCACTCTACTCTGCACCACTCTAGTCTACACCACTTAACTCTCCGCCTCTCTACCCCACTCTGCTGTACTATGCACCACTGCACTCTATTCCAAAGCACTCCACACCACTCCACACTGCATCACTGCACTCTATTCTGCACCACTCCACACTGCGTCACTGCACTCTACTCTGCACCACTCCAGTCTACACCACTTAACTATACACCTCTCTACTCTACTCTACTCTGCACCACTCTATCCCAATGCACTCTACCCCACTCTGCTGTACTATGCACCACTGCACTCTATTCCAATTCACTCCACACCACTCCACACTGCATCACTGCACTCTATTCTGCATCACTCCACACTGTGTCACTGCACTCTACTCTGCACCACTCCAGTCTATACCACTTAACCCTATGCCTCTCTGCTCTGTACCACTCTATCCCAATGCACTCTACCCACTCCACACTGTGTCACTGCACTCTACTGTGCACCACTCCACACTGCGTCACTGCACTCTACTCTGCACCACTCTAGTCTACACCACTTAACTCTCCACCTCTCTACCCCACTCTGCTGTACTATGCACCACTGCACTCTATTCCAATGCACTCCACATCACTCCACACTGCATCACTGCACTCTACTCTGCACCACTCCACATTGCGTCACTGCTAAGCCTGGGCGAAGCACTACGCTACGCTCGCGTAGTTTGCGAAGTTCGTGCTACTTCGCACTGCGCGAACTGCACGTAGCACAGTGCGAACACGCGTAGTGTAGTGTTGCGTAGTGCTACGGTCATTTTTTTGCTTGCTCGCGGTCCTCAACGTCAAGTTGGCGACCGCGAGCAAGCAAAATGACATCCCGGCGAGACTTTTTCCTTGTTTGCGATCAGCAACTTCAAGTTGGCGATCGCGAGCATGGAAAATAAACCTCCTGGCGAGATTCCCAACGCGAGGAGGTCAGGTTTCTCATTGCGAGTGGTCGCGTATGCTCGCGACCGCTCGCGATGAGAAACTACCAGTTCGCGTTGAGAAAGCTGAAGCTCGAGTAAAAATCTACTCGAGCAGCAGAAAACTACAGCTCGCACTGTGCAAGATGCCATTTTCAATGATTGCACAGTGCCGGTTGCTTGTCCGCACTGTGCAATCATTGAAAACGACATCTGGCACAGTGCGAACAAGGTACTACGCAGTTCGCGAAGTGCTACGCGTAGCTCGCGTAGTGCGAACTTCACTTTGCGTAGCTTCGCGTAGTGCTACTTCGCGAACTACGCCCAGGCCTAGTCACTGCACTCTACTCTGCACCACTCAAGTCTATACCACTTAAGCCTACGCCTCTCTACTCTGTACCGCTCTATCCCAATGCACTCTACCCCATTCCACACTGCATCACTGCACTTTACCTTGCACCACTCCACACTCCGTCACTGCACTCTACTCTGCACCACTCCAGTCTACACCTCTTAACTCTACGCCTCTCTACTCTACTCTGCACCACTCTATCCCAATGCACTCTACCCCACTCTGCTGTACTATGCACCACTGCACTCTATTCCAATGCACTCCACACCACTCCACACTGCATCACTGCACTCTATTCTGCACCACTCCACACTGCGTCACTGCACTCTACTCTGCACCACTTCAGTCTACACCACTTAACTCTACGCCTCTCTACTCTACTCTGCACCACTCTATCCCAATGCACTCTACCCCACTCTGCTGTACTATGCACCACTGCACTCTATTCCAATGCACTCCACACCACTCCACACTGCATCACTGCACTCTATTGTGCACCACTCCACACTGTGTCACTGCACTCTACTCTGCACCACTCCAGTCTATACCACTTAACCCTACGCCTCTCTACTCTGTACAGCTCTATCCCAATGCACTCTACCCCACTCCATACTGCGTCACTGCACTCTACTCTGCACCACTCCAGTCTCCACCTCTTAACTCTATGCCTCTCTACTCTACTCTGCACCACTCTATCCCAATGCACTCTACCCCACTCTGCTGTACTATGCACCACTGCACTCTATTTCAATACACTCCACACTGCATCACTGCACTCTATTCTGCACCGCTCCACACTGTCTCACTGCAGTCTACTCTGCACCACTCCATTCTGTACCACTTAATTCTACGCCTCTCTACTCTGTACCGCTCTATCCCAATGCACTCTACCCCACTCCACACTGCGTCACTGCACTCTACCTTGCACCACTCCACACTGTGTCACTGCACTCTACTCTGCACCACTACAGTCTACCCCACTTAACTCTCCACCTCTCTGCTCTACTCTGCACCACTCTATCCCAATGCACTCTACCCCACTCTGCTGTACTATGCACCACTGCACTCTATTCCAAAGCACTCCACACCACTCCACACTGCATCACTGCACTCTATTCTGCACCACTCCACACTGCATTACTGCACTCTACTCTGCACCACTCCACACTGCGTCTCTGCAGTCTACTCTGCACCACTCAATTCTATACCATTTAACTCTACGCCTTTCTACTCTGTACCGCTTTATCCCAATGCACTCTACCCCACTCCACACTGTGTCACTGCACTCTACCTTGCACCACTCCACACTGTGTCACTGCACTCTACTCTGCACCACTCCAGTCTACACCACTTAACTCTCCGCCTCTCTACTCTACTCTGCATCACTCTATCCCAATGCACTCTACCCCACTCTGCTGTACTATGCACCACTGCACTCTATTCCAATGCACTCCACACCACTCCACACTGCATCACTGCACTCTATTCCAATTCACTCTACACCACTCCACACTGCATCACTACACTCTAGTCTGCACCACTCCACACAGTATCACTGCACTCTACTCTGCACCACTCCACACTGCATCACTGCAGTCTACTCTGCACCACTCCATTCTATACCACTTAACTCTACGCCTCTCTAATCTGTACTGCTCTATCCCAATGCACTCTACCCCACTCCACACTGTGTCACTGCACTCTACTCTGCACCACTCCAGTCTACACCACTTAACTCTATGCCTCTCTGCTCTGCATCACTCTATTCTATCCCAATGCACTCTTCCCCACTTGGCTCTACTTTGCACCACAGCACTCTTTGCCAATGCACTCTACACCACTCCAGTATAGGCCACTCTACTCTGCATGGCTCCCCTCCATGGCACTTCACTCTATAGCACTCTACTCTGAAACACTGCACTCCACACCAATCCACTCTACTCTATACCACTCTACGCTTGTGCACTCTATGGAAATCCAATCTAGGCCACTCATATCTACTCTGCACCACTGCACCCAATACCACAACACTCTACATCACTGCTCTCTACCTTGCACCACTCCACTCTACCACGCACCGCTCCACGCCACTTGTCTCTACTCTGAAACACTGCACTACACACCAATGCCCTCTACTCTGAACCACTTCACCCTACGCCTGTGCACTCTATGAAAATCCACTCTACGCCACTCGATTCTACTCTGCATCACTGCACTCTACATCACTGCTCTCTACCTGTCACCACTCCACTCCATGCCAAATCTCTCTATTCTGTAACAATCTATTCTGCGCAACTCCACTCTGCTCCACTTTACTCCACGCGACTTCAGTCTATGCTGCATCACTCCAGTCTGCGCCACTCGACTCTATTCTGAACCACTCTTCTCAATGCTACTGCACTTTACTCTAACCACTACACTCTATGCCACTGCGCTCCACATCAATACACTCAAGACTACTTCCCTCAAAATAAATGCACTCTAGGCCACTGCACTCTATACCAATGTACTCTGCACAGCTGCATTCTACTCTGCAAAACTCTACACCATTGCACTCTATGTCACTGCACTCTATGCCACTATATTCTACTCTGCACTACTGCTCTCTATGCCACTGCTTTCTATCCCACTCTACTCTGCACCACTCTACACCACTGTATTCTTTAACCCTCTACTATGCAACACTGAACTCTCTGCCACCGAACTCGACGCCACTCTAATCTGTGCCACTGTAGTCTATGCCACTGCACTCTGTATCACTCTACTGCACTATACACCACTACACTGTACGCCTCTCTACTCCAGTCTGCACCACTTCACTTTGTGCTAATGCACTCTACCCCACTCTACTCTACTATGCACCATTACAGTCTTCGCCACTGCACCCTACAGGGCTCCAGTCTAGGCCACTCCACTCTACGACACTAAACTATATGCTACTCTACTCTGCAACACTGCAGTCTACGCCAATGCTCTGTACTCTGTACCACTCCAGGCCGGTGCACTCTTCGCCCCTCTTATATGCCACTGCTCTCCATGCCATTGCCCTCTATGCTGCTCCACTTTACTCTACTTTGCACCATTCTACTCTAAACCACTGCACTCAACACGACTCTATCTCTAAACCAGAGCCCTCTACATCACTTTATTCAAAACCAATGTACTCTAGGCCAACTACTTTGCACCACAGCACTTTGTGCCATTATGCTCTACAACACTATGCCACTGCACGCTACACCACTGCACAATATGCCACCCTGTACCATTGCACTCTACGTCACTGCACTCTACGCCGCTCTTTTCTACTCTGCACCACTGTACTCTATCCTATTGCTCTCTACACAACTCTACTCTGCACCATTCTACCCTATACACCTGCACTCTATGCCAATGCACTCTACATCACACCACAGCATTCTACAACACTCTACAAAACTGTGCACTCCACCACTGAACTCTAAATCACTCTACTCTGCTCTAATGCACTCTATGCCACTCTAATCTGCATCCCTCCACTCATTGTAAGCCTACTCTGCATCACTGCACTCTACCCTACACCTCTGCACTCTATCGTGCACGACTTCATTCTATGCCACTTTGTTCTACCCTAAAACAATCTACTCTATGCCACTGCACTCTACACCACTCTACTCCACCCTGTGTCATCCCACTCTGTGCCTCTTCACTCTACTCCACTGTACTCTACGTCACTGCACTCTACGCCAATGCACTCTACACCACTTGCTCAAAACCAATGCACTCTATGCCACTGCACTCTGTGCTACTCTACTTTGTATTTTATACCACTTCACTCTCTGCAATTCCACTCTATGACACTATATTCCATGATACTCCACTCTATGATGATCTATTCCATTAAACTCTACTACATTCCATGATACTCCGCTCTATGATGATCTATTCCATTAAACTCTACTCCACTCTATGACACTACAATCTATGATACTCCGCTCTATGATGATCTATTCCATTAAACTCTACTCCACTCTATGACACTACATTCCATGATACTCCGCTCTATGATGATCTCTTCCATTAAACTCTACTCCACTCTATGACACTACATTCCATGATACTCTGCTCTATGATGATCGATTCCATTAAACTCTACTCCACTCCATGACACAGCATTCCTTGATACTCCGCTCTATGATGATCTAGTCCATTAAACTCTACTCCTCTCTATGACACTGCATTCCATGATACTCCGCTCTATGATGATCAATTCCATTAAACTCTACTCCACTCTATGACACTACATTCCATGATACTCCGCTCAATGATGATCTATTCCATTAAACTCTACTCCACTCTATGACACTACAATCCATTATACTCCGCTCTATGACGATCTATTCCATTGAACTCTACTCCACTCTATGACACTACAATCCATGATACTCCGCTCTATGATGATCTATTCCATTAAACTCTACTCCACTCTATGACACTGCAATCCATTATACTCCGCTCTATGACGATCTATTCCATTGAACTCTACTCCACTCTATGACACTACATTCCATGATTCTCCGCTCTCTGATAATCTATTCCATTAAACTCTACTCCACTCTATGACACTACATTCCATGATACTCCGCTCTATGATGATCTATTCCATTAGACTCTACTCCACTCTATGACACTACAATCCATTATACTCAGCTCTATGATGATCGATTCCATTAAACTCTACTCCACTCTATGACACTACATTCCATGATACTCCGCTCTATGATGATCTATTCCATTAAACTCTCTTCCACTCTATGACACCACATTCCATGATATTCCGCTCTATGATGATCGATTCCATTAAACTCTACTCCACTCTATGACACTACATTCCATGATACTCCGCTCTATGATGATCTATTCCATTGAACTCTACTCCACTCTATGACACTACAATCCATTATACTCCGCTCTATGATGATCTATTCCATTGAACTCTACTCCACTCTATGACACTACATTCCATGATACTCCGCTCTATGATAATCGATTCCATTAAACTCTACTCCACTCTATGACACTACATTCCATGATACTCCGCTCTATGATGATCTATTCCATTAAACTCTACTCCTCTCTATGACACTACATTCCATGATACTCCGCTCTATGATGATCTATTCCATTAAACTCTACTCCACTTTATGACACTACATTCAATGATACTCCGCTCTATGATGATCTATTCCATTAAACTCTACTCCTCTCTATGACACTACATTCCATGATATTCCGCTTTATAATGATCTATTCCATTAAACTCTACTCCACTCTATGACACTGCATTCCATGATACTCCGCTCTATGATGATCTATTCCATTAAACTCTACTCCACTCTATGACACTACATTCCATGATACTCCGCTCTATGATGATCGATTCCATTAAACTCTACTCCACTCTATAATACTACATTCCATGATACTCCACTCTATGATGAACTATTCCATTAAACTCTACTCCACTCTATGACACTACATTCCATGATACTCCGCTCTATGATGATCGATTCCATTAAACTCTACTCCACTCTATGACACTACATTCCATGATACTCCGCTCTATGATGATATATTACATTAAACTCTACTCCACTCTATGACACTACATTCCATGATACTCCGCTCTATTATGATCTATTCCATTGAACTCTACTCCACGCTATGACACTACATTCCATGATACTCCGCTCTATGATGATCTATTTCATTAAACTCTACTCCACTCTATGACACTACATTCCATGATACTCCGCTCTATTATGATCTATTCCATTGAACTCTACTCCACGCTATGACACTACATTCCATGATACTCCGCTCTATGATGATCTATTCCATTAAAATCTACTCTTCTCTATGACACTTCATTCCATGATACTCCGCTCTATGATGATCTATTCCATTAAACTCTACTCCACTCTATGACACTGAATTCCATGATATCCGCTCTATGATGATCTATTCCATTAAACTCTACTCCACTCTATGACACTACATTCCATGATACTCCGCTCTATGATGATCTATTCCATTACCCTCTACTCCACTCTATGACACTACATTCCATGATACTCCGCTCTATGATGATCTATTCCATTAAACTTTACTCCACTCTATGACACTACATTCCATGATACTCTGCTCTATGATGATCGATTCCATTAAACTCTACTCCACTCTATAATACTACATTCCATGATACTCCACTCTATGATGATCTATTCCATTAATCTCTACTCCACTCTATGACACTACATTCCATGATACTCCGCTCTATGATGATCGATTCCATTAAACTCTACTCCACTCTATGACACTACATTCCATGATACTCCGCTCTATGATGATCTATTTCATTAAACTCTACTCCACTCTATGACACTACATTCCATGATACTCCGCTCTATTATGATCTATTCCATTGAACTCTACTCCACGCTATGACACTACATTCCATGATTCTCCGCTCTATGATGATCTATTCCATTAAACTCTACTCCTCTCTATGACACTTCATTCCATGATACTCCGCTCTATGATGATCTATTCCATTAAACTCTACTCCACTCTATGACACTACATTCCATGATACTCCGGTCTATGATGATCGATTCCATTAAACTCTACTCCCCTCTATGACACTACAATCCATGATACTCCACTCTATGATGATCAATTCCATTAAACTCTACTCCACTCTATGACACTACATTCCATGATACTCCGCTCTATGATGATCTATTCCATTAAACTCTACTCCACTCTATGACACTACATTCCATGATACTCCGCTCTATGATGATCTATTCCATTAAACTCTACTCCACTCTATGACACTACATTCCATGATACTCCGCTCTATGATGATCTATTCCATTAAACTCTACTCCTCTCTATGACACTACATTCCATGATACTCCGCTCTATGATGATCTATTCCATTAAACTCTACTCCACTCTATGACACTACATTCCATGATACTCCGCTCTATGATGATCTATTCCATTAAACTCTACTCCTCTCTATGACACTACATTCCATGATACTCCGCTCTATGATGATCTATTCCATTAAACTCTACTCCACTCTATGACACTACATTCCATGATACTCCGCTCTATGATGATCTATTCCATTGAACTCTACTCCACTCTATGACACTACATTCCATGATACTCCGCTCTATGATGATCGATTCCATTAAACTCTACTCCACTCTATAATACTACATTCCATGATACTCCGCTCTATGATGATCTATTCCATTAAACTCTACTCCACTCTATGACACTACATTCCATGATACTCCGCTCTATGATGATCGATTCCATTAAACTCTACTCTATGACACTACATTCCATGATACTCCGCTCTATGATGATCTATTCCATTAAACTCTACTCTACTCTATGACACTACATTCCATGATACTCCGCTCTATGATGATATATTCCATTGAACTCTACTCCACTCTATGACACTACATTCCATGATACTCCGCTCTATGATGATCTATTCCATTAAACTCTACTCCACTCTATAACACTACATTCGATGATACTCCGCATGATGATCTATTCCATTAAACTCTACTCCACTCTATGACACTGCATTCCATGATACTCCGCTCTATGATGATCTATTCCATTAAACTCTACTCCACTCTATGACACTGAATTCCATGATATCCGCTCTATGATGATCTATTCCATTAAACTCTACTCCACTTTATGACACTACATTCCATGATACTCCGCTCTATGATGATCTATTCCATTAACCTCTACTCCACTCTATGACACTACATTCCATGATACTCCGCTCTATGATGATCTATTCCATTAAACTCTACTCCACTCTATGACACTGCATTCCATGATACTCCGCTCTATGATGATCTATTCCATTAAACTCTACTCCACTCTATAACACTGCATTCCATGATACTCCGCTCTATGATGATTTATTCCATTAAACTCTACTCCACTCTATGACACTGCATTCCTTGATACTCCGCTCTATGATGATCTATTCCATTAAACTCTACTCCACTCTATGACACTACATTCCATGATACTCCGCTCTATGATGATCTATTCCATTAAACTCTACTCTACTCTATGACACTACAACCCATGATACTCTGCTCTATGATGATCGATTCCATTGAACTCTACTCCAATCTATGACACTACATTCCATGATACTCCGCTCTATGATGATCGATTCCATTAAACTCTACTCCACTCTATGACACTACATTCCATGATACTCCGCTCTATGATGATCGATTCCATTAAACTCTACTCCACTCTATGACACTACAATCCATGATACTCCGCTCTATGATGATCGATTCCATTAAACTCTACTACACTCTATGACACTACATTCCATGATGCTCCGCTTTATGATGATCTATTCCATTAAACTCTACTCCAATCTATGACACTACATTCCATGATACTCCGGTCTATGATGATCGATTCCATTAAACTCTACTCCCCTCTATGACACTACAATCCATGATACTCCACTCTATGATGATCGATTCCATTAAACTCTACTCCACTCTATAACACTACATTCCATGATTCTCCGCTCTATGATGATCGATTCCATTAGACTCTACTCCACTCTATGACACTACAATCCATGATACTCCGCTCTATGATGATCTATTCCATTAAACTCTACTCCACTCTATGACACTACATTCCATGATACTCCGCTCTATGATGATCTATTCCATTAAACTCTACTCCAGTCTATGACACTACAGTCCATGATACTCCGCTCAATGATGATCTATTCCATTAAACTCTACTCCACTCTATGACACTACAATCCATGATACTCCGCTCTATGATGATCGATTCCATTAAACTCTACTCCTCTCTAAGGCACTACAATCCATGATACTCCACTCTATAATGATCGATTCCATTAATCTCTACTCCACTCTATAATACTACATTCCATGATACTCCACTATATGATGATCTATTCCATTAAACTCTACTCCACTCTATGACACTACATTCCATGATACTCCGCTCTATGATGATCGATTCCATTAAACTCTACTCTATGACACTACATTCCATGATACTCCGCTCTATGATGATCTATTCCATTAAACTCTACTCTACTCTATGACACTACATTCCATGATACTCCGCTCTATGATGATATATTCCATTGAACTCTACTCCACTCTATGACACTACATTCTCTGATACTCCGCTCTATGATGATCTATTCCATTAAACTCTACTCCACTCTATAACACTACATTCGATGATACTCCGCATGATGATCTATTCCATTAAACTCTACTCCACTCTATGACACTGCATTCCATGATACTCCGCTCTATGATGATCAATTCCATTAAACTCTACTCCACTCTATTACACTACATTCCATGATACTCCGCTCAATGATGATCTATTCCATTAAACTCTACTCCACTCTATGACACTACAATCCATTATACTCCGCTCTATGACGATCTATTCCATTGAACTCTACTCCACTCTATGACACTACAATCCATGATACTCCGCTCTATGATGATCTATTCCATTAAACTCTACTCCACTCTATGACACTACAATCCATTATACTCCGCTCTATGACGATCTATTCCATTGAACTCTACTCCACTCTATGACACTACATTCCATGATTCTCCGCTCTCTGATGATCCATTCCATTAGACTCTACTCCACTCTATGACACTACATTCCATGATACTCCGCTCTATGATGATCGATTCCATTAGACTCTACTCCACTCTATGACACTACAATCCATTATACTCAGCTCTATGATGATCGATTCCATTAAACTCTACTCCACTCTATGACACTACATTCCATGATACTCCGCTCTATGATGATCTATTCCATTAAACTCTCCTCCACTCTATGACACCACATTCCATGATATTCCGCTCTATGATGATCGATTCCATTAAACTCTACTCCACTCTATGACACTACATTCCATGATACTCCGCTCTATGATGATCTATTCCATTGAACTCTACTCCACTCTATGACACTACATTCCATGATACTCCGCTCTATGATGATCGATTCCATTAAACTCTACTCCACTCTATGACACTACATTCCATGATACTCCGCTCTATGATGATCTATTCCATTAAACTCTACTCCTCTCTATGACACTACATTCCATGATACTCCGCTCTATGATGATCTATTCCATTAAACTCTACTCCACTTTATGACACTACATTCCATGATACTCCGCTCTATGATGATCTATTCCATTAAACTCTACTCCTCTCTATGACACTACATTCCATGATACTCCGCTCTATGATGATCTATTCCATTGAACTCTACTCCACGCTATGACACTACATTCCATGCTACTCCGCTCTATGATGATCTATTCCATTAAAATCTACTCTTCTCTATGACACTTCATTCCATGATACTCCGCTCTATGATGATCTATTCCATTAAACTCTACTCCACTCTATGACACTGAATTCCATGATATCCGCTCTATGATGATCTATTCCATTAAACTCTACTCCACTCTATGACACTACATTCCATGATACTCCGCTCTATGATGATCTATTCCATTACCCTCTACTCCACTCTATGACACTACATTCCATGATACTCCGCTCTATGATGATCTATTCCATTAAACTCTACTCCACTCTATGACACTACATTCCATGATACTCTGCTCTATGATGATCGATTCCATTAAACTCTACTCCACTCTATAATACTACATTCCATGATACTCCACTCTATGATGATCTAGTCCATTAATCTCTACTCCACTCTATGACACTACATTCCATGATACTCCGCTCTATGATGATCGATTCCATTAAACTCTACTCCACTCTATGACACTACATTCCATGATACTCCGCTCTATGATGATCTATTTCATTAAACTCTACTCCACTCTATGACACTACATTCCATGATACTCCGCTCTATTATGATCTATTCCATTGAACTCTACTCCACGCTATGACACTACATTCCATGATTCTCCGCTCTATGATGATCTATTCCATTAAACTCTACTCCTCTCTATGACACTTCATTCCATGATACTCCGCTCTATGATGATCTATTCCATTAAACTCTACTCCACTCTATGACACTACATTCCATGATACTCCGGTCTATGATGATCGATTCCATTAAACTCTACTCCCCTCTATGACACTACAATCCATGATACTCCACTCTATGATGATCGATTCCATTAAACTCTACTCCACTCTATGACACTACATTCCATGATTCTCCGCTCTATGATGATCTATTCCATTAAACTCTACTCCACTCTATGACACTACATTCCATGATACTCCGCTCTATGATGATCTATTCCATTAAACTCTACTCCACTCTATGACACTACATTCCATGATACTCCGCTCTATGATGATCTATTCCATTAAACTCTACTCCTCTCTATGACACTACATTCCATGATACTCCGCTCTATGATGATCTATTCCATTAAACTCTACTCCACTCTATGACACTACATTCCATGATACTCCGCTCTATGATGATCTATTCCATTAAACTCTACTCCTCTCTATGACACTACATTCCATGATACTCCGCTCTATGATGATCTATTCCATTAAACTCTACTCCACTCTATGACACTACATTCCATGATACTCCGCTCTATGATGATCTATTCCATTGAACTCTACTCCACTCTATGACACTACATTCCATGATACTCCGCTCTATGATGATCGATTCCATTAAACTCTACTCCACTCTATAATACTACATTCCATGATACTCCGCTCTATGATGATCTATTCCATTAAACTCTACTCCACTCTATGACACTACATTCCATGATACTCCGCTCTATGATGATCGATTCCATTAAACTCTACTCTATGACACTACATTCCATGATACTCCGCTCTATGATGATCTATTCCATTAAACTCTACTCTACTCTATGACACTACATTCCATGATACTCCGCTCTATGATGATATATTCCATTGAACTCTACTCCACTCTATGACACTACATTCCATGATACTCCGCTCTATGATGATCTATTCCATTAAACTCTACTCCACTCTATAACACTACATTCGATGATACTCCGCATGATGATCTATTCCATTAAACTCTACTCCACTCTATGACACTGCATTCCATGATACTCCGCTCTATGATGATCTATTCCATTAAACTCTACTCCACTCTATGACACTGAATTCCATGATATCCGCTCTATGATGATCTATTCCATTAAACTCTACTCCACTTTATGACACTACATTCCATGATACTCCGCTCTATGATGATCTATTCCATTAACCTCTACTCCACTCTATGACACTACATTCCATGATACTCCGCTCTATGATGATCTATTCCATTAAACTCTACTCCACTCTATGACACTGCATTCCATGATACTCCGCTCTATGATGATATATTCCATTAAACTCTACTCCACTCTATAACACTGCATTCCATGATACTCCGCTCTATGATGATTTATTCCATTAAACTCTACTCCACTCTATGACACTGCATTCCTTGATACTCCGCTCTATGATGATCTATTCCATTAAACTCTACTCCACTCTATGACACTACATTCCATGATACTCCGCTCTATGATGATCTATTCCATTAAACTCTACTCTACTCTATGACACTACAACCCATGATACTCTGCTCTATGATGATCGATTCCATTGAACTCTACTCCAATCTATGACACTACATTCCATGATACTCCGCTCTATGATGATCGATTCCATTAAACTCTACTCCACTCTATGACACTACATTCCATGATACTCCGCTCTATGATGATCGATTCCATTAAACTCTACTCCACTCTATGACACTACAATCCATGATACTCCGCTCTATGATGATCGATTCCATTAAACTCTACTACACTCTATGACACTACATTCCATGATGCTCCGCTTTATGATGATCTATTCCATTAAACTCTACTCCAATCTATGACACTACATTCCATGATACTCCGGTCTATGATGATCGATTCCATTAAACTCTACTCCCCTCTATGACACTACAATCCATGATACTCCACTCTATGATGATCGATTCCATTAAACTCTACTCCACTCTATAACACTACATTCCATGATACTCCGCTCTATGATGATCGATTCCATTAGACTCTACTCCACTCTATGACACTACAATCCATGATACTCCGCTCTATGATGATCTATTCCATTAAACTCTACTCCACTCTATGACACTACATTCCATGATACTCCGCTCTATGATGATCTATTCCATTAAACTCTACTCCAGTCTATGACACTACAGTCCATGATACTCCGCTCAATGATGATCTATTCCATTAAACTCTACTCCACTCTATGACACTACAATCCATGATACTCCGCTCTATGATGATCGATTCCATTAAACTCTACTCCTCTCTAAGGCACTACAATCCATGATACTCCACTCTATAATGATCGATTCCATTAAACTCTACTCCACTCTATAATACTACATTCCATGATACTCCACTATATGATGATCTATTCCATTAAACTCTACTCCACTCTATGACACTACATTCCATGATACTCCGCTCTATGATGATCGATTCCATTAAACTCTACTCTATGACACTACATTCCATGATACTCCGCTCTATGATGATCTATTCCATTAAACTCTACTCTACTCTATGACACTACATTCCATGATACTCCGCTCTATGATGATATATTCCATTGAACTCTACTCCACTCTATGACACTACAGTCTCTGATACTCCGCTCTATGATGATCTATTCCATTAAACTCTACTCCACTCTATAACACTACATTCGATGATACTCCGCATGATGATCTATTCCATTAAACTCTACTCCACTCTATGACACTGCATTCCATGATACTCCGCTCTATGATGATCAATTCCATTAAACTCTACTCCACTCTATTACACTACATTCCATGATACTCCGCTCAATGATGATCTATTCCATTAAACTCTACTCCACTCTATGACACTACAATCCATTATACTCCGCTCTATGACGATCTATTCCATTGAACTCTACTCCACTCTATGACACTACAATCCATGATACTCCGCTCTATGATGATCTATTCCATTAAACTCTACTCCACTCTATGACACTACAATCCATTATACTCCGCTCTATGACGATCTATTCCATTGAACTCTACTCCACTCTATGACACTACATTCCATGATTCTCCGCTCTCTGATGATCCATTCCATTAGACTCTACTCCACTCTATGACACTACATTCCATGATACTCCGCTCTATGATGATCGATTCCATTAGACTCTACTCCACTCTATGACACTACAATCCATGATACTCTGCTCTATGATGATCGATTCCATTGAACTCTACTCCAATCTATGACACTACATTTCATGATACTCCGCTCTATGATGATCTATTCCATTAAACTCTACTCCAGTCTATGACACTACAGTCCATAATACTCCGCTCAATGATGATCTATTCCATTAAACTCTACTCCACTCTATGACACTACAATCCATGATACTCCGCTCTATGATGATCGATTCCATTAAACTCTACTCCACTCTATGACACTACATTCCATGATACTCCGCTCTATGATGATATATTCCATTGAACTCTACTCCACTCTATGACACTACATTCCATGATACTCCGCTCTATGATGATCTATTCCATTAAACTCTACTCCACTCTATAACACTACATTCGATGATACTCCGCATGATGATCTATTCCATTAAACTCTACTCCACTCTATGACACTGCATTCCATGATACTCCGCTCTATGATGATCTATTCCATTAAACTCTACTCCACTCTATGACACTGAATTCCATGATATCCGCTCTATGATGATCTATTCCATTAAACTCTACTCCACTTTATGACACTACATTCCATGATACTCCGCTCTATGATGATCTATTCCATTAACCTCTACTCCACTCTATGACACTACATTCCATGATACTCCGCTCTATGATGATCTATTCCATTAAACTCTACTCCACTCTATGACACTGCATTCCATGATACTCCGCTCTATGATGATATATTCCATTAAACTCTACTCCACTCTATAACACTGCATTCCATGATACTCCGCTCTATGATGATTTATTCCATTAAACTCTACTCCACTCTATGACACTGCATTCCTTGATACTCCGCTCTATGATGATCTATTCCATTAAACTCTACTCCACTCTATGACACTACATTCCATGATACTCCGCTCTATGATGATCTATTCCATTAAACTCTACTCTACTCTATGACACTACAACCCATGATACTCTGCTCTATGATGATCGATTCCATTGAACTCTACTCCAATCTATGACACTACATTCCATGATACTCCGCTCTATGATGATCGATTCCATTAAACTCTACTCCACTCTATGACACTACATTCCATGATACTCCGCTCTATGATGATCGATTCCATTAAACTCTACTCCACTCTATGACACTACAATCCATGATACTCCGCTCTATGATGATCGATTCCATTAAACTCTACTACACTCTATGACACTACATTCCATGATGCTCCGCTTTATGATGATCTATTCCATTAAACTCTACTCCAATCTATGACACTACATTCCATGATACTCCGGTCTATGATGATCGATTCCATTAAACTCTACTCCCCTCTATGACACTACAATCCATGATACTCCACTCTATGATGATCGATTCCATTAAACTCTACTCCACTCTATAACACTACATTCCATGATACTCCGCTCTATGATGATCGATTCCATTAGACTCTACTCCACTCTATGACACTACAATCCATGATACTCCGCTCTATGATGATCTATTCCATTAAACTCTACTCCACTCTATGACACTACATTCCATGATACTCCGCTCTATGATGATCTATTCCATTAAACTCTACTCCAGTCTATGACACTACAGTCCATGATACTCCGCTCAATGATGATCTATTCCATTAAACTCTACTCCACTCTATGACACTACAATCCATGATACTCCGCTCTATGATGATCGATTCCATTAAACTCTACTCCTCTCTAAGGCACTACAATCCATGATACTCCACTCTATAATGATCGATTCCATTAAACTCTACTCCACTCTATAATACTACATTCCATGATACTCCACTATATGATGATCTATTCCATTAAACTCTACTCCACTCTATGACACTACATTCCATGATACTCCGCTCTATGATGATCGATTCCATTAAACTCTACTCTATGACACTACATTCCATGATACTCCGCTCTATGATGATCTATTCCATTAAACTCTACTCTACTCTATGACACTACATTCCATGATACTCCGCTCTATGATGATATATTCCATTGAACTCTACTCCACTCTATGACACTATAGTCTCTGATACTCCGCTCTATGATGATCTATTCCATTAAACTCTACTCCACTCTATAACACTACTTTCGATGATACTCCGCATGATGATCTATTCCATTAAACTCTACTCCACTCTATGACACTGCATTCCATGATACTCCGCTCTATGATGATCAATTCCATTAAACTCTACTCCACTCTATTACACTACATTCCATGATACTCCGCTCAATGATGATCTATTCCATTAAACTCTACTCCACTCTATGACACTACAATCCATTATACTCCGCTCTATGACGATCTATTCCATTGAACTCTACTCCACTCTATGACACTACAATCCATGATACTCCGCTCTATGATGATCTATTCCATTAAACTCTACTCCACTCTATGACACTACAATCCATTATACTCCGCTCTATGACGATCTATTCCATTGAACTCTACTCCACTCTATGACACTACATTCCATGATTCTCCGCTCTCTGATGATCCATTCCATTAGACTCTACTCCACTCTATGACACTACATTCCATGATACTCCGCTCTATGATGATCGATTCCATTAGACTCTACTCCACTCTATGACACTACAATCCATTATACTCAGCTCTATGATGATCGATTCCATTAAACTCTACTCCACTCTATGACACTACATTCCATGATACTCCGCTCTATGATGATCTATTCCATTAAACTCTCTTCCACTCTATGACACCACATTCCATGATATTCCGCTCTATGATGATCGATTCCATTAAACTCTACTCCACTCTATGACACTACATTCCATGATACTCCGCTCTATGATGATCTATTCCATTGAACTCTACTCCACTCTATGACACTACATTCCATGATACTCCGCTCTATGATGATCGATTCCATTAAACTCTACTCCACTCTATGACACTACATTCCATGATACTCCGCTCTATGATGATCTATTCCATTAAACTCTACTCCTCTCTATGACACTACATTCCATGATACTCCGCTCTATGATGATCTATTCCATTAAACTCTACTCCACTTTATGACACTACATTCCATGATACTCCGCTCTATGATGATCTATTCCATTAAACTCTACTCCTCTCTATGACACTACATTCCATGATACTCCGCTCTATGATGATCTATTCCATTAAACTCTACTCCACTCTATGACACTACATTCCATGATACTCCGCTCTATGATGATCGATTCCATTAAACTCTACTCCACTCTATAATACTACATTCCATGATACTCCACTCTATGATGATCTATTCCATTAAACTCTACTCCACTCTATGACACTACATTCCATGATACTCCGCTCTATGATGATCGATTCCATTAAACTCTACTCCACTCTATGACACTACATTCCATGATACTCCGCTCTATGATGATCTATTTCATTAAACTCTACTCCACTCTCTGACACTTCATTCCATGATACTCCGCTCTATGATGATCTATTCCATTAAACTCTACTCCACTCTATGACACTACATTCCATGATACTCCGGTCTATGATGATCGATTCCATTAAACTCTACTCCCCTCTATGACACTACAATCCATGATACTCCACTCTATGATGATCGATTCCATTAAACTCTACTCCACTCTATGACACTACATTCCATGATACTCCGCTCTATGATGATCTATTCCATTAAACTCTACTCCACTCTATGACACTACATTCCATGATACTCCGCTCTATGATGATCTATTCCATTAAACTCTACTCCACTCTATGACACTACATTCCATGATACTCCGCTCTATTATGATCTATTCCATTGAACTCTACTCGACGCTATGACACTACATTCCATGATACTCCGCTCTATGATGATCTATTCCATTAAACTCTACTCCTCTCTATGACACTTCATTCCATGATACTCCGCTCTATGATGATATATTCCATTAAACTCTACTCCACTCTATGACACTACATTCCATGATACTCCGGTCTATGATAATCGATTCCATTAAACTCCACTCCCCTCTATGACACTACAATCCATGATACTCCACTCTATGATGATCGATTCCATTAAACTCTACTCCACTCTATGACACTACATTCCATGATACTCCGCTCTATGATGATCTATTCCATTAAACTCTACTCCACTCTATGACACTACATTCCATGATACTCCGCTCTATGATGATCTATTCCATTAAACTCTACTCCACTCTATGACACTACATTCCATGATACTCCGCTCTATGATGATCTATTCCATTAAACTCTTCTCCTCTTTATGACACTACATTCCATGATACTCCGCTCTATGATGATCTATTCCATTAAACTCTACTCCACTCTATGACACTACATTCCATGATACTCCGCTCTATGATGATCTATTCCATTGAACTCTACTCCACTCTATGACACTACATTCCATGATACTCCGCTCTATGATGATCGATTCCATTAAACTCTACTCCACTCTATAATACTACATTCCATGATACTCCGCTCTATGATGATCTATTCCATTAAACTCTACTCCACTCTATGACACTACATTCCATGATACTCCGCTCTATGATGATCGATTACAATAAACTCTACTCTATGACACTACATTCCATGATACTCTGCTCTATGATGATCTATTCCATTAAACTCTACTCTACTCTATGACACTACATTCCATGATACTCCGCTCTATGATGATATATTCCATTGAACTCTACTCCACTCTATGACACTACATTCCATGATACTCCGCTCTATGATGATCTATTCCATTAAACTCTACTCCACTCTATAACACTACATTCGATGATACTCCGCATGATGATCTATTCCATTAAACTCTACTCCACTCTATGACACTGCATTCCATGATACTCCGCTCTATGATGATCTATTCCATTAAACTCTACTCCACTCTATGACACTGAATTCCATGATATCCGCTCTATGATGATCTATTCCATTAAACTCTACTCCACTCTATGACACTACATTCTATGATACTCCGCTCTATGATGATCTATTCCATTAACCTCTACTCCACTCTATGACACTACATTCCATGATACTCCGCTCTATGATGATCTATTCCATTAAACTCTACTCCACTCTATGACACTGCATTCCATGATACTCCGCTCTATGATGATCTATTCCATTAAACTCTACTCCACTCTATAACACTGCATTCCATGATACTCCGCTCTATGATGATTTATTCCATTAAACTCTACTCCACTCTATGACACTGCATTCCTTGATACTCCGCTCTATGATGATCTATTCCATTAAACTCTACTCCACTCTATGACACTACATTCCATGATACTCCGCTCTATGATGATCTATTCCATTAAACTCTACTCCACTCTATGACACTACATTCCATGATACTCCGCTCTATGATGATCTATTCCATTAAACTCTACTCCACTCTATGACACTACATTCCATGATACTCCGCTCTATGATGATCTATTCCATTAAACTCTACTCCACTCTATGACACTGCATTCCATGATACTCCGCTCAATGATGATCAATTCCATTAAACTCTACTCCACTCCATGACACTACATTTCATGATACTCCACTCTATGATGATCTATTCCATTAAACTCTACTCCACTCTATAACACTGCATTCCATGATACTCCGCTCTATGATGATCTATTCCATTAAACTCTACTCCTCTCTATGACACTACATTCCATGATACTCCGCTGTATGATGATCTATTCCATTAAACTCTACTCCACTCTATGACACTACATTCCATGATACTCCGCTCTATGATGATCTATTCCATTAAACTCTACTCTACTCTATGACACCACAATCCATGATACTCTGCTCTATGATGATCGATTCCATTGAACTCTACTCCAATCTATGACACTACATTCCATGATACACCGCTCTATGATGTTCGATTCTATTAAACTCTACTCCACTCTATGACACTACATTCCATGATACTCCGCTCTATGATGATCGATTCCATTAAACTCTACTCCACTCTATGACACTACAATCCATGATACTCCGCTCTATGATGATCTATTCCATTAAACTCTACTCCACTCTATGACACTACATTCCATGATACTCCGGTCTATGATGATCGATTCCATTAAACTCTACTCCCCTCTATGACACTACAATCCATGATACTCCACTCTATGATGATCGATTCCATTAAACTCTACTCCACTCTATGACACTACATTCCATGATACTCCGCTCTATGATGATCGATTCCATTAGACCACAGCTTTCCAAACTTTTCATGCTGGTGACACCCTTTTTAGAAATGCAACATTTTGTGACACGGTGATGCAGTGTAGCGAGCGTGCGTAGCGCGTGAGCCCTAACCAACTAAGGGGGTTTTAGGGGGTTCATCTCCCCCCCCCCCGAGAAAATTTTGAATAAAGAGTGGGAAAATGGTGCATTTTCAAGCAAATTTGAGAAAGCAGGAAGATTAATAAGGCAATTGTGAATCTGTTCTAACAAAGACAGTGACTGGCAAAACTGTTTATCCATCACTTGTTCTGCTGACATCCGTACACATACAGCGAGGGTGTAGGTATGTCTCAGGACGGACTATTTAGCATTAGTAATTCTAGCTAACGCAATCACTCTCGAATGCACCAAGAGTTCAGACCAGAACTCCTTCACAGCTATGATGTGTAAACAAACCATGGCGTGTGATGAACACGGAGATCTTTCCAACCCATCTGCTCCTGGTGCTCTGTCTGGAGGACCACTACATTCAGGCAGTTCAAAGTGCCCACGCATATTTAATTTGGAAGGGAGATTTTTTTCACCTTTCAGCACAGACGCAATAAGTATAATGTGAAACTGCTCTACAGTGTTTAATGGCAAAACCGTCACAAAGGTAGAAAGCAGGAACTTGCGAAGGTAGAAAGCAGGAACCTGCAAGAGAGTGCTGTGAGCAGATTTAAGACTACCAGCCTTTGTACCTGTCGACGTGTAAGTGCACCTTTAATTTAAGTGCACCGGACGGCGACTTTTTTTGACCACAGTTTCGGGCCCCGGCACTCTTCTGTTCGCAAACTAAGCACTGCCAGTAGTCAACAGCACGCAGGCACTCCGGGATACTAAGAACCTGCAGTTTTATTGTTCCATATCAATAACTGCATTCACCCCAGCCAAATATTAGAGCTGAAAATACCACAAGTATTATTCAACTGCCAAAACCTTCCCACTTTGCATCACCCAGAAAAGGAACCTGGTTAAACCACAAACCATAGATAACCGTGTTCAGCAACGCTACAAAGTGGCTATCACAAAACAGTTAGTTAAATAAACTTCAAAAATCCACATTGTGCATCTTTCCTTCGGGAAGCTTTGGGATTGCCCTGGTTACACATGCACAGGGCACTCTCTTGCTCAAATTCCTCAAAATCCAAAACAGCAGCTAGGTAGCACACCGTGTGACCTTTTGCATGCTCATTCATATTTTCCCGACTTCATTATTTCACACTCTTCACCCTCCAATATGTCCGCGCAGGGACGGTGCTTTTACAAACAGATTCAGAGAAATTACATCTGCCTCGCCTCCATCTTTATCCTATATGGAGGCCACGAGAAAACGCATAGTCTATTCCACTGCTCATATGGGGTACGTAACGAGGGTAGTTTATATCGCTGCCATGTGTCCCTTTTGCTGGGAAAGTACTCTATCTGCGGTCGGTAATACAGAGCAATAAGTGTCAGTCCGTGGGCGTTGTGTACAGCCTCGAAGTAATATATGCACTGGGCTACATAGCCCAACAATCTCTACTGTTGACGAAATCAGCAGGGCTGTAAAGTGTGCACAAAAGAGCAGGGAATACATACATCAAGCACGCACCAAGAATCACAAATCTCTGATGCTGAGAAAACGCTGTGGGTAATAATTGAATAACGGAGGGCATTGAGTATTCCCTTTCTGTAAAATACTCCAAGCACTGCCAGATCTAAACCGCAACAACTACTGCTACATTGAGGCGCAGAACCGGTCTGCATCACAGCGCCACTATCAAAACTCAAGAATGATTATTATACAATGTTGGATTCCAATCTGCAGTCCTCAAAGAAAAAAAACGGGGGAAGTTTCCCTGTTTACGCCTTTCGCGTGCCTGAGTGGTGCAGGAAAGGCATCTAACACCAGCGTGCCATGGTCTCAACTCTGTAAGACAGTGTGGGTTATGCCTGCAGTCTCGTAAATTGCCCAGTAAAGGGAGCGGGTGAAAATAAATGAATATCAACAGAGTGCAGAAAATATAGTTAGCGCTCCATTTTCGCCGGAGTCTTGTCATCATAGCGGGGTCTAAGAGGCTGAATTTCTAGTTTATGTAGGCAGGGCCCAGGAACTATGGTCTCGTGGTGTTGCAATTAACAACCATAGTCTGTTTGTTGATACTGGCACATGGGAGTGAATGCGATGAGCTATCTGAAACTGCAAACCTTTTAAGACATGCATGCATGTGAGGCGTAACAAAAAATTTAGTCGGAAACTCCAGCATGCCACCCGATGCTATCACACGCCTATCCCTGTCCATCACACGTGGTTCACTGTGAAAAAATACAGTGTTCCGAAAGACACACAGCGCATTCCACCCACGGGCTCTCCGTTTCAATGAAGCACCAGGGGATACAATTTAATGCCAATTTAATGGCGAGTTTTTAAATTGTTAAACTTACCGTACCGAGCGCCTGGGATTGGGAGCAGAGGCAGCTCCGTGGACAGTAGCGCGTTCAATGGACGTCCGAGGCCGTGCGCTCACGCTCACCTAACGCCTCTCATTCCTTCGCGTACAGCATTCGCCCTAATCTGCCCCAGATGTCATCCTCACGCGACACACCCACACATGGCAGGCGACACAGTACCGTGTCGCGACACAGAGTTTGGAAAGCTCTGCATTAGACTCTACTCCACTCTATGACACTACAATCCATGATACTCCGCTCTATGATGATCTATACCATTAAACTCTACTCCAATCTATGACACTACATTCCATGATACTCCGCTCTATGATGATCTATTCCATTCAACTCTACTCCAGTCTATGACACTACAGTCCATGATACTCCGCTCAATGATGATCTATTCCATTAAACTCTACTCCACTCTATGACATTACAATCCATGATACTCCGCTCTATGATGATCGATTCCATTAAACTCTACTCCTCTCTAAGGCACTACAATCCATGATACTCCACTCTATGATGATCGATTCCATTAAACTCTACTCCACTCTATAATACTACATTCCATGATACTCCGCTCTATGATGATCTATTCTAGGGGTGGGCGGAATTTGCGGAATTGCGTTACGCAAATCTCCGCGAAACGGTAAAAAATCTCCGCGAACACGCAGAAATTCCGCGAACACGCGGAATTGCTTGTTCGCGATGCTTTTTTCCTGTTCACAATTGCTGTTTGCGTGCTCGGGGAGAAATATCTCGCGAACACGCATTTTGAGATCGCGAACAAGCAAAAATTTCGCGAAATTGCGGAAAGCAGACTTCTTAGCAATTTCGCGTTCTCCGCGGAACGCGAAATTACGCAAATTCCGCAAATTCCGCGAGCGGAACGGAATTTACCGCCCAGGCCTAATCTATTCCATTAAACTCTACTCCACTCTATGACACTACATTCCATGATACTCCGCTCTATGATGATCGATTCCATTAAACTCTACTCTATGACACTACATTCCATGATACTCCGCTCTATGATGATCTATTCCATTAAACTCTACTCTACTCTATGACACTACATTCCATGATACTCCGCTCTATGATGATATATTCCATTGAACTCTACTCCACTCTATGACACTACATTCCTTGATACTCCGCTCTATGATGATCTATTCCATTAAACTCTACTCCACTCTATGACACTGCATTCCATGATACTCCGCTCTATGATGATCTATTCCATTAAACTCTACTCCACTCTATAACACTGCATTTCATGATACTCCGCTCTATGATGATTTATTCCATTAAACTCTACTCCACTCTATGACACTGCATTCCTTGATACTCCGCTCTATGATGATCTATTCCATTAAACTCTACTCCACTCTATGACACTACATTCCATGATACTCCGCTCTATGATGATCTATTCCATTAAACTCTACTCCACTCTATGACACTACATTCCATGATACTCCGCTCTATGATGATCTATTCCATTAAACTCTACTCCACTCTATGACACTACATTCCATGATACTCCGCTCAATGATGATCAATTCCATTAAACTCTACTCCACTCCATGACACTACATTCCATGATACTCCACTCTATGATGATCTATTCCATTAAACTCTACTCCACTCTATAACACTGCATTCCATGATACTCCGCTCTATCATGATCTATTCCATTAAACTCTACTCCTCTCTATGACACTACATTCCATGATACTCCGCTGTATGATGATCTATTCCATTAAACTCTACTCCACTCTATGACACTACATTCCATGTTACTCCGCTCTATGATGATCTATTCCATTAAACTCTACTCTACTCTATGACACTACAATCCATGATACTCTGCTCTATGATGATCGATTCCATTGAACTCTACTCCAATCTATGACACTACATTCCATGATACTCCGCTCTATGATGATCGATTCCATTAAACTCTACTCCACTCTATGACACTACATTCCATGATACTCCGCTCTATGATGATCGATTCCATTAAACTCTACTCCCCTCTATGACACTACAATCCATGATACTCCACTCTATGATGATCGATTCCATTAAACTCTACTCCACTCTATGACACTACATTCCATGATACTCCGCTCTATGATGATCTATTCCATTAAACTCTACTCCACTCTATGACACTACATTCCATGATACTCCTCTCTATTATGATCTATTCCATTGAACTCTACTCCAAGCTATGACACTACATTCCATGATACTCCGCTCTATGATGATCTATTCCATTAAACTGTACTCCTCTCTATGACACTTCATTCCATGATACTCCGCTCTATGATGATATATTCCATTAAACTCTACTCCACTCTATGACACTACATTCCATGATACTCCGGTCTATGATAATCGATTCCATTAAACTCCACTCCCCTCTATGACACTACAATCCATGATACTCCGCTCTATGGTGATATATTCCATTAAACTCTACTCCACTCTATGACACTACATTCCATGATACTCCGCTCTATGATGATCTATTCCATTAAACTCTACTCCTCTTTATGACACTACATTCCATGATACTCCGCTCTATGATGATCTATTCCATTAAACTCTACTCCACTCTATGACACTACATTCCATGATACTCCGCTCTATGATGATCTATTCCATTGAACTCTACTCCACTCTATGACACTACATTCCATGATACTCCGCTCTATGATGATCGATTCCATTAAACTCTACTCCACTCTATAATACTACATTCCATGATACTCCGCTCTATGATGATCTATTCCATTAAACTCTACTCCACTCTATGACACTACATTCCATGATACTCCGCTCTATGATGATCGATTTCATTAAACTCTACTCTATGACACTACATTCCATGATACTCCGCTCTATGATGATCTATTCCATTAAACTCTACTCTACTCTATGACACTACATTCCATGATACTCCGCTCTATGGTGATATATTCCATTGAACTCTACTCCACTCTATGACACTACATTCCATGATACTCCGCTCTATGATGATCTATTCCATTAAACTCTACTCCACTCTATAACACTACATTCGATGATACTCCGCATGATGATCTATTCCATTAAACTCTACTCCACTCTATGACACTGCATTCCATGATACTCCGCTCTATGATGATCTATTCCATTAAACTCTACTCCACTCTATGACACTACATTCTATGATACTCCGCTCTATGATGATCTATTCCATTAACCTCTACTCCACTCTATGACACTACATTCCATGATACTCCGCTCTATGATGATCTATTCCATTAAACTCTACTCCACTCTATGACACTGCATTCCATGATACTCCGCTCTATGATGATCTATTCCATTAAACTCTACTCCACTCTATAACACTGCATTCCATGATACTCCGCTCTATGATGATTTATTCCATTAAACTCTACTCCACTCTATGACACTGCATTCCTTGATACTCCGCTCTATGATGATCTATTCCATTAAACTCTACTCCACTCTATGACACTACATTCCATGATACTCCGCTCTATGATGATCTATTCCATTAAACTCTACTCCACTCTATGACACTACATTCCATGATACTCCGCTCTATGATGATCAATTCCATTAAACTCTACTCCACTCCATGACACTACATTTCATGATACTCCACTCTATGATGATCTATTCCATTAAACTCTACTCCACTCTATAACACTGCATTCCATGATACTCCGCTCTATGATGATCGATTCCATTAAACTCTACTCCACTCTATGACACTACAATCCATGATACTCCGCTCTATGATGATCTATTCCATTAAACTCTACTCCACTCTATGACACTACATTCCATGATACTCCGGTCTATGATGATCGATTCCATTAAACTCTACTCCCCTCTATGACACTACAATCCATGATACTCCACTCTATGATGATCGATTCCATTAAACTCTACTCCACTCTATGACACTACATTCCATGATACTCCGCTCTATGATGATCGATTCCATTAGACTCTACTCCACTCTATGACACTACAATCCATGATACTCCGCTCTATGATGATCTATTCCATTAAACTCTACTCCACTCTATGACACTACATTCCATGATACTCCGCTCTATGATGATCTATTCCATTAAACTCTACTCCAGTCTATGACACTACAGTCCATGATACTCCGCTCAATGATGATCTATTCCATTAAACTCTACTCCACTCTATGATATTACAATCCATGATACTCCGCTCTATGATGATCGATTCCATTAAACTCTACTCCTCTCTAAGGCACTACAATCCATGATACTCCACTCTATGATGATCGATTCCATTAAACTCTACTCCACTCTATAATACTACATTCCATGATACTCCGCTCTATGATGATCTATTCCATTAAACTCTACTCCACTCTATGACACTACATTCCATGATACTCCGCTCTATGATGATCGATTCCATTAAACTCTACTCTATGATACTTCATTCCATGATACTCCGCTCTATGATGATCTATTCCATTAAACTCTACTCTACTCTATGACACTACATTCCATGATACTCCGCTCTATGATGATATATTCCATTGAACTCTACTCCACTCTATGACACTACATTCCATGATACTCCGCTCTATGATGATCTATTACATTAAACTCTACTCCACTCTATAACACTACATTCGATGATACTCCGCATGATGATCTATTCCATTAAACTCTACTCCACTCTATGACACTGCATTCCATGATACTCCGCTCTATGATGATCTATTCCATTAAACTCTACTCCCCTCTATGACACTGAATTCCATGATATCCGCTCTATGATGATCTATTCCATTAAACTCTACTCCACTCTATGACACTACATTCCATGATACTCCACTCTATGATGATCTATTCCATTAACCTCTACTCCACTCTATGACACTACATTCCATGATACTCCGCTCTATGATGATCTATTCCATTAAACTCTACTCCACTCTATGACACTGCATTCCATGATACTCCGCTCTATGATGATCTATTCCATTAAACTCTACTTCACTCTATAACACTGCATTCCATGATACTCCGCTCTATGATGATTTATTCCATTAACCTCTACTACACTCTATGACACTGCATTCCTTGATACTCCACTCTATGATGATCTATTCCATTAAACTCTACTCCACTCTATGACACTACATTCCATGATACTCCGCTCTATGATGATCTATTCCATTAAACTCTACTCCACTCTATGACACTACATTCCATGATACTCCGCTCTATGATGATCTATTCCATTAAACTCTACTCCACTCTATGACACTACATTACATAATACTCCGCTCAATGATGATCAATTCCATTAAACTCTACTCCACTCCATGACACTACATTCCATGATACTCCACTCTATGATGATCTATTCCATTAAACTCTACTCCACTCTATAACACTGCATTCCATGATACTCCTCTCTATGATGATCTATTCCATTAAACTCTACTCCTCTCTATGACACTACATTCCATGATACTCCGCTGTATGATGATCTATTCCATTAAACTCTACTCCACTCTATGACACTACATTCCATGTTACTCCGCTCTATGATGATCTATTCCATTAAACTCTACTCTACTCTATGACACTACAATCCATGATACTCTGCTCTATGATGATCGATTCCATTGAACTCTACTCCAATCTATGACACTGCATTCCATGATACTCCGCTCTATGATGATCGATTCCATTAAACTCTACTCCACTCTATGACACTACATTCCATGATACTCCGCTCTATGATGATCGATTCCATTAAACTCTACTCCCCTCTATGACACTACAATCCATGATACTCCACTCTATGATGATCGATTCCATTAAACTCTACTCCACTCTATGACACTACATTCCATGATACTCCGCTCTATGATGATCGATTCCATTAGACTCTACTCCACTCTATGACACTACAATCCATGATACTCCGCTCTATGATGATCTATTCCATTTAACTCTACTCCACTCTATGACACTAAATTCCATGATACTCCGCTCTATGATGATCTATTCCATTAACCTCTACTCCACTCTATGACACTACATTCCATGATACTCCGCTCTATGATGATCGATTCCATTAGACTCTACTCCACTCTATGACACTACAATCCATGATACTCCGCTCTATGATGATCTATTCCATTAAACTCTACTCCACTCTATGACACTACATTCTATGATACTCCGCTCTATGATGATCTATTCCATTAACCTCTACTCCACTCTATGACACTACATTCCATGATACTCCGCTCTATGATGATCTATTCCATTAAACTCTACTCCACTCTATGACACTGCATTCCATGATACTCCGCTCTATGATGATCTATTCCATTAAACTCTACTCCACTCTATAACACTGCATTCCATGATACTCCGCTCTATGATGATTTATTCCATTAAACTCTACTCCACTCTATGACACTGCAGTCCTTGATACTCCGCTCTATGATGATCTATTCCATTAAACTCTACTCCACTCTATGACACTACATTCCATGATACTCCGCTCTATGATGATCTATTCCATTAAACTCTACTCCACTCTATGACACTACATTCCATGATACTCCGCTCTATGATGATCAATTCCATTAAACTCTACTCCACTCCATGACACTACATTTCATGATACTCCACTCTATGATGATCTATTCCATTAAACTCTACTCCACTCTATAACACTGCATTCCATGATACTCCGCTCTATGATGATCTATTCCATTAAACTCTACTCCTCTCTATGACACTACATTCCATGATACTCCGCTGTATGATGATCTATTCCATTAAACTCTACTCCACTCTATGACACTACATTCCATGATGCTCCGCTCTATGATGATCTATTCCATTAAACTCTACTCCACTCTATGACACTAAATTCCATGATACTCCGCTCTATGATGATCGATTCCATTAAACTCTACTCTATGACACTACATTCCATGATACTCCGCTCTATGATGATCTATTCCATTAAACTCTACTCTACTCTATGACACTACATTCCATGATACTCCGCTCTATGGTGATATATTCCATTGAACTCTACTCCACTCTATGACACTACATTCCATGATACTCCGCTCTATGATGATCTATTCCATTAAACTCTACTCCACTCTATAACACTACATTCGATGATACTCCGCATGATGATCTATTCCATTAAACTCTACTCCACTCTATGACACTGCATTCCATGATACTCCGCTCTATGATGATCTATTCCATTAAACTCTACTCCACTCTATGACACTGAATTCCATGATATCTGCTCTATGATGATCTATTCCATTAAACTCTACTCCACTCTATGACACTACATTCTATGATACTCCGCTCTATGATGATCTATTCCATTAACCTCTACTCCACTCTATGACACTACATTCCATGATACTCCGCTCTATGATGATCTATTCCATTAAACTCTACTCCACTCTATGACACTGCATTCCATGATACTCCGCTCTATGATGATCTATTCCATTAAACTCTACTCCACTCTATAACACTGCATTCCATGATACTCCGCTCTATGATGATTTAATCCATTAAACTCTACTCCACTCTATGACACTGCATTCCTTGATACTCCGCTCTATGATGATCTATTCCATTAAACTCTACTCCACTCTATGACACTACATTCCATGATACTCCGCTCTATGATGATCTATTCCATTAAACTCTACTCCACTCTATGACACTACATTCCATGATACTCCGCTCTATGATGATCAATTCCATTAAACTCTACTCCACTCCATGACACTACATTTCATGATACTCCACTCTATGATGATCTATTCCATTAAACTCTACTCCACTCTATAACACTGCATTCCATGATACTCCGCTCTATGATGATCGATTCCATTAAACTCTACTCCACTCTATGACACTACAATCCATGATACTCCGCTCTATGATGATCTATTCCATTAAACTCTACTCCACTCTATGACACTACATTCCATGATACTCCGGTCTATGATGATCGATTCCATTAAACTCTACTCCCCTCTATGACACTACAATCCATGATACTCCACTCTATGATGATCGATTCCATTAAACTCTACTCCACTCTATGACACTACATTCCATGATACTCCGCTCTATGATGATCGATTCCATTAGACTCTACTCCACTCTATGACACTACAATCCATGATACTCCGCTCTATGATGATCTATTCCATTAAACTCTACTCCACTCTATGACACTACATTCCATGATACTCCGCTCTATGATGATCTATTCCATTAAACTCTACTCCAGTCTATGACACTACAGTCCATGATACTCCGCTCAATGATGATCTATTCCATTAAACTCTACTCCACTCTATGACATTACAATCCATGATACTCCGCTCTATGATGATCGATTCCATTAAACTCTACTCCTCTCTAAGGCACTACAATCCATGATACTCCACTCTATGATGATCGATTCCATTAAACTCTACTCCACTCTATAATACTACATTCCATGATACTCCACTCTATGATGATCTATTCCATTAAACTCTACTCCACCCTATGACACTACATTCCATGATACTCCGCTCTATGATGATCAATTCCATTAAACTCTACTCTATGACACTTCATTCCATGATACTCCGCTCTATGATGATCTATTCCATTAAACTCTACTCTACTCTATGACACTACATTCCATGATACTCCGCTCTATGATGATATATTCCATTGAACTCTACTCCACTCTATGACACTACATTCCATGATACTCCGCTCTATGATGATCTATTACATTAAACTCTACTCCACTCTATAACACTACATTCGATGATACTCCGCATGATGATCTATTCCATTAAACTCTACTCCACTCTATGACACTGCATTCCATGATACTCCGCTCTATGATGATCTATTCCATTAAACTCTACTCCCCTCTATGACACTGAATTCCATGATATCCGCTCTATGATGATCTATTCCATTAAACTCTACTCCACTCTATGACACTACATTCCATGATACTCCACTCTATGATGATCTATTCCATTAACCTCTACTCCACTCTATGACACTACATTCCATGATACTCCGCTCTATGATGATCTATTCCATTAAACTCTACTCCACTCTATGACACTGCATTCCATGATACTCCGCTCTATGATGATCTATTCCATTAAACTCTACTCCACTCTATAACACTGCATTCCATGATACTCCGCTCTATGATGATTCATTCCATTAAACTCTACTCCACTCTATGACACTGCATTCCTTGATACTCCACTCTATGATGATCTATTCCATTAAACTCTACTCCACTCTATGACACTACATTCCATGATACTCCGCTCTATGATGATCTATTCCATTAAACTCTACTCCACTCTATGACACTACATTCCATGATACTCCGCTGTATGATGATCTATTCCATTAAACTCTACTCCACTCTATAACACTGCATTCCATGATACTCCTCTCTATGATGATCTATTCCATTAAACTCTACTCCTCTCTATGACACTACTTTCCATGATACTCCGCTGTATGATGATCTATTCCATTAAACTCTACTCCACTCTATGACACTACATTCCATGTTACTCCGCTCTATGATGATCTATTCCATTAAACTCTACTCTACTCTATGACACTACAATCCATGATACTCTGCTCTATGATGATCGATTCCATTGAACTCTACTCCAATCTATGACACTGCATTCCATGATACTCCGCTCTATGATGATCGATTCCATTAAACTCTACTCCACTCTATGACACTACATTCCATGATACTCCGCTCTATGATGATCGATTCCATTAAACTCTACTCCCCTCTTTGACACTACAATCCATGATACTCCACTCTATGATGATCGATTCCATTAAACTCTACTCCACTCTATGACACTACATTCCATGATACTCCGCTCTATGATGATCGATTCCATTAGACTCTACTCCACTCTATGACACTACAATCCATGATACTCCGCTCTATGATGATCTATTCCATTTAACTCTACTCCACTCTATGACACTAAATTCCATGATACTCCGCTCTATGATGATCTATTCCATTAACCTCTACTCCACTCTATGACACTACATTCCATGATACTCCGCTCTATGATGATCGATTCCATTAGACTCTACTCCACTCTATGACACTACAATCCATGATACTCCGCTCTATGATGATCTATTCCATTAAACTCTACTCCACTCTATGACACTACATTCTATGATACTCCGCTCTATGATGATCTATTCCATTAACCTCTACTCCACTCTATGACACTACATTCCATGATACTCCGCTCTATGATGATCTATTCCATTAAACTCTACTCCACTCTATGACACTGCATTCCATGATACTCCGCTCTATGATGATCTATTCCATTAAACTCTACTCCACTCTATAACACTGCATTCCATGATACTCCGCTCTATGATGATTTATTCCATTAAACTCTACTCCACTCTATGACACTGCATTCCTTGATACTCCGCTCTATGATGATCTATTCCATTAAACTCTACTCCACTCTATGACACTACATTCCATGATACTCCGCTCTATGATGATCTATTCCATTAAACTCTACTCCACTCTATGACACTACATTCCATGATACTCCGCTCTATGATGATCAATTCCATTAAACTCTACTCCACTCCATGACACTACATTTCATGATACTCCACTCTATGATGATCTATTCCATTAAACTCTACTCCACTCTATAACACTGCATTCCATGATACTCCGCTCTATGATGATCTATTCCATTAAACTCTACTCCTCTCTATGACACTACATTCCATGATACTCCGCTGTATGATGATCTATTCCATTAAACTCTACTCCACTCTATGACACTACATTCCATGATACTCCACTCTATGATGATCTATTCCATTAAACTCTACTCTACTCTATGACACTACAATCCATGATACTCTGCTCTATGATGATCGATTCCATTGAACTCTACTCCAATCTATGACACTACATTCCATGATACTCCGCTCTATGATGTTCGATTCTATTAAACTCTACTCCACTCTATGACACTACATTCCATGATACTCCGCTCTATGATGATCGATTCCATTAAACTCTACTCCACTCTATGACACTACAATCCATGATACTCCGCTCTATGATGATCTATTCCATTAAACTCTACTCCACTCTATGACACTACATTCCATGATACTCCGGTCTATGATGATCGATTCCATTAAACTCTACTCCCCTCTATGACACTACAATCCATGATACTCCACTCTATGATGATCGATTCCATTAAACTCTACTCCACTCTATGACACTACATTCCATGATACTCCGCTCTATGATGATCGATTCCATTAGACTCTACTCCACTCTATGACACTACAATCCATGATACTCCGCTCTATGATGATCTATTCCATTAAACTCTACTCCACTCTATGACACTACATTCCATGATACTCCGCTCTATGATGATCTATTCCATTAAACTCTACTCCAGTCTATGACACTACAGTCCATGATACTCCGCTCAATGATGATCTATTCCATTAAACTCTACTCCACTCTATGACATTACAATCCATGATACTCCGCTCTATGATGATCGATTCCATTAAACTCTACTCCTCTCTAAGGCACTACAATCCATGATACTCCACTCTATGATGATCGATTCCATTAAACTCTACTCCACTCTATAATACTACATTCCATGATACTCCGCTCTATGATTATCTATTCCTTTAAACTCTACTCCACTCTATGACACTACATTCCATGATACTCCGCTCTATGATGATCGATTCCATTAAACTCTACTCTATGACACTTCATTCCATGATACTCCGCTCTATGATGATCTATTCCATTAAACTCTACTCTACTCTATGACACTACATTCCATGATACTCCGCTCTATGATGATATATTCCATTGAACTCTACTCCACTCTATGACACTACATTCCATGATACTCCGCTCTATGATGATCTATTACATTAAACTCTACTCCACTCTATAACACTACATTCGATGATACTCCGCATGATGATCTATTCCATTAAACTCTACTCCACTCTATGACACTGCATTCCATGATAATCCGCTCTATGATGATCTATTCCATTAAACTCTACTCCCCTCTATGACACTGAATTCCATGATATCCGCTCTATGATGATCTATTCCATTAAACTCTACTCCACTCTATGACACTACATTCCATGATACTCCACTCTATGATGATCTATTCCATTAACCTCTACTCCACTCTATGACACTACATTCCATGATACTCCGCTCTATGATGATCTATTCCATTAAACTCTATTCCACTCTATGACACTGCATTCCATGATACTCCGCTCTATGATGATCTATTCCATTAAACTCTACTCCACTCTATAACACTGCATTCCATGATACTCCGCTCTATGATGATTTATTCCATTAAACTCTACTCCACTCTATGACACTGCATTCCTTGATACTCCGCTCTATGATGATCTATTCCATTAAACTCTACTCCACTCTATGACACTACATTCCATGATACTCCGCTCTATGATGATCTATTCCATTAAACTCTACTCCACTCTATGACACTACATTCCATGATACTCCGCTCTATGATGATCTATTCCATTAAACTCTACTCCACTCTATGACACTGCATTCCATGATACTCCGCTCTATGATGATCTATT
Organism: Triturus cristatus; assembly: GCF_964204655.1. Lineage (NCBI taxonomy): Eukaryota > Metazoa > Chordata > Amphibia > Caudata > Salamandridae > Triturus > Triturus cristatus. Next base: position 42,364,596 of record NC_140587.1, read on the forward strand.
CCATTAAACTCTACTCCACTCTATAACACTGCATTCCATGATACTCCGCTCTATGATGATTTATTCCATTAAACTCTACTCCACTCTATGACACTGCATTCCTTGATACTCCGCTCTATGATGATCTATTCCATTAAACTCTACTCCACTCTATGACACTACATTCCATGATACTCCGCTCTATGATGATCTATTCCATTAAACTCTACTCCACTCTATGACACTACATTCCATGATACTCCGCTCTATGATGATCAATTCCATTAAACTCTACTCCACTCCATGACACTACATTTCATGATACTCCACTCTATGATGATCTATTCCATTAAACTCTACTCCACTCTATAACACTGCATTCCATGATACTCCGCTCTATGATGATCGATTCCATTAAACTCTACTCCACTCTATGACACTACAATCCATGATACTCCGCTCTATGATGATCTATTCCATTAAACTCTACTCCACTCTATGACACTACATTCCATGATACTCCGGTCTATGATGATCGATTCCATTAAACTCTACTCCCCTCTATGACACTACAATCCATGATACTCCACTCTATGATGATCGATTCCATTAAACTCTACTCCACTCTATGACACTACATTCCATGATACTCCGCTCTATGATGATCGATTCCATTAGACTCTACTCCACTCTATGACACTACAATCCATGATACTCCGCTCTATGATGATCTATTCCATTAAACTCTACTCCACTCTATGACACTACATTCCATGATACTCCGCTCTATGATGATCTATTCCATTAAACTCTACTCCAGTCTATGACACTACAGTCCATGATACTCCGCTCAATGATGATCTATTCCATTAAACTCTACTCCACTCTATGACATTACAATCCATGATACTCCGCTCTATGATGATCGATTCCATTAAACTCTACTCCTCTCTAAGGCACTACAATCCATGATACTCCACTCTATGATGATCGATTCCATTAAACTCTACTCCACTCTATAATACTACATTCCATGATACTCCACTCTATGATGATCTATTCCATTAAACTCTACTCCACTCTATGACACTACATTCCATGATACTCCGCTCTATGATGATCAATTCCATTAAACTCTACTCTATGACACTTCATTCCATGATACTCCGCTCTATGATGATCTATTCCATTAAACTCTACTCTACTCTATGACACTACATTCCATGATACTCCGCTCTATGATGATATATTCCATTGAACTCTACTCCACTCTATGACACTACATTCCATGATACTCCGCTCTATGATGATCTATTACATTAAACTCTACTCCACTCTATAACACTACATTCGATGATACTCCGCATGATGATCTATTCCATTAAACTCTACTCCACTCTATGACACTGCATTCCATGATACTCCGCTCTATGATGATCTATTCCATTAAACTCTACTCCCCTCTATGACACTGAATTCCATGATATCCGCTCTATGATGATCTATTCCATTAAACTCTACTCCACTCTATGACACTACATTCCATGATACTGCACTCTATGATGATCTATTCCATTAACCTCTACTCCACTCTATGACACTACATTCCATGATACTCCGCTCTATGATGATCTATTCCATTAAACTCTACTCCACTCTATGACACTGCATTCCATGATACTCCGCTCTATGATGATCTATTCCATTAAACTCTACTCCACTCTATAACACTGCATTCCATGATACTCCGCTCTATGATGATTTATTCCATTAAACTCTACTCCACTCTATGACACTGCATTCCTTGATACTCCACTCTATGATGATCTATTCCATTAAACTCTACTCCACTCTATGACACTACATTCCATGATACTCCGCTCTATGATGATCTATTCCATTAAACTCTACTCCACTCTATGACACTACATTCCATGATACTCCGCTGTATGATGATCTATTCCATTAAACTCTACTCCACTCTATAACACTGCATTCCATGATACTCCTCTCTATGATGATCTATTCCATTAAACTCTACTCCTCTCTATGACACTACTTTCCATGATACTCTGCTGTATGATGATCTATTCCATTAAACTCTACTCCACTCTATGACACTACATTCCATGTTACTCCGCTCTATGATGATCTATTCCATTAAACTCTACTCTACTCTATGACACTACAATCCATGATACTCTGCTCTATGATGATCGATTCCATTGAACTCTACTCCAATCTATGACACTGCATTCCATGATACTCCGCTCTATGATGATCGATTCCATTAAACTCTACTCCACTCTATGACACTACATTCCATGATACTCCGCTCTATGATGATCGATTCCATTAAACTCTACTCCCCTCTATGACACTACAATCCATGATACTCCACTCTATGATGATCGATTCCATTAAACTCTACTCCACTCTATGACACTACATTCCATGATACTCCGCTCTATGATGATCGATTCCATTAGACTCTACTCCACTCTATGACACTACAATCCATGATACTCCGCTCTATGATGATCTATTCCATTTAACTCTACTCCACTCTATGACACTAAATTCCATGATACTCCGCTCTATGATGATCTATTCCATTAACCTCTACTCCACTCTATGACACTACATTCCATGATACTCCGCTCTATGATGATCGATTCCATTAGACTCTACTCCACTCTATGACACTACAATCCATGATACTCCGCTCTATGATGATCTATTCCATTAAACTCTACTCCACTCTATGACACTACATTCTATGATACTCCGCTCTATGATGATCTATTCCATTAACCTCTACTCCACTCTATGACACTACATTCCATGATACTCCGCTCTATGATGATCTATTCCATTAAACTCTACTCCACTCTATGACACTGCATTCCATGATACTCCGCTCTATGATGATCTATTCCATTAAACTCTACTCCACTCTATAACACTGCATTCCATGATACTCCGCTCTATGATGATTTATTCCATTAAACTCTACTCCACTCTATGACACTGCATTCCTTGATACTCCGCTCTATGATGATCTATTCCATTAAACTCTACTCCACTCTATGACACTACATTCCATGATACTCCGCTCTATGATGATCTATTCCATTAAACTCTACTCCACTCTATGACACTACATTCCATGATACTCCGCTCTATGATGATCAATTCCATTAAACTCTACTCCACTCCATGACACTACATTTCATGATACTCCACTCTATGATGATCTATTCCATTAAACTCTACTCCACTCTATAACACTGCATTCCATGATACTCCGCTCTATGATGATCTATTCCATTAAACTCTACTCCTCTCTATGACACTACATTCCATGATACTCCGCTGTATGATGATCTATTCCATTAAACTCTACTCCACTCTATGACACTACATTCCATGATACTCCGCTCTATGATGATCTATTCCATTAAACTCTACTCTACTCTATGACACTACAATCCATGATACTCTGCTCTATGATGATCGATTCCATTGAACTCTACTCCAATCTATGACACTACATTCCATGATACTCCGCTCTATGATGTTCGATTCTATTAAACTCTACTCCACTCTATGACACTACATTCCATGATACTCCGCTCTATGATGATCGATTCCATTAAACTCTACTCCACTCTATGACACTACAATCCATGATACTCCGCTCTATGATGATCTATTCCATTAAACTCTACTCCACTCTATGACACTACATTCCATGATACTCCGGTCTATGATGATCGATTCCATTAAACTCTACTCCCCTCTATGACACTACAATCCATGATACTCCACTCTATGATGATCGATTCCATTAAACTCTACTCCACTCTATGACACTACATTCCATGATACTCCGCTCTATGATGATCGATTCCATTAGACTCTACTCCACTCTATGACACTACAATCCATGATACTCCGCTCTATGATGATCTATTCCATTAAACTCTACTCCACTCTATGACACTACATTCCATGATACTCCGCTCTATGATGATCTATTCCATTAAACTCTACTCCAGTCTATGACACTACAGTCCATGATACTCCGCTCAATGATGATCTATTCCATTAAACTCTACTCCACTCTATGACATTACAATCCATGATACTCCACTCTATGATGATCGATTCCATTAAACTCTACTCCACTCTATAATACTACATTCCATGATACTCCGCTCTATGATTATCTATTCCTTTAAACTCTACTCCACTCTATGACACTACATTCCATGATACTCCGCTCTATGATGATCGATTCCATTAAACTCTACTCTATGACACTTCATTCCATGATACTCCGCTCTATGATGATCTATTCCATTAAACTCTACTCTACTCTATGACACTACATTCCATGATACTCCGCTCTATGATGATATATTCCATTGAACTCTACTCCACTCTATGACACTACATTCCATGATACTCCGCTCTATGATGATCTATTACATTAAACTCTACTCCACTCTATAACACTACATTCGATGATACTCCGCATGATGATCTATTCCATTAAACTCTACTCCACTCTATGACACTGCATTCCATGATAATCCGCTCTATGATGATCTATTCCATTAAACTCTACTCCCCTCTATGACACTGAATTCCATGATATCCGCTCTATGATGATCTATTCCATTAAACTCTACTCCACTCTATGACACTACATTCCATGATACTCCACTCTATGATGATCTATTCCATTAACCTCTACTCCACTCTATGACACTACATTCCATGATACTCCGCTCTATGATGATCTATTCCATTAAACTCTACTCCACTCTATGACACTGCATTCCATGATACTCCGCTCTATGATGATCTATTCCATTAAACTCTACTCCACTCTATAACACTGCATTCCATGATACTCCGCTCTATGATGATTTATTCCATTAAACTCTACTCCACTCTATGACACTGCATTCCTTGATACTCCGCTCTATGATGATCTATTCCATTAAACTCTACTCCACTCTATGACACTACATTCCATGATACTCCGCTCTATGATGATCTATTCCATTAAACTCTACTCCACTCTATGACACTACATTCCATGATACTCCGCTCTATGATGATCTATTCCATTAAACTCTACTCCACTCTATGACACTACATTCCATGATACTCCGCTCAATGATGATCAATTCCATTAAACTCTACTCCACTCCATGACACTACATTCCATGATACTCCACTCTATGATGATCTATTCCATTAAACTCTACTCCACTCTATAACACTGCATTCCATGATACTCCTCTCTATGATGATCTATTCCATTAAACTCTACTCCTCTCTATGACACTACATTCCATGATACTCCGCTGTATGATGATCTATTCCATTAAACTCTACTCCACTCTATGACACTACATTCCATGTTACTCCGCTCTATGATGATCTATTCCATTAAACTCTACTCTACTCTATGACACTACAATCCATGATACTCTGCTCTATGATGATCGATTCCATTGAACTCTACTCCAATCTATGACACTGCATTCCATGATACTCCGCTCTATGATGATCGATTCCATTAAACTCTACTCCACTCTATGACACTACATTCCATGATACTCCGCTCTATGATGATCGATTCCATTAAACTCTACTCCCCTCTATGACACTACAATCCATGATACTCCACTCTATGATGATCGATTCCATTAAACTCTACTCCACTCTATGACACTACATTCCATGATACTCCGCTCTATGATGATCGATTCCATTAGACTCTACTCCACTCTATGACACTACAATCCATGATACTCCGCTCTATGATGATCTATTCCATTTAACTCTACTCCACTCTATGACACTAAATTCCATGATACTCCGCTCTATGATGATCTATTACATTAAACTCTACTCCACTCTATGACACTACAATCCATGATACTCCGCTCTATGATGATCGATTCCATTAAACTCTACTCCACTCTATGACACTACATTCCATGATGCTCCGCTCTATGATGATCTATTCCATTAAACTCTACTCCACTCTATGACACTACATTCCATGATACTCCGGTCTATGATGATCGATTCCATTAAACTCTACTCCCCTCTATGACACTACAATCCATGATACTCCACTCTATGATGATCGATTCCATTAAACTCTACTCCACTCTATGACACTACATTCCATGATACTCCGCTCTATGATGATCGATTCCATTAGACTCTACTCCACTCTATGACACTACAATCCATGATACTCCGCTCTATGATGATCTATTCCATTAAACTCTACTCCAGTCTATGACCCTACATTCCATGATACTCCGCTCAATGATGATCTATTCCATTAAACTCTACTCCACTCTATGACACTACAATCCATGATACTCCGCTCTATGATGATCGAATCCATTAAACTCTACTCCACTCTATGACACTACATTCCATGATACTCCGCTCTATGATGATCGATTCCATTAAACTTCACTCCACTCTATGACACTACATTCCATGATACTCCGCTCTTTGATGATCGATTCCATTAAACTCTACTCCCCTCTATGACACTACAATCCATGATACTCCACTCTATGATGATCGATTCCATTAAACTCTACTCCACTCTATGACACTACATTCCATGATACTCCGCTCTATGATGATCGATTCCATTAAACTCTACTCTACTCTATGACACTACAATCCATGATACTCTGCTCTATGATGATCGATTCCATTGAACTCTACTCCAATCTATGACACTGCATTCCATGATACTCCGCTCTATGATGATCGATTCCATTAAACTCTACTCCACTCTATGACACTACATTCCATGATACTCCGCTCTATGATGATCGATTCCATTAAACTCTACTCCCCTCTATGACACTACAATCCATGATACTCCACTCTATGATGATCGATTCCATTAAACTCTACTCCACTCTATGACACTACATTCCATGATACTCCGCTCTATGATGATCGATTCCATTAGACTCTACTCCACTCTATGACACTACAATCCATGATACTCCGCTCTATGATGATCTATTCCATTTAACTCTACTCCACTCTATGACACTAAATTCCATGATACTCCGCTCTATGATGATCTATTCCATTAACCTCTACTCCACTCTATGACACTACATTCCATGATACTCCGCTCTATGATGATCGATTCCATTAGACTCTACTCCACTCTATGACACTACAATCCATGATACTCCGCTCTATGATGATCTATTCCATTAAACTCTACTCCACTCTATGACACTACATTCTATGATACTCCGCTCTATGATGATCTATTCCATTAACCTCTACTCCACTCTATGACACTACATTCCATGATACTCCGCTCTATGATGATCTATTCCATTAAACTCTACTCCACTCTATGACACTGCATTCCATGATACTCCGCTCTATGATGATCTATTCCATTAAACTCTACTCCACTCTATAACACTGCATTCCATGATACTCCGCTCTATGATGATTTATTCCATTAAACTCTACTCCACTCTATGACACTGCATTCCTTGATACTCCGCTCTATGATGATCTATTCCATTAAACTCTACTCCACTCTATGACACTACATTCCATGTTACTCCGCTCTATGATGATCTATTCCATTAAACTCTACTCTACTCTATGACACTACAATCCATGATACTCTGCTCTATGATGATCGATTCCATTGAACTCTACTCCAATCTATGACACTGCATTCCATGATACTCCGCTCTATGATGATCGATTCCATTAAACTCTACTCCACTCTATGACACTACATTCCATGATACTCCGCTCTATGATGATCGATTCCATTAAACTCTACTCCCCTCTATGACACTACAATCCATGATACTCCACTCTATGATGATCGATTCCATTAAACTCTACTCCACTCTATGACACTACATTCCATGATACTCCGCTCTATGATGATCGATTCCATTAGACTCTACTCCACTCTATGACACTACAATCCATGATACTCCGCTCTATGATGATCTATTCCATTTAACTCTACTCCACTCTATGACACTAAATTCCATGATACTTAGCTCTATGATGATCTATTCCATTAACCTCTACTCCACTCTATGACACTACATTCCATGATACTCCGCTCTATGATGATCGATTCCATTAGACTCTACTCCACTCTATGACACTACAATCCATGATACTCCGCTCTATGATGATCTATTCCATTAAACTCTACTCCACTCTATGACACTACATTCTATGATACTCCGCTCTATGATGATCTATTCCATTAACCTCTACTCCACTCTATGACACTACATTCCATGATACTCCGCTCTATGATGATCTATTCCATTAAACTCTACTCCACTCTATGACACTGCATTCCATGATACTCCGCTCTATGATGATCTATTCCATTAAACTCTACTCCACTCTATAACACTGCATTCCATGATACTCCGCTCTATGATGATTTATTCCATTAAACTCTACTCCACTCTATGACACTGCATTCCTTGATACTCCGCTCTATGATGATCTATTCCATTAAACTCTACTCCACTCTATGACACTACATTCCATGATACTCCGCTCTATGATGATCTATTCCATTAAACTCTACTCCACTCTATGACACTACATTCCATGATACTCCGCTCTATGATGATCAATTCCATTAAACTCTACTCCACTCCATGACACTACATTTCATGATACTCCACTCTATGATGATCTATTCCATTAAACTCTACTCCACTCTATAACACTGCATTCCATGATACTCCGCTCTATGATGATCTATTCCATTAAACTCTACTCCTCTCTATGACACTACATTCCATGATACTCCGCTGTATGATGATCTATTCCATTAAACTCTACTCCACTCTATGACACTACATTCCATGATACTCCACTCTATGATGATCTATTCCATTAAACTCTACTCTACTCTATGACACTACAATCCATGATACTCTGCTCTATGATGATCGATTCCATTGAACTCTACTCCAATCTATGACACTACATTCCATGATACTCCGCTCTATGATGTTCGATTCTATTAAACTCTACTCCACTCTATGACACTACATTCCATGATACTCCGCTCTATGATGATCGATTCCATTAAACTCTACTCCACTCTATGACACTACAATCCATGATACTCCGCTCTATGATGATCTATTCCATTAAACTCTACTCCACTCTATGACACTACATTCCATGATACTCCGGTCTATGATGATCGATTCCATTAAACTCTACTCCCCTCTATGACACTACAATCCATGATACTCCACTCTATGATGATCGATTCCATTAAACTCTACTCCACTCTATGACACTACATTCCATGATACTCCGCTCTATGATGATCGATTCCATTAGACTCTACTCCACTCTATGACACTACAATCCATGATACTCCGCTCTATGATGATCTATTCCATTAAACTCTACTCCACTCTATGACACTACATTCCATGATACTCCGCTCTATGATGATCTATTCCATTAAACTCTACTCCAGTCTATGACACTACAGTCCATGATACTCCGCTCAATGATGATCTATTCCATTAAACTCTACTCCACTCTATGACATTACAATCCATGATACTCCGCTCTATGATGATCGATTCCATTAAACTCTACTCCTCTCTAAGGCACTACAATCCATGATACTCCACTCTATGATGATCGATTCCATTAAACTCTACTCCACTCTATAATACTACATTCCATGATACTCCGCTCTATGATTATCTATTCCTTTAAACTCTACTCCACTCTATGACACTACATTCCATGATACTCCGCTCTATGATGATCGATTCCATTAAACTCTACTCTATGACACTTCATTCCATGATACTCCGCTCTATGATGATCTATTCCATTAAACTCTACTCTACTCTATGACACTACATTCCATGATACTCCGCTCTATGATGATATATTCCATTGAACTCTACTCCACTCTATGACACTACATTCCATGATACTCCGCTCTATGATGATCTATTACATTAAACTCTACTCCACTCTATAACACTACATTCGATGATACTCCGCATGATGATCTATTCCATTAAACTCTACTCCACTCTATGACACTGCATTCCATGATAATCCGCTCTATGATGATCTATTCCATTAAACTCTACTCCCCTCTATGACACTGAATTCCATGATATCCGCTCTATGATGATCTATTCCATTAAACTCTACTCCACTCTATGACACTACATTCCATGATACTCCACTCTATGATGATCTATTCCATTAACCTCTACTCCACTCTATGACACTACATTCCATGATACTCCGCTCTATGATGATCTATTCCATTAAACTCTATTCCACTCTATGACACTGCATTCCATGATACTCCGCTCTATGATGATCTATTCCATTAAACTCTACTCCACTCTATAACACTGCATTCCATGATACTCCGCTCTATGATGATTTATTCCATTAAACTCTACTCCACTCTATGACACTGCATTCCTTGATACTCCGCTCTATGATGATCTATTCCATTAAACTCTACTCCACTCTATGACACTACATTCCATGATACTCCGCTCTATGATGATCTATTCCATTAAACTCTACTCCACTCTATGACACTACATTCCATGATACTCCGCTCTATGATGATCTATTCCATTAAACTCTACTCCACTCTATGACACTGCATTCCATGATACTCCGCTCTATGATGATCTATTCCATTAAACTCTACTCCACTCTATAACACTGCATTCCATGATACTCCGCTCTATGATGATTTATTCCATTAAACTCTACTCCACTCTATGACACTGCATTCCTTGATACTCCGCTCTATGATGATCTATTCCATTAAACTCTACTCCACTCTATGACACTACATTCCATGATACTCCGCTCTATGATGATCTATTCCATTAAACTCTACTCCACTCTATGACACTACATTCCATGATACTCCGCTCTATGATGATCAATTCCATTAAACTCTACTCCACTCCATGACACTACATTTCATGATACTCCACTCTATGATGATCTATTCCATTAAACTCTACTCCACTCTATAACACTGCATTCCATGATACTCCGCTCTATGATGATCGATTCCATTAAACTCTACTCCACTCTATGACACTACAATCCATGATACTCCGCTCTATGATGATCTATTCCATTAAACTCTACTCCACTCTATGACACTACATTCCATGATACTCCGGTCTATGATGATCGATTCCATTAAACTCTACTCCCCTCTATGACACTACAATCCATGATACTCCACTCTATGATGATCGATTCCATTAAACTCTACTCCACTCTATGACACTACATTCCATGATACTCCGCTCTATGATGATCGATTCCATTAGACTCTACTCCACTCTATGACACTACAATCCATGATACTCCGCTCTATGATGATCTATTCCATTAAACTCTACTCCACTCTATGACACTACATTCCATGATACTCCGCTCTATGATGATCTATTCCATTAAACTCTACTCCAGTCTATGACACTACAGTCCATGATACTCCGCTCAATGATGATCTATTCCATTAAACTCTACTCCACTCTATGACATTACAATCCATGATACTCCGCTCTATGATGATCGATTCCATTAAACTCTACTCCTCTCTAAGGCACTACAATCCATGATACTCCACTCTATGATGATCGATTCCATTAAACTCTACTCCACTCTATAATACTACATTCCATGATACTCCACTCTATGATGATCTATTCCATTAAACTCTACTCCACTCTATGACACTACATTCCATGATACTCCGCTCTATGATGATCAATTCCATTAAACTCTACTCTATGACACTTCATTCCATGATACTCCGCTCTATGATGATCTATTCCATTAAACTCTACTCTACTCTATGACACTACATTCCATGATACTCCGCTCTATGATGATATATTCCATTGAACTCTACTCCACTCTATGACACTACATTCCATGATACTCCGCTCTATGATGATCTATTACATTAAACTCTACTCCACTCTATAACACTACATTCGATGATACTCCGCATGATGATCTATTCCATTAAACTCTACTCCACTCTATGACACTGCATTCCATGATACTCCGCTCTATGATGATCTATTCCATTAAACTCTACTCCCCTCTATGACACTGAATTCCATGATATCCGCTCTATGATGATCTATTCCATTAAACTCTACTCCACTCTATGACACTACATTCCATGATACTCCACTCTATGATGATCTATTCCATTAACCTCTACTCCACTCTATGACACTACATTCCATGATACTCCGCTCTATGATGATCTATTCCATTAAACTCTACTCCACTCTATGACACTGCATTCCATGATACTCCGCTCTATGATGATCTATTCCATTAAACTCTACTCCACTCTATAACACTGCATTCCATGATACTCCGCTCTATGATGATTTATTCCATTAAACTCTACTCCACTCTATGACACTGCATTCCTTGATACTCCACTCTATGATGATCTATTCCATTAAACTCTACTCCACTCTATGACACTACATTCCATGATACTCCGCTCTATGATGATCTATTCCATTAAACTCTACTCCACTCTATGACACTACATTCCATGATACTCCGCTGTATGATGATCTATTCCATTAAACTCTACTCCACTCTATAACACTGCATTCCATGATACTCCTCTCTATGATGATCTATTCCATTAAACTCTACTCCTCTCTATGACACTACTTTCCATGATACTCCGCTGTATGATGATCTATTCCATTAAACTCTACTCCACTCTATGACACTACATTCCATGTTACTCCGCTCTATGATGATCTATTCCATTAAACTCTACTCTACTCTATGACACTACAATCCATGATACTCTGCTCTATGATGATCGATTCCATTGAACTCTACTCCAATCTATGACACTGCATTCCATGATACTCCGCTCTATGATGATCGAATCCATTAAACTCTACTCCACTCTATGACACTACATTCCATGATACTCCGCTCTATGATGATCGATTCCATTAAACTCTACTCCCCTCTATGACACTACAATCCATGATACTCCACTCTATGATGATCGATTCCATTAAACTCTACTCCACTCTATGACACTACATTCCATGATACTCCGCTCTATGATGATCGATTCCATTAGACTCTACTCCACTCTATGACACTACAATCCATGATACTCCGCTCTATGATGATCTATTCCATTTAACTCTACTCCACTCTATGACACTAAATTCCATGATACTCCGCTCTATGATGATCTATTCCATTAACCTCTACTCCACTCTATGACACTACATTCCATGATACTCCGCTCTATGATGATCGATTCCATTAGACTCTACTCCACTCTATGACACTACAATCCATGATACTCCGCTCTATGATGATCTATTCCATTAAACTCTACTCCACTCTATGACACTACATTCTATGATACTCCGCTCTATGATGATCTATTCCATTAACCTCTACTCCACTCTATGACACTACATTCCATGATACTCCGCTCTATGATGATCTATTCCATTAAACTCTACTCCACTCTATGACACTGCATTCCATGATACTCCGCTCTATGATGATCTATTCCATTAAACTCTACTCCACTCTATAACACTGCATTCCATGATACTCCGCTCTATGATGATTTATTCCATTAAACTCTACTCCACTCTATGACACTGCATTCCTTGATACTCCGCTCTATGATGATCTATTCCATTAAACTCTACTCCACTCTATGACACTACATTCCATGATACTCCGCTCTATGATGATCTATTCCATTAAACTCTACTCCACTCTATGACACTACATTCCATGATACTCCGCTCTATGATGATCAATTCCATTAAACTCTACTCCACTCCATGACACTACATTTCATGATACTCCACTCTATGATGATCTATTCCATTAAACTCTACTCCACTCTATAACACTGCATTCCATGATACTCCGCTCTATGATGATCTATTCCATTAAACTCTACTCCTCTCTATGACACTACATTCCATGATACTCCGCTGTATGATGATCTATTCCATTAAACTCTACTCCACTCTATGACACTACATTCCATGATACTCCGCTCTATGATGATCTATTCCATTAAACTCTACTCTACTCTATGACACTACAATCCATGATACTCTGCTCTATGATGATCGATTCCATTGAACTCTACTCCAATCTATGACACTACATTCCATGATACTCCGCTCTATGATGTTCGATTCTATTAAACTCTACTCCACTCTATGACACTACATTCCATGATACTCCGCTCTATGATGATCGATTCCATTAAACTCTACTCCACTCTATGACACTACAATCCATGATACTCCGCTCTATGATGATCTATTCCATTAAACTCTACTCCACTCTATGACACTACATTCCATGATACTCCGGTCTATGATGATCGATTCCATTAAACTCTACTCCCCTCTATGACACTACAATCCATGATACTCCACTCTATGATGATCGATTCCATTAAACTCTACTCCACTCTATGACACTACATTCCATGATACTCCGCTCTATGATGATCGATTCCATTAGACTCTACTCCACTCTATGACACTACAATCCATGATACTCCGCTCTATGATGATCTATTCCATTAAACTCTACTCCACTCTATGACTCTACATTCCATGATACTCCGCTCTATGATGATCTATTCCATTAAACTCTACTCCAGTCTATGACACTACAGTCCATGATACTCCGCTCAATGATGATCTATTCCATTAAACTCTACTCCACTCTATGACATTACAATCCATGATACTCCACTCTATGATGATCGATTCCATTAAACTCTACTCCACTCTATAATACTACATTCCATGATACTCCGCTCTATGATTATCTATTCCTTTAAACTCTACTCCACTCTATGACACTACATTCCATGATACTCCGCTCTATGATGATCGATTCCATTAAACTCTACTCTATGACACTTCATTCCATGATACTCCGCTCTATGATGATCTATTCCATTAAACTCTACTCTACTCTATGACACTACATTCCATGATACTCCGCTCTATGATGATATATTCCATTGAACTCTACTCCACTCTATGACACTACATTCCATGATACTCCGCTCTATGATGATCTATTACATTAAACTCTACTCCACTCTATAACACTACATTCGATGATACTCCGCATGATGATCTATTCCATTAAACTCTACTCCACTCTATGACACTGCATTCCATGATAATCCGCTCTATGATGATCTATTCCATTAAACTCTACTCCCCTCTATGACACTGAATTCCATGATATCCGCTCTATGATGATCTATTCCATTAAACTCTACTCCACTCTATGACACTACATTCCATGATACTCCACTCTATGATGATCTATTCCATTAACCTCTACTCCACTCTATGACACTACATTCCATGATACTCCGCTCTATGATGATCTATTCCATTAAACTCTACTCCACTCTATGACACTGCATTCCATGATACTCCGCTCTATGATGATCTATTCCATTAAACTCTACTCCACTCTATAACACTGCATTCCATGATACTCCGCTCTATGATGATTTATTCCATTAAACTCTACTCCACTCTATGACACTGCATTCCTTGATACTCCGCTCTATGATGATCTATTCCATTAAACTCTACTCCACTCTATGACACTACATTCCATGATACTCCGCTCTATGATGATCTATTCCATTAAACTCTACTCCACTCTATGACACTACATTCCATGATACTCCGCTCTATGATGATCTATTCCATTAAACTCTACTCCACTCTATGACACTACATTCCATGATACTCCGCTCAATGATGATCAATTCCATTAAACTCTACTCCACTCCATGACACTACATTCCATGATACTCCACTCTATGATGATCTATTCCATTAAACTCTACTCCACTCTATAACACTGCATTCCATGATACTCCTCTCTATGATGATCTATTCCATTAAACTCTACTCCTCTCTATGACACTACATTCCATGATACTCCGCTGTATGATGATCTATTCCATTAAACTCTACTCCACTCTATGACACTACATTCCATGTTACTCCGCTCTATGATGATCTATTCCATTAAACTCTACTCTACTCTATGACACTACAATCCATGATACTCTGCTCTATGATGATCGATTCCATTGAACTCTACTCCAATCTATGACACTGCATTCCATGATACTCCGCTCTATGATGATCGATTCCATTAAACTCTACTCCACTCTATGACACTACATTCCATGATACTCCGCTCTATGATGATCGATTCCATTAAACTCTACTCCCCTCTATGACACTACAATCCATGATACTCCACTCTATGATGATCGATTCCATTAAACTCTACTCCACTCTATGACACTACATTCCATGATACTCCGCTCTATGATGATCGATTCCATTAGACTCTACTCCACTCTATGACACTACAATCCATGATACTCCGCTCTATGATGATCTATTCCATTTAACTCTACTCCACTCTATGACACTAAATTCCATGATACTCCGCTCTATGATGATCTATTACATTAAACTCTACTCCACTCTATGACACTACAATCCATGATACTCCGCTCTATGATGATCGATTCCATTAAACTCTACTCCACTCTATGACACTACATTCCATGATGCTCCGCTCTATGATGATCTATTCCATTAAACTCTACTCCACTCTATGACACTACATTCCATGATACTCCGGTCTATGATGATCGATTCCATTAAACTCTACTCCCCTCTATGACACTACAATCCATGATACTCCACTCTATGATGATCGATTCCATTAAACTCTACTCCACTCTATGACACTACATTCCATGATACTCCGCTCTATGATGATCGATTCCATTAGACTCTACTCCACTCTATGACACTACAATCCATGATACTCCGCTCTATGATGATCTATTCCATTAAACTCTACTCCAGTCTATGACCCTACATTCCATGATACTCCGCTCAATGATGATCTATTCCATTAAACTCTACTCCACTCTATGACACTACAATCCATGATACTCCGCTCTATGATGATCGAATCCATTAAACTCTACTCCACTCTATGACACTACATTCCATGATACTCCGCTCTATGATGATCGATTCCATTAAACTTCACTCCACTCTATGACACTACATTCCATGATACTCCGCTCTTTGATGATCGATTCCATTAAACTCTACTCCCCTCTATGACACTACAATCCATGATACTCCACTCTATGATGATCGATTCCATTAAACTCTACTCCACTCTATGACACTACATTCCATGATACTCCGCTCTATGATGATCGATTCCATTAAACTCTACTCTACTCTATGACACTACAATCCATGATACTCTGCTCTATGATGATCGATTCCATTGAACTCTACTCCAATCTATGACACTGCATTCCATGATACTCCGCTCTATGATGATCGATTCCATTAAACTCTACTCCACTCTATGACACTACATTCCATGATACTCCGCTCTATGATGATCGATTCCATTAAACTCTACTCCCCTCTATGACACTACAATCCATGATACTCCACTCTATGATGATCGATTCCATTAAACTCTACTCCACTCTATGACACTACATTCCATGATACTCCGCTCTATGATGATCGATTCCATTAGACTCTACTCCACTCTATGACACTACAATCCATGATACTCCGCTCTATGATGATCTATTCCATTTAACTCTACTCCACTCTATGACACTAAATTCCATGATACTCCGCTCTATGATGATCTATTCCATTAACCTCTACTCCACTCTATGACACTACATTCCATGATACTCCGCTCTATGATGATCGATTCCATTAGACTCTACTCCACTCTATGACACTACAATCCATGATACTCCGCTCTATGATGATCTATTCCATTAAACTCTACTCCACTCTATGACACTACATTCTATGATACTCCGCTCTATGATGATCTATTCCATTAACCTCTACTCCACTCTATGACACTACATTCCATGATACTCCGCTCTATGATGATCTATTCCATTAAACTCTACTCCACTCTATGACACTGCATTCCATGATACTCCGCTCTATGATGATCTATTCCATTAAACTCTACTCCACTCTATAACACTGCATTCCATGATACTCCGCTCTATGATGATTTATTCCATTAAACTCTACTCCACTCTATGACACTGCATTCCTTGATACTCCGCTCTATGATGATCTATTCCATTAAACTCTACTCCACTCTATGACACTACATTCCATGATACTCCGCTCTATGATGATCTATTCCATTAAACTCTACTCCACTCTATGACACTACATTCCATGATACTCCGCTCTATGATGATCAATTCCATTAAACTCTACTCCACTCTATGACACTACATTCCATGATACTCCGCTCTATGATGATCTATTCCATTAAACTCTACTCCACTCTATGACACTACATTCCATGATACTCCGCTCTATGATGATCAATTCCATTAAACTCTACTCCACTCCATGACACTGCATTCCATGATACTCCGCTCTATGATGATCTATTCCATTAAACTCTACTCCACTCTATAACACTGCATTCCATGATACTCCGCTCTATGATGATTTATTCCATTAAACTCTACTCCACTCTATGACACTGCATTCCTTGATACTCCGCTCTATGATGATCTATTCCATTAAACTCTACTCCACTCTATGACACTACATTCCATGATACTCCGCTCTATGATGATCTATTCCATTAAACTCTACTCCACTCTATGACACTACATTCCATGATACTCCGCTCTATGATGATCAATTCCATTAAACTCTACTCCACTCCATGACACTACATTTCATGATACTCCACTCTATGATGATCTATTCCATTAAACTCTACTCCACTCTATAACACTGCATTCCATGATACTCCGCTCTATGATGATCGATTCCATTAAACTCTACTCCACTCTATGACACTACAATCCATGATACTCCGCTCTATGATGATCTATTCCATTAAACTCTACTCCACTCTATGACACTACATTCCATGATACTCCGGTCTATGATGATCGATTCCATTAAACTCTACTCCCCTCTATGACACTACAATCCATGATACTCCACTCTATGATGATCGATTCCATTAAACTCTACTCCACTCTATGACACTACATTCCATGATACTCCGCTCTATGATGATCGATTCCATTAGACTCTACTCCACTCTATGACACTACAATCCATGATACTCCGCTCTATGATGATCTATTCCATTAAACTCTACTCCACTCTATGACACTACATTCCATGATACTCCGCTCTATGATGATCTATTCCATTAAACTCTACTCCAGTCTATGACACTACAGTCCATGATACTCCGCTCAATGATGATCTATTCCATTAAACTCTACTCCACTCTATGACATTACAATCCATGATACTCCGCTCTATGATGATCGATTCCATTAAACTCTACTCCTCTCTAAGGCACTACAATCCATGATACTCCACTCTATGATGATCGATTCCATTAAACTCTACTCCACTCTATAATACTACATTCCATGATACTCCACTCTATGATGATCTATTCCATTAAACTCTACTCCATTCTATGACACTACATTCCATGATACTCCGCTCTATGATGATCAATTCCATTAAACTCTACTCTATGACACTTCATTCCATGATACTCCGCTCTATGATGATCTATTCCATTAAACTCTACTCTACTCTATGACACTACATTCCATGATACTCCGCTCTATGATGATATATTCCATTGAACTCTACTCCACTCTATGACACTACATTCCATGATACTCCGCTCTATGATGATCTATTACATTAAACTCTACTCCACTCTATAACACTACATTCGATGATACTCCGCATGATGATCTATTCCATTAAACTCTACTCCACTCTATGACACTGCATTCCATGATACTCCGCTCTATGATGATCTATTCCATTAAACTCTACTCCCCTCTATGACACTGAATTCCATGATATCCGCTCTATGATGATCTATTCCATTAAACTCTACTCCACTCTATGACACTACATTCCATGATACTCCACTCTATGATGATCTATTCCATTAACCTCTACTCCACTCTATGACACTACATTCCATGATACTCCGCTCTATGATGATCTATTCCATTAAACTCTACTCCACTCTATGACACTGCATTCCATGATACTCCGCTCTATGATGATCTATTCCATTAAACTCTACTCCACTCTATAACACTGCATTCCATGATACTCCGCTCTATGATGATTTATTCCATTAAACTCTACTCCACTCTATGACACTGCATTCCTTGATACTCCACTCTATGATGATCTATTCCATTAAACTCTACTCCACTCTATGACACTACATTCCATGATACTCCGCTCTATGATGATCTATTCCATTAAACTCTACTCCACTCTATGACACTACATTCCATGATACTCCGCTGTATGATGATCTATTCCATTAAACTCTACTCCACTCTATAACACTGCATTCCATGATACTCCTCTCTATGATGATCTATTCCATTAAACTCTACTCCTCTCTATGACACTACTTTCCATGATACTCCGCTGTATGATGATCTATTCCATTAAACTCTACTCCACTCTATGACACTACATTCCATGTTACTCCGCTCTATGATGATCTATTCCATTAAACTCTACTCTACTCTATGACACTACAATCCATGATACTCTGCTCTATGATGATCGATTCCATTGAACTCTACTCCAATCTATGACACTGCATTCCATGATACTCCGCTCTATGATGATCGATTCCATTAAACTCTACTCCACTCTATGACACTACATTCCATGATACTCCGCTCTATGATGATCGATTCCATTAAACTCTACTCCCCTCTATGACACTACAATCCATGATACTCCACTCTATGATGATCGATTCCATTAAACTCTACTCCACTCTATGACACTACATTCCATGATACTCCGCTCTATGATGATCGATTCCATTAGACTCTACTCCACTCTATGACACTACAATCCATGATACTCCGCTCTATGATGATCTATTCCATTTAACTCTACTCCACTCTATGACACTAAATTCCATGATACTCCGCTCTATGATGATCTATTCCATTAACCTCTACTCCACTCTATGACACTACATTCCATGATACTCCGCTCTATGATGATCGATTCCATTAGACTCTACTCCACTCTATGACACTACAATCCATGATACTCCGCTCTATGATGATCTATTCCATTAAACTCTACTCCACTCTATGACACTACATTCTATGATACTCCGCTCTATGATGATCTATTCCATTAACCTCTACTCCACTCTATGACACTACATTCCATGATACTCCGCTCTATGATGATCTATTCCATTAAACTCTACTCCACTCTATGACACTGCATTCCATGATACTCCGCTCTATGATGATCTATTCCATTAAACTCTACTCCACTCTATAACACTGCATTCCATGATACTCCGCTCTATGATGATTTATTCCATTAAACTCTACTCCACTCTATGACACTGCATTCCTTGATACTCCGCTCTATGATGATCTATTCCATTAAACTCTACTCCACTCTATGACACTACATTCCATGATACTCCGCTCTATGATGATCTATTCCATTAAACTCTACTCCACTCTATGACACTACATTCCATGATACTCCGCTCTATGATGATCAATTCCATTAAACTCTACTCCACTCCATGACACTACATTTCATGATACTCCACTCTATGATGATCTATTCCATTAAACTCTACTCCACTCTATAACACTGCATTCCATGATACTCCGCTCTATGATGATCTATTCCATTAAACTCTACTCCTCTCTATGACACTACATTCCATGATACTCCGCTGTATGATGATCTATTCCATTAAACTCTACTCCACTCTATGACACTACATTCCATGATACTCCGCTCTATGATGATCTATTCCATTAAACTCTACTCTACTCTATGACACTACAATCCATGATACTCTGCTCTATGATGATCGATTCCATTGAACTCTACTCCAATCTATGACACTACATTCCATGATACTCCGCTCTATGATGTTCGATTCTATTAAACTCTACTCCACTCTATGACACTACATTCCATGATACTCCGCTCTATGATGATCGATTCCATTAAACTCTACTCCACTCTATGACACTACAATCCATGATACTCCGCTCTATGATGATCTATTCCATTAAACTCTACTCCACTCTATGACACTACATTCCATGATACTCCGGTCTATGATGATCGATTCCATTAAACTCTACTCCCCTCTATGACACTACAATCCATGATACTCCACTCTATGATGATCGATTCCATTAAACTCTACTCCACTCTATGACACTACATTCCATGATACTCCGCTCTATGATGATCGATTCCATTAGACTCTACTCCACTCTATGACACTACAATCCATGATACTCCGCTCTATGATGATCTATTCCATTAAACTCTACTCCACTCTATGACACTACATTCCATGATACTCCGCTCTATGATGATCTATTCCATTAAACTCTACTCCAGTCTATGACACTACAGTCCATGATACTCCGCTCAATGATGATCTATTCCATTAAACTCTACTCCACTCTATGACATTACAATCCATGATACTCCGCTCTATGATGATCGATTCCATTAAACTCTACTCCTCTCTAAGGCACTACAATCCATGATACTCCACTCTATGATGATCGATTCCATTAAACTCTACTCCACTCTATAATACTACATTCCATGATACTCCGCTCTATGATTATCTATTCCTTTAAACTCTACTCCACTCTATGACACTACATTCCATGATACTCCGCTCTATGATGATCGATTCCATTAAACTCTACTCTATGACACTTCATTCCATGATACTCCGCTCTATGATGATCTATTCCATTAAACTCTACTCTACTCTATGACACTACATTCCATGATACTCCGCTCTATGATGATATATTCCATTGAACTCTACTCCACTCTATGACACTACATTCCATGATACTCCGCTCTATGATGATCTATTACATTAAACTCTACTCCACTCTATAACACTACATTCGATGATACTCCGCATGATGATCTATTCCATTAAACTCTACTCCACTCTATGACACTGCATTCCATGATAATCCGCTCTATGATGATCTATTCCATTAAACTCTACTCCCCTCTATGACACTGAATTCCATGATATCCGCTCTATGATGATCTATTCCATTAAACTCTACTCCACTCTATGACACTACATTCCATGATACTCCACTCTATGATGATCTATTCCATTAACCTCTACTCCACTCTATGACACTACATTCCATGATACTCCGCTCTATGATGATCTATTCCATTAAACTCTACTCCACTCTATGACACTGCATTCCATGATACTCCGCTCTATGATGATCTATTCCATTAAACTCTACTCCACTCTATAACACTGCATTCCATGATACTCCGCTCTATGATGATTTATTCCATTAAACTCTACTCCACTCTATGACACTGCATTCCTTGATACTCCGCTCTATGATGATCTATTCCATTAAACTCTACTCCACTCTATGACACTACATTCCATGATACTCCGCTCTATGATGATCTATTCCATTAAACTCTACTCCACTCTATGACACTACATTCCATGATACTCCGCTCTATGATGATCTATTCCATTAAACTCTACTCCACTCTATGACACTACATTCCATGATACTCCGCTCAATGATGATCAATTCCATTAAACTCTACTCCACTCCATGACACTACATTCCATGATACTCCACTCTATGATGATCTATTCCATTAAACTCTACTCCACTCTATAACACTGCATTCCATGATACTCCTCTCTATGATGATCTATTCCATTAAACTCTACTCCTCTCTATGACACTACATTCCATGATACTCCGCTGTATGATGATCTATTCCATTAAACTCTACTCCACTCTATGACACTACATTCCATGTTACTCCGCTCTATGATGATCTATTCCATTAAACTCTACTCTACTCTATGACACTACAATCCATGATACTCTGCTCTATGATGATCGATTCCATTGAACTCTACTCCAATCTATGACACTGCATTCCATGATACTCCGCTCTATGATGATCGATTCCATTAAACTCTACTCCACTCTATGACACTACATTCCATGATACTCCGCTCTATGATGATCGATTCCATTAAACTCTACTCCCCTCTATGACACTACAATCCATGATACTCCACTCTATGATGATCGATTCCATTAAACTCTACTCCACTCTATGACACTACATTCCATGATACTCCGCTCTATGATGATCGATTCCATTAGACTCTACTCCACTCTATGACACTACAATCCATGATACTCCGCTCTATGATGATCTATTCCATTTAACTCTACTCCACTCTATGACACTAAATTCCATGATACTCCGCTCTATGATGATCTATTACATTAAACTCTACTCCACTCTATGACACTACAATCCATGATACTCCGCTCTATGATGATCGATTCCATTAAACTCTACTCCACTCTATGACACTACATTCCATGATGCTCCGCTCTATGATGATCTATTCCATTAAACTCTACTCCACTCTATGACACTACATTCCATGATACTCCGGTCTATGATGATCGATTCCATTAAACTCTACTCCCCTCTATGACACTACAATCCATGATACTCCACTCTATGATGATCGATTCCATTAAACTCTACTCCACTCTATGACACTACATTCCATGATACTCCGCTCTATGATGATCGATTCCATTAGACTCTACTCCACTCTATGACACTACAATCCATGATACTCCGCTCTATGATGATCTATTCCATTTAACTCTACTCCACTCTATGACACTAAATTCCATGATACTCCGCTCTATGATGATCTATTCCATTAAACTCTACTCCAGTCTATGACCCTACATTCCATGATACTCCGCTCAATGATGATCTATTCCATTAAACTCTACTCCACTCTATGACACTACAATCCATGATACTCCGCTCTATGATGATCGAATCCATTAAACTCTACTCCACTCTATGACACTACATTCCATGATACTCCGCTCTATGATGATCGATTCCATTAAACTTCACTCCACTCTATGACACTACATTCCATGATACTCCGCTCTTTGATGATCGATTCCATTAAACTCTACTCCTCTCTAAGGCACTACAATCCATGATACTCCACTCTATGATGATCGAATCCATTAAACTCTACTCCACTCTATGACACTACATTCCATGATACTCCGCTCTATGATGATCGATTCCATTAAACTTCACTCCACTCTATGACACTACATTCCATGATACTCCGCTCTTTGATGATCGATTCCATTAAACTCTACTCCACTCTATGACACTACAATCCATGATACTCCGCTCTATGATGATCTATTCCATTAAACTCTACTCCACTCTATGACACTACATTCCATGATACTCCGCTCTATGATGATCTATTCGATTACACTCTACTCCACTCTATGACACTACATTCCATGATACACCGCTCTCTGATGATCTATTCTATTAAACTCTACTCCACTCTATGACACTACATTCCACGATACTCCGCTCTATGTTGATCGATTCCATTAAACTCTACTCCACTTTATAACACTACATTCCATGATACTCCGCTCTATGATGATCGATTCCATTAAACTCTACTACACTCTATGACACTACATTCCATGATACTCCGCTCTATGATGATCGATTCCATTAAACTCTACTCTACTCTATGACACTACAATCCATGATACTCTGCTCTATGATGATCGATTCCATTGAACTCTACTCCAATCTATGACACTACATTCCATGATACCCCGCTCTATGATGATCGATTCCATTAAACTCTACTCCACTCTATGACACTACATTCCATGATACTCCGCTCTATGATGATCGATTCTATTAAACTCTACTCCACTCTATGACACTACAATCCATGATACTCCGCTCTATGATGATCGATTCCATTAAACTCTACTCCACTCTATGACACTACATTCCATGATGCTCCGCTCTATGATGATCTATTCCATTAAACTCTACTCCACTCTATGACACTACATTCCATGATACTCCGGTCTATGATGATCGATTCCATTAATCTCTACTCCCCTCTATGACACTACAATCCATGATACTCCACTCTATGATGATCGATTCCATTAAACTCTACTCCACTCTATGACACTACATTCCATGATACTCCGCTCTATGATGATCGATTCCATTAGACTCTACTCCACTCTATGACACTACAATCCATGATACTCCGCTCTATGATGATCTATTCCATTAAACTCTACTCCACTCTATGACACTACATTTCATGATACTCCGCTCTATGATGATCTATTCCATTAAACTCTACTCCAGTCTATGACACTACAGTCCATAATACTCCGCTCAATGATGATCTATTCCATTAAACTCTACTCCACTCTATGACACTACAATCCATGATACTCCGCTCTATGATGATCGATTCCATTAAACTCTACTCCACTCTATGACACTACATTCCATGATACTCCGCTCTATGATGATCTATTCCATTAAACTCTACTCCACTCTATGACACTGCATTCCATGATACTCCGCTCTATGATGATCTATTCCATTAAACTCTACTCCACTCTATAACACTGCATTCCATGATACTCCGCTCTATGATGATTTATTCCATTAAACTCTACTCCACTCTATGACACTGCATTCCTTGATAGTCCGCTCTATGATGATCTATTCCATTAAACTCTACTCCACTCTATGACACTACATTCCATGATACTCCGCTCTATGATGATCTATTCCATTAAACTCTACTCCACTCTATGACACTACATTCCATGATACTCCGCTCTATGATGATCTATTCCATTAAACTCTACTCCACTCTATGACACTACATTCCATGATACTCCGCTCAATGATGATCAATTCCATTAAACTCTACTCCACTCCATGACACTACATTCCATGATACTCCACTCTATGATGTTCTATTCCATTAAACTCTACTCCACTCTATAACACTGCATATCATGATACTCCGCTCTATGATGATCTATTCCATTAAACTCTACTCCTCTCTATGACACTACATTCCATGATACTCCGCTGTATGATGATCTATTCCATTAAACTCTACTCCACTCTATGACACTACATTCCATGATACTCCGCTCTATGATGATCTATTCCATTAAACTCTACTCTACTCTATGACACTACAATCCATGATACTCTGCTCTATGATGATCGATTCCATTGAACTCTACTCCAATCTATGACACTACATTCCATGATACTCCGCTCTATGATGATCGATTCCATTAAACTCTACTCCACTCTATGACACTACATTCCATGATACTCCGCTCTATGATGATCGATTCCATTAAACTCTACTCCACTCTGTGACACTACAATCCATGATACTCCGCTCTATGATGATCGATTCCATTAAACTCTACTCCACTCTATGACACTACATTCCATGATGCTCCGCTCTATGATGATCTATTCCATTAAACTCTACTCCACTCTATGACACTAAATTCCATGATACTCCGGTCTATGATGATCGATTCCATTAAACTCTACTCCCCTCTATGACACTACAATCCATGATACTGCACTCTATGATGATCGATTCCATTAAACTCTACTCCACTCTATGACACTACATTCCATGATACTCCGCTCTATGATGATCGATTCCATTAGACTCTACTCCACTCTATGACACTACAATCCATGATACTCCGCTCTATGATGATCTATTCCATTAAACTCTACTCCACTCTATGACACTACATTCCATGATACTCCGCTCTATGATGATCTACTCCATTAAACTCTACTCCAGTCTATGACACTACAGTCCATGATACCCTGCTCTATGATGATCTATTCCATTAAACTCTACTCCACTCTATGACACTACAATCCATGATACTCCGCTCTATGATGATCGATTCCATTAAACTCTACTCCTCTCTAAGGCACTACAATCCATGATACTCCACTCTATGATGATCGATTCCATTAAACTCTACTCCACTCTATAATACTACATTCCATGATACTCCGCTCTATGATGATCTATTCCATTAAACTCTACTCCACTCTATGACACTACATTCCATGATACTCCGCTCTATGATGATCGATTCCATTAAACTCTACTCTATGACACTACATTCCATGATACTCCGCTGTATGATGATCTATTCCATTAAACTCTACTCCACTCTATGACACTACATTCCATGTTACTCCGCTCTATGATGATCTATTCCATTAAACTCTACTCTACTCTATGACACTACAATCCATGATACTCTGCTCTATGATGATCGATTCCATTGAACTCTACTCCAATCTATGACACTACATTCCATGATACTCCGCTCTATGATGATCGATTCCATTAAACTCTACTCTACTCTATGACACTACATTCCATGATACTCCGCTCTATGATGATCGATTCCATTAAACTCTACTCCCCTCTATGACACTACAATCCATGATACTCCACTCTATGATGATGGATTCCATTAAACTCTACTCCACTCTATGACACTACATTCCATGATACTCCGCTCTATGATGATCTATTCCATTAAACTCTACTCCACTCTATGACACTACATTCCATGATACTCCGCTCTATTATGATCTATTCCATTGAACTCTACTCCAAGCTATGACACTACATTCCATGATACTCCGCTCTATGATGATCTATTCCATTAAACTCTACTCCTCTCTATGACACTTCATTCCATGATACTCCGCTCTATGATGATATATTCCATTAAACTCTACTCCACTCTATGACACTACATTCCATGATACTCCGGTCTATGATAATCGATTCCATTAAACTCCACTCCCCTCTATGACACTACAATCCATGATACTCCACTCTATGATGATCGATTCCATTAAACTCTACTCCACTCTATGACACTACATTCCATGATACTCCGCTCTATGATGATCTATTCCATTAAACTCTACTCCACTCTATGACACTACATTCCATGATACTCCGCTCTATGATGATCTATTCCATTAAACTCTACTCCACTCTATGACACTACATTCCATGATACTCCGCTCTATGATGATCTATTCCATTAAACTCTACTCCACTCTATGACACTACATTCCATGATACTCCGCTCTATGATGATCTATTCCATTAAACTCTACTCCTCTTTATGACACTACATTCCATGATACTCCGCTCTATGATGATCTATTCCATTAAACTCTACTCCACTCTATGACACTACATTCCATGATACTCCGCTCTATGATGATCTATTCCATTGAACTCTACTCCACTCTATCACACTACATTCCGTGATACTCCGCTCTATGATGATCGATTCCATTAAACTCTACTCCACTCTATAATACTACATTCCATGATACTCCGCTCTATGATGATCTATTCCATTAAACTCTACTCCACTCTATGACACTACATTCCATGATACTCCGCTCTATGATGATCGATTCCATTAAACTCTACTCTATGACACTACATTCCATGATACTCCGCTCTATGATGATCTATTCCATTAAACTCTACTCTACTCTATGACACTACATTCCATGATACTCCGCTCTATGGTGATATATTCCATTGAACTCTACTCCACTCTATGACACTACATTCATGATACTCCGCTCTATGATGATCTATTCCATTAAACTCTACTCCACTCTATAACACTACATTCGATGATACTCCGCATGATGATCTATTCCATTAAACTCTACTCCACTCTATGACACTGCATTCCATGATACTCCGCTCTATGATGATCTATTCCATTAAACTCTACTCCACTCTATGACACTGAATTCCATGATATCTGCTCTATGATGATCTATTCCATTAAACTCTACTCCACTCTATGACACTACATTCTATGATACTCCGCTCTATGATGATCTATTCCATTAACCTCTACTCCACTCTATGACACTACATTCCATGATACTCCGCTCTATGATGATCTATTCCATTAAACTCTACTCCACTCTATGACACTGCATTCCATGATACTCCGCTCTATGATGATCTATTCCATTAAACTCTGCTCCACTCTATAACACTGCATTCCATGATACTCCGCTCTATGATGATTTATTCCATTAAACTCTACTCCACTCTATGACACTGCATTCCTTGATACTCCGCTCTATGATGATCTATTCCATTAAACTCTACTCCACTCTATGACACTACATTCCATGATACTCCGCTCTATGATGATCTATTCCATTAAACTCTACTCCACTCTATGACACTACATTCCATGATACTCCGCTCTATGATGATCTATTCCATTAAACTCTACTCCACTCTATGACACTACATTCCATGATATTCCGCTCAATGATGATCAATTCCATTAAACTCTACTCCACTCCATGACACTACATTTCATGATACTCCACTCTATGATGATCTATTCCATTAAACTCTACTCCACTCTATAACACTGCATTCCATGATACTCCGCTCTATGATGATCTATTCCATTAAACTCTACTCCTCTCTATGACACTACATTCCATGATACTCCGCTGTATGATGATCTATTCCATTAAACTCTACTCCACTCTATGACACTACATTCCATGATACTCCGCTCTATGATGATCTATTCCATTAAACTCTACTCTACTCTATGACACTACAATCCATGATACTCTGCTCTATGATGATCGATTCCATTGAACTCTACTCCAATCTATGACACTACATTCCATGATAATCCGCTCTATGATGTTCGATTCTATTAAACTCTACTCCACTCTATGACACTACATTCCATGATACTCCGCTCTATGATGATCGATTCCATTAAACTCTACTCCACTCTATGACACTACATTCCATGATACTCTGCTCTATGATGATCTATTCCATTAAACTCTACTCCAGTCTATGACACTACAGTCCATGATACTCCGCTCAATGATGATCTATTCCATTAAACTCTACTCCACTCTATGACATTACAATCCATGATACTCCGCTCTAGGATGATCGATTCCATTAAACTCTACTCCTCTCTAAGGCACTACAATCCATGATACTCCACTCTATGATGATCGATTCCATTAAACTCTACTCCACTCTATAATACTACATTCCATGATACTCCGCTCTATGATGATCTATTCCATTAAACTCTACTCCACTCTATGACACTACATTCCATGATACTCCGCTCTATGATGATCGATTCCATTAAACTCTACTCTATGACACTTCATTCCATGATACTCCGCTCTATGATGATCTATTCCATTAAACTCTACTCTACTCTATGACACTACATTCCATGATACTCCGCTCTATGATGATATATTCCATTGAACTCTACTCCACTCTATGACACTACATTCCATGATACTCCGCTCTATGATTATCTATTACATTAAACTCTACTCCACTCTATAACACTACATTCGATGATACTCCGCATGATGATCTATTCCATTAAACTCTACTCCACTCTATGACACTGCATTCCATGATACTCCGCTCTATGATGATCTATTCCATTAAACTCTACTCCCCTCTATGACACTGAATTTCATGATATCCGCTCTATGATGATCTATTCCATTAAACTCTACTCCACTCTATGACACTACATTCCATGATACTCCACTCTATGATGATCTATTCCATTAACCTCTACTCCACTCTATGACACTACATTCCATGATACTCCGCTCTATGATGATCTATTCCATTAAACTCTACTCCACTCTATGACACTGCATTCCATGATACTCCGCTCTATGATGATCTATTCCATTAAACTCTACTCCACTCTATAACACTGCATTCCATGATACTCCGCTCTATGATGATTTATTCCATTAAACTCTACTCCACTCTATGACACTGCATTCCTTGATACTCCGCTCTATGATGATCTATTCCATTAAACTCTACTCCACTCTATGACACTACATTCCATGATACTCCGCTCTATGATGATCTATTCCATTAAACTCTACTCCACTCTATGACACTACATTCCATGATACTCCGCTCTATGATGATCTATTCCATTAAACTCTACTCCACTCTATGACACTACATTCCATGATACTCCGCTCAATGATGATCAATTCCATTAAACTCTACTCCACTCCATGACACTACATTCCATGATACTCCACTCTATGATGATCTATTCCATTAAACTCTACTCCACTCTATAACACTGCATTCCATGATACTCCTCTCTATGATGATCTATTCCATTAAACTCTACTCCTCTCTATGACACTACATTCCATGATACTCCGCTGTATGATGATCTATTCCATTAAACTCTACTCCACTCTATGACACTACATTCCATGTTACTCCGCTCTATGATGATCTATTCCATTAAACTCTACTCTACTCTATGACACTACAATCCATGATACTCTGCTCTATGATGATCGATTCCATTGAACTCTACTCCAATCTATGACACTGCATTCCATGATACTCCGCTCTATGATGATCGATTCCATTAAACTCTACTCCACTCTATGACACTACATTCCATGATACTCCGCTCTATGATGATCGATTCCATTAAACTCTACTCCCCTCTATGACACTACAATCCATGATACTCCACTCTATGATGATCGATTCCATTAAACTCTACTCCACTCTATGACACTACATTCCATGATACTCCGCTCTATGATGATCGATTCCATTAGACTCTACTCCACTCTATGACACTACAATCCATGATACTCCGCTCTATGATGATCTATTCCATTTAACTCTACTCCACTCTATGACACTAAATTCCATGATACTCCGCTCTATGATGATCTATTCCATTAAACTCTACTCCACTCTATGACACTACAATCCATGATACTCCGCTCTATGATGATCGATTCCATTAAACTCTACTCCACTCTATGACACTACATTCCATGATGCTCCGCTCTATGATGATCTATTCCATTAAACTCTACTCCACTCTATGACACTACATTCCATGATACTCCGGTCTATGATGATCGATTCCATTAAACTCTACTCCCCTCTATGACACTACAATCCATGATACTCCACTCTATGATGATCGATTCCATTAAACTCTACTCCACTCTATGACACTACATTCCATGATACTCCGCTCTATGATGATCGATTCCATTAGACTCTACTCCACTCTATGACACTACAATCCATGATACTCCGCTCTATGATGATCTATTCCATTTAACTCTACTCCACTCTATGACACTAAATTCCATGATACTCCGCTCTATGATGATCTATTCCATTAAACTCTACTCCAGTCTATGACCCTACATTCCATGATACTCCGCTCAATGATGATCTATTCCATTAAACTCTACTCCACTCTATGACACTACAATCCATGATACTCCGCTCTATGATGATCGATTCCATTAAACTCTACTCCTCTCTAAGGCACTACAATCCATGATACTCCACTCTATGATGATCGAATCCATTAAACTCTACTCCACTCTATGACACTACATTCCATGATACTCCGCTCTATGATGATCGATTCCATTAAACTTCACTCCACTCTATGACACTACATTCCATGATACTCCGCTCTTTGATGATCGATTCCATTAAACTCTACTCCACTCTATGACACTACAATCCATGATACTCCGCTCTATGATGATCTATTCCATTAAACTCTACTCCACTCTATGACACTACATTCCATGATACTCCGCTCTATGATGATCTATTCGATTACACTCTACTCCACTCTATGACACTACATTCCATGATACACCGCTCTCTGATGATCTATTCTATTAAACTCTACTCCACTCTATGACACTACATTCCACGATACTCCGCTCTATGTTGATCGATTCCATTAAACTCTACTCCACTTCATAACACTACATTCCATGATACTCCGCTCTATGATGATCGATTCCATTAAACTCTACTACACTCTATGACACTACATTCCATGATACTCCGCTCTATGATGATCGATTCCATTAAACTCTACTCTACTCTATGACACTACAATCCATGATACTCTGCTCTATGATGATCGATTCCATTGAACTCTACTCCAATCTATGACACTACATTCCATGATACCCCGCTCTATGATGATCGATTCCATTAAACTCTACTCCACTCTATGACACTACATTCCATGATACTCCGCTCTATGATGATCGATTCCATTAAACTCTACTCCACTCTATGACACTACAATCCATGATACTCCGCTCTATGATGATCGATTCCATTAAACTCTACTCCACTCTATGACACTACATTCCATGATGCTCCGCTCTATGATGATCTATTCCATTAAACTCTACTCCACTCTATGACACTACATTCCATGATACTCCGGTCTATGATGATCGATTCCATTAATCTCTACTCCCCTCTATGACACTACAATCCATGATACTCCACTCTATGATGATCTATTCCATTAAACTCTACTCCACTCTATGACACTACATTCCATGATACTCCGCTCTATGATGATCGATTCCATTAGACTCTACTCCACTCTATGACACTACAATCCATGATACTCCGCTCTATGATGATCTATTCCATTAAACTCTACTCCACTCTATGACACTACATTTCATGATACTCCGCTCTATGATGATCTATTCCATTAAACTCTACTCCAGTCTATGACACTACAGTCCATAATACTCCGCTCAATGATGATCTATTCCATTAAACTCTACTCCACTCTATGACACTACAATCCATGATACTCCGCTCTATGATGATCGATTCCATTAAACTCTACTCCACTCTATGACACTACATTCCATGATACTCCGCTCTATGATGATCTATTCCATTAAACTCTACTCCACTCTATGACACTGCATTCCATGATACTCCGCTCTATGATGATCTATTCCATTAAACTCTACTCCACTCTATAACACTGCATTCCATGATACTCCGCTCTATGATGATTTATTCCATTAAACTCTACTCCACTCTATGACACTGCATTCCTTGATACTCCGCTCTATGATGATCTATTCCATTAAACTCTACTCCACTCTATGACACTACATTCCATGATACTCCGCTCTATGATGATCTATTCCATTAAACTCTACTCCACTCTATGACACTACATTCCATGATACTCCGCTCTATGATGATCTATTCCATTAAACTCTACTCCACTCTATGACACTACATTCCATGATACTCCGCTCAATGATGATCAATTCCATTAAACTCTACTCCACTCCATGACACTACATTCCATGATACTCCACTCTATGATGATCTATTCCATTAAACTCTACTCCACTCTATAACACTGCATTCCATGATACTCCGCTCTATGATGATCTATTCCATTAAACTCTACTCCTCTCTATGACACTACATTCCATGATACTCCGCTGTATGATGATCTATTCCATTAAACTCTACTCCACTCTATGACACTACATTCCATGATACTCCGCTCTATGATGATCTATTCCATTAAACTCTACTCTACTCTATGACACTACAATCCATGATACTCTGCTCTATGATGATCGATTCCATTGAACTCTACTCCAATCTATGACACTACATTCCATGATACTCCGCTCTATGATGATCGATTCCATTAAACTCTACTCCACTCTATGACACTACATTCCATGATACTCCGCTCTATGATGATCGATTCCATTAAACTCTACTCCACTCTATGACACTACAATCCATGATACTCCGCTCTATGATGATCGATTCCATTAAACTCTACTCCACTCTATGACACTACATTCCATGATGCTCCGCTCTATGATGATCTATTCCATTAAACTCTACTCCACTCTATGACACTAAATTCCATGATACTCCGGTCTATGATGATCGATTCCATTAAACTCTCCTCCCCTCTATGACACTACAATCCATGATACTGCACTCTATGATGATCGATTCCATTAAACTCTACTCCACTCTATGACACTACATTCCATGATACTCCGCTCTATGATGATCGATTCCATTAGACTCTACTCCACTCTATGACACTACAATCCATGATACTCCGCTCTATGATGATCTATTCCATTAAACTCTACTCCACTCTATGACACTACATTCCATGATACTCCGCTCTATGATGATCTACTCCATTAAACTCTACTCCAGTCTATGACACTACAGTCCATGATACCCTGCTCTATGATGATCTATTCCATTAAACTCTACTCCACTCTATGACACTACAATCCATGATACTCCGCTCTATGATGATCGATTCCATTAAACTCTACTCCTCTCTAAGGCACTACAATCCATGATACTCCACTCTATGATGATCGATTCCATTAAACTCTACTCCACTCTATAATACTACATTCCATGATACTCCGCTCTATGATGAACTATTCCATTAAACTCTACTCCACTCTATGACACTACATTCCATGATACTCCGCTCTATGATGATCGATTCCATTAAACTCTACTCTATGACACTACATTCCATGATACTCCGCTGTATGATGATCTATTCCATTAAACTCTACTCCACTCTATGACACTACATTCCATGTTACTCCGCTCTATGATGATCTATTCCATTAAACTCTACTCTACTCTATGACACTACAATCCATGATACTCTGCTCTATGATGATCGATTCCATTGAACTCTACTCCAATCTATGACACTACATTCCATGATACTCCGCTCTATGATGATCGATTCCATTAAACTCTACTCCACTCTATGACACTACATTCCATGATACTCCGCTCTATGTTGATCGATTCCATTAAACTCTACTCCCCTCTATGACACTAAAATCCATGATACTCCACTCTATGATGATCGATTCCATTAAACTCTACTCCACTCTATGACACTACATTCCATGATACTCCGCTCTATGATGATCTATTCCATTAAACTCTACTCCACTCTATGACACTACATTCCATGATACTCCGCTCTATTATGATCTATTCCATTGAACTCTACTCCAAGCTATGACACTACATTCCATGATACTCCGCTCTATGATGATCTATTCCATTAAACTCTACTCCTCTCTATGACACTTCATTCCATGATACTCCGCTCTATGATGATATATTCCATTAAACTCTACTCCACTCTATGACACTACATTCCATGATACTCCGGTCTATGATAATCGATTCCATTAAACTCCACTCCCCTCTATGACACTACAATCCATGATACTCCACTCTATGATGATCGATTCCATTAAACTCTACTCCACTCTATGACACTACATTCCATGATACTCCGCTCTATGATGATCTATTCCATTAAACTCTACTCCACTCTATGACACTACATTCCATGATACTCCGCTCTATGATGATCTATTCCATTAAACTCTACTCCACTCTATGACACTACATTCCATGATACTCCGCCCTATGATGATCTATTCCATTAAACTCTACTCCACTCTATGACACTACATTCCATGATACTCCGCTCTATGATGATCTATTCCATTAAACTCAACTCCTCTTTATGACACTACATTCCATGATACTCCGCTCTATGATGATCTATTCCATTAAACTCTACTCCACTCTATGACACTACATTCCATGATACTCCGCTCTATGATGATCTATTCCATTGAACTCTACTCCACTCTATGACACTACATTCCATGATACTCCGCTCTATGATGATCGATTCCATTAAACTCTACTCCACTCTATAATACTACATTCCATGATACTCCGCTCTATGATGATCTATTCCATTAAACTCTACTCCACTCTATGACACTACATTCCATGATACTCCGCTCTATGATGATCGATTCCATTAAACTCTACTCTATGACACTACATTCCATGATACTCCGCTCTATGATGATCTATTCCATTAAACTCTACTCTACTCTATGACACTACATTCCATGATACTCCGCTCTATGTTGATATATTCCATTGAACTCTACTCCACTCTATGACACTACATTCCATGATACTCCGCTCTATGATGATCTATTCCATTAAACTCTACTCCACTCTATAACACTACATTCGATGATACTCCGCATGATGATCTATTCCATTAAACTCTACTCCACTCTATGACACTGCATTCCATGATACTCCGCTCTATGATGATCTATTCCATTAAACTCTACTCCACTCTATGACACTGAATTCCATGATATCTGCTCTATGATGATCTATTCCATTAAACTCTACTCCACTCTATGACACCACATTCTATGATACTCCGCTCTATGATGATCTATTCCATTAACCTCTACTCCACTCTATGACACTACATTCCATGATATTCCGCTCTATGATGATCTATTCCATTAAACTCTACTCCACTCTATGACACTGCATTCCATGATACTCCGCTCTATGATGATCTATTCCATTAAACTCTACTCCACTCTATAACACTGCATTCCATGATACTCCGCTCTATGATGATTTATTCCATTAAACTCTACTCCACTCTATGACACTGCATTCCTTGATACTCCGCTCTATGATGATCTATTCCATTAAACTCTACTCCACTCTATGACACTACATTCCATGATACTCCGCTCTATGATGATCTATTCCATTAAACTCTACTCCACTCTATGACACTACATTCCATGATACTCCGCTCTATGATGATCTATTCCATTAAACTCTACTCCACTCTATGACACTACATTCCATGATATTCCGCTCAATGATGATCAATTCCATTAAACTCTACTCCACTCCATGACACTACATTTCATGATACTCCACTCTATGATGATCTATTCCATTAAACTCTACTCCACTCTATAACACTGCATTCCATGATACTCCGCTCTATGATGATCTATTCCATTAAACTCTACTCCTCTCTATGACACTACATTCCATGATACTCCGCTGTATGATGATCTATTCCATTAAACTCTACTCCACTCTATGACACTACATTCCATGATACTCCGCTCTATGATGATCTATTCCATTAAACTCTACTCCACTCTATGACACTACATTCCATGATACTCCGGTCTATGATGATCGATTCCATTAAACTCTACTCCCCTCTATGACACTACAATCCATGATACTCCACTCTATGATGATCGATTCCATTAAACTCTACTCCACTCTATGACACTACATTCCATGATACTCCGCTCTATGATGATCGATTCCATTAGACTCTACTCCACTCTATGACACTACAATCCATGATACTCCGCTCTATGATGATCTATTCCATTAAACTCTACTCCACTCTATGACACTACATTCCATGATACTCCGCTCTATGATGATCTATTCCATTAAACTCTACTCCAGTCTATGACACTACAGTCCATGATACTCCGCTCAATGATGATCTATTCCATTAAACTCTACTCCACTCTATGACATTACAATCCATGATACTCCGCTCTATGATGATCGATTCCATTAAACTCTACTCCTCTCTAAGGCACTACAATCCATGATACTCCACTCTATGATGATCGATTCCATTAAACTCTACTCCACTCTATAATACTACATTCCATGATACTCCGCTCTATGATGATCTATTCCATTAAACTCTACTCCACTCTATGACACTACATTCCATGATACTCCGCTCTATGATGATCTATTCCATTAAACTCTACTCTATGACACTTCATTCCATGATACTCCGCTCTATGATGATCTATTCCATTAAACTCTACTCTACTCTATGACACTACATTCCATGATACTCCGCTCTATGATGATATATTCCATTGAACTCTACTCCACTCTATGACACTACATTCCATGATACTCCGCTCTATGATGATCTATTACATTAAACTCTACTCCACTCTATAACACTACATTCGATGATACTCTGCATGATGATCTATTCCATTAAACTCTACTCCACTCTATGACACTGCATTCCATGATACTCCGCTCTATGATGATCTATTCCATTAAACTCTACTCCCCTCTATGACACTGAATTCCATGATATCCTCTCTATGATGATCTATTCCATTAAACTCTACTCCACTCTATGACACTACATTCCATGATACTCCACTCTATGATGATCTATTCCATTAACCTCTACTCCACTCTATGACACTACATTCCATGATACTCCGCTCTATGATGATCTATTCCATTAAACTCTACTCCACTCTATGACACTGCATTCCATGATACTCCGCTCTATGATGATCTATTCCATTAAGCTCTACTCCACTCTATAACACTGCATTCCATGATACTCCGCTCTATGATGATTTATTCCATTAAACTCTACTCCACTCTATGACACTGCACTCCTTGATACTCCGCTCTATGATGATCTATTCCATTAAACTCTACTCCACTCTATGACACTACATTCCATGATACTCCGCTCTATGATGATCTATTCCATTAAACTCTACTCCACTCTATGACACTACATTCCATGATACTCCGCTCTATGATGATCTATTCCATTAAACTCTACTCCACTCTATGACACTACATTCCATGATACTCCGCTCAATGATGATCAATTCCATTAAACTCTACTCCACTCCATGACACTACATTCCATGATACTCCACTCTATGATGATCTATTCCATTAAACTCTACTCCACTCTATAACACTGCATTCCATGATACTCCTCTCTATGATGATCTATTCCATTAAACTCTACTCCTCTCTATGACACTACATTCCATGATACTCCGCTGTATGATGATCTATTCCATTAAACTCTACTCCACTCTATGACACTACATTCCATGTTACTCCGCTCTATGATGATCTATTCCATTAAACTCTACTCTACTCTATGACACTACAATCCATGATACTCTGCTCTATGATGATCGATTCCATTGAACTCTACTCCAATCTATGACACTGCATTCCATGATACTCCGCTCTATGATGATCGATTCCATTAAACTCTACTCCACTCTATGACACTACATTCCATGATACTCCGCTCTATGATGATCGATTCCATTAAACTCTACTCCCCTCTATGACACTACAATCCATGATACTCCACTCTATGATGATCGATTCCATTAAACTCTACTCCACTCTATGACACTACATTCCATGATACTCCGCTCTATGATGATCGATTCCATTAGACTCTACTCCACTCTATGACACTACAATCCATGATACTCCGCTCTATGATGATCTATTCCATTTAACTCTACTCCACTCTATGACACTAAATTCCATGATACTCCGCTCTATGATGATCTATTCCATTAAACTCTACTCCACTCTATGACACTACAATCCATGATACTCCGCTCTATGATGATCTATTCCATTAAACTCTACTCTATGACACTTCATTCCATGATACTCCGCTCTATGATGATCTATTCCATTAAACTCTACTCTACTCTATGACACTACATTCCATGATACTCCGCTCTATGATGATATATTCCATTGAACTCTACTCCACTCTATGACACTACATTCCATGATACTCCGCTCTATGATGATCTATTACATTAAACTCTACTCCACTCTATAACACTACATTCGATGATACTCTGCATGATGATCTATTCCATTAAACTCTACTCCACTCTATGACACTGCATTCCATGATACTCCGCTCTATGATGATCTATTCCATTAAACTCTACTCCCCTCTATGACACTGAATTCCATGATATCCTCTCTATGATGATCTATTCCATTAAACTCTACTCCACTCTATGACACTACATTCCATGATACTCCACTCTATGATGATCTATTCCATTAACCTCTACTCCACTCTATGACACTACATTCCATGATACTCCGCTCTATGATGATCTATTCCATTAAACTCTACTCCACTCTATGACACTGCATTCCATGATACTCCGCTCTATGATGATCTATTCCATTAAGCTCTACTCCACTCTATAACACTGCATTCCATGATACTCCGCTCTATGATGATTTATTCCATTAAACTCTACTCCACTCTATGACACTGCACTCCTTGATACTCCGCTCTATGATGATCTATTCCATTAAACTCTACTCCACTCTATGACACTACATTCCATGATACTCCGCTCTATGATGATCTATTCCATTAAACTCTACTCCAC
The DNA here is from genome assembly GCF_964204655.1 of Triturus cristatus. Classification (NCBI taxonomy): domain Eukaryota; kingdom Metazoa; phylum Chordata; class Amphibia; order Caudata; family Salamandridae; genus Triturus; species Triturus cristatus. The sequence goes on from NC_140587.1 coordinate 42,407,006, forward strand.
TCTATGACACTACATTCCATGATACTCCGCTCTATGATGATCTATTCCATTAAACTCTACTCCACTCTATGACACTACATTCCATGATACTCCGCTCAATGATGATCAATTCCATTAAACTCTACTCCACTCCATGACACTACATTCCATGATACTCCACTCTATGATGATCTATTCCATTAAACTCTACTCCACTCTATAACACTGCATTCCATGATACTCCTCTCTATGATGATCTATTCCATTAAACTCTACTCCTCTCTATGACACTACATTCCATGATACTCCGCTGTATGATGATCTATTCCATTAAACTCTACTCCACTCTATGACACTACATTCCATGTTACTCCGCTCTATGATGATCTATTCCATTAAACTCTACTCTACTCTATGACACTACAATCCATGATACTCTGCTCTATGATGATCCATTCCATTGAACTCTACTCCAATCTATGACACTGCATTCCATGATACTCCGCTCTATGATGATCGATTCCATTAAACTCTACTCCACTCTATGACACTACATTCCATGATACTCCGCTCTATGATGATCGATTCCATTAAACTCTACTCCCCTCTATGACACTACAATCCATGATACTCCACTCTATGATGATCGATTCCATTAAACTCTACTCCACTCTATGACACTACATTCCATGATACTCCGCTCTATGATGATCGATTCCATTAGACTCTACTCCACTCTATGACACTACAATCCATGATACTCCGCTCTATGATGATCTATTCCATTTAACTCTACTCCACTCTATGACACTAAATTCCATGATACTCCGCTCTATGATGATCTATTCCATTAAACTCTACTCCACTCTATGACACTACAATCCATGATACTCCGCTCTATGATGATCGATTCCATTAAACTCTACTCCACTCTATGACACTACATTCCATGATGCTCCGCTCTATGATGATCTATTCCATTAAACTCTACTCCACTCTATGACACTACATTCCATGATACTCCGGTCTATGATGATCGATTCCATTAAACTCTACTCCCCTCTATGACACTACAATCCATGATACTCCACTCTATGATGATCGATTCCATTAAACTCTACTCCACTCTATGACACTACATTCCATGATACTCCGCTCTATGATGATCGATTCCATTAGACTCTACTCCACTCTATGACACTACAATCCATGATACTCCGCTCTATGATGATCTATTCCATTTAACTCTACTCCACTCTATGACACTAAATTCCATGATACTCCGCTCTATGATGATCTATTCCATTAAACTCTACTCCAGTCTATGACCCTACATTCCATGATACTCCGCTCAATGATGATCTATTCCATTAAACTCTACTCCACTCTATGACACTACAATCCATGATACTCCGCTCTATGATGATCGATTCCATTAAACTCTACTCCTCTCTAAGGCACTACAATCCATGATACTCCACTCTATGATGATCGAATCCATTAAACTCTACTCCACTCTATGACACTACATTCCATGATACTCCGCTCTATGATGATCGATTCCATTAAACTTCACTCCACTCTATGACACTACATTCCATGATACTCCGCTCTTTGATGATCGATTCCATTAAACTCTACTCCACTCTATGACACTACAATCCATGATACTCCGCTCTATGATGATCTATTCCATTAAACTCTACTCCACTCTATGACACTACATTCCATGATACTCCGCTCTATGATGATCTATTCGATTACACTCTACTCCACTCTATGACACTACATTACATGATACACCGCTCTCTGATGATCTATTCTATTAAACTCTACTCCACTCTATGACACTACATTCCACGATACTCCGCTCTATGTTGATCGATTCCATTAAACTCTACTCCACTCTATAACACTACATTCCATGATACTCCGCTCTATGATGATCGATTCCATTAAACTCTACTACACTCTATGACACTACATTCCATGATACTCCGCTCTATGATGATCGATTCCATTAAACTCTACTCTACTCTATGACACTACAATCCATGATACTCTGCTCTATGATGATCGATTCCATTGAACTCTACTCCAATCTATGACACTACATTCCATGATACCCCGCTCTATGATGATCGATTCCATTAAACTCTACTCCACTCTATGACACTACATTCCATGATACTCCGCTCTATGATGATCGATTCCATTAAACTCTACTCCACTCTATGACACTACAATCCATGATACTCCGCTCTATGATGATCGATTCCATTAAACTCTACTCCACTCTATGACACTACATTCCATGATGCTCCGCTCTATGATGATCTATTCCATTAAACTCTACTCCACTCTATGACACTACATTCCATGATACTCCGGTCAATGATGATCGATTCCATTAATCTCTACTCCCCTCTATGACACTACAATCCATGATACTCCACTCTATGATGATCGATTCCATTAAACTCTACTCCACTCTATGACACTACATTCCATGATACTCCGCTCTATGATGATCGATTCCATTAGACTCTACTCCACTCTATGACACTACAATCCATGATACTCCGCTCTATGATGATCTATTCCATTAAACTCTACTCCACTCTATGACACTACATTTCATGATACTCCGCTCTATGATGATCTATTCCATTAAACTCTAATCCAGTCTATGACACTACAGTCCATAATACTCCGCTCAATGATGATCTATTCCATTAAACTCTACTCCACTCTATGACACTACAATCCATGATACTCCGCTCTATGATGATCGATTCCATTAAACTCTACTCCACTCTATGACACTACATTCCATGATACTCCGCTCTATGATGATCTATTCCATTAAACTCTACTCCACTCTATGACACTGCATTCCATGATACTCCGCTCTATGATGATCTATTCCATTAAACTCTACTCCACTCTATGACACTGCATTCCATGATACTCCGCTCTATGATGATTTATTCCATTAAACTCTACTCCACTCTATGACACTGCATTCCTTGATACTCCGCTCTATGATGATCTATTCCATTAAACTCTACTCCACTCTATGACACTACATTCCATGATACTCCGCTCTATGATGATCTATTCCATTAAACTCTACTCCACTCTATGACACTACATTCCATGATACTCCGCTCTATGATGATCTATTCCATTAAACTCTACTCCACTCTATGACACTACATTCCATGATACTCCGCTCAATGATGATCAATTCCATTAAACTCTACTCCACTCCATGACACTACATTCCATGATACTCCACTCTATGATAATCTATTCCATTAAACTCTACTCCACTCTATAACACTGCATTCCATGATACTCCGCTCTATGATGATCTATTCCATTAAACTCTACTCCTCTCTATGACACTACATTACATGATACTCTGCTGTATGATGATCTATTCCATTAAACTCTACTCCACTCTATGACACTACATTCCATGATACTCCGCTCTATGATGATCTATTCCATTAAACTCTACTCTACTCTATGACACTACAATCCATGATACTCTGCTCTATGATGATCGATTCCATTGAACTCTACTCCAATCTATGACACTACATTCCATGATACTCCGCTCTATGATGATCGATTCCATTAAACTCTACTCCACTCTATGACACTACATTCCATGATACTCCGCTCTATGATGATCGATTCCATTAAACTCTACTCCACTCTATGACACTACAATCCATGATACTCCGCTCTATGATGATCGATTCCATTAAACTCTACTCCACTCTATGACACTACATTCCATGATGCTCCGCTCTATGATGATCTATTCCATTAAACTCTACTCCACTCTATGACACTACATTCCATGATACTCCGCTCTATTATGATCTATTCCATTGAACTCTACTCCAAGCTATGACACTACATTCCATGATACTCCGCTCTATGATGATCTATTCCATTAAACTCTACTCCTCTCTATGACACTTCATTCCATGATACTCCGCTCTATGATGATATATTCCATTAAACTCTACTCCACTCTATGACACTACATTCCATGATACTCCGGTCTATGATAATCGATTCCATTAAACTCCACTCCCCTCTATGACACTACAATCCATGATACTCCACTCTATGATGATCGATTCCATTAAACTCTACTCCACTCTATGACACTACATTCCATGATACTCCGCTCTATGATGATCTATTCCATTAAACTCTACTCCACTCTATGACACTACATTCCATGATACTCCGCTCTATGATGATCTATTCCATTAAACTCTACTCCACTCTATGACACTACATTCCATGATACTCCGCTCTATGATGATCTATTCCATTAAACTCTACTCCACTCTATGACACTACATTCCATGATACTCCGCTCTATGATGATCTATTCCATTAAACTCAACTCCTCTTTATGACACTACATTCCATGATACTCCGCTCTATGATGATCTATTCCATTAAACTCTACTCCACTCTATGACACTACATTCCATGATACTCCGCTCTATGATGATCTATTCCATTGAACTCTACTCCACTCTATGACACTACATTCCATGATACTCCGCTCTATGATGATCGATTCCATTAAACTCTACTCCACTCTATAATACTACATTCCATGATACTCCGCTCTATGATGATCTATTCCATTAAACTCTACTCCACTCTATGACACTACATTCCATGATACTCCGCTCTATGATGATCGATTCCATTAAACTCTACTCTATGACACTACATTCCATGATACTCCGCTCTATGATGATCTATTCCATTAAACTCTACTCTACTCTATGACACTACATTCCATGATACTCCGCTCTATGTTGATATATTCCATTGAACTCTACTCCACTCTATGACACTACATTCCATGATACTCCGCTCTATGATGATCTATTCCATTAAACTCTACTCCACTCTATAACACTACATTCGATGATACTCCGCATGATGATCTATTCCATTAAACTCTACTCCACTCTATGACACTGCATTCCATGATACTCCGCTCTATGATGATCTATTCCATTAAACTCTACTCCACTCTATGACACTGAATTCCATGATATCTGCTCTATGATGATCTATTCCATTAAACTCTACTCCACTCTATGACACCACATTCTATGATACTCCGCTCTATGATGATCTATTCCATTAACCTCTACTCCACTCTATGACACTACATTCCATGATATTCCGCTCTATGATGATCTATTCCATTAAACTCTACTCCACTCTATGACACTGCATTCCATGATACTCCGCTCTATGATGATCTATTCCATTAAACTCTACTCCACTCTATAACACTGCATTCCATGATACTCCGCTCTATGATGATTTATTCCATTAAACTCTACTCCACTCTATGACACTGCATTCCTTGATACTCCGCTCTATGATGATCTATTCCATTAAACTCTACTCCACTCTATGACACTACATTCCATGATACTCCGCTCTATGATGATCTATTCCATTAAACTCTACTCCACTCTATGACACTACATTCCATGATACTCCGCTCTATGATGATCTATTCCATTAAACTCTACTCCACTCTATGACACTACATTCCATGATATTCCGCTCAATGATGATCAATTCCATTAAACTCTACTCCACTCCATGACACTACATTTCATGATACTCCACTCTATGATGATCTATTCCATTAAACTCTACTCCACTCTATAACACTGCATTCCATGATACTCCGCTCTATGATGATCTATTCCATTAAACTCTACTCCTCTCTATGACACTACATTCCATGATACTCCGCTGTATGATGATCTATTCCATTAAACTCTACTCCACTCTATGACACTACATTCCATGATACTCCGCTCTATGATGATCTATTCCATTAAACTCTACTCCACTCTATGACACTACATTCCATGATACTCCGGTCTATGATGATCGATTCCATTAAACTCTACTCCCCTCTATGACACTACAATCCATGATACTCCACTCTATGATGATCGATTCCATTAAACTCTACTCCACTCTATGACACTACATTCCATGATACTCCGCTCTATGATGATCGATTCCATTAGACTCTACTCCACTCTATGACACTACAATCCATGATACTCCGCTCTATGATGATCTATTCCATTAAACTCTACTCCAATCTATGACACTACATTCCATGATACTCCGCTCTATGATGATCTATTCCATTAAACTCTACTCCAGTCTATGACACTACAGTCCATGATACTCCGCTCAATGATGATCTATTCCATTAAACTCTACTCCACTCTATGACATTACAATCCATGATACTCCGCTCTATGATGATCGATTCCATTAAACTCTACTCCTCTCTAAGGCACTACAATCCATGATACTCCACTCTATGATGATCGATTCCATTAAACTCTACTCCACTCTATAATACTACATTCCATGATACTCCGCTCTATGATGATCTATTCCATTAAACTCTACTCCACTCTATGACACTACATTCCATGATACTCCGCTCTATGATGATCTATTCCATTAAACTCTACTCTATGACACTTCATTCCATGATACTCCGCTCTATGATGATCTATTCCATTAAACTCTACTCTACTCTATGACACTACATTCCATGATACTCCGCTCTATGATGATATATTCCATTGAACTCTACTCCACTCTATGACACTACATTCCATGATACTCCGCTCTATGATGATCTATTACATTAAACTCTACTCCACTCTATAACACTACATTCGATGATACTCTGCATGATGATCTATTCCATTAAACTCTACTCCACTCTATGACACTGCATTCCATGATACTCCGCTCTATGATGATCTATTCCATTAAACTCTACTCCCCTCTATGACACTGAATTCCATGATATCCTCTCTATGATGATCTATTCCATTAAACTCTACTCCACTCTATGACACTACATTCCATGATACTCCACTCTATGATGATCTATTCCATTAACCTCTACTCCACTCTATGACACTACATTCCATGATACTCCGCTCTATGATGATCTATTCCATTAAACTCTACTCCACTCTATGACACTGCATTCCATGATACTCCGCTCTATGATGATCTATTCCATTAAGCTCTACTCCACTCTATAACACTGCATTCCATGATACTCCGCTCTATGATGATTTATTCCATTAAACTCTACTCCACTCTATGACACTGCACTCCTTGATACTCCGCTCTATGATGATCTATTCCATTAAACTCTACTCCACTCTATGACACTACATTCCATGATACTCCGCTCTATGATGATCTATTCCATTAAACTCTACTCCACTCTATGACACTACATTCCATGATACTCCGCTCTATGATGATCTATTCCATTAAACTCTACTCCACTCTATGACACTACATTCCATGATACTCCGCTCAATGATGATCAATTCCATTAAACTCTACTCCACTCCATGACACTACATTCCATGATACTCCACTCTATGATGATCTATTCCATTAAACTCTACTCCACTCTATAACACTGCATTCCATGATACTCCTCTCTATGATGATCTATTCCATTAAACTCTACTCCTCTCTATGACACTACATTCCATGATACTCCGCTGTATGATGATCTATTCCATTAAACTCTACTCCACTCTATGACACTACATTCCATGTTACTCCGCTCTATGATGATCTATTCCATTAAACTCTACTCTACTCTATGACACTACAATCCATGATACTCTGCTCTATGATGATCGATTCCATTGAACTCTACTCCAATCTATGACACTGCATTCCATGATACTCCGCTCTATGATGATCGATTCCATTAAACTCTACTCCACTCTATGACACTACATTCCATGATACTCCGCTCTATGATGATCGATTCCATTAAACTCTACTCCCCTCTATGACACTACAATCCATGATACTCCACTCTATGATGATCGATTCCATTAAACTCTACTCCACTCTATGACACTACATTCCATGATACTCCGCTCTATGATGATCGATTCCATTAGACTCTACTCCACTCTATGACACTACAATCCATGATACTCCGCTCTATGATGATCTATTCCATTTAACTCTACTCCACTCTATGACACTAAATTCCATGATACTCCGCTCTATGATGATCTATTCCATTAAACTCTACTCCACTCTATGACACTACAATCCATGATACTCCGCTCTATGATGATCTATTCCATTAAACTCTACTCTATGACACTTCATTCCATGATACTCCGCTCTATGATGATCTATTCCATTAAACTCTACTCTACTCTATGACACTACATTCCATGATACTCCGCTCTATGATGATATATTCCATTGAACTCTACTCCACTCTATGACACTACATTCCATGATACTCCGCTCTATGATGATCTATTACATTAAACTCTACTCCACTCTATAACACTACATTCGATGATACTCTGCATGATGATCTATTCCATTAAACTCTACTCCACTCTATGACACTGCATTCCATGATACTCCGCTCTATGATGATCTATTCCATTAAACTCTACTCCCCTCTATGACACTGAATTCCATGATATCCTCTCTATGATGATCTATTCCATTAAACTCTACTCCACTCTATGACACTACATTCCATGATACTCCACTCTATGATGATCTATTCCATTAACCTCTACTCCACTCTATGACACTACATTCCATGATACTCCGCTCTATGATGATCTATTCCATTAAACTCTACTCCACTCTATGACACTGCATTCCATGATACTCCGCTCTATGATGATCTATTCCATTAAGCTCTACTCCACTCTATAACACTGCATTCCATGATACTCCGCTCTATGATGATTTATTCCATTAAACTCTACTCCACTCTATGACACTGCACTCCTTGATACTCCGCTCTATGATGATCTATTCCATTAAACTCTACTCCACTCTATGACACTACATTCCATGATACTCCGCTCTATGATGATCTATTCCATTAAACTCTACTCCACTCTATGACACTACATTCCATGATACTCCGCTCTATGATGATCTATTCCATTAAACTCTACTCCACTCTATGACACTACATTCCATGATACTCCGCTCAATGATGATCAATTCCATTAAACTCTACTCCACTCCATGACACTACATTCCATGATACTCCACTCTATGATGATCTATTCCATTAAACTCTACTCCACTCTATAACACTGCATTCCATGATACTCCTCTCTATGATGATCTATTCCATTAAACTCTACTCCTCTCTATGACACTACATTCCATGATACTCCGCTGTATGATGATCTATTCCATTAAACTCTACTCCACTCTATGACACTACATTCCATGTTACTCCGCTCTATGATGATCTATTCCATTAAACTCTACTCTACTCTATGACACTACAATCCATGATACTCTGCTCTATGATGATCGATTCCATTGAACTCTACTCCAATCTATGACACTGCATTCCATGATACTCCGCTCTATGATGATCGATTCCATTAAACTCTACTCCACTCTATGACACTACATTCCATGATACTCCGCTCTATGATGATCGATTCCATTAAACTCTACTCCCCTCTATGACACTACAATCCATGATACTCCACTCTATGATGATCGATTCCATTAAACTCTACTCCACTCTATGACACTACATTCCATGATACTCCGCTCTATGATGATCGATTCCATTAGACTCTACTCCACTCTATGACACTACAATCCATGATACTCCGCTCTATGATGATCTATTCCATTTAACTCTACTCCACTCTATGACACTAAATTCCATGATACTCCGCTCTATGATGATCTATTCCATTAAACTCTACTCCACTCTATGACACTACAATCCATGATACTCCGCTCTATGATGATCGATTCCATTAAACTCTACTCCACTCTATGACACTACATTCCATGATGCTCCGCTCTATGATGATCTATTCCATTAAACTCTACTCCACTCTATGACACTACATTCCATGATACTCCACTCTATGATGATCGATTCCATTAAACTCTACTCCACTCTATGACACTACATTCCATGATACTCCGCTCTATGATGATCGATTCCATTAGACTCTACTCCACTCTATGACACTACAATCCATGATACTCCGCTCTATGATGATCTATTCCATTTAACTCTACTCCACTCTATGACACTAAATTCCATGATACTCCGCTCTATGATGATCTATTCCATTAAACTCTACTCCAGTCTATGACCCTACATTCCATGATACTCCGCTCAATGATGATCTATTCCATTAAACTCTACTCCACTCTATGACACTACAATCCATGATACTCCGCTCTATGATGATCGATTCCATTAAACTCTACTCCTCTCTAAGGCACTACAATCCATGATACTCCACTCTATGATGATCGAATCCATTAAACTCTACTCCACTCTATGACACTACATTCCATGATACTCCGCTCTATGATGATCGATTCCATTAAACTTCACTCCACTCTATGACACTACATTCCATGATACTCCGCTGTATGATGATCTATTCCATTAAACTCTACTCCACTCTATGACACTACATTCCATGTTACTCCGCTCTATGATGATCTATTCCATTAAACTCTACTCTACTCTATGACACTACAATCCATGATACTCTGCTCTATGATGATCGATTCCATTGAACTCTACTCCAATCTATGACACTGCATTCCATGATACTCCGCTCTATGATGATCGATTCCATTAAACTCTACTCCACTCTATGACACTACATTCCATGATACTCCGCTCTATGATGATCGATTCCATTAAACTCTACTCCCCTCTATGACACTACAATCCATGATACTCCACTCTATGATGATCGATTCCATTAAACTCTACTCCACTCTATGACACTACATTCCATGATACTCCGCTCTATGATGATCGATTCCATTAGACTCTACTCCACTCTATGACACTACAATCCATGATACTCCGCTCTATGATGATCTATTCCATTTAACTCTACTCCACTCTATGACACTAAATTCCATGATACTCCGCTCTATGATGATCTATTCCATTAAACTCTACTCCACTCTATGACACTACAATCCATGATACTCCGCTCTATGATGATCGATTCCATTAAACTCTACTCCACTCTATGACACTACATTCCATGATGCTCCGCTCTATGATGATCTATTCCATTAAACTCTACTCCACTCTATGACACTACATTCCATGATACTCCACTCTATGATGATCGATTCCATTAAACTCTACTCCACTCTATGACACTACATTCCATGATACTCCGCTCTATGATGATCGATTCCATTAGACTCTACTCCACTCTATGACACTACAATCCATGATACTCCGCTCTATGATGATCTATTCCATTTAACTCTACTCCACTCTATGACACTAAATTCCATGATACTCCGCTCTATGATGATCTATTCCATTAAACTCTACTCCAGTCTATGACCCTACATTCCATGATACTCCGCTCAATGATGATCTATTCCATTAAACTCTACTCCACTCTATGACACTACAATCCATGATACTCCGCTCTATGATGATCGATTCCATTAAACTCTACTCCTCTCTAAGGCACTACAATCCATGATACTCCACTCTATGATGATCGAATCCATTAAACTCTACTCCACTCTATGACACTACATTCCATGATACTCCGCTCTATGATGATCGATTCCATTAAACTTCACTCCACTCTATGACACTACATTCCATGATACTCCGCTCTTTGATGATCGATTCCATTAAACTCTACTCCACTCTATGACACTACAATCCATGATACTCCGCTCTATGATGATCTATTCCATTAAACTCTACTCCACTCTATGACACTACATTCCATGATACTCCGCTCTATGATGATCTATTCGATTACACTCTACTCCACTCTATGACACTACATTACATGATACACCGCTCTCTGATGATCTATTCTATTAAACTCTACTCCACTCTATGACACTACATTCCACGATACTCCGCTCTATGTTGATTGATTCCATTAAACTCTACTTCACTCTATAACACTACATTCCATGATACTCCGCTCTATGATGATCGATTCCATTAAACTCTACTACACTCTATGACACTACATTCCATGATACTCCGCTCTATGATGATCGATTCCATTAAACTCTACTCTACTCTATGACACTACAATCCATGATACTCTGCTCTATGATGATCGATTCCATTGAACTCTACTCCAATCTATGACACTACATTCCATGATACCCCGCTCTATGATGATCGATTCCATTAAACTCTACTCCACTCTATGACACTACATTCCATGATACTCCGCTCTATGATGATCGATTCCATTAAACTCTACTCCACTCTATGACACTACAATCCATGATAATCCGCTCTATGATGATCGATTCCATTAAACTCTACTCCACTCTATGACACTACATTCCATGATGCTCCGCTCTATGATGATCTATTCCATTAAACTCTACTCCACTCTATGACACTACATTCCATGATACTCCGGTCAATGATGATCGATTCCATTAATCTCTACTCCCCTCTATGACACTACAATCCATGATACTCCACTCTATGATGATCGATTCCATTAAACTCTACTCCACTCTATGACACTACATTCCATGATACTCCGCTCTATGATGATCGATTCCATTAGACTCTACTCCACTCTATGACACTACAATCCATGATACTCCGCTCTATGATGATCTATTCCATTAAACTCTACTCCACTCTATGACACTACATTTCATGATACTCCGCTCTATGATGATCTATTCCATTAAACTCTAATCCAGTCTATGACACTACAGTCCATAATACTCCGCTCAATGATGATCTATTCCATTAAACTCTACTCCACTCTATGACACTACAATCCATGATACTCCGCTCTATGATGATCGATTCCATTAAACTCTACTCCACTCTATGACACTACATTCCATGATACTCCGCTCTATGATGATCTATTCCATTAAACTCTACTCCACTCTATGACACTGCATTCCATGATACTCCGCTCTATGATGATCTATTCCATTAAACTCTACTCCACTCTATGACACTGCATTCCATGATACTCCGCTCTATGATGATTTATTCCATTAAACTCTACTCCACTCTATGACACTGCATTCCTTGATACTCCGCTCTATGATGATCTATTCCATTAAACTCTACTCCACTCTATGACACTACATTCCATGATACTCCGCTCTATGATGATCTATTCCATTAAACTCTACTCCACTCTATGACACTACATTCCATGATACTCCGCTCTATGATGATCTATTCCATTAAACTCTACTCCACTCTATAACACTGCATTCCATGATACTCCGCTCTATGATGATCTATTCCATTAAACTCTACTCCTCTCTATGACACTACATTACATGATACTCTGCTGTATGATGATCTATTCCATTAAACTCTACTCCACTCTATGACACTACATTCCATGATACTCCGCTCTATGATGATCTATTCCATTAAACTCTACTCTACTCTATGACACTACAATCCATGATACTCTGCTCTATGATGATCGATTCCATTGAACTCTACTCCAATCTATGACACTACATTCCATGATACTCCGCTCTATGATGATCGATTCCATTAAACTCTACTCCACTCTATGACACTACATTCCATGATACTCCGCTCTATGATGATCGATTCCATTAAACTCTACTCCACTCTATGACACTACAATCCATGATACTCCGCTCTATGATGATCGATTCCATTAAACTCTACTCCACTCTATGACACTACATTCCATGATGCTCCGCTCTATGATGATCTATTCCATTAAACTCTACTCCACTCTATGACACTAAATTCCATGATACTCCGGTCTATGATGATCGATTCCATTAAACTCTACTCCACTCTATGACACTACAATCCATGATACTCCACTCTATGATGATCGATTCCATTAAACTCTACTCCACTCTATGACACTACATTCCATGATACTCCGCTCTATGATGATCGATTCCATTAGACTCTACTCCACTCTATGACACTACAATCCATGATACTCCGCTCTATGATGATCTATTCCATTAAACTCTACTCCACTCTATGACACTACATTCCATGATACTCCGCTCTATGATGATCTACTCCATTAAACTCTACTCCAGTCTATGACACTACAGTCCATGATACCCTGCTCTATGATGATCTATTCCATTAAACTCTACTCCACTCTATGACACTACAATCCATGATACTCCGCTCTATGATGATCGATTCCATTAAACTCTACTCCTCTCTAAGGCACTACAATCCATGATACTCCACTCTATGATGATCGATTCCATTAAACTCTACTCCACTCTATAATACTACATTCCATGATACTCCGCTCAATGATGATCAATTCCATTAAACTCTACTCCACTCCATGACACTACATTCCATGATACTCCACTCTATGATGATCTATTCCATTAAACTCTACTCCACTCTATAACACTGCATTCCATGATACTCCTCTCTACGATGATCTATTCCATTAAACTCTACTCCACTCTATAACACTGCATTCATTCCATGATACTCCGCTCTATGATGATCGATTCCATTAGACTCTACTCCACTCTATGACACTACAATCCATGATACTCCGCTCTATGATGATCTATTCCATTCAACTCTACTCCACTCTATGACACTAAATTCCATGATACTCCGCTCTATGATGATCTATTCCATTAAACTCTACTCCACTCTATGACACTACAATCCATGATACTCCGCTCTATGATGATCGATTCCATTAAACTCTACTCCACTCTATGACACTACATTCCATGATGCTCCGCTCTATGATGATCTATTCCATTAAACTCTACTCCACTCTATGACACTACATTCCATGATACTCCGGTCTATGATGATCGATTCCATTAAACTCTACTCCCCTCTATGACACTACAATCCATGATACTCCACTCTATGATGATCGATTCCATTAAACTCTACTCCACTCTATGACACTACATTCCATGATACTCCGCTCTATGATGATCGATTCCATTAGACTCTACTCCACTCTATGACACTACAATCCATGATACTCCGCTCTATGATGATCTATTCCATTTAACTCTACTCCACTCTATGACACTAAATTCCATGATACTCCGCTCTATGATGATCTATTCCATTAAACTCTACTCCAGTCTATGACCCTACATTCCATGATACTCCGCTCAATGATGATCTATTCCATTAAACTCTACTCCACTCTATGACACTACAATCCATGATACTCCGCTCTATGATGATCGATTCCATTAAACTCTACTCCTCTCTAAGGCACTACAATCCATGATACTCCACTCTATGATGATCGAATCCATTAAACTCTACTCCACTCTATGACACTACATTCCATGATACTCCGCTCTATGATGATCGATTCCATTAAACTTCACTCCACTCTATGACACTACATTCCATGATACTCCGCTCTTTGATGATCGATTCCATTAAACTCTACTCCACTCTATGACACTACAATCCATGATACTCTGCTCTATGATGATCTATTCCATTAAACTCTACTCCACTCTATGACACTACATTCCATGATACTCCACTCTATGATGATCTATTCGATTACACTCTACTCCACTCTATGACACTACATTCCATGATACACCGCTCTCTGATGATCTATTCTATTAAACTCTACTCCACTCTATGACACTACATTCCACGATACTCCGCTCTATGTTGATCGATTCCATTAAACTCTACTCCACTCTATAACACTACATTCCATGATACTCCGCTCTATGATGATCGATTCCATTAAACTCTACTACACTCTATGACACTACATTCCATGATACTCCGCTCTATGATGATCGATTCCATTAAACTCTACTCTACTCTATGACACTACAATCCATGATACTCTGCTCTATGATGATCGATTCCATTGAACTCTACTCCAATCTATGACACTACATTCCATGATACCCCGCTCTATGATGATCGATTCCATTAAACTCTACTCCACTCTATGACACTACATTCCATGATACTCCGCTCTATGATGATCGATTCCATTAAACTCTACTCCACTCTATGACACTACAATCCATGATACTCCGCTCTATGATGATCGATTCCATTAAACTCTACTCCACTCTATGACACTACATTCCATGATGCTCCGCTCTATGATGATCTATTCCATTAAACTCTACTCCACTCTATGACACTACATTCCATGATACTCCGGTCTATGATGATCGATTCCATTAATCTCTACTCCCCTCTATGACACTACAATCCATGATACTCCACTCTATGATGATCGATTCCATTAAACTCTACTCCACTCTATGACACTACATTCCATGATACTCCGCTCTATGATGATCGATTCCATTAGACTCTACTCCACTCTATGACACTACAATCCATGATACTCCGCTCTATGATGATCTATTCCATTAAACTCTACTCCACTCTATGACACTACATTTCATGATACTCCGCTCTATGATGATCTATTCCATTAAACTCTACTCCAGTCTATGACACTACAGTCCATAATACTCCGCTCAATGATGATCTATTCCATTAAACTCTACTCCACTCTATGACACTACAATCCATGATACTCCGCTCTATGATGATCGATTCCATTAAACTCTACTCCACTCTATGACACTACATTCCATGATACTCCGCTCTATGATGATCTATTCCATTAAACTCTACTCCACTCTATGACACTGCATTCCATGATACTCCGCTCTATGATGATCTATTCCATTAAACTCTACTCCACTCTATAACACTGCATTCCATGATACTCCGCTCTATGATGATTTATTCCATTAAACTCTACTCCACTCTATGACACTGCATTCCTTGATACTCCGCTCTATGATGATCTATTCCATTAAACTCTACTCCACTCTATGACACTACATTCCATGATACTCCGCTCTATGATGATCTATTCCATTAAACTCTACTCCACTCTATGACACTACATTCCATGATACTCCGCTCTATGATGATCTATTCCATTAAACTCTACTCCACTCTATGACACTACATTCCATGATACTCCGCTCAATGATGATCAATTCCATTAAACTCTACTCCACTCCATGACACTACATTCCATGATACTCCACTCTATGATGATCTATTCCATTAAACTCTACTCCACTCTATAACACTGCATTCCATGATACTCCGCTCTATGATGATCTATTCCATTAAACTCTACTCCTCTCTATGACACTACATTCCATGATACTCCGCTGTATGATGATCTATTCCATTAAACTCTACTCCACTCTATGACACTACATTCCATGATACTCCGCTCTATGATGATCTATTCCATTAAACTCTACTCTACTCTATGACACTACAATCCATGATACTCTGCTCTATGATGATCGATTCCATTGAACTCTACTCCAATCTATGACACTACATTCCATGATACTCCGCTCTATGATGATCGATTCCATTAAACTCTACTCCACTCTATGACACTACATTCCATGATACTCCGCTCTATGATGATCGATTCCATTAAACTCTACTCCACTCAATGACACTACAATCCATGATACTCCGCTCTATGATGATCGATTCCATTAAACTCTACTCCACTCTATGACACTACATTCCATGATGCTCCGCTCTATGATGATCTATTCCATTAAACTCTACTCCACTCTATGACACTAAATTCCATGATACTCCGGTCTATGATGATCGATTCCATTAAACTCTACTCCCCTCTATGACACTACAATCCATGATACTCCACTCTATGATGATCGATTCCATTAAACTCTACTCCACTCTATGACACTACATTCCATGATACTCCGCTCTATGATGATCGATTCCATTAGACTCTACTCCACTCTATGACACTACAATCCATGATACTCCGCTCTATGATGATCTATTCCATTAAACTCTACTCCACTCTATGACACTACATTCCATGATACTCCGCTCTATGATGATCTACTCCATTAAACTCTACTCCAGTCTATGACACTACAGTCCATGATACCCTGCTCTATGATGATCTATTCCATTAAACTCTACTCCACTCTATGACACTACAATCCATGATACTCCGCTCTATGATGATCGATTCCATTAAACTCTACTCCTCTCTAAGGCACTACAATCCATGATACTCCACTCTATGATGATCGATTCCATTAAACTCTACTCCACTCTATAATACTACATTCCATGATACTCCGCTCTATGATGATCTATTCCATTAAACTCTACTCCACTCTATGACACTACATTCCATGATACTCCGCTCTATGATGATCGATTCCATTAAACTCTACTCTATGACACTACATTCCATGATACTCCGCTCTATGATGATCTATTCCATTAAACTCTACTCTACTCTATGACACTACATTCCATGATACTCCGCTCTATGATGATATATTCCATTGAACTCTACTCCACTCTATGACACTACATTCCATGATACTCCGCTCTATGATGATCTATTCCATTAAACTCTACTCCACTCTATAACACTACATTCGATGATACTCCGCATGATGATCTATTCCATTAAACTCTACTCCACTCTATGACACTGCATTCCATGATACTCCGCTCTATGATGATCTATTCCATTAAACTCTACTCCACTCTATGACACTGAATTCCATGATATCCGCTCTATGATGATCTATTCCATTAAACTCTACTCCACTCTATGACACTACATTCCATGATACTCCGCTCTATGATGATCTATTCCATTAACCTCTACTCCACTCTATGACACTACATTCCATGATACTCCGCTCTATGATGATCTATTCCATTAAACTCTACTCCACTCAATGACACTGCATTCCATGATACTCCGCTCTATGATGATCTATTCCATTAAACTCTACTCCACTCTATAACACTGCATTCCATGATACTCCGCTCTATGATGATTTAGTCCATTAAACTCTACTCCACTCTATGACACTGCATTCCTTGATACTCCGCTCTATGATGATCTATTCCATTAAACTCTACTCCACTCTATGACACTACATTCCATGATACTCCGCTCTATGATGATCTATTCCATTAAACTCTACTCCACTCTATGACACTACATTCCATGATACTCCGCTCTATGATGATCTATTCCATTAAACTCTACTCCACTCTATGACACTACATTCCATGATACTCCGCTCAATGATGATCAATTCCATTAAACTCTACTCCACTCCATGACACTACATTCCATGATACTCCACTCTATGATGATCTATTCCATTAAACTCTACTCCACTCTATAACACTGTATTCCATGATACTCCGCTCTATGATGATCTATTCCATTAAACTCTACTCCACTCTATGACACTACATTCCATGATACTCCGCTGTATGATGATCAATTCCATTAAACTCTACTCCACTCTATGACACTACATTCCATGATACTCCGCTCTATGATGATCGATTCCATTAGACTCTACTCCACTCTATGATACTACAATCCATGATACTCCGCTCTATGATGATCGATTCCATTAAACTCTACTCCACTCTATGACACTACATTCCATGATGCTCCGCTCTATGATGATCTATTCCATTAAACTCTACTCCACTCTATGACACTACATTCCATGATACTCCGGTCTATGATGATCGATTCCATTAAACTCTACTCCCCTCTATGACACTACAATCCATGATACTCCACTCTATGATGATCGATTCCATTAAACTCTACTCCACTCTATGACACTACATTCCATGATACTCTGCTCTATGATGATCGATTCCATTAGACTCTACTCCACTCTATGACACTACAATCCATGATACTCCGCTCTATGATGATCTATTCCATTTAACTCTACTCCACTCTATGACACTAAATTCCATGATACTCCGCTCTATGATGATCTATTCCATTAAACTCTACTCCAGTCTATGACCCTACATTCCATGATACTCCGCTCAATGATGATCTATTCCATTAAACTCTACTCCACTCTATGACACTACAATCCATGATACTCCGCTCTATGATGATCGATTCCATTAAACTCTACTCCTCTCTAAGGCACTACAATCCATGATACTCCACTCTATGATGATCGAATCCATTAAACTCTACTCCACTCTATGACACTACATTCCATGATACTCCGCTCTATGATGATCGATTCCATTAAACTTCACTCCACTCTATGACACTACATTCCATGATACTCCGCTCTTTGATGATCGATTCCATTAAACTCTACTCCACTCTATGACACTACAATCCATGATACTCCGCTCTATGATGATCTATTCCATTAAACTCTACTCCACTCTATGACACTACATTCCATGATACTCCGCTCTATGATGATCTATTCGATTACACTCTACTCCACTCTATGACACTACATTCCATGATACACCGCTCTCTGATGATCTATTCTATTAAACTCTACTCCTCTCTATGACACTACATTCCACGATACTCCGCTCTATGTTGATCGATTCCATTAAACTCTACTCCACTCTATAACACTACATTCCATGATACTCCGCTCTATGATGATCGATTCCATTAAACTCTACTACACTCTATGACACTACATTCCATGATACTCCGCTCTATGATGATCGATTCCATTAAACTCTACTCTACTCTATGACACTACAATCCATGATACTCTGCTCTATGATGATCGATTCCATTGAACTCTACTCCAATCTATGACACTACATTCCATGATACCCCGCTCTATGATGATCGATTCCATTAAACTCTACTCCACTCTATGACACTACATTCCATGATACTCCGCTGTATGATGATCTATTCCATTAAACTCTACTCCACTCTATGACACTACATTCCATGATACTCCGCTCTATGATGATCTATTCCATTAAACTCTACTCTACTCTATGACACTACAATCCATGATACTCTGCTCTATGATGATCGATTCCATTGAACTCTACTCTAATCTATGACACTACATTCCATGATACTCCGCTCTATGATGATCGATTCCATTAAACTCTACTCCACTCTATGACACTACATTCCATGATACTCCGCTCTATGATGATCGATTCCATTAAACTCTACTCCACTCAATGACACTACAATCCATGATACTCCGCTCTATGATGATCGATTCCATTAAACTCTACTCCACTCTATGACACTACATTCCATGATGCTCCGCTCTATGATGATCTATTCCATTAAACTCTACTCCACTCTATGACACTAAATTCCATGATACTCCGGTCTATGATGATCGATTCCATTAAACTCTACTCCCCTCTATGACACTACAATCCATGATACTCCACTCTATGATGATCGATTCCATTAAACTCTACTCCACTCTATGACACTACATTCCATGATACTCCGCTCTATGATGATCGATTCCATTAGACTCTACTCCACTCTATGACACTACAATCCATGATACTCCGCTCTATGATGATCTATTCCATTAAACTCTACTCCACTCTATGACACTACATTCCATGATACTCCGCTCTATGATGATCTACTCCATTAAACTCTACTCCAGTCTATGACACTACAGTCCATGATACCCTGCTCTATGATGATCTATTCCATTAAACTCTACTCCACTCTATGACACTACAATCCATGATACTCCGCTCTATGATGATCGATTCCATTAAACTCTACTCCTCTCTAAGGCACTACAATCCATGATACTCCACTCTATGATGATCGATTCCATTAAACTCTACTCCACTCTATAATACTACATTCCATGATACTCCGCTCTATGATGATCTATTCCATTAAACTCTACTCCACTCTATGACACTACATTCCATGATACTCCGCTCTATGATGATCGATTCCATTAAACTCTACTCTATGACACTACATTCCATGATACTCCGCTCTATGATGATCTATTCCATTAAACTCTACTCTACTCTATGACACTACATTCCATGATACTCCGCTCTATGATGATATATTCCATTGAACTCTACTCCACTCTATGACACTACATTCCATGATACTCCGCTCTATGATGATCTATTCCATTAAACTCTACTCCACTCTATAACACTACATTCGATGATACTCCGCATGATGATCTATTCCATTAAACTCTACTCCACTCTATGACACTGCATTCCATGATACTCCGCTCTATGATGATCTATTCCATTAAACTCTACTCCACTCTATGACACTGAATTCCATGATATCCGCTCTATGATGATCTATTCCATTAAACTCTACTCCACTCTATGACACTACATTCCATGATACTCCGCTCTATGATGATCTATTCCATTAACCTCTACTCCACTCTATGACACTACATTCCATGATACTCCGCTCTATGATGATCTATTCCATTAAACTCTACTTCACTCAATGACACTGCATTCCATGATACTCCGCTCTATGATGATCTATTCCATCAAACTCTACTCCACTCTATAACACTGCATTCCATGATACTCCGCTCTATGATGATTTAGTCCATTAAACTCTACTCCACTCTATGACACTGCATTCCTTGATACTCCGCTCTATGATGATCTATTCCATTAAACTCTACTCCACTCTATGACACTACATTCCATGATACTCCGCTCTATGATGATCTATTCCATTAAACTCTACTCCACTCTATGACACTACATTCCATGATACTCCGCTCTATGATGATCTATTCCATTAAACTCTACTCCACTCTATGACACTACATTCCATGATACTCCGCTCAATGATGATCAATTCCATTAAACTCTACTCCACTCCATGACACTACATTCCATGATACTCCACTCTATGATGATCTATTCCATTAAACTCTACTCCACTCTATAACACTGTATTCCATGATACTCCGCTCTATGATGATCTATTCCATTAAACTCTACTCCACTCTATGACACTACATTCCATGATACTCCGCTGTATGATGATCAATTCCATTAAACTCTACTCCACTCTATGACACTACATTCCATGATACTCCGCTCTATGATGATCGATTCCATTAGACTCTACTCCACTCTATGACACTACAATCCATGATACTCCGCTCTATGATGATCGATTCCATTAAACTCTACTCCACTCTATGACACTACATTCCATGATGCTCCGCTCTATGATGATCTATTCCATTAAACTCTACTCCACTCTATGACACTACATTCCATGATACTCCGGTCTATGATGATCGATTCCATTAAACTCTACTCCCCTCTATGACACTACAATCCATGATACTCCACTCTATGATGATCGATTCCATTAAACTCTACTCCACTCTATGACACTACATTCCATGATACTCTGCTCTATGATGATCGATTCCATTAGACTCTACTCCACTCTATGACACTACAATCCATGATACTCCGCTCTATGATGATCTATTCCATTTAACTCTACTCCACTCTATGACACTAAATTCCATGATACTCCGCTCTATGATGATCTATTCCATTAAACTCTACTCCAGTCTATGACCCTACATTCCATGATACTCCGCTCAATGATGATCTATTCCATTAAACTCTACTCCACTCTATGACACTACAATCCATGATACTCCGCTCTATGATGATCGATTCCATTAAACTCTACTCCTCTCTAAGGCACTACAATCCATGATACTCCACTCTATGATGATCGAATCCATTAAACTCTACTCCACTCTATGACACTACATTCCATGATACTCCGCTCTATGATGATCGATTCCATTAAACTTCACTCCACTCTATGACACTACATTCCATGATACTCCGCTCTTTGATGATCGATTCCATTAAACTCTACTCCACTCTATGACACTACAATCCATGATACTCCGCTCTATGATGATCTATTCCATTAAACTCTACTCCACTCTATGACACTACATTCCATGATACTCCGCTCTATGATGATCTATTCGATTACACTCTACTCCACTCTATGACACTACATTCCATGATACACCGCTCTCTGATGATCTATTCTATTAAACTCTACTCCTCTCTATGACACTACATTCCACGATACTCCGCTCTATGTTGATCGATTCCATTAAACTCTACTCCACTCTATAACACTACATTCCATGATACTCCGCTCTATGATGATCGATTCCATTAAACTCTACTACACTCTATGACACTACATTCCATGATACTCCGCTCTATGATGATCGATTCCATTAAACTCTACTCTACTCTATGACACTACAATCCATGATACTCTGCTCTATGATGATCGATTCCATTGAACTCTACTCCAATCTATGACACTACATTCCATGATACCCCGCTCTATGATGATCGATTCCATTAAACTCTACTCCACTCTATGACACTACATTCCATGATACTCCGCTCTATGATGATCGATTCCATTAAACTCTACTCCACTCTATGACACTACAATCCATGATACTCCGCTCTATGATGATCGATTCCATTAAACTCTACTCCACTCTATGACACTACATTCCATGATGCTCCGCTCTATGATGATCTATTCCATTAAACTCTACTCCACTCTATGACACTACATTCCATGATACTCCGGTCTATGATGATCGATTCCATTAATCTCTACTCCCCTCTATGACACTACAATCCATGATACTCCACTCTATGATGATCGATTCCATTAAACTCTACTCCACTCTATGACACTACATTCCATGATACTCCGCTCTATGATGATCTATTCCATTAAACTCTACTCCACTCAATGACACTGCATTCCATGATACTCCGCTCTATGATGATCTATTCCATTAAACTCTACTCCACTCTATAACACTGCATTCCATGATACTCCGCTCTATGATGCTTTAGTCCATTAAACTCTACTCCACTCTATGACACTGCATTCCTTGATACTCCGCTCTATGATGATCTATTCCATTAAACTCTACTCCACTCTATGACACTACATTCCATGATACTCCGCTCTATGATGATCTATTCCATTAAACTCTACTCCACTCTATGACACTACATTCCATGATACTCCGCTCTATGATGATCTATTCCATTAAACTCTACTCCACTCTATGACACTACATTCCATGATACTCCGCTCAATGATGATCAATTCCATTAAACTCTACTCCACTCCATGACACTACATTCCAAGATACTCCACTCTATGATGATCTATTCCATTAAACTCTACTCCACTCTATAACACTGTATTCCATGATACTCCGCTCTATGATGATCTATTCCATTAAACTCTACTCCACTCTATGACACTACATTCCATGATACTCCGCTGTATGATGATCAATTCCATTAAACTCTACTCCACTCTATGACACTACATTCCATGATACTCCGCTCTATGATGATCGATTCCATTAGACTCTACTCCACTCTATGACACTACAATCCATGATACTCCGCTCTATGATGATCGATTCCATTAAACTCTACTCCACTCTATGACACTACATTCCATGATGCTCCGCTCTATGATGATCTATTCCATTAAACTCTACTCCACTCTATGACACTACATTCCATGATACTCCGGTCTATGATGATCGATTCCATTAAACTCTTCTCCCCTCTATGACACTACAATCCATGATACTCCACTCTATGATGATCGATTCCATTAAACTCTACTCCACTCTATGACACTACATTCCATGATACTCCGCTCTATGATGATCTATTCCATTAAACTCTACTCCAGTCTATGACCCTACATTCCATGATACTCCGCTCAATGATGATCTATTCCATTAAACTCTACTCCACTCTATGACACTACAATCCATGATACTCCGCTCTATGATGATCGATTCCATTAAACTCTACTCCTCTCTAAGGCACTACAATCCATGATACTCCACTCTATGATGATCGAATCCATTAAACTCTACTCCACTCTATGACACTACATTCCATGATACTCCGCTCTATGATGATCGATTCCATTAAACTTCACTCCACTCTATGACACTACATTCCACGATACTCCGCTCTATGTTGATCGATTCCATTAAACTCTACTCCACTCTATAACACTACATTCCATGATACTCCGCTCTATGATGATCGATTCCATTAAACTCTACTACACTCTATGACACTACATTCCATGATACTCCGCTCTATGATGATCGATTCCATTAAACTCTACTCTACTCTATGACACTACAATCCATGATACTCTGCTCTATGATGATCGATTCCATTGAACTCTACTCCAATCTATGACACTACATTCCATGATACCCCGCTCTATGATGATCGATTCCATTAAACTCTACTCCACTCTATGACACTACATTCCATGATACTCCGCTCTATGATGATCGATTCCATTAAACTCTACTCCACTCTATGACACTACAATCCATGATACTCCGCTCTATGATGATCGATTCCATTAAACTCTGCTCCACTCTATGACACTACATTCCATGATGCTCCGCTCTATGATGATCTATTCCATTAAACTCTACTCCACTCTATGACACTACATTCCATGATACTCCGGTCTATGATGATCGATTCCATTAATCTCTACTCCCCAATATGACACTACAATCCATGATACTCCACTCTATGATGATCGATTCCATTAAACTCTACTCCACTCTATGACACTACATTCCATGATACTCCGCTCTATGATGATCGATTCCATTAGACTCTACTCCACTCTATGACACTACAATCCATGATACTCCGCTCTATGATGATCTATTCCATTAAACTCTACTCCACTCTATGACACTACATTTCATGATACTCCGCTCTATGATGATCTATTCCATTAAACTCTACTCCAGTCTATGACACTACAGTCCATAATACTCCGCTCAATGATGATCTATTCCATTAAACTCTACTCCACTCTATGACACTACAATCCATGATACTCCGCTCTATGATGATCGATTCCATTAAACTCTACTCCACTCTATGACACTACATTCCATGATACTCCGCTCTATGATGATCTATTCCATTAAACTCTACTCCACTCTATGACACTGCATTCCATGATACTCCGCTCTATGATGATCTATTCCATTAAACTCTACTCCACTCTATAACACTGCATTCCATGATACTCCGCTCTATGATGATTTATTCCATTAAACTCTACTCCACTCTATGACACTGCATTCCTTGATACTCCGCTCTATGATGATCTATTCCATTAAACTCTACTCCACTCTATGACACTACATTCCATGATACTCCGCTCTATGATGATCTATTCCATTAAACTCTACTCCACTCTATGACACTACATTCCATGATACTCCGCTCTATGATGATCTATTCCATTAAACTCTACTCCACTCTATGACACTACATTCCATGATACTCCGCTCAATGATGATCAATTCCATTAAACTCTACTCCACTCCATGACACTACATTCCATGATACTCCACTCTATGATGATCTATTCCATTAAACTCTACTCCACTCTATAACACTGCATTCCATGATACTCCGCTCTATGATGATCTATTCCATTAAACTCTACACCTCTCTATGACACTACATTCCATGATACTCCGCTGTATGATGATCTATTCCATTAAACTCTACTCCACTCTATGACACTACATTCCATGATACTCCGCTCTAAGATGATCTATTCCATTAAACTCTACTCTACTCTATGACACTACAATCCATGATACTCTGCTCTATGATGATCGATTCCATTGAACTCCACTCCAATCTATGACACTACATTCCATGATACTCCGCTCTATGATGATCGATTCCATTAAACTCTACTCCACTCTATGACACTACATTCCATGATACTCCGCTCTATGATGATCGATTCCATTAAACTCTACTCCACTCTATGACACTACAATCCATGATACTCCGATCTATGATGATCGATTCCATTAAACTCTACTCCACTCTATGACACTACATTCCATGATGCTCCGCTCTATGATGATCTATTCCATTAAACTCTACTCCACTCTATGACACTAAATTCCATGATACTCCGGTCTATGATGATCGATTCCATTAAACTCTACTCCCCTCTATGACACTACAATCCATGATACTCCACTCTATGATGATCGATTCCATTAAACTCTACTCCACTCTATGACACTACATTCCATGATACTCCGCTCTATGATGATCGATTCCATTAGACTCTACTCCACTCTATGACACTACAATCCATGATACTCCGCTCTATGATGATCTATTCCATTAAACTCTACTCCACTCTATGACACTACATTCCATGATACTCCGCTCTATGATGATCTACTCCATTAAACTCTACTCCAGTCTATGACACTACAGTCCATGATACCCTGCTCTATGATGATCTATTCCATTAAACTCTACTCCACTCTATGACACTACAATCCATGATACTCCGCTCTATGATGATCGATTCCATTAAACTCTACTCCTCTCTAAGGCACTACACTCCATGATACTCCACTCTATGATGATCGATTCCATTAAACTCTACTCCACTCTATAATACTACATTCCATGATACTCCGCTCTATGATGATCTATTCCATTAAACTCTACTCCACTCTATGACACTACATTCCATGATACTCCGCTCTATGATGATCGATTCCATTAAACTCTACTCTATGACACTACATTCCATGATACTCCGCTCTATGATGATCTATTCCATTAAACTCTACTCTACTCTATGACACTACATTCCATGATACTCCGCTCTATGATGATATATTCCATTGAACTCTACTCCACTCTATGACACTACATTCCATGATACTCCGCTCTATGATGATCTATTCCATTAAACTCTACTCCACTCTATAACACTACATTCGATGATACTCCGCATGATGATCTATTCCATTAAACTCTACTCCACTCTATGACACTGCATTCCATGATACTCCGCTCTATGATGATCTATTCCATTAAACTCTACTCCACTCTATGACACTGAATTCCATGATATCCGCTCTATGATGATCTATTCCATTAAACTCTACTCCACTCTATGACACTACATTCCATGATACTCCGCTCTATGATGATCTATTCCATTAACCTCTACTCCACTCTATGACACTACATTCCATGATACTCCGCTCTATGATGATCTATTCCATTAAACTCTACTCCACTCAATGACAGTGCATTCCATGATACTCCGCTCTATGATGATCTATTCCATTAAACTCTACTCCACTCTATAACACTGCATTCCATGATACTCCGCTCTATGATGATTTAGTCCATTAAACTCTACTCCACTCTATGACACTGCATTCCTTGATACTCCGCTCTATGATGATCTATTCCATTAAACTCTACTCCACTCTATGACACTACATTCCATGATACTCCGCTCTATGATGATCTATTCCATTAAACTCTACTCCACTCTATGACACTACATTCCATGATACTCCGCTCTATGATGATCTATTCCATTAAACTCTACTCCACTCTATGACACTACATTCCATGATACTCCGCTCAATGATGATCAATTCCATTAAACTCTACTCCACTCCATGACACTAAATTCCATGATACTCCACTCTATGATGATCTATTCCATTAAACTCTACTCCACTCTATAACACTGTATTCCATGATACTCCGCTCTATGATGATCTATTCCATTAAACTCTACTCCACTCTATGACACTACATTCCATGATACTCCGCTGTATGATGATCAATTCCATTAAACTCTACTCCACTCTATGACACTACATTCCATGATACTCCGCTCTATGATGATCGATTCCATTAGACTCTACTCCACTCTATGACACTACAATCCATGATACTCCGCTCTATGATGATCTATTCCATTAAACTCTACTCCACTCTATGACACTACATTCCATGATACTCCGCTCTATGATGATCTATTCCATTAAACCCTACTCCAGTCTATGACACTACATTCCATGATACTCCGCTCAATGATGATCTATTCCATTGAACTCTACTCCACTCTATGACACTACAATCCATGATACTCCGCTCTATGATGATCGATTCCATTAAACTCTACTCCTCTCTAAGGCACTACAATCCATGATACTCCACTCTATGATGATCGAATCCATTAAACTCTACTCCACTCTATGACACTACATTCCATGATACTCCGCTCTATGATGATCGATTCCATTAAACTCTACTCCACTCTATGACACTACATTCCATGATACTCCGCTCTTTGATGATCGATTCCATTAAACTCTACTCCACTCTATGACACTACAATCCATGATACTCCGCTCTATGATGATCTATTCCATTAAACTCTACTCCACTCTATGACACTACATTCCATGATACTCCGCTCTATGATGATCTATTCCATTAAACTCTACTCCACTCTATGACACTACATTCCATGATACACCGCTCTCTGATGATCTATTCCATTAAACTCTACTCCACTCTATGACACTACATTCCATGATACTCCGCTCTATGTTGATCGATTCTATTAAACTCTACTCCACTCTATAACACTACATTCCATGATACTCCGCTCTATGATGATCGATTCCATTAAACTCCACTCCACTCTATGACACTACATTCCATGATACTCCGCTCTATGATGATCGATTCCATTAAACTCTACTCCACTCTATGACACTACAATCCATGATACTCCGCTCTATGATGATCGATTCCATTAAACTCTACTCCACTCTATGACACTACATTCCATGATGCTCCGCTCTATGATGATCTATTCCATTAAACTCTACTCCACTCTATGACACTACATTCCATGATACTCCGGTCTATGATGATCGATTCCATTAAACTCTACTCCCCTCTATGACACTACAATCCATGATACTCCACTCTATGATGATCGATTCCATTAAACTCTACTCCACTCTATGACACTACATTCCATGATACTCCGCTCTATGATGATCTATTCCATTAAACTCTACTCCACTCTATGACACTGCATTCCATGATACTCCGCTCTATGATGATCTATTCCATTAAACTCTACTCCACTCTATAACACTGCATTCCATGATACTCCGCTCTATGATGATTTATTCCATTAAACTCTACTCCACTCTATGACACTGCATTCCTTGATACTCCGCTCTATGATGATCTATTCCATTAAACTCTACTCCACTCTATGACACTACATTCCATGATACTCCGCTCTATGATGATCTATTCCATTAAACTCTACTCCACTCTATGACACTACATTCCATGATACTCCGCTCTATGATGATCTATTCCATTAAACTCTACTCCACTCTATGACACTACATTCCATGATACTCCGCTCAATGATGATCAATTCCATTAAACTCTACTCCACTCCATGACACTACATTTCATGATACTCCACTCTATGATGATCTATTCCATTAAACTCTACTCCACTCTATAACACTGCATTCCATGATACTCCGCTCTATGATGATCTATTCCATTAAACTCTACTCCTCTCTATGACACTACATTCCATGATACTCCGCTGTATGATGATCTATTCCATTAAACTCTACTCCACTCTATGACACTACATTCCATGATACTCCGCTCTATGATGATCTATTCCATTAAACTCTACTCTACTCTATGACACTACCATCCATGATACTCTGCTCTATGATGATCGATTCCATTGAACTCTACTCCAATCTATGACACTATATTCCATGATACTCCGCTCTATGATGTTCGATTCTATTAAACTCTACTCCACTCTATGACACTACATTCCATGATACTCCGCTCTATGATGATCGATTCCATTAAACTCTACTCCACTCTATGACACTACAATCCATGATACTCCGCTCTATGATGATCTATTCCATTAAACTCTACTCCACTCTATGACACTACATTCCATGATACTCCGGTCTATGATGATCGATTCCATTAAACTCTACTCCCCTCTATGACACTACAATCCATGATACTCCACTCTATGATGATCGATTCCATTAAACTCTACTCCACTCTATGACACTACATTCCATGATACTCCGCTCTATGATGATCGATTCCATTAGACTCTACTCCACTCTATGACACTACAATCCATGATACTCCGCTCTATGATGATCTATTCCATTAAACTCTACTCCACTCTATGACACTACATTCCATGATACTCCGCTCTATGATGATCTATTCCATTAAACTCTACTCCAGTCTATGACACTACAGTCCATGATACTCCGCTCAATGATGATCTATTCCATTAAACTCTACTCCACTCTATGACATTACAATCCATGATACTCCGCTCTATGATGATCGATTCCATTAGACTCTACTCCTCTCTAAGGCACTACAATCCATGATACTCCACTCTATGATGATCGATTCCATTAAACTCTACTCCACTCTATAATACTACATTCCATGATACTCCGCTTTATGATGATCTATTCCATTAAACTCTACTCCACTCTATGACACTGCATTCCATGATACTCCGCTCTATGATGATCGATTCCATTAAACTCTACTCTATGACACTACATTCCATGATACTCCGCTCTATGATGATCTATTCCATTAAACTCTACTCTACTCTATGACACTACATTCCATGATACTCCGCTCTATGATGATATATTCCATTGAACTCTACTCCACTCTATGACACTACATTCCATGATACTCCGCTCTATGATGATCTATTACATTAAACTCTACTCCACTCTATAACACTACATTCGATGATACTCCGCATGATGATCTATTCCATTAAACTCTACTCCACTCTATGACACTGCATTCCATGATACTCCGCTCTATGATGATCTATTCCATTAAACTCTACTCCCCTCTATGACACTGAATTCCATGATATCCGCTCTATGATGATATATTCCATTAAACTCTACTCCACTCTATGACACTACATTCCATGATACTCCACTCTATGATGATCGATTCCATTAAACTCTACTCCCCTCTATGACACTACAATCCATGATACTCCACTCTATGATGATCGATTCCATTAAACTCTACTCCACTCTATGACACTACATTCCATGATACTCCGCTCTATGATGATCGATTCCATTAGACTCTACTCCACTCTATGACACTACAATCCATGATACTCCGCTCTATGATGATCTATTCCATTAAACTCTACTCCACTCTATGACACTACATTCCATGATACTCCGCTCTATGATGATCTATTCCATTAAACTCTACTCCAGTCTATGACACTACAGTCCATGATACTCCGCTCAATGATGATCTATTCCATTAAACTCTACTCCACTCTATGACATTACAATCCATGATACTCCGCTCTATGATGATCGATTCCATTAGACTCTACTCCTCTCTAAGGCACTACAATCCATGATACTCCACTCTATGATGATCGATTCCATTAAACTTTTCTCCACTCTATAATACTACATTCCATGATACTCCGCTTTATGATGATCTATTCCATTAAACTCTACTCCACTCTATGACACTGCATTCCATGATACTCCGCTCTATGATGATCGATTCCATTAAACTCTACTCTATGACACTACATTCCATGATACTCCGCTCTATGATGATCTATTCCATTAAACTCTACTCTACTCTATGACACTACATTCCATGATACTCCGCTCTATGATGATATATTCCATTGAACTCTACTCCACTCTATGACACTACATTCCATGATACTCCGCTCTATGATGATCTATTACATTAAACTCTACTCCACTCTATAACACTACATTCGATGATACTCCGCATGATGATCTATTCCATTAAACTCTACTCCACTCTATGACACTGCATTCCATGATACTCCGCTCTATGATGATCTATTCCATTAAACTCTACTCCCCTCTATGACACTGAATTCCATGATATCCGCTCTATGATGATATATTCCATTAAACTCTACTCCACTCTATGACACTACATTCCATGATACTCCACTCTATGATGATCTATTCCATTAACCTCTACTCCACTCTATGACACTGCATTCCATGATACTCCGCTCTATGATGATCTATTCCATTAAACTCTACTCCACTCTATAACACTGCATTCCTTGATACTCCGCTCTATGATGATCTATTCCATTAAACTCTACTCCACTCTATGACACTACATTCCATGATACTCCACTCTATGATGATCTATTCCATTAAACTCTACTACACTCTATGACACTACATTCCATGATACTCCGCTCTATGATGATCTATTCCATTAAACTCTACTCCACTCTATGACACTACATTCCATGATACTCCGCTCATTGATGATCAATTCCATTAAACTCTACTCCACTCCATGACACTACATTCCATGATACTCCGCTCATTGATGATCAATTCCATTAAACTCTACTCCACTCCATGACACTACATTCCATGATACTCCACTCTATGATGATCTATTCCATTAAACTCTACTCCACTCTATAACACTGCATTCCATGATACTCCGCTCTATGATGATCTATTCCATTAAACTCTACTCCTCTCTATGACACTACATTCCATGATACTCCGCTGTATGATGATCTATTCCATTAAACTCTACTCCACTCTATGACACTACATTCCATGTTACTCCGCTCTATGATGATCTATTCCATTAAACTCTACTCTACTCTATGACACTACAATCCATGATACTCTGCTCTATGATGATCGATTCCATTGAACTCTACTCCAATCTATGACACTACATTCCATGATACTCCGCTCTATGATGATCGATTCCATTAAACTCTACTCCACTCTATGACACTACATTCCATGATACTCCGCTCTATGATGATCGATTCCATTAAACTCTACTCCCCTCTATGACACTACAATCCATGATACTCCACTCTATGATGATCGATTCCATTAAACTCTACTCCACTCTATGACACTACATTCCATGATACTCCGCTCTATGATGATCGATTCCATTAGACTCTACTCCACTCTATGACACTACAATCCATGATACTCCGCTCTATGATGATCTATTCCATTTAACTCTACTCCACTCTATGACACTAAATTCCATGATACTCCGCTCTATGATGATCTATTCCATTAAACTCTACTCCACTCTATGACACTACAATCCATGATACTCCGCTCTATGATGATCGATTCCATTAAACTCTACTCCACTCTATGACACTACATTCCATGATGCTCCGCTCTATGATGATCTATTCCATTAAACTCTACTCCACTCTATGACACTACATTCCATGATACTCCGGTCTATGATGATCGATTCCATTAAACTCTACTCCACTCTATGACACTACATTCCATGATACTCCGCTCTATGATGATCTATTCCATTAGACTCTACTCCACTCTATGACACTACAATCCATGATACTCCGCTCTATGATGATCTATTCCATTTAACTCTACTCCACTCTATGACACTAAATTCCATGATACTCCGCTCTATGATGATCTATTCCATTAAACTCTACTCCAGTCTATGACACTACATTCCATGATACTCCGCTCAATGATGATCTATTCCATTAAACTCTACTCCACTCTATGACACTACAATCCATGATACTCCGCTCTATGATGATCGATTCCATTAAACTCTACTCCTCTCTAAGGCGCTACAATCCATGATACTCCACTCTATGATGATCGAATCCATTAAACTCTACTCCACTCTATGACACTACATTCCATGATACTCCGCTCTATGATGATCGATTCCATTAAACTTCACTCCACTCTATGACACTACATTCCATGATACTCCGCTCTTTGATGATCGATTCCATTAAACTCTACTCCACTCTATGACACTACAATCCATGATGCTCCGCTCTATGATGATCTATTCCATTAAACTCTACTCCACTCTATGACACTACATTCCATGATACTCCGCTCTATGATGATCTATTCGATTACACTCTACTCCACTCTATGACACTACATTCCATGATACACCGCTCTCTGATGATCTATTCTATTAAACTCTACTCCACTCTATGACACTACATTCCATGATACTCCGCTCTATGTTGATCGATTCCATTAAACTCTACTCCACTCTATAACACTACATTCCATGATACTCCGCTCTATGATGATCGATTCCATTAAACTCTACTACACTCTATGACACTACATTCCATGATACTCCGCTCTATGATGATCGATTCCATTAAACTCTACTCTACTCTATGACACTACAATCCATGGTACTCTGCTCTATGATGATCGATTCCATTGAACTCTACTCCAATCTATGACACTACATTCCACGGTACCCCGCTCTATGATGATCGATTCCATTAAACTCTACTCCACTCTATGACACTACATTCCATGATACTCCGCTCTATGATGATCGATTCCATTAAACTCTACTCCACTCTATGACACTACAATCCATGATGCTCCGCTCTATGATGATCGATTCCATTAAACTCTACTCCACTCTATGACACTACATTCCATGATGCTCCGCTCTATGATGATCTATTCCATTAAACTCTACTCCACTCTATGACACTACATTCCATGATACTCCGGTCTATGATGATCGATTCCATTAAACTCTACTCCCCTCTATGACACTACAATCCATGATACTCCACTCTATGATGATCGATTCCATTAAACTCTACTCCACTCTATGACACTACATTCCATGATACTCCGCTCTATGATGATCGATTCCATTAGACTCTACTCCACTCTATGACACTACAATCCATGATACTCCGCTCTATGATGATCTATTCCATTAAACTCTACTCCACTCTATGACACTACATTTCATGATACTCCGCTCTATGATGATCTATTCCATTAAACTCTACTCCAGTCTATGACACTACAGTCCATGATACTCCGCTCAATGATGATCTATTCCATTAAACTCTACTCCACTCTATGACACTACAATCCATGATACTCCGCTCTATGATGATCGATTCCATTAAACTCTACTCCACTCTATGACACTACATTCCATGATACTCCGCTCTATGATGATCTATTCCATTAAACTCTACTCCACTCTATGACACTGCATTCCATGATACTCCGCTCTATGATGATCTATTCCATTAAACTCTACTCCACTCTATAACACTGCATTCCATGATACTCCGCTCTATGATGATTTATTCCATTAAACTCTACTCCACTCTATGACACTGCATTCCTTGATACTCCGCTCTATGATGATCTATTCCATTAAACTCTACTCCACTCTATGACACTACATTCCATGATACTCCGCTCTATGATGATCTATTCCATTAAACTCTACTCCACTCTATGACACTACATTCCATGATACTCCGCTCTATGATGATCTATTCCATTAAACTCTACTCCACTCTATGACACTACATTCCATGATACTCCGCTCAATGATGATCAATTCCATTAAACTCTACTCCACTCCATGACACTACATTCCATGATACTCCACTCTATGATGATCTATTCCATTAAACTCTACTCCACTCTATAACACTGCATTCCATGATACTCCGCTCTATGATGATCTATTCCATTAAACTCTACTCCTCTCTATGACACTACATTCCATGATACTCCGCTGTATGATGATCTATTCCATTAAACTCTACTCCTCTCTATGACACTACATTCCATGATACTCCGCTCTATGATGATCTATTCCTTTAAACTCTACTCTACTCTATGACACTACAATCCATGATACTCTGCTCTATGATGATCGATTCCATTGAACTCTACTCCAATCTATGACACTACATTCCATGATACTCCGCTCTATGATGATCGATTCCATTAAACTCTACTCCACTCTATGGCACTACATTCCATGATGCTCCGCTCTATGATGATCTATTCCATTAAACTCTACTCCACTCTATGACACTACATTCCATGATACTCCGGTCTATGATGATCGATTCCATTAAACTCTACTCCACTCTATGACACTACATTCCATGATTCTCCGCTCTATGATGATCGATTCCATTAGACTCTACTCCACTCTATGACACTACAATCCATGATACTCTGCTCTATGATGATCTATTCCATTTAACTCTACTCCACTCTATGACACTAAATTCCATGATACTCCGCTCTATGATGATCTATTCCATTAAACTCTACTCCAGTCTATGACACTACATTCCATGATACTCCGCTCAATGATGATCTATTCCATTAAACTCTACTCCACTCTATGACACTACAATCCATGATACTCCGCTCTATGATGATCGATTCCATTAAACTCTACTCCTCTCTAAGGCGCTACAATCCATGATACTCCACTCTATGATGATCGAATCCATTAAACTCTACTCCACTCTATGACACTACATTCCATGATACTCCGCTCTATGATGATCGATTCCATTAAACTTCACTCCACTCTATGACACTACATTCCATGATACTCCGCTCTTTGATGATCGATTCCATTAAACTCTACTCCACTCTATGACACTACAATCCATGATGCTCCGCTCTATGATGATCTATTCCATTAAACTCTACTCCACTCTATGACACTACATTCCATGATACTCCGCTCTATGATGATCTATTCGATTACACTCTACTCCACTCTATGACACTACATTCCATGATACACCGCTCTCTGATGATCTATTCTATTAAACTCTACTCCACTCTATGACACTACATTCCATGATACTCCGCTCTATGTTGATCGATTCCATTAAACTCTACTCCACTCTATAACACTACATTCCATGATACTCCGCTCTATGATGATCGATTCCATTAAACTCTACTACACTCTATGACACTACATTCCATGATACTCCGCTCTATGATGATCGATTCCATTAAACTCTACTCTACTCTATGACACTACAATCCATGGTACTCTGCTCTATGATGATCGATTCCATTGAACTCTACTCCAATCTATGACACTACATTCCATGGTACCCCGCTCTATGATGATCGATTCCATTAAACTCTACTCCACTCTATGACACTACATTCCATGATACTCCGCTCTATGATGATCGATTCCATTAAACTCTACTCCACTCTATGACACTACAATCCATGATGCTCCGCTCTATGATGATCGATTCCATTAAACTCTACTCCACTCTATGACACTACATTCCATGATGCTCCGCTCTATGATGATCTATTCCATTAAACTCTACTCCACTCTATGACACTACATTCCATGATACTCCGGTCTATGATGATCGATTCCATTAAACTCTACTCCCCTCTATGACACTACAATCCATGATACTCCACTCTATGATGATCGATTCCATTAAACTCTACTCCACTCTATGACACTACATTCCATGATACTCCGCTCTATGATGATCGATTCCATTAGACTCTACTCCACTCTATGACACTACAATCCATGATACTCCGCTCTATGATGATCTATTCCATTAAACTCTACTCCACTCTATGACACTACATTTCATGATACTCCGCTCTATGATGATCTATTCCATTAAACTCTACTCCAGTCTATGACACTACAGTCCATGATACTCCGCTCAATGATGATCTATTCCATTAAACTCTACTCCACTCTATGACACTACAATCCATGATACTCCGCTCTATGATGATCGATTCCATTAAACTCTACTCCACTCTATGACACTACATTCCATGATACTCCGCTCTATGATGATCTATTCCATTAAACTCTACTCCACTCTATGACACTGCATTCCATGATACTCCGCTCTATGATGATCTATTCCATTAAACTCTACTCCACTCTATAACACTGCATTCCATGATACTCCGCTCTATAATGATTTATTCCATTAAACTCTACTCCACTCTATGACACTGCATTCCTTGATACTCCGCTCTATGATGATCTATTCCATTAAACTCTACTCCACTCTATGACACTACATTCCATGATACTCCGCTCTATGATGATCTATTCCATTAAACTCTACTCCACTCTATGACACTACATTCCATGATACTCCGCTCTATGATGATCTATTCCATTAAACTCTACTCCACTCTATGACACTACATTCCATGATACTCCGCTCAATGATGATCAATTCCATTAAACTCTACTCCACTCCATGACACTACATTCCATGATACTCCACTCTATGATGATCTATTCCATTAAACTCTACTCCACTCTATAACACTGCATTCCATGATACTCCGCTCTATGATGATCTATTCCATTAAACTCTACTCCTCTCTATGACACTACATTCCATGATACTCCGCTGTATGATGATCTATTCCATTAAACTCTACTCCACTCTATGACACTACATTCCATGATACTCCGCTCTATGATGATCTATTCCTTTAAACTCTACTCTACTCTATGACACTACAATCCATGATACTCTGCTCTATGATGATCGATTCCATTGAACTCTACTCCAATCTATGACACTACATTCCATGATACTCCGCTCTATGATGATCAATTCCATTAAACTCTACTCCACTCTATGACACTACATTCCATGATACTCCGCTCTATGATGATCGATTCCATTAAACTCTACTCCACTCTATGACACTACAATCCATGATACTCCGCTCTATGATGATCGATTCCATTAAACTCTACTCCACTCTATGACACTACATTCCATGATGCTCCGCTCTATGATGATCTATTCCATTAAACTCTACTCCACTCTATGACACTAAATTCCATGATACTCCGGTCTATGATGATCAATTCCATTAAACTCTACTCCCCTCTATGACACTACAATCCATGATACTCCACTCTATGATGATCGATTCCATTAAACTCTACTCCACTCTATGACACTACATTCCATGATACTCCGCTCTATGATGATCGATTCCATTAGACTCTACTCCACTCTATGACACTACAATCCATGATACTCTGCTCTATGATGATCTATTCCATTAAACTCTACTCCACTCTATGACACTACATTCCATGATACTCCGCTCTATGATGATCTACTCCATTAATCTCTACTCCAGTCTATGACACTACAGTCCATGATACTCCGCTCTATGATGATCTATTCCATTAAACTCTACTCCACTCTATGACACTACAATCCATGATACTCCGCTCTATGATGATCGATTCCATTAAACTCTACTCCTCTCTAAGGCACTACAATCCATGATACTCCACTCTATGATGATCGATTCCATTAAACTCTACTTCACTCTATAATACTACATTCCATGATACTCCGCTCTATGATGATCTATTCCATTAAACTCTACTCCACTCTATGACACTACATTCCATGATACTCCGCTCTATGATGATCGATTCCATTAAACTCTACTCTATGACACTACATTCCATGATACTCCGCTCTATGATGATCTATTCCATTAAACTCTACTCTACTCTATGACACTACATTCCATGATACTCCGCTCTATGATGATATATTCCATTGAACTCTACTCCACTCTATGACACTACATTCCATGATACTCCGCTCTATGATGATCTATTCCATTAAACTCTACTCCACTCTATAACACTACATTCGATGATACTCCGCATGATGATCTATTCCATTAAACTCTACTCCACTCTATGACACTGCATTCCATGATACTCCGCTCTATGATGATCTATTCCATTAAACTCTACTCCACTCTATGACACTGAATTCCATGATATCCGCTCTATGATGATCTATTCCATTAAACTCTACTCCACTCTATGACACTACATTCCATGATACTCCGCTCTATGATGATCTATTCCATTAACCTCTACTCCACTCTATGACACTACATTCCATGATACTCCGCTCTATGATGATCTATTCCATTAAACTCTACTCCACTCTATGACACTGCATTCCATGATACTCCGCTCTATGATGATCTATTCCATTAAACTCTACTCCACTCTATAACACTGCATTCCATGATACTCCGCTCTATGATGATTTATTCCATTAAACTCTACTCCACTCTATGACACTGAATTCCTTGATACTCCGCTCTATGATGATCTATTCCATTAAACTCTACTCCACTCTATGACACTACATTCCATGATACTCCGCTCTATGATGATCTATTCCATTAAACTCTACTCCACTCTATGACACTACATTCCATGATACTCCGCTCAATGATGATCAATTCCATTAAACTCTACTCCACTCCATGACACTACATTCCATGATACTCCACTCTATGATGATCTATTCCATTAAACTCTACTCCACTCTATAACACTGCATTCCATGATACTCCGCTCTATGATGATCTATTCCATTAAACTCTACTCCTCTCTATGACACTACATTCCATGATACTCCGCTGTATGATGATCTATTCCATTAAACTCTACTCCACTCTATGACACTACATTCCATGATACTCCGCTCTATGATGATCGATTCCATTAAACTCTACTCTACTCTATGACACTACAATCCATGATACTCTGCTCTATGATGATCGATTCCATTGAACTCTACTCCAATCTATGACACTACATTCCATGATACTCCGCTCTATGATGATCGATTCCATTAAACTCTACTCCACTCTATGACACTACATTCCATGATACTCCGCTCTATGATGATCGATTCCATTAAACTCTACTCCACTCTATGACACTACAATCCATGATACTCCGCTCTATGATGATCGATTCCATTAAACTCTACTCCACTCTATGACACTACATTCCATGATGCTCCGCTCTATGATGATCTATTCCATTAAACTCTACTCCACTCTATGACACTAAATTCCATGATACTCCGGTCTATGATGATCAATTCCATTAAACTCTACTCCCCTCTATGACACTACAATCCATGATACTCCACTCTATGATGATCGATTCCATTAAACTCTACTCCACTCTATGACACTACATTCCATGATACTCCGCTCTATGATGATCGATTCCATTAGACTCTACTCCACTCTATGACACTACAATCCATGATACTCTGCTCTATGATGATCTATTCCATTAAACTCTACTCCACTCTATGACACTACATTCCATGATACTCCGCTCTATGATGATCTACTCCATTAATCTCTACTCCAGTCTATGACACTACAGTCCATGATACTCCGCTCTATGATGATCTATTCCATTAAACTCTACTCCACTCTATGACACTACAATCCATGATACTCCGCTCTATGAAGATCGATTCCATTAAACTCTACTCCTCTCTAAGGCACTACAATCCATGATACTCCACTCTATGATGATCGATTCCATTAAACTCTACTCCACTCTATAATACTACATTCCATGATACTCCGCTCTATGATGATCTATTCCATTAAACTCTACTCCACTCTATGACACTACATTCCATGATACTCCGCTCTATGATGATCGATTCCATTAAACTCTACTCTATGACACTACATTCCATGATACTCCGCTCTATGATGATCTATTCCATTAAACTCTACTCTACTCTATGACACTACATTCCATGATACTCCGCTCTATGATGATATATTCCATTGAACTCTACTCCACT
Organism: Triturus cristatus; assembly: GCF_964204655.1. NCBI lineage: Eukaryota > Metazoa > Chordata > Amphibia > Caudata > Salamandridae > Triturus > Triturus cristatus. The sequence continues at coordinate 42,450,670 of NC_140587.1, forward strand.
CTATGACACTACATTCCATGATACTCCGCTCTATGATGATCTATTCCATTAAACTCTACTCCACTCTATAACACTACATTCGATGATACTCCGCATGATGATCTATTCCATTAAACTCTACTCCACTCTATGACACTGCATTCCATGATACTCCGCTCTATGATGATCTATTCCATTAAACTCTACTCCACTCTATGACACTGAATTCCATGATATCCGCTCTATGATGATCTATTCCATTAAACTCTACTCCACTCTATGACACAACATTCCATGATACTCCGCTCTATGATGATCTATTCCATTAACCTCTACTCCACTCTATGACACTACATTCCATGATACTCCGCTCTATGATGATCTATTCCATTAAACTCTACTCCACTCTATGACACTGCATTCCATGATACTCCGCTCTATGATGATCTATTCCAATAAACTCTACTCCACTCTATAACACTGCATTCCATGATACTCCGCTCTATGATGATTTATTCCATTAAACTCTACTCCACTCTATGACACTGCATTCCTTGATACTCCGCTCTATGATGATCTATTCCATTAAACTCTACTCCACTCTATGACACTACATTCCATGATACTCCGCTCTATGATGATCTATTCCATTAAACTCTACTCCACTCAATGACACTACATTCCATGATACTCCGCTCTATGATGATCTATTCCATTAAACTCTACTCCACTCTATGACACTACATTCCATGATACTCCGCTCAATGATGATCAATTCCATTAAACTCTACTCCACTCCATGACACTACATTCCATGATACTCCACTCTATGATGATCTATTCCATTAAACTCTACTCCACTCTATGACACTACATTCCATGATACTCCGCTGTATGATGATCGATTCCATTAAACTCTACTCCACTCTATGACACTACATTCCATGATACTCCGCTCTATGATGATCGATTCCATTAAACTCTACTCCACTCTATGACACTACATTCCATGATACTCCGCTCTTTGATGATCGATTCCATTAAACTCTACTCCACTCTATGACACTACAATCCATGATACTCCGCTCTATGATGATCTATTCCATTAAACTCTACTCCACTCTATGACACTACATTCCATGATACTCCGCTCTATGATGATCTATTCCATTAAACTCTACTCCACTCTATGACACTACATTCCATGATACACCGCTCTCTGATGATCTATTCCATTAAACTCTACTCCACTCTATGACACTACATTCCATGATACTCCGCTCTATGTTGATCGATTCCATTAAACTCTACTCCACTCTATAACACTACATTCCATGATACTCCGCTCTATGATGATCGATTCCATTAAACTCTACTCCACTCTATGACACTACATTCCATGATACTCCGCTCTATGATGATCGATTCCATTAAACTCTACTCTACTCTATGACACTACAATCCATGATACTCTGCTCCATGATAATCGGTTCCATTGAACTCTACTCCAATCTATGACACTACATTCCATGATACTCCGCTCTATGATGTTCGATTCCATTAAACTCTACTCCACTCTATGACACTACATTCCATGATACTCCGCTCTATGATGATCGATTCCATTAAACTCTACTCCACTCTATGACACTACAATCCATGATACTCCGCTCTATGATGATCGATTCCATTAAACTCTACTCCACTCTATGACACTACATTCCATGATGCTCCGCTCTATGATGATCTATTCCATTAAACTCTACTCCACTCTATGACACTACATTCCATGATACTCCGGTCTATGATGATCGATTCCATTAAACTCTACTCCCCTCTATGACACTACAATCCATGATACTCCACTCTATGATGATCGATTCCATTAAACTCTACTCCTCTCTAAGGCACTACAATCCATGATACTCCACTCTATGATGATCGATTCCATTAAACTCTACTCCACTCTATAATACTACATTCCATGATACTCCGCTCTATGATGATCTATTCCATTAAACTCTACTCCACTCTATGACACTACATTCCATGATACTCCGCTCTATGATGATCGATTCCATTAAACTCTACTCTATGACACTACATTCCATGATACTCCGCTCTATGATGATCTATTCCATTAAACTCTACTCTACTCTATGACACTACATTCCATGATACTCCGCTCTATGATGATATATTCCATTGAACTCTACTCCACTCTATGACACTACATTCCATGATACTCCGCTCTATGATGATCTATTCCATTAAACTCTACTCCACTCTATAACACTACATTCGATGATACTCCGCATGATGATCTATTCCATTAAACTCTACTCCACTCTATGACACTGCATTCCATGATACTCCGCTCTATGATGATCTATTCCATTAAACTCTGCTCCACTCTATGACACTGAATTCCATGATATCCGCTCTATGATGATCTATTCCATTAAACTCTACTCCACTCTATCACACTACATTCCATGATACTCCGCTCTATGATGATCTATTCCATTAACCTCTACTCCACTCTATGACACTACATTCCATGATACTCCGCTCTATGATGATCTATTCCATTAAAGTCTACTCCACTCTATGACACTGCATTCCATGATACTCCGCTCTATGATGATCTATTCCATTAAACTCTACTCCACTCTATAACACTGCATTCCATGATACCCCGCTCTATGATGATTTATTCCATGAAACTCTACTCCACTCTATGACACTGCATTCCTTGATACTCCGCTCTATGATGATCGATTCCATTAAACTCTACTCTACTCTATGACACTACAATCCATGATACTCTGCTCCATGATAATCGGTTCCATTGAACTCTACTTCAATCTATGACACTACATTCCATTATACTCCGCTCTATGATGATCGATTCCATTAAACTCTACTCCACTCTATGACACTACATTCCATGATACTCCGCTCTATGATGATCGATTCCATTAAACTCTACTCCACTCTATGACACTACAATCCATGATACTCCGCTCTATGATGATCGATTCCATTAAACTCTACTCCACTCTATGACACTACATTCCATGATGCTCCGGTCTATGATGATCTATTCCATTAAACTCTACTCCACTCTATGACACTACATTCCATGATACTCCGGTCTATGATGATCGATTCCATTAAACTCTACTCCCCTCTATGACACTACAATCCATGATACTCCACTCTATGATGATCGATTCCATTAAACTCTACTCCACTCTATGACACTACATTCCATGATACTCCGCTCTATGATGATCTATTCCATTAAACTCTACTCCACTCTATGACACTACATTCCATGATACTCCGCTGTATGATGATCGATTCCATTAAACTCTACTCCACTCTATGACACTACATTCCATGATACTCCGCTCTATGATGATCGATTCCATTAAACTCTACTCCACTCTATGACACTACATTCCATGATACTCCGCTCTTTGATGATCGATTCCATTAAACTCTACTCCACTCTATGACACTACAATCCATGATACTCCGCTCTATGATGATATATTCCATTGAACTCTACTCCACTCTATGACACTACATTCCATGATACTCCGCTCTATGATGATCTATTCCATTAAACTCTACTCCACTCTATAACACTACATTCGATGATACTCCGCATGATGATCTATTCCATTAAACTCTACTCCACTCTATGACACTGCATTCCATGATACTCCGCTCTATGATGATCTATTCCATTAAACTCTACTCCACTCTATGACACTGAATTCCATGATATCCGCTCTATGATGATCTATTCCATTAAACTCTACTCCACTCTATGACACTACATTCCATGATACTCCGCTCTATGATGATCTATTCCATTAACCTCTACTCCACTCTATGACACTACATTCCATGATACTCCGCTCTATGATGATCTATTCCATTAAACTCTACTCCACTCTATGACACTGCATTCCATGATACTCCGCTCTATGATGATCTATTCCATTAAACTCTACTCCACTCTATAACACTGCATTCCATGATACTCCGCTCTATGATGATTTATTCCATTAAACTCTACTCCACTCTATGACACTGCATTCCTTGATACTCCGCTCTATGATGATCTATTCCATTAAACTCTACTCCACTCTATGACACTACATTCCATGATACTCCGCTCTATGATGATCTATTCCATTAAACTCTACTCCACTCTATGACACTACATTCCATGATACTCCGCTCAATGATGATCAATTCCATTAAACTCTACTCCACTCCATGACACTACATTCCATGATACTCCACTCTATGATGATCTATTCCATTAAACTCTACTCCACTCTATAACACTGCATTCCATGATACTCCGCTCTATGATGATCTATTCCATTAAACTCTACTCCTCTCTATGACACTACATTCCATGATACTCCGCTGTATGATGATCTATTCCATTAAACTCTACTCCACTCTATGACACTACATTCCATGATACTCCGCTCTATGATGATCTATTCCATTAAACTCTACTCTACTCTATGACACTACAATCCATGATACTCTGCTCTATGATGATCGATTCCATTGAACTCTACTCCAATCTATGACACTACATTCCATGATACTCCGCTCTATGATGATCGATTCCATTAAACTCTACTCCACTCTATGACACTACATTCCATGATACTCCGCTCTATGATGATCGATTCCATTAAACTCTACTCCACTCTATGACACTACAATCCATGATACTCCGCTCTATGATGATCGATTCCATTAAACTCTACTCCACTCTATGACACTACATTCCATGATGCTCCGCTCTATGATGATCTATTCCATTAAACTCTACTCCACTCTATGACACTAAATTCCATGATACTCCGGTCTATGATGATCAATTTCATTAAACTCTACTCCCCTCTATGACACTACAATCCATGATACTCCACTCTATGATGATCGATTCCATTAAACTCTACTCCACTCTATGACACTACATTCCATGATACTCCGCTCTATGATGATCGATTCCATTAGACTCTACTCCACTCTATGACACTACAATCCATGATACTCTGCTCTATGATGATCTATTCCATTAAACTCTACTCCACTCTATGACACTACATTCCATGATACTCCGCTCTATGATGATCTACTCCATTAATCTCTACTCCAGTCTATGACACTACAGTCCATGATACTCCGCTCTATGATGATCTATTCCATTAAACTCTACTCCACTCTATGACACTACAATCCATGATACTCCGCTCTATGAAGATCGATTCCATTAAACTCTACTCCTCTCTAAGGCACTACAATCCATGATACTCCACTCTATGATGATCGATTCCATTAAACTCTACTCCACTCTATAATACTACATTCCATGATACTCCGCTCTATGATGATCTATTCCATTAAACTCTACTCCACTCTATGACACTACATTCCATGATACTCCGCTCTATGATGATCGATTCCATTAAACTCTACTCTATGACACTACATTCCATGATACTCCTCTCTATGATGATCTATTCCATTAAACTCTACTCTACTCTATGACACTACATTCCATGATACTCCGCTCTATGATGATATATTCCATTGAACTCTACTCCACTCTATGACACTACATTCCATGATACTCCGCTCTATGATGATCTATTCCATTAAACTCTACTCCACTCTATAACACTACATTCGATGATACTCCGCATGATGATCTATTCCATTAAACTCTACTCCACTCTATGACACTGCATTCCATGATACTCCGCTCTATGATGATCTATTCCATTAAACTCTACTCCACTCTATGACACTGAATTCCATGATATCCGCTCTATGATGATCTATTCCATTAAACTCTACTCCACTCTATGACACAACATTCCATGATACTCCGCTCTATGATGATCTATTCCATTAACCTCTACTCCACTCTATGACACTACATTCCATGATACTCCGCTCTATGATGATCTATTCCATTAAACTCTACTCCACTCTATGACACTGCATTCCATGATACTCCGCTCTATGATGATCTATTCCAATAAACTCTACTCCACTCTATAACACTGCATTCCATGATACTCCGCTCTATGATGATTTATTCCATTAAACTCTACTCCACTCTATGACACTGCATTCCTTGATACTCCGCTCTATGATGATCTATTCCATTAAACTCTACTCCACTCTATGACACTACATTCCATGATACTCCGCTCTATGATGATCTATTCCATTAAACTCTACTCCACTCAATGACACTACATTCCATGATACTCCGCTCTATGATGATCTATTCCATTAAACTCTACTCCACTCTATGACACTACATTCCATGATACTCCGCTCAATGATGATCAATTCCATTAAACTCTACTCCACTCCATGACACTACATTCCATGATACTCCACTCTATGATGATCTATTCCATTAAACTCTACTCCACTCTATGACACTACATTCCATGATACTCCGCTGTATGATGATCGATTCCATTAAACTCTACTCCACTCTATGACACTACATTCCATGATACTCCGCTCTATGATGATCGATTCCATTAAACTCTACTCCACTCTATGACACTACATTCCATGATACTCCGCTCTTTGATGATCGATTCCATTAAACTCTACTCCACTCTATGACACTACAATCCATGATACTCCGCTCTATGATGATCTATTCCATTAAACTCTACTCCACTCTATGACACTACATTCCATGATACTCCGCTCTATGATGATCTATTCCATTAAACTCTACTCCACTCTATGACACTACATTCCATGATACACCGCTCTCTGATGATCTATTCCATTAAACTCTACTCCACTCTATGACACTACATTCCATGATACTCCGCTCTATGTTGATCGATTCCATTAAACTCTACTCCACTCTATAACACTACATTCCATGATACTCCGCTCTATGATGATCGATTCCATTAAACTCTACTCCACTCTATGACACTACATTCCATGATACTCCGCTCTATGATGATCGATTCCATTAAACTCTACTCTACTCTATGACACTACAATCCATGATACTCTGCTCCATGATAATCGGTTCCATTGAACTCTACTCCAATCTATGACACTACATTCCATGATACTCCGCTCTATGATGTTCGATTCCATTAAACTCTACTCCACTCTATGACACTACATTCCATGATACTCCGCTCTATGATGATCGATTCCATTAAACTCTACTCCACTCTATGACACTACAATCCATGATACTCCGCTCTATGATGATCGATTCCATTAAACTCTACTCCACTCTATGACACTACATTCCATGATGCTCCGCTCTATGATGATCTATTCCATTAAACTCTACTCCACTCTATGACACTACATTCCATGATACTCCGGTCTATGATGATCGATTCCATTAAACTCTACTCCCCTCTATGACACTACAATCCATGATACTCCACTCTATGATGATCGATTCCATTAAACTCTACTCCTCTCTAAGGCACTACAATCCATGATACTCCACTCTATGATGATCGATTCCATTAAACTCTACTCCACTCTATAATACTACATTCCATGATACTCCGCTCTATGATGATCTATTCCATTAAACTCTACTCCACTCTATGACACTACATTCCATGATACTCCGCTCTATGATGATCGATTCCATTAAACTCTACTCTATGACACTACATTCCATGATACTCCGCTCTATGATGATCTATTCCATTAAACTCTACTCTACTCTATGACACTACATTCCATGATACTCCGCTCTATGATGATATATTCCATTGAACTCTACTCCACTCTATGACACTACATTCCATGATACTCCGCTCTATGATGATCTATTCCATTAAACTCTACTCCACTCTATAACACTACATTCGATGATACTCCGCATGATGATCTATTCCATTAAACTCTACTCCACTCTATGACACTGCATTCCATGATACTCCGCTCTATGATGATCTATTCCATTAAACTCTGCTCCACTCTATGACACTGAATTCCATGATATCCGCTCTATGATGATCTATTCCATTAAACTCTACTCCACTCTATCACACTACATTCCATGATACTCCGCTCTATGATGATCTATTCCATTAACCTCTACTCCACTCTATGACACTACATTCCATGATACTCCGCTCTATGATGATCTATTCCATTAAAGTCTACTCCACTCTATGACACTGCATTCCATGATACTCCGCTCTATGATGATCTATTCCATTAAACTCTACTCCACTCTATAACACTGCATTCCATGATACCCCGCTCTATGATGATTTATTCCATGAAACTCTACTCCACTCTATGACACTGCATTCCTTGATACTCCGCTCTATGATGATCGATTCCATTAAACTCTACTCTACTCTATGACACTACAATCCATGATACTCTGCTCCATGATAATCGGTTCCATTGAACTCTACTTCAATCTATGACACTACATTCCATTATACTCCGCTCTATGATGATCGATTCCATTAAACTCTACTCCACTCTATGACACTACATTCCATGATACTCCGCTCTATGATGATCGATTCCATTAAACTCTACTCCACTCTATGACACTACAATCCATGATACTCCGCTCTATGATGATCGATTCCATTAAACTCTACTCCACTCTATGACACTACATTCCATGATGCTCCGGTCTATGATGATCTATTCCATTAAACTCTACTCCACTCTATGACACTACATTCCATGATACTCCGGTCTATGATGATCGATTCCATTAAACTCTACTCCCCTCTATGACACTACAATCCATGATACTCCACTCTATGATGATCGATTCCATTAAACTCTACTCCACTCTATGACACTACATTCCATGATACTCCGCTCTATGATGATCGATTCCATTAGACTCTACTCCACTCTATGACACTACAATCCATGATACTCCGCTCTATGATGATCTATTCCATTAAACTCTCCTCCACTCTATGACACTACATTCCATGATACTACGCTCTATGATGATCTATTCCATTAAACTCTACTCCAGTCTATGACACTACAGTCCATGATACTCCGCTCAATGATGATCTATTCCATTAAACTCTACTCCACTCTATGACACTACAATCCATGATACTCCGCTCTATGATGATCGATTCCATTAAACTCTACTCCTCTCTAAGGCACTACAATCCATGATACTCCCCTCTATGATGATCGATTCCATTAAACTCTACTCCACTCTATAATACTACATTCCATGATACTCCGCTCTATGATGATCTATTCCATTAAACTCTACTCCACTCTATGACACTACATTCCATGATACTCCGCTCTATGATGATCGATTCCATTAAACTCTACTCTATGACACTACATTCCATGATACTCCGCTCTATGATGATCTATTCCATTAAACTCCACTCTACTCTATGACACTACATTCCATGATACTCCGCTCTATGATGATATATTCCATTAAACTCTACTCCACTCTATGACACTACATTCCATGATACTCCGCTCTATGATGATCGATTTCATTAAACTCTACTCTATGACACTACATTCCATGATACTCCGCTCTATGATGATCTATTCCATTAAACTCTACTCCACTCTATGACACTACATTCCATGATACTCCGCTCTATGATGATATATTCCATTGAACTCTACTCCACTCTATGACACTACATTCCATGATACTCCGCTCTATGATGATCTATTCCATTAAACTCTACTCCACTCTATAACACTACATTCGATGATACTCCGCATGATGATCTATTCCATTAAACTCTACTCCACTCTATGACACTGCATTCCATGATACTCCGCTCTATGATGATCTATTCCATTAAACTCTACTCCACTCTATGACACTGAATTCCATGATATCCGCTCTATGATGATCTATTCCATTAAACTCTACTCCACTCTATGACACTACATTCCATGATACTCCGCTCTATGATGATCTATTCCATTAACCTCTACTCCACTCTATGACACTACATTCCATGATACTCCGCTCTATGATGATCTATTCCATTAAACTCTACTCCACTCTATGACACTGCATTCCATGATACTCCGCTCTATGATGATCTATTCCATTAAACTCTACTCCACTCTATAACACTGCATTCCATGATACTCCGCTCTATGATGATTTATTCCATTAAACTCTACTCCACTCTATGACACTGCATTCCTTGATACTCCGCTCTATGATGATCTATTCCATTAAACTCTACTCCACTCTATGACACTACATTCCATGATACTCCGCTCTATGATGATCTATTCCATTAAACTCTACTCCACTCAATGACACTACATTCCATGATACTCCGCTCTATGATGATCTATTCCATTAAACTCCACTCCACTCTATGACACTACATTCCATGATACTCCGCTCAATGATGATCAATTCCATTAAACTCTACTCCACTCCATGACACTACATTCCATGATACTCCACTCTATGATGATCTATTCCATTAAACTCTACTCCACTCTATAACACTGCATTCCATGATACTCCGCTCTATGATGATCTATTCCATTAAACTCTACTCCACTCTATGACACTACATTCCATGATACTCCGCTGTATGATGATCGATTCCATTAAACTCTACTCCACTCTATGACACTACATTCCATGATACTCCGCTCTATGATGATCGATTCCATTAAACTCTACTCCACTCTATGACACTACATTCCATGATACTCCGCTCTTTGATGATCGATTCCATTAAACTCTACTCCACTCTATGACACTACAATCCATGATACTCCGCTCTATGATGATCTATTCCATTAAACTCTACTCCACTCTATGACACTACATTCCATGATACTCCGCTCTATGATGATCTATTCCATTAAACTCTACTCCACTCTATGACACTACATTCCATGATACACCGCTCTCTGATGATCTATTCCATTAAACTCTACTCCACTCTATGACACTACATTCCATGATACTCCGCTCTATGTTGATCGATTCCATTAAACTCTACTCCACTCTATAACACTATATTCCATGATACTCCGCTCTATGATGATCGATTCCATTAAACTCTACTCCACTCTATGACACTACATTCCATGATACTCCGCTCTATGATGATCGATTCCATTAAACTCTACTCTACTCTATGACACTACAATCCATGATACTCTGCTCCATGATAATCGGTTCCATTGAACTCTACTCCAATCTATGACACTACATTCCATGATACTCCGCTCTATGATGTTCGATTCCATTAAACTCTACTCCACTCTATGACACTACATTCCATGATACTCCGCTCTATGATGATCGATTCCATTAAACTCTACTCCACTCTATGACACTACAATCCATGATACTCCGCTCTATGATGATCGATTCCATTAAACTCTACTCCACTCTATGACACTACATTCCATGATGCTCCGCTCTATGATGATCTATTCCATTAAACTCTACTCCACTCTATGACACTACATTCCATGATACTCCGGTCTATGATGATCGATTCCATTAAACTCTACTCCCCTCTATGACTCTACAATCCATGATACTCCACTCTATGATGATCGATTCCATTAAACTCTACTCCACTCTATGACACTACATTCCATGATACTCCGCTCTATGATGATCGATTCCATTAGACTCTACTCCACTCTATGACACTACAATCCATGATACTCCGCTCTATGATGATCTATTCCATTAAACTCTACTCCACTCTATGACACTACATTCCATGATACTCCGCTCTATGATGATCTATTCCATTAACCTCTACTCCACTCTATGACACTACATTCCATGATACTCCGCTCTATGATGATCTATTCCATTAAACTCTACTCCACTCTATGACACTGCATTCCATGATACTCCGCTCTATGATGATCTATTCCATTAAACTCTACTCCACTCTATAACACTGCATTCCATGATACTCCGCTCTATGATGATTTATTCCATTAAACTCTACTCCACTCTATGACACTGCATTCCTTGATACTCCGCTCTGTGGTAAATAATTTAATTACCGGGACTTAATTTGATACAGAAAAATAATAAAAATACCTCAGTAAAATAAGAGGCAAAATCCGTGGTATTAGAGGTTCGGAATGGGCTTTATTCCAATGGACGATTCGAATCGTGGACTCCAAGTTCCATCACCACGGAGGTTCAGGAAGTGAAGTACCTTACTTTATTGATAAGTAATCACTTTTATACAATAGGCATTACAGTGAAGCAAATGCAGGAGGCGTAACAATTGATAGTAAAGATAAAACATACATGCGTAGCAAAAGTGGGCGTAACTGGGTGTAACTAAAGAACGTCATCAGGTATGATGTCATAATAGGGTGGTTCCATGAAAGAATTTCGCAATGTCAGCAGAAATACTTGGCAGAAATGCGCGCGCAGCAGCATGACGTGTGATTGACGTGCAACTAGGGGGTGAAGGGGACTTGACATTTAGCTCTACATGTGGCGACAGAAGTCTGGAGGGTCAAGTCAACCTAATCCCAAATCATATCTAACATCCTATGTTTAAAGAACTATGTTATCCAAAAGAGAGGTCTCTTAGAGTAGAATCTTATTCTATACTGACTGTGAGTGCGTGTACAAGAGTCTAAGTGTCTACACTAGATGTGAGGGCAGAAATCTTCCATAGTAATAGGGCTATGAATTACTTGCATAAAGACAGAGAAGCCGGGCCCTTTGCTCGGTAGCTGGAAGAATGTTTACTTAAACTACTAGACAGGAATGCATTGGGCAGGGAGCGGAGCAGATAATTTCGAAGGTGAAATACAGTTTTTGGCAGGCAACAGGCTGATGTCAGGCACCGTGAGCCGCGCAGGGAATGAAACAAAGTTCACGGTCACAGATGCAGGCTCAGACTGGAGCTTTCAGAGGCAGAAGGCAAGAAAAGCTTGATGACAGAATCAGGGCCTACTTGCCTGGACTGTAAAATGGCATAAGTGAACCATATAAAGCCGGTGGCCTTTCATACTTAGGAATGGAATATCCGGCCCATTCATGGCGGATCTGAAAGAGGACATGTTGACGGTGGACGCACATGTGTTTGCGTCTTCATAACTGGAACTGGAGGGAACATACATGTACTTGTGATTCATACATGAAACCGTTGGGGTCCAAGATAGGGGACATAACTGATCAGAAAAATCCATATTTCCACAGCTCTATGATGATCTATTCCATTAAACTCTACTCCACTCTATGACACTACATTCCATGATACTCCGCTCTATGATGATCTATTCCATTAAACTCTACTCCACTCAATGACACTACATTCCATGATACTCCGCTCTATGATGATCTATTCCATTAAACTCTACTCCACTCTATGACACTACATTTCATGATACTCCGCTCAATGATGATCAATTCCATTAAACTCTACTCCACTCCATGACACTACATTCCATGATACTCCACTCTATGATGATCTATTCCATTAAACTCTACTCCACTCTATAACACTGCATTCCATGATACTCCGCTCTATGATGATCTATTCCATTAAACTCTACTCCACTCTATGACACTACATTCCATGATACTCCGCTGTATGATGATCAATTCCATTAAACTCTACTCCACTCTATGACACTACATTCCATGATACTCCGCTCTATGATGATCGATTCCATTAAACTCTACTCCACTCTATGACACTACATTCCATGATACTCCGCTCTTTGATGATCGATTCCATTAAACTCTACTCCACTCTATGACACTACAATCCATGATACTCCGCTCTATGATGATCTATTCCATTAAACTCTACTCCACTCTATGACACTACATTCCATGATACTCCGCTCTATGATGATCTATTCCATTAAACTCTACTCCACTCTATGACACTACATTCCATGATACACCGCTCTCTGATGATCTATTCCATTAAACTCTACTCCACTCTATGACACTACATTCCATGATACTCCGCTCTATGTTGATCGATTCCATTAAACTCTACTCCACTCTATAACACTACATTCCATGATACTCCGCTCTATGATGATCGATTCCATTAAACTCTACTCCACTCTATGACACTACATTCCATGATACTCCGCTCTATGATGATCGATTCCATTAAACTCTACTCTACTCTATGACACTACAATCCATGATACTCTGCTCCATGATAATCGGTTCCATTGAACTCTACTCCAATCTATGACACTACATTCCATGATACTCCGCTCTATGATGTTCGATTCCATTAAACTCTACTCCACTCTATGACACTACATTCCATGATACTCCGCTCTATGATGATCGATTCCATTAAACTCTACTCCACTCTATGACACTACAATCCATGATACTCCGCTCTATGATGATCGATTCCATTAAACTCTACTCCACTCTATGACACTACATTCCATGATGCTCCGCTCTATGATGATCTATTCCATTAAACTCTACTCCACTCTATGACACTACATTCCATGATACTCCGGTCTATGATGATCGATTCCATTAAACTCTACTCCCCTCTATGACACTACAATCCATGATACTCCACTCTATGATGATCGATTCCATTAAACTCTACTCCACTCTATGACACTACATTCCATGATACTCCGCTCTATGATGATCGATTCCATTAGACTCTACTCCACTCTATGACACTACAATCCATGATACTCCGCTCTATGATGATCTATTCCATTAAACTCTACTCCACTCTATGACACTACATTCCATGATACTACGCTCTATGATGATCTATTCCATTAAACTCTACTCCAGTCTATGACACTACAGTCCATGATACTCCGCTCAATGATGATCTATTCCATTAAACTCTACTCCACTCTATGACACTACAATCCATGATACTCCGCTCTATGATGATCGATTCCATTAAACTCTACTCCTCTCTAAGGCACTACAATCCATGATACTCCACTCTATGATGATCGATTCCATTAAACTCTACTCCACTCTATAATACTACATTCCATGATACTCCGCTCTATGATGATCTATTCCATTAAACTCTACTCCACTCTATGACACTACATTCCATGATACTCCGCTCTATGATGATCGATTCCATTAAACTCTACTCTATGACACTACATTCCATGATACTCCGCTCTATGATGATCTATTCCATTAAACTCTACTCTACTCTATGATACTACATTCCATGATACTCCGCTCTATGATTATATATTCCATTGAACTCTACTCCACTCTATGACACTACATTCCATGATACTCCGCTCTATGATGATCTATTCCATGAAACTCTACTCCACTCTATAACACTACATTCGATGATACTCCGCATGATGATCTATTCCATTAAACTCTACTCCACTCTATGACACTGCATTCCATGATACTCCGCTCTATGATGATCTATTCCATTAAACTCTACTCCACTCTATGACACTGAATTCCATGATATCCGCTCTATGATGATCTATTCCATTAAACTCTACTCCACTCTATCACACTACATTCCATGATACTCCGCTCTATGATGATCTATTCCATTAACCTCTACTCCACTCTATGACACTACATTCCATGATACTCCGCTCTATGATGATCTATTCCATTAAAGTCTACTCCACTCTATGACACTGCATTCCATGATACTCCGCTCTATGATGATCTATTCCATTAAACTCTACTCCACTCTATAACACTGCATTCCATGATACCCCGCTCTATGATGATTTATTCCATGAAACTCTACTCCACTCTATGACACTGCATTCCTTGATACTCCGCTCTATGATGATCGATTCCATTAAACTCTACTCTACTCTTTGACACTACAATCCATGATACTCTGCTCCATGATAATCGGTTCCATTGAACTCTACTTCAATCTATGACACTACATTCCATGATACTCCGCTCTATGATGATCGATTCCATTAAACTCTACTCCACTCTATGACACTACATTCCATGATACTCCGCTCTATGATGATCGATTCCATTAAACTCTACTCCACTCTATGACACTACAATCCATGATACTCCGCTCTATGATGATCGATTCCATTAAACTCTACTCCACTCTATGACACTACATTCCATGATGCTCCGCTCTATGATGATCTATTCCATTAAACTCTACTCCACTCTGAAGGACTGGGTCTTCTTAAGACCCAGCGGTGCCAGGGGACAACACCTGAAACCTTCGTGGGTTACCTGTTCTGGCGTACAAGACACAGAGACACGGGACACTTCCAGCGACGTCAGAGATCAGCGTTTATTTACTGCAGGGATACAGAGGTCACAAGAAGTACACAGCGTGTAGGTTCTCGGAGACTGCTTCAATTTCGTAGAAGTGGGTCGCTCCTTTTATACACGTTTTTGCCATAGCACAACATAGTGAACAAAGATTCAACTCGGTTCCCACAGTAAACTTCAAAAGGGTCGCATTCATGTTTCAGGAGGCCGGAACATAATTACAACAGTCCTTGCCGGTTCCCAACTGTAAAAACATATCCCCTCCGCAATAAACACATTTCTTCTTAACCATAAACACATTAAGGAAGGACGAAAAACAGAATGCGAGGAAAGGGCAAGAATGCACAACAGGTTAAGAAAGAGTGTTAGGGTAATAAAGGAAACTCGATAGGGATCAAAGGCCTCGTGTCTAATGTATGCGTGACTGAGACAATAGACCGGAGCGGCAAGATGAGCCTCGAGCGGGGCCATCTGCCTTACTCGTGTCATTCCCCTCATCGTAAAGTCACCTCAAAGAAACACGTGTCCTTCGTACTATCTTGGAAGTCCCAGGGTCACGAAGCGGAGAAAAGCCCGTTCGCTGGCTACTTGAGGGCAAGAAACAAAATGGACGCTGTGTCTAAAATGGAACCCGAGGGTTCGAATGAACGAACACAAAAATGAGACGAACCGTACAAGGTTGCACAGCGAAACTTCGCACGCCCACTGTACTCGTCATTTGCGGTTCATAGATACCACACTCGTCCATATTCGTCACTACTCAAAAAGTGCCGTCCCGTCTCATACGGAACCTCAGACGCTCCTTTTGCCCTCATGTAGGCAAGCACTAGTCTAGATCGGAATCTATATCGATATTCATCAGATCGTTCAGATGCTGCTGAAACATCATTCTATCCATCAATGTCTCCTTGGTAACAGATGGCCGCCTTATACACGTCGCAGCACATAGGCCACATAAGGCAGGACCACACTGCACACAAAGACAACACGTGAACAGAAACGCTACAACAGCCCCTACAATCATCAGAATACTCCAACCCCAAGTTGACATCAGGCCCCAAAACCATCCTAGAAGCGTCCAATTACCTTCGTCCACGTGTATGGACTCGGAAATCTTATGCAACTTCGAGATGGCTTGATATACAGTCGGAGCATTGTCAGGGATGAAAATGCAACAACTAGAATGGATAATTTTGCACACACCCCCTCGATCTGCAAGAACAACGTCTAGAACCATACGGTTCTGTAACGTCATGAGTCTATCCGCCTGTAGTTCCGCTGTTAGATTACCAAGGGCGTTTGCAGTAATATTAGCAGTCGATTCCACCACACGGGTCAACTGTCTTAGGTTCCTACTATTGACCATAGGTCCCCAAAACGGCAGGAAACCCTTAAAGAAGTCTCCTGCTTCTTGACCAGCAGTATCCTCTTTGCTAATTACGCCTCTCACGACTCTGGTTTTGTGATAGTCCGAAGCAACTGTGAAGGTCGGAGGTAAGAGATTCGCAATATAACAGGTACCCGAGAAGTCGCGGGGTAACCATGTATATGCGCGCTCATAACACACAAAATAGGTGCCCTTGGCGGTCAGAAAAACAGGGGAGGAGAGCATCGGTAGGACATACGTTTCAGTGCAAGCACTGTTCCCAAGTTGTGCTCTCGGATTTCGACCCAAACCTTGCAAGCAGAAATTACCAAGGTGCGGTACAATCCATATCGGGGATGAGCTCTTCAACTGTCTATCTCCCACTGACGTACCATACTCAGCCTCACTCAGATCCTTATAAGCCTGCACTTCTTCGTCTGGAATGAGTGATGGATCGAAAACATCTCTATCCAGATCTGCTATGGCTATCGCCAGAGGCTTGTAGTATGGACCAGGACCAGACTTGACAGATCGTGGCTCTCGACTGGGGTAGGAGTCTAGTGCACTACGGAACATGGTTTGAAATGCTCGAGCTGAACCCTGGGAACTGTACGGAAGGACCAAGTACGGAATACCCCTATCCATGGTGTGTGGCATTAACCCACATACCCAACAATTTGTAGTATTCACCACTAACTGATGCTGATGTAGGAGTTGAACAAAAGAATTATTCCTGAATTCCGCACGTCTAGCCTGTTCGTGTTGAGGCAAAGGATGAAAAGAATGTGGGGAAACAGTAGTGAGGGAACTCAGGTTAGGAGAAAAGGTAGGCGAAACAGAAGGCATGAATTGCGATACCCCAAAATACACTCCGCCCACCAATAACATAGATACAGTTAGGAATAACCAAAACACCTGTAACAGAAAACATTTTGTTCGTGCGACCCTCAATAACTCTGATCTCTGTGCCAATACCCTTTCTTCTTCCACCAGCTTAGAGAATGCCATCCTCTACAAACCGTCCGTGACGTTCTTGACACACTTCGTTCTGAGCAGCGATTATCAATCCCCAGGAGTTCCCAGGAATCGACAAAAGTAACCAACCTAACGTCAGAAACCTGCTAAACAGAAAGAAGTGCCCGCACGGCCCTACGGTAACCCAGATGACGAGGTTCAAATTTGTTACAAGTCTCTTTAGCAGTGGACAACACGAAAAAAAACTCAAGAAGAAAGGATGTAATTGTTCATAACATTGGTAACGTCAAAACCACTATACTATCAATTTTTATTAGTCCTTGAAGTCCTTGAACGAAGAAAGTATCGATTTCTTCCAGGTTGAGTTTGCTCTACGAACAATTGTTCAGACGGCGCAGCAGTGTTCAATGAAGCAGATGACGAGTCGGACCTTGGGTTTTCTGCTACTGATGACTCCACTTGTGGATCTGGCAATGACGAATCCTCCACAAGTTGAGCGTCGCTGAAGGGCACAAAACGCGAAGGGGTCTCAGTCTCTTCGGCCGAAATCCCAGTTCTCACCCAACCGTCAGTTGGTAAGGGGATCGGTACCTTCTTTGTATGACTGGCGTGGACCCAATGTTTCCGGCCCTCCAGTCGTACCGCTGTCCTCGTCGTCAATAGGACTAAGTGGGGTCCAACAAATCTTGGCTCCAGATTACGCTTCCGGCCGAAATTGCGGGTGACTACCCAGTCACCTGGCCGGAGCTGATGTCCAGGACCCTCTGTCTGCGCCGGTAGAGCTTCAAAGACCTGTTGATGAATTAATCGTAGTTTAGTGGTCAAATCATACAAATAATCGATCAACATTGGATATTCAAGACTATCAAAAGCCCTAGGTCTCGGGACTCCCCAAATATTCGCAGGGCGACCGAACACAATCTCATATGGGCTGAGCCCTACTCGAGAGTGTACAGTCGCTCTGGTCGATAGGAGAGCCAGAGGCAAGGCATCCGGCCATGACAGACCAGTCGAAGCCTGTATCTTAGCGAGTTTCAGCTTCAGGGTACCATTGTACCCTTCAACCAAACCCGCTGCCTGAGGATGGTTGGCACTGTGGAATTTTTGCTTTATTCCAAGGCCCTTACACACACTCTGCATTACACTTCCCACAAACTCACTTCCATTATCTGACCACACAATCCGCGGCATTCCATACCTAGGGAAGTATTCCTTTAACAAGATTTTTGCTGTGGACAGGGCAGTATTATCCTTGAGAGGATAGGCCTCAATCCATCTGGAGAACGCACAAACCACAACCAAAACGTACTTCAGGTTATTGCATCTCTCCATATGGATAAAGTCCAGCTGGATAACCTCAAAGGGACAGGTAGGAGGAGCGAAATGACCAGGGGGAGTGGGAGTGCCTTTTCCTGGATTGTGCATCAAACACACCATACAATTCTTAACCACTCGTTCGGCACACTTAGCAATACCATCATTCTTCCACACAGGAGACAAAAACTTGCATATTCCTTTCGCACTGATATGTGACAACCCATGAGCCATCGTCACAACAGCTAACACGTATGCATCTGGAAGCATCCATCTCTGACATTCCGTCAGATCAACCCAACATCCATGCATATCCAATTTCCCTGTACTTTCTTTCCACTTGGTCTTTTCAGCTTCAGTAGCTCCATTCTGAATTTCTTTCACACTCTCAACCGTATTTTCACACATACCAGTCTCTTCCGGCCATCTCACTGAACTCGTAACATACATTCGAGTCGCAAGATTCTTAGCCGTTTCTTTAGCAATCTCATCCGCAAATGCATTACCACGACCAACATCATCCGTCACTTTCCGGTGCGCACTACATTTGACAATCGCCACTTGTTTAGGCAATGTAAGTGCATCCAAAAGGTCGTTCACTAGTTGCCCATGTTGGATCTTCGTACCATGCGATGTCATGAATCCTCTCTCTCTCCACAACCTTCCGAAGTTGTGCGCAACACCAAACGCATACTGACTATCGGTAAACACATTCACACGCTTTCCTTTCGACAGAACACACGCTCTCGTTAATGCAATTAATTCTGCCGCTTGTGCTGAATTCTGGTTCAATCTCGCAGCTTCCACAACCGTGCTCAATGTCACCACAGCATACGCGGTCGTCACATCACCATTCGGCAACTTGAAGCAGGAGCCATCCACATACAGAGTACCATCGGGATCTGACAAGGGAGTGTTTTTCAGGTCCACACGACCTTTTGTTTCTTCCTCAGTTCGTAAATAACAATCATGGGACAGCACATTATCTGATTCCATATTAATCGGCAACAATGTCGCCGGATTCAGTACGTTACAGCGCTTAATCTGAATATGACTTGCCAAAAGGGTAAGCTCATACCCAGACAACCGTGCACTCGTTAGATGTTGAGTCTTTGTCCGATTCAAGAGTGTATCGACTGCATGCGGAACCATTACTATGAGCATATTGTCCATGACCAAACCTGCGGACTGTCGAATAGACGCCGCAGCTGCCGCCGTCGCCCTCAAGCAACTTGGCAACGCTCTAGCTACTGGGTCTAAGATCGAGGAAAAATATGCACACGGACGCTGCTTATCACCAAATTGTTGCGTTAAAACACTCAACGCACAACCATCCCTCTCATGGACGTATAATGTGAAAGGCTTACTGTAATCAGGAGTACCTAACACAGGAGCCGAACACAGTGCGTCACGCAGTTCAGAAAAACTTTTCTGACATTCCTCCGTCCAAGGCAAAGGAGTCGAAACGTCCTTGCACGTGAGAGCTACCAATGGTTTCGCCAGCAGTGAAAAATTCGGGATCCACTGTCTGCAGTACGATGTGATACCTAAAAAGGCACGCACATCTCTCTGAGTTGTCGGCACAGTCATTCGAGCAATTGCTGCAATTCTTTCAGGGGTCAACCTTCTTCCCGCCTTTGACAATAAGTGACCGAGGTAGGTTACTTCTTGACAACAATATTGTAGTTTGGAAGGTGACACTTTATGATGTAAGTCGCAAAGGTGCTGTAACAGAGACACTGTAGCAGATTGACAAAGCTGTTCAGTATCAGCAGCAATTAACAGATCATCAACGTACTGAATCAAGGCTGCACCAGCCGGTAACACAAACGCATCGAGTTGACTTTTAAGAGCTTGACTGTAGATTGATGGACTCTCACAGTAGCCCTGTGGAGCGCGTTTGAATCTAAAGCTACGCCCACCTAATGAGAAACCGAACAAGTCTCTGCTTTCTACAGCAATCGGAATACTGAAGAACGCATTCTTCAGATCAATGACCGAGAACCATGATGCAGTGGCTGGAATCAGAGTCAATAAAGCTGTAATGTCCGGTACCACAGGAAACTGCGGAACGACAACTTTGTTTACCTCTCGTAGGTCAATAACTAAACGGTACACGGGAGGCTTGGAGGGATCCGTTCGTTTCAGAATGGGCAACACGGGACTATTGCACACATTACCTCGTGTCTCCTCAATAACATCTTTGCCGATCAGATCGTGAATGATCGCTAACAGTGCCCTTTCACCATCAAGGGAGATACGGTACTGAGGTATACGTGGCAAACGCGCACCCACTTTTAGTTGGACAACATAAGGTGGTATATCCAACAGGCCCACATCATTGGGACCTGTTGCCCACAAGGAATCTGGAAGAGACCTCAATTCCGATGGGAGCTTGTCGATCGATAAATACATAGGGGAAATCACGCTCTTACCCAACGTAAGCTCCACACCCGTAGGAGAACAGTACAAAGTCGCATGTAACCTTTTCAACAGGTCTAAGCCCAAAAGATTCTCACCACAACCAGTAGTCAAAATCAAAGGAGCTTCCAGCTCATGAGTCCCAATTGTAAGGGGCAAAGGGCTAGAGACCGGATTGCGAACGGGGGCGCCAGAAAATCCAACGGAAACATTCGTTAAGCCAGACAAAGGCACGCCAGGGAGTTTAGAATGCATGATGGAACTTTTCGCTGCACCAGTGTCCAACAGAAAAGGCTCAACAACGCCCAAAGTGGCTACTGCAACATAAGGCCCTCTCTGATCAACCGGAACTGATACTTCTCCCTTCCTTTGTCTACGGCTGTCCTAGTAGATACCATCCGTATCAACATCACATTCAACATAATGATCGTCCACATGATACTGTGTAGACCGACCGGACGATGATTCGCGTCGATCGAAACAATTCTGCGAATCTGAAGACGTCGCAAAGCGTTCGGTCTGGTTCTGAGTAACTCCGCGACCTCTACCACGAGGAGCCTGTTGAGGACCACCACGTCCTCCTCGAGCTGACACACCATTGGACCTATCACGTAGAACCGGACAATCAAACTTCAAATGGCCTTCTCCACGACAATATGCGCACTGATTATATCCCAGCGCAGTGCGAGGCGCAGGCGAAGCATTGCGCTGCTGTGGTCTAGAGAACTGTGATTGCGATCTATTTGACTGCTGCGTATCGTTGAAATTCGAACGCGGCGGATAAGCTTGCTGCAGCAAGACCTTAGTTTTGAGATCCTTAGTTTTCTTTTCTGCACGCTCACTTTCTTCTTTTTCTCTATTTTCGTAATATTGGGCCGTAGCCAATATTTGGGCAGTGGTAGAAACAGCCCACGCACTCTCAGAATTCTTCAACTTGTTGCTCAAGTCGGGCAACAAATTCGATACAAATTTGTCAACGAACAACCGCTGACCACCCTCAGAACCCATATCCTGACCACTATGATCAATGAACGCTTCTTCGAACCTAGTGAAGAAGTCGGACACACTTTCTTCCTTCTTTTGCCTGCATGCTGATAGTTTGTCCCAATTGACGCGCATCGCTGGCATAAGCGTCTTCATGAGGGTAATAATCCTCTGGGGCAAAGCCGTAATAACCTGTTCAGGTTTGGCCCCACCGACCTGCCGGGCATCTGCCGCTGTAAGGGCAGCCCAGTCACCGCCTAACTCGGCAACATGATTCTCATGACGTATTTTCGCCCAAACCGGCTGAGGCACCACATTACCGAACAGCATATCAATATCGGCTAGGTTCATAACTGTAGCATCCACCAATTGGGACAGCTCCTTATAATAACCCGCAGGGTTCTTACGAGGATCAGGTAGGGATTGCTTCACTTGCAAAACTTCCGATCGCTTCCAAGGGAGGTGTATCCACACTCTCTGGAAATGCGGTTGGACAGGAGGGTTAGCAGCAGCATCACCTGGCATCCACACTGGGGGAACTTCTCGCATTGGATACTGACCAGGTTGTGCCATCCATTCCGCGGTCGCGTCTTTGAACAGTGCACGTGGTTGCACTGTACATCGAAATGACAACAAACGTTCTAAAGCTTCTCGGACTTTGTCGCCTACGATGACACCCGTGGAAAACCGGAGCTGTAGCTCGGAAACCTCAGGTGGTATATCATCAGCCATATCATCATCCCACTCCTCTTTTAATGACTTACACAATTCTTCGAACACAAATCGTTGCGTGGGCGCATTGAACTGAGAAAATGTTTCGAACACTACACGTGGGGTGTATCTAACAGGGTTGCGAATCCATCTGCGCGCCGTCTTTACCAACGACTCACGTTCCCTATCGTCAGGAAGCTGACTGCGTCTTTGAGCAACATCCGAAAGAGTCGAGCCAAGTATCGGCCCAAAGAACGGAGAATAAAGAGAAGCAACAGCAGTCAAGAGACGACTACGAACAGAAGGAGAGGAGGAAGAAGACGAAGGTGTAGCAGCCATAGGGGCAGAAACAGCAGAGGTAGACGCAGCAGCAGGAGTAGCAGGAACGACAGGCTGAGGAGGGACTTGAAAAGGTGCAACAGGGAGAGAAACCGGACCAAGGGGATGTACGATCTGTGGCCCAAGGGGATTCGGGAGTACAGGAGGAACGGCAGGCTGACCAGCAGCCGCCAAAACAGCAGGTTGAGGAAGAGGGGGATTAACAAGACCCATAACATCAGGAGCATAAGGAGGTGGCGATTTCATCAAATAAGACAAAAGCGAATCTTCTACCGATTCTTCTCCTGTTTTATCGATCGCAGAAGGTAGCGATGGATAACATTTGTCCACTAACATATGGTGAAGCCGAGCACTAACTTCTTGCTCCTTCTCATTCTTATCTAACTGATACTGTTCTGCATTACGTACCACCGTAATGGCACCTTCTCGTTTATTTTTCTTGTTCTGTTTGATTTCTTTCTGCTTGGCCTCTTTCCGCCATAACCGGAAGGAATCAAACATAGCCGGCCTAGCTTTCTTTTTAAACAATTTCGCTTCCAAGTTATCTAAAATGGCAGTCTCGAAACTACCATGAGGTGGCCAACTAAGGACACCATCCTTTTTAGTATAACGAACCCAATATTCATTATATACGATAGGACCCACACCATGGCGACTATAGAGCTCATAAAGCGGAGTTCCAACCGGAGGTATCGGGCAAGAATCCTCCAGCCGGGAATCCATGCTGCAACATTTGAGAAACCCAAACAAAGTACTACGGCCAGGCATCGTGCACACTAGCCAAGTATACAAACTTCAAGGGCTATCGAATTACGATGTCCTCGCAAAAATGCAAGACCCTCGGTTTTTGGCAATTGCAATCGTCAAATAAAACCCAACAACTAAGAACCAACAACTAAGGACCACAAATGCAATGGAACCATGCAAACAACAAAGCAACACTGGGAGCGACCCACAAATACTTAACTGAGAGAGAGCAATGGCGTCGCCAGGAAGGCCCGTCTATCGTCTCGCCGTACAAAGGACTACGCCAAGCGCCAACCAGGTCGACAGTCAGGGCATCGGTCCGTCGCAGCCGTCAGGAGGCGGGGGATCTTCGCGGAAAGGACGTCGGGCCACTTATTTCGACAACTGGATCGATGAAGCGGGGTGCACCTTCCCTCGGAGATTTCACACGAAGCTCCTCACGATCGTCGGGCTTTGGACCGGTACCGTTGATGTCGCCCCACGTTGGGCGCCAACTGAAGGACTGGGTCTTCTTAAGACCCAGCGGTGCCAGGGGACAACACCTGAAACCTTCGTGGGTTACCTGTTCTGGCGTACAAGACACAGAGACACGGGACACTTCCAGCGACGTCAGAGATCAGCGTTTATTTACTGCAGGGATACAGAGGTCACAAGAAGTACACAGCGTGTAGGTTCTCGGAGACTGCTTCAATTTCGTAGAAGTGGGTCGCTCCTTTTATACACGTTTTTGCCATAGCACAACATAGTGAACAAAGATTCAACTCGGTTCCCACAGTAAACTTCAAAAGGGTCGCATTCATGTTTCAGGAGGCCGGAACATAATTACAACAGTCCTTGCCGGTTCCCAACTGTAAAAACATATCCCCTCCGCAATAAACACATTTCTTCTTAACCATAAACACATTAAGGAAGGACGAAAAACAGAATGCGAGGAAAGGGCAAGAATGCACAACAGGTTAAGAAAGAGTGTTAGGGTAATAAAGGAAACTCGATAGGGATCAAAGGCCTCGTGTCTAATGTATGCGTGACTGAGACAATAGACCGGAGCGGCAAGATGAGCCTCGAGCGGGGCCATCTGCCTTACTCGTGTCATTCCCCTCATCGTAAAGTCACCTCAAAGAAACACGTGTCCTTCGTACTATCTTGGAAGTCCCAGGGTCACGAAGCGGACAAAAGCCCGTTCGCTGGCTACTTGAGGGCAAGAAACAAAATGGACGCTGTGTCTAAAATGGAACCCGAGGGTTCGAATAAACGAACACAAAAATGAGACGAACCGTACAAGGTTGCACAGCGAAACTTCGCACGCCCACTGTACTCGTCATTTGCGGTTCATAGATACCACACTCGTCCATATTCGTCACCACTCAAAAAGTGCCGTCCCGTCTCATACGGAACCTCAACTCTATGACACTACATTCCATGATACTCCGGTCTATGATGATCGATTCCATTAAACTCTACTCCCCTCTATGACACTACAATCCATGATACTCCACTCTATGATGATCGATTCCATTAGACTCTACTCCACTCTATGACACTACAATCCATGATACTCCGCTCTATGATGATCTATTCCATTAAACTCTCCTCCACTCTATGACACTACATTCCATGATACTACGCTCTATGATGATCTATTCCATTAAACTCTACTCCAGTCTATGACACTACAGTCCATGATACTCCGCTCAATGATGATCTATTCCATTAAACTCTACTCCACTCTATGACACTACAATCCATGATACTCCGCTCTATGATGATCGATTCCATTAAACTCTACTCCTCTCTAAGGCACTACAATCCATGATACTCCACTCTATGATGATCGATTCCATTAAACTCTACTCCACTCTATAATACTATATTCCATGATACTCCGCTCTATGATGATCTATTCCATTAAACTCTACTCCACTCTATGACACTACATTCCATGATACTCCGCTCTATGATGATCGATTCCATTAAACTCTACTCTATGACACTACATTCCATGATACTCCGCTCTATGATGATCTATTCCATTAAACTCCACTCTACTCTATGACACTACATTCCATGATACTCCGCTCTATGATGATATATTCCATTAAACTCTACTCCACTCTATGACACTACATTCCATGATACTCCGCTCTATGATGATCTATTCCATTAAACTCTACTCCACTCTATAACACTACATTCGATGATACTCCGCATGATGATCTATTCCATTAAACTCTACTCCACTCTATGACACTGCATTCCATGATACTCCGCTTTATGATGATCTATTCCATTAAACTCTACTCCACTCTATGACACTGAATTCCATGATATCCGCTCTATGATGATCTATTCCATTAAACTCTACTCCACTCTATGACACTACATTCCATTATACTCCGCTCTATGATGATCTATTCCATTAACCTCTACTCCACTCTATGACACTACATTCCATGATACTCCGCTCTATGATGATCTATTCCATTAAACTCTACTACACTCTATGACACTGCATTCCATGATACTCCGCTCTATGATGATCTATTCCATTAAACTCTACTCCACTCTATAACACTGCATTCCATGATACCCCGCTCTATGATGATTCATTCCATTAAACTCTACTCCACTCTATGACACTGCATTCCTTGATACTCCGCTCTATGATGATCTATTCCATTGAACTCTACTCCACTCTATGACACTACATTCCATGATACTCCGCTCTATGATGATCTATTCCATTAAACTCTACTCCACTCTATGACACTACATTCCATGATACTCCGCTCTATGATGATCTATTCCATTAAACTCTACTCCACTCTATGACACTACATTCCATGATACTCCGCTCAATGATGATCAATTCCATTAAACTCTACTCCACTCCATGACACTACATTCCATGATACTCCACTCTATGATGATCTATTCCATTAAACTCTACTCCACTCTATACCACTGCATTCCATGATACACAGCTCTATGATGATCTATTCCATTAAACTCTACTCCTCTCTGTGACACTACATTCCATGATACTCCGCTGTATGATGATCTATTCCATTAAACTCTACTCCACTCTATGACACTACATTCCATGATACTCCGCTCTATGATGATCTATTCCATTACACTCTACTCTACTCTATGACACTACAATCCATGATACTCTGCTCTATGATGATCGATTCCATTGAACTCTACTCCAATCTATGACACTACATTCCATGATACTCCGCTCTATGAAGATCGATTCCATTAAACTCTACTCCACTCTATGACACTACATTCCATGATACTCCGCTCTATGATGATCGATTCCATTAAACTCTACTCCACTCTATGACACTACAATCCATGATACTCCGCTCTATGATGATCGATTCCATTAAACTCTACTCCACTCTATGACACTACATTCCATGATGCTCCGCTCTATGATGATCTATTCCATTAAACTCTACTCCACTCTATGACACTACATTCCATGATACTCCGGTCTATGATGATCGATTCCATTAAACTCTACTCCCCGCTATGACACTACAATCCATGATACTCCACTCCATGATGATCGATTCCATTAAACTCTACTCCACTCTATGACACTACATTCCATGATACTCCGCTCTATGATGATCGATTCCATTAGACTCTACTCCACTCTATGACACTACAATCCATGATACTCCGCTATATGATGATCTATTCCATTAAACTCTACTCCACTCTATGACACTACATTCCATGATACTCCGCTCTATGATGATCTATTCCATTAAACTCTACTCCAGTCTATGACACTACATTCCATGATACTCCGCTCAATGATGATCTATTCCATTAAACTCTACTCCACTCTATGACACTACAATCCATGATACTCCGCTCTATGATGATCGATTCCATTAAACTCTACTCCTCTCTAAGGCACTACAATCCATGATACTCCACTCTATGATGATCGAATCCATTAAACTCTACTCCACTCTATGACACTACATTCCATGATACTCCGCTCTATGATGATCGATTCCATTAAACTCTACTCCACTCTATGACACTACATTCCATGATACTCCGCTCTATGATGATCTATTCCATTACACTCTACTCTACTCTATGACACTACAATCCATGATACTCTGCTCTATGATGATCGATTCCATTGAACTCTACTCCAATCTATGACACTACATTCCATGATACTCCGCTCTATGATGATCGATTCCATTAAACTCTACTCCACTCTATGACACTACATTCCATGATACTCCGCTCTATGATGATCGATTCCATTAAACTCTACTCCACTCTATGACACTACAATCCATGATACTCCGCTCTATGATGATCGATTCCATTAAACTCTACTCCACTCTATAACACTACATTCCATGATGCTCCGCTCTATGATGATCTATTCCATTAAACTCTACTCCACTCTATGACACTACATTCCATGACGCTCCGCTCTATGATGATCTATTCCATTAAACTCTACTCCACTCTATGACACTACATTCCATGATACTCCGGTCTATGATGATCGATTCCATTAAACTCTACTCCCCGCTATGACACTACAATCCATGATACTCCACTCCATGATGATCGATTCCATTAAACTCTACTCCACTCTATGACACTACATTCCATGATACTCCGCTCTATGATGATCAATTCCATTAGACTCTACTCCACTCTATGACACTACAATCCATGATACTCCGCTATATGATGATCTATTCCATTAAACTCTACTCCACTCTATGACACTACATTCCATGATACTCCGCTCTATGATGATCTATTCCATTAAACTCTACTCCAGTCTATGACACTACATTCCATGATACTCCGCTCAATGATGATCTATTCCATTAAACTCTACTCCACTCTATGACACTACAATCCATGATACTCCGCTCTATGATGATCGATTCCATTAAACTCTACTCCTCTCTAAGGCACTACAATCCATGATACTCCACTCTATGATGATCGATTCCATTAGACTCTACTCCACTCTATGACACTACAATCCATGATACTCCGCTATATGATGATCTATTCCATTAAACTCTACTCCACTCTATGACACTACATTCCATGATACTCCGCTCTATGATGATCTATTCCATTAAACTCTACTCCAGTCTATGACACTACATTCCATGATACTCCGCTCAATGATGATCTATTCCATTAAACTCTACTCCACTCTATGACACTACAATCCATGATACTCCGCTCTATGATGATCGATTCCATTAAACTCTACTCCTCTCTAAGGCACTACAATCCATGATACTCCACTCTATGATGATCGAATCCATTAAACTCTACTCCACTCTATGACACTACATTCCATGATACTCCGCTCTATGATGATCGATTCCATTAAACTCTACTCCACTCTATGACACTACATTCCATGATACTCCGCTCTATGATGATCTATTCTATTACACTCTACTCTACTCTATGACACTACAATCCATGATACTCTGCTCTATGATGATCGATTCCATTGAACTCTACTCCAATCTATGACACTACATTCCATGATACTCCGCTCTATGATGATCGATTCCATTAAACTCTACTCCACTCTATGACACTACATTCCATGATACTCCGCTCTATGATGATCGATTCCATTAAACTCTACTCCACTCTATGACACTACAATCCATGATACTCCGCTCTATGATGATCGATTCCATTAAACTCTACTCCACTCTATAACACTACATTCCATGATGCTCCGCTCTATGATGATCTATTCCATTAAACTCTACTCCACTCTATGACACTACATTCCATGACGCTCCGCTCTATGATGATCTATTCCATTAAACTCTACTCCACTCTATGACACTACATTCCATGATACTCCGGTCTATGATGATCGATTCCATTAAACTCTACTCCCCGCTATGACACTACAATCCATGATACTCCACTCCATGATGATCGATTCCATTAAACTCTACTCCACTCTATGACACTACATTCCATGATACTCCGCTCTATGATGATCGATTCCATTAGACTCTACTCCACTCTATGACACTACAATCCATGATACTCCGCTATATGATGATCTATTCCATTAAACTCTACTCCACTCTATGACACTACATTCCATGATACTCCGCTCTATGATGATCTATTCCATTAAACTCTACTCCAGTCTATGACACTACATTCCATGATACTCCGCTCAATGATGATCTATTCCATTAAACCCTACTCCACTCTATGACACTACAATCCATGATACTCCGCTCTATGATGATCGATTCCATTAAACTCTACTCCTCTCTAAGGCACTACAATCCATGATACTCCACTCTATGATGATCGAATCCATTAAACTCTACTCCACTCTATAACACTGCATTCCATGATACTCAGCTCTATGATGATCTATTCCATTAAACTCTACTCCTCTCTGTGACACTACATTCCATGATACTCCGCTGTATGATGATCTATTCCATTAAACTCTACTCCACTCTATGACACTACAATCCATGATACTCTGCTCTATGATGATCGATTCCATTAAACTCTACTTCACTCTATGACACTACATTCCATGATGCTCCGCTCTATGATGATCTATTCCATTAAACTCTACTCCACTCTATGACACTACATTCCATGATACTCCGGTCTATGATGATCGATTCCATTAAACTCTACTCCCCGCTATGACACTACAATCCATGATACTCTACTCCATGATGATCGATTCCATTAAACTCTACTCCACTCTATGACACTACATTCCATGATACTCCGCTCTATGATGATCGATTCCATTAGACTCTGCTCCACTCTATGACACTACAATCCATGATACTCCGCTATATGATGATCTATTCCATTAAACTCTACTCCACTCTATGACACTACATTCCATGATACTCCGCTCTATGATGATCTATTCCATTAAACTCTACTCCAGTCTATGACACTACATTCCATGATACTCCGCTCAATGATGATCTATTCCATTAAACTCTACTCCACTCTATGACACTACATTCCATGATACTCCGCTCTATGATGATCGATTCCATTAAACTCTACTCCACTCTATGACACTACATTCCATGATACTCCGCTCTATGATGATCGATTCCATTAAACTCTACTCCACTCTATGACACTACATTCCATAATACTCCGCTCTTTGATGATCGATTCCATTAAACTCTACTCCACTCTATCACACTACAATCCATGATACTCCGCTCTATGATGATCTATTCCATTAAACTCTACTCCACTCTATGACACTACATTCCATGATACTCTGCTCTATGATGATCTATTCCATTAAACTCTACTCCACTCTATGACACTACATTCCATGATACACCGCTCTCTTATGATCTATTCCATTAAACTCTACTCCACTCTATGACACTACATTCCATGATACTCCGCTCTATGTTGATCGATTCCATTAAACTCTACTCCACTCTATAACACTACATTCCATGATACTCCGCTCTATGATGATCGATTCCATTAAACTCTACTCTATGACACTACATTCCATGATACTCTGCTCTATGATGATCTATTCCATTAAACTCTACTCTACTCTATGACACTACATTCCATGATACTCCGCTCTATGATGATATATTCCATTGAACTCTACTCCACTCTATGACACTACATTCCATGATACTCCGCTCTATGATGATCTATTCCATTAAACTCTACTCCACTCTATAACACTACATTCGATGATACTCCGCATGATGATCTATTCCATTAAACTCTACTCCACTCTATGACACTGCATTCCATGATACTCCGCTCTATGATGATCTATTCCATTAAACTCTACTCCAATCTATGACACTACATTCCATGATACTCCGCTCTATGATGATCGATTCCATTAAACTCTACTCCACTCTATGACACTACATTCCATGATACTCCGCTCTATGATGATCGATTCCATTAAACTCTACTCCACTCTATGACACTACAATCCATGATACTCCGCTCTATGATGATCGATTCCATTAAACTCTACTCCACTCTATGACACTACATTCCATGATGCTCCGCTCTATGATGATCTATTCCATTAAACTCTACTCCACTCTATGACACTACATTCCATGATACTCCGGTCTATGATGATCGATTCCATTAAACTCTACTCCCCGCTATGACACTACAATCCATGATACTCCACTCCATGATGATCGATTCCATTAAACTCTACTCCACTCGATGACACTACATTCCATGATACTCCGCTCTATGATGATCGATTCCATTAGACTCTACTCCACTCTATGACACTACAATCCATGATACTCCGCTATATGATGATCTATTCCATTAAACTCTACTCCACTCTATGACACTACATTCCATGATACTCCGCTCTATGATGATCTATTCCATTAAACTCTACTCCAGTCTATGACACTACATTCCATGATACTCCGCTCAATGATGATCTATTCCATTAAACTCTACTCCACTCTATGACACTACATTCCATGATACTCCGCTCTATGATGATCGATTCCATTAAACTCTACTCCACTCTATGACACTACATTCCATGATACTCCGCTCTTTGATGATCGATTCCATTAAACTCTACTCCACTCTGTGACACTACAATCCATGATACTCCGCTCTATGATGATCTATTCCATTAAACTCTACTCCACTCTATGACACTACATTCCATGATACTCTGCTCTATGATGATCTATTCCATTAAACTCTACTCCACTCTATGACACTACATTCCATGATACACCGCTCTCTTATGATCTATTCCATTAAACTCTACTCCACTCTATGACACTACAATCCATGATACTCCGCTCTATGTTGATCGATTCCATTAAACTCTACTCCACTCTATAACACTACATTCCATGATACTCCGCTCTATGATGATCGATTCCATTAAACTCTACTCTATGACACTACATTCCATGATACTCCGCTCTATGATGATCTATTCCATTAAACTCTACTCTACTCTATGACACTACATTCCATGATACTCCGCTCTATGATGATATATTCCATTGAACTCTACTCCACTCTATGACACTACATTCCATGATACTCCGCTCTATGATGATCTATTCCATTAAACTCTACTCCACTCTATAACACTACATTCGATGATACTCCGCATGATGATCTATTCCATTAAACTCTACTCCACTCTATGACACTGTATTCCATGATACTCCGCTCTATGATGATCTATTCCATTAAACTCTACTCCACTCTATGACACTGAATTCCATGATATCCGCTCTATGATGATCTATTCCATTAAACTCTACTCCACTCTATCACACTACATTCCATGATACTCTGCTCTATGATGATCTATTCCATTAACCTCTACTCCACTCTATGACACTACATTTCATGATACTCCCCTCTATGATGATCTATTCCATTAAACTCTACTCCACTCTATGACACTGCATTCCATGATACTCCGCTCTATGATGATCTATTCCATTAAACTCTACTCCACTCTATAACACTGCATTCCATGATACCCCGCTCTATGATGATTTATTCCATTAAACTCTACTCCACTCTATGACACTGCATTCCTTGATACTCCGCTCTATGATGATCGATTCCATTAAACTCTACTCTACTCTATGACACTACAATCCATGATACTCTGCTCCATGATAATCGGTTCCATTGAACTCTACTCCAATCTATGACACTACATTCCATGATACTCCGCTCTATGATGATCGATTCCATTAAACTCTACTCCACTCTATGACACTACATTCCATGATACTCCGCTCTATGATGATCGATTCAATTAAACTCTACTCCACTCTATGACACTACAATCCATGATACTCCGCTCTATGATGATCGATTCCATTAAACTCTACTCCACTCTATGACACTACATTCCATGATGCTCCGCTCTATGATGATCTATTCCATTAAACTCTACTCCACTCTATGACACTACATTCCATGATACTCCGGTCTATGATGATCGATTCCATTAAACTCTACTCCCCTCTATGACACTACAATCCATGATACTCCACTCTATGATGATCGATTCCATTAAACTCTACTCCACTCTATGACACTACATTCCATGATACTCCGCTCTATGATGATCGATTCCATTAGACTCTACTCCCCTCTATGACACTACAATCCATGATACTCCGCTCTATGATGATCTATTCCATTAAACTCTACTCCACTCTATGACACTACATTCCATGATACTACGCTCTATGATGATCTATTCCATTAAACTCTACTCCAGTCTATGACACTACAGTCCATGATACTCCGCTCAATGATGATCTATTCCATTAAACTCTACTCCACTCTATGACACTACAATCCATGATACTCCGCTCTATGATGATCGATTCCATTAAACTCTACTCCTCTCTAAGGCACTACAATCCATGATACTCCACTCTATGATGATCGATTCCATTACACTCTACTCCACTCTATAATACTACATTCCATGATACTCCGCTCTATGATGATCTATTCCATTAAACTCTACTCCACTCTATGACACTACATTCCATGATACTCCGCTCTATGATGATCGATTCCATTAAACTCTACTCTATGACACTACATTCCATGATACTCCGCTCTATGATGATCTATTCCATTAAACTCTACTCTACTCTATGACACTACATTCCATGATACTCCGCTCTATGATGATATATTCCATTGAACTCTACTCCACTCTATGACACTACATTCCATGATACTCCGCTCTATGATGATCGATTCCATTAAACTCTACTCCACTCTATGACACTACATTCCATGATACTCCGCTCTATGATGATCGATTCCATTAAACTCTACTCCACTCTATGACACTACAATCCATGATACTCCGCTCTATGATGATCGATTCCATCAAACTCTACTCCACTCTATGACACTACATTCCATGATGCTCCGCTCTATGATGATCTATTCCATTAAACTCTACTCCACTCTATGACACTACATTCCATGATACTCCGGTCTATGATGATCGATTCCATTAAACTCTACTCCCCTCTATGACACTACAATCCATGATACTCCACTCTATGATGATCGATTCCATTAAACTCTACTCCACTCTATGACACTACATTCCATGATACTCCGCTCTATGATGATCGATTCCATTAGACTCTACTCCACTCTATGACACTACAATCCATGATACTCCGCTCTATGATGATCTATTCCATTAAACTCTACTCCACTCTATG
The DNA here is from genome assembly GCF_964204655.1 of Triturus cristatus. Classification (NCBI taxonomy): domain Eukaryota; kingdom Metazoa; phylum Chordata; class Amphibia; order Caudata; family Salamandridae; genus Triturus; species Triturus cristatus. Next base: position 42,487,163 of record NC_140587.1, read on the forward strand.
ACACTACATTCCATGATACTACGCTCTATGATGATCTATTCCATTAAACTCTACTCCAGTCTATGACACTACAGTCCATGATACTCCGCTCAATGATGATCTGTTCCATTAAACTCTACTCCACTCTATGACACTACAATCCATGATACTCCGCTCTATGATGATCGATTCCATTAAACTCTACTCCTCTCTAAGGCACTACAATCCATGATACTCCACTCTATGATGATCGATTCCATTACACTCTACTCCACTCTATAATACTACATTCCATGATACTCCGCTCTATGATGATCTATTCCATTAAACTCTACTCCACTCTATGACACTACATTCCATGATACTCCGCTCTATGATGATCGATTCCATTAAACTCTACTCTATGACACTACATTCCATGATACTCCGCTCTATGATGATCTATTCCATTAAACTCTACTCTACTCTATGACACTACATTCCATGATACTCCGCTCTATGATGATATATTCCATTGAACTCTACTCCACTCTATAACACTACATTCCATGATACTCCGCTCTATGATGATCTATTCAATTAAACTCTACTCCACTCTATAACACTACATTCGATGATACTCCGCATGATGATCTATTCCATTAAACTCTACTCCACTCTATGACACTGCATTCCATGATACTCCGCTTTATGATGATCTATTCCATTAAACTCTACTCCACTCTATGACACTGAATTCCATGATATCCGCTCTATGATGATCTATTCCATTAAACTCTACTCCACTCTATGACACTACATTCCATGATACTCCGCTCTATGATGATCTATTCCATTAACCTCTACTCCACTCTATGACACTACATTCCATGATACTCCGCTCTATGATGATCTATTCCATTAAACTCTACTCCACTCTATGACACTGCATTCCATGATACTCCGCTCTATGATGATCTATTCCATTAAACTCTACTCCACTCTATAACACTGCATTCCATGATACCCCGCTCTATGATGATTCATTCCATTAAACTCTACTCCACTCTATGACACTGCATTCCTTGATACTCCGCTCTATGATGATCTATTCCATTGAACTCTACTCCTCTCTATGACACTACATTCCATGATACTCCGCTCTATGATGATCTATTCCATTAAACTCTACTCCACTCTATGACACTACATTCCATGATACTCCGCTCTATGATGATCTATTCCATTAAACTCTACTCCACTCTATGACACTACATTCCATGATACTCCGCTCAATGATGATCAATTCCATTAAACTCTACTCCACTCCATGACACTACATTCCATGATACTCCACTCTATGATGATCTATTCCATTAAACTATACTCCACTCTATAACACTGCATTCCATGATACTCAGCTCTATGATGATCTATTCCATTAAACTCTACTCCTCTCTGTGACACTACATTCCATGATACTCCGCTGTATGATGATCTATTCCATTAAACTCTACTCCACTCTATGACACTACATTCCATGATACTCCGCTCTATGATGATCTATTCCTTTACACTCTACTCTACTCTATGACACTACAATCCATGATACTCTGCTCTATGATGATCGATTCCATTGAACTCTACTCCAATCTATGACACTACATTCCATGATACTCCGCTCTATGATGATCGATTCCATTAAACTCTACTCCACTCTATGACACTACATTCCATGATACTCCGCTCTATGATGATCGATTCCATTAAACTCTACTCCACTCTATGACACTACAATCCATGATACTCCGCTCTATGATGATCGATTCCATTAAACTCTACTCCACTCTATGACACTACATTCCATGATGCTCCGCTCTATGATGATCTATTCCATTAAACTCTACTCCACTCTATGACACTACATTCCATGATACTCCGGTCTATGATGATCGATTCCATTAAACTCTACTCCCCGCTATGAAACTACAATCCATGATACTCCACTCCATGATGATCGATTCCATTAAACTCTACTCCACTCTATGACACTACATTCCATGATACTCCGCTCTATGATGATCGATTCCATTAGACTCTACTCCACTCTATGACACTACAATCCATGATACTCCGCTATATGATGATCTATTCCATTAAACTCTACTCCACTCTATGACACTACATTCCATGATACTCCGCTCTATGATGATCTATTCCATTAAACTCTACTCCAGTCTATGACACTACATTCCATGATACTCCGCTCAATGATGATCTATTCCATTAAACTCTACTCCACTCTATGACACTACAATCCATGATACTCCGCTCTATGATGATCGATTCCATTAAACTCTACTCCTCTCTAAGGCACTACAATCCATGATACTCCACTCTATGATGATCGAATCCATTAAACTCTACTCCAGTCTATGACACTACATTCCTTGATACTCCGCTCTATGATGATCGATTCCATTAAACTCTACTCCACTCTATGACACTACATTCCATGATACTCCGCTCTTTGATGATCGATTCCATTAAACTCTACTCCACTCTATGACACTACAATCCATGATACTCCGCTCTATGATGATCTATTCCATTAAACTCTACTCCACGCTATGACACTACATTCCATGATACTCTGCTCTATGATGATCTATTCCATTAAACTCTACTCCACTCTATGACACTACATTCCATGATACACCGCTCTCTTATGATCTATTCCATTAAACTTTACTCCACTCTATGACACTACATTCCATGATACTCCGCTCTATGTTGATCGATTCCATTAAACTCTACTCCACTCTATAACACTACATTCCATGATACTCCGCTCTATGATGATCGATTCCATTAAACTCTACTCCCCTCTATGACACTACAATCCATGATACTCCACTCTATGATGATCGATTCCATTAAACTCTACTCCACTCTATGACACTACATTCCATGATACTCCGCTCTATGATGATCGATTCCATTAGACTCTACTCCACTCTATGACACTACAATCCATGATACTCCGCTCTATGATGATCTATCCCATTAAACTCTACTCCACTCTATGACACTACATTCCATGATACTCCGCTCTATGATGATCTATTCCATTAAACTCTACTCCAGTCTATGACACTACAGTCCATGATACTCCGCTCAATGATGATCTATTCCATTAAACTCTACTCCACTCTATGACACTACAATCCATGATACTCCGCTCTATGATGATCGATTCCATTAAACTCTACTCCTCTCTAAGGCACTACAATCCATGATACTCCACTCTATGATGATCGATTCCATTAGACTCTACTCCACTCTATGACACTACAATCCATGATACTCCGCTCTATGATGATCTATTCCATTAAACTCTACTCCACTCTATGACACTACATTCCATGATACTACGCTCTATGATGATCTATTCCATTAAACTCTACTCCAGTCTATGACACTACAGTCCATGATACTCCGCTCAATGATGATCTATTCCATTAAACTCTACTCCACTCTATGACACTACAATCCATGATACTCCGCTCTATGATGATCGATTCCATTAAACTCTACTCCTCTCTAAGGCACTACAATCCATGATACTCCACTCTATGATGATCGATTCCATTACACTCTACTCCACTCTATAATACTACATTCCATGATACTCCGCTCTATGATGATCTATTCCATTAAACTCTACTCCACTCTATGACACTACATTCCATGATACTCCGCTCTATGATGATCGATTCCATTAAACTCTACTCTATGACACTACATTCCATGATACTCCGCTCTATGATGATCTATTCCATTAAACTCTACTCTACTCTATGACACTACATTCCATGATACTCCGCTCTATGATGATATATTCCATTGAACTCTACTCCACTCTATGACACTACATTCCATGATACTCCGCTCTATGATGATCTATTCAATTAAACTCTACTCCACTCTATAACACTACATTCGATGATACTCCGCATGATGATCTATTCCATTAAACTCTACTCCACTCTATGACACTGCATTCCATGATACTCCGCTTTATGATGATCTATTCCATTAAACTCTACTCCACTCTATGACACTGAATTCCATGATATCCGCTCTATGATGATCTATTCCATTAAACTCTACTCCACTCCATGGGCCCGATTCACAGAACTAACTTAAGACAAAATCCTAAACTTACTACCATTTTGGTATTCACAGAAGGCACTTACTCATTTTGGTATTCACAGAAGGCACTTACTCATTTCGGTATTCACAGAAGTTAGGAGTCCTAACTTTAGGACTCCTAAATGCCTTCTGTGAATACCGAAAGTCTTAAAATTAGGATTTTTCGCAGTTTAGTAGTAGTATAGTTAGGACTCCTAACTTTAGGACTCCTAAATGCCTTCTGTGAATACCAAAAGTCTTAAAATTAGGATTTTTCTCAATTTAGTAGTCCTAAGTTTAGACTTAGGACTACTAAATTGAGAAAAATCCTAATTTTAAGACTTTCGGTATTCACAGAAGGCATTTAGGAGTCCTAAAGTTAGGAGTCCTAACTATACTACTACTAAACTGAGAAAAATCCTAATTTTAAGGCTTTCGGTAGTCACAGAAGGCATTTAGGAGTCCTAAAGTTAGGAGTCCTAAATTTAGGACTACTAAATTGAGAAAAATCCTAATTTTAAGAATTTCGGTATTCACAGAAGGCATTTAGGAGTCCTAAAGTTAGGAGTCCTAACTATACTACTACTAAACTGCGAAAAATCCTAATTTTAAGACTTTCGGTATTCACAGAAGGCATTTAGGAGTCCTAAAGTTAGGACTCCTAACTTCTGTGAATACCGAAATGAGTAAGTGCCTTCTGTGAATACCAAAATGAGTAAGTGCCTTCTGTGAATACCAAAATGGTAGTAAGTGCCTTCTGTGAATACCAAAATGAGTAAGTGCCTTCTGTGAATACCAAAATGAGTAAGTGCCTTCTGTGAATACCAAAATGGTAGTAAGTTTAGGATTTTGTCTTAAGTTAGTTCTGTGAATCGGGCCCCATGACACTACATTCCATGATACTCCGCTCTATGATGATCTATTCCATTAACCTCTACTCCACTCTATGACACTACATTCCATGATACTCCGCTCTATGATGATCTATTCCATTAAACTCTACTCCACTCTATGACACTGCATTCCATGATACTCCGCTCTATGATGATCTATTCCATTAAACTCTACTCCACTCTATAACACTGCATTCCATGATACCCCGCTCTATGATGATTCATTCCATTAAACTCTACTCCACTCTATGACACTGCATTCCTTGATACTCCGCTCTATGATGATCTATTCCATTGAACTCTACTCCACTCTATGACACTACATTCCATGATACTCCGCTCTATGATGATCTATTCCATTAAACTCTACTCCACTCTATGACACTACATTCCATGATACTCCGCTCTATGATGATCTATTCCATTAAACTCTACTCCACTCTATGACACTGCATTCCATGATACTCCGCTCAATGATGATCAATTCCATTAAACTCTACTCCACTCCATGACACTACATTCCATGATACTCCACTCTATGATGATCTATTCCATTAAACTCTACTCCACTCTATAACACTGCATTCCATGATACTCAGCTCTATGATGATCTATTCCATTAAACTCTACTCCTCTCTGTGACACTACATTCCATGATACTCCGCTGTATGATGATCTATTCCATTAAACTCTACTCCACTCTATGACACTACATTCCATGATACTCTGCTCTATGATGATCTATTCCTTTACACTCTACTCTACTCTATGACACTACAATCCATGATACTCTGCTCTATGATGATCGATTCCATTGAACTCTACTCCAATCTATGACACTACATTCCATGATACTCCGCTCTATGATGATCGATTCCATTAAACTCTACTCCACTCTATGACACTACATTCCATGATACTCCGCTCTATGATGATCGATTCCATTAAACTCTACTCCACTCTATGACACTACAATCCATGATACTCCGCTCTATGATGATCGATTCCATTAAACTCTACTCCACTCTATGACACTACATTCCATGATGCTCCGCTCTATGATGATCTATTCCATTAAACTCTACTCCACTCTATGACACTACATTCCATGATACTCCGGTCTATGATGATCGATTCCATTAAACTCTACTCCCCGCTATGACACTACAATCCATGATACTCCACTCCATGATGATCGATTCCATTAAACTCTACTCCACTCTATGACACTACATTCCATGATACTCCGCTCTATGATGATCGATTCCATTAGACTCTACTCCACTCTATGACACTACAATCCATGATACTCCGCTATATGATGATCTATTCCATTAAACTCTACTCCACTCTATGACACTACATTCCATGATACTCCGCTCTATGATGATCTATTCCATTAAACTCTACTCCAGTCTATGACACTACATTCCATGATACTCCGCTCAATGATGATCTATTCCATTAAACTCTACTCCACTCTATGACACTACAATCCATGATACTCCGCTCTATGATGATCGATTCCATTAAACTCTACTCCTCTCTAAGGCACTACAATCCATGATACTCCACTCTATGATGATCGAATCCATTAAACTCTACTCCAGTCTATGACACTACATTCCTTGATACTCCGCTCTATGATGATCGATTCCATTAAACTCTACTCCACTCTATGACACTACATTCCATGATACTCCGCTCTTTGATGATCGATTCCATTAAACTCTACTCCACTCTATGACACTACAATCCATGATACTCCGCTCTATGATGATCTATTCCATTAAACTCTACTCCACTCTATGACACTACATTCCATGATACTCTGCTCTATGATGATCTATTCCATTAAACTCTACTCCACTCTATAACACTACATTCCATGATACACCGCTCTCCTATGATCTATTCCATTAAACTTTACTCCACTCTATGACACTACATTCCATGATACTCCGCTCTATGTTGATCGATTCCATTAAACTCTACTCCACTCTATAACACTACATTCCATGATACTCCGCTCTATGATGATCGATTCCATTAAACTCTACTCCCCTCTCTGACACTACAATCCATGATACTCCACTCTATGATGATCGATTCCATTAAACTCTACTCCACTCTATGACACTACATTCCATGATACTCCGCTCTATGATGATCGATTCCATTAGACTCTACTCCACTCTATGACACTACAATCCATGATACTCCGCTCTATGATGATCTATCCCATTAAACTCTACTCCACTCTATGATACTACATTCCATGATACTCCGCTCTATGATGATCTATTCCATTAAACTCTACTCCAGTCTATGACACTACAGTCCATGATACTCCGCTCAATGATGATCTATTCCATTAAACTCTACTCCACTCTATGACACTACAATCCATGATACTCCGCTCTATGATGATCGATTCCATTAAACTCTACTCCTCTCTAAGGCACTACAATCCATGATAGTCCACTCTATGATGATCGATTCCATTAAACTCTACTCCACTCTATAATACTACATTCCATGATACTCCACTATATGATGATCTATTCCATTAAACTCTACTCCACTCTATGACACTACATTCCATGATACTCCGCTCTATGATGATCGATTCCATTAAACTCTACTCTATGACACTACATTCCATGATACTCCGCTCTATGATGATCTATTCCATTAAACTCTACTCTACTCTATGACACTACTTTCAATAATACTCCGCTCTATGATGATATATTCCATTGAACTCTACTCCACTCTATGACACTACATTCTCTGATACTCCGCTCTATGATGATCTATTCCATTAAACTCTACTCCACTCTATAACACTACATTCGATGATACTCCGCATGATGATCTATTCCATTAAACTCTACTCCACTCTATGACACTGCATTCCATGATACTCCCCTCTATGATGATCAATTCCATTAAACTCTACTCCACTCTATTACACTACATTCCATGATACTCCGCTCAATGATGATCTATTCCATTAAACTCTACTCCACTCTATGACACTACAATCCATTATACTCCGCTCTATGACGATCTATTCCATAGAACTCTACTCCACTCTATGACACTACAATCCATGATACTCCGCTCTATGATGATCTATTCCATTAAACTCTACTCCACTCTATGACACTACAATCCATTATACTCCGCTCTATGACGATCTATTCCATTGAACTCTACTCCACTCTATGACACTACATTCCATGATTCTCCGCTCTCTGATGATCCATTCCATTAGACTCTACTCCACTCTATGACACTACATTCCATGATACTCCGCTCTATGATGATCGATTCCATTAGACTCTACTCCACTCTATGACACTACAATCCATTATACTCAGCTCTATGATGATCGATTCCATTAAACTCTACTCCACTCTATGACACTCCATTCCATGATACTCCGCTCTATGATGATCTATTCCATTAAACTCTCTTCTACTCTATGACACCACATTCCATGATATTCCGCTCTGTGATGATCGATTCCATTAAACTCTACTCCACTCTATGACACTACATTCCATGATACTCCGCTCTATGATGATCTATTCCATTGAACTCTACTCCACTCTATGACACTACATTCCATGATACTCCGCTCTATGATGATAGATTCCATTAAACTCTACTCCACTCTAAGACACTACATTCCATGATACTCCGCTCTATGATGATCTATTCCATTAAACTCTACTCCTCTCTATGACACTACATTCCATGATACTCCGCTCTATGATGATCTATTCCATTAAACTCTACTCCACTTTATGACACTACATTCCATGATACTCCGCTCTATGATGATCTATTCCATTAAACTCTACTCCTCTCTATGACACTACATTCCATGATACTCCGCTCATTGATGATCTATTCCATTAAACTCTACTCCACTCTATGACACTACATTCCATGATACTCCGCTCTATGATGATCGATTCCATTAAACTCTACTCCACTCTATAATACTACATTCCATGATACTCCACTCTATGATGATCTATTCCATTAAACTCTACTCCACTCTATGACACTACATTCCATGATACTCCGCTCTATGATGATCGATTCCATTAAACTCTACTCCACTCTATGACACTACATTCCATGATACTCCGCTCTATGATGATCTATTTCATTAAACTCTACTCCACTCTATGACACTACATTCCATGATACTCCGCTCTATTATGATCTATTCCATTGAACTCTACTCCACGCTATGACACTACATTCCATGATACTCCGCTCTCTGATGATCTATTCCATTAAACTCTACTCCTCTCTATGACACTTCATTCCATGATACTCCGCTCTATGATGATCTATTCCATTAAACTCTACTCCACTCTATGACACTACATTCCATGATACTCCGGTCTATGATGATCGATTCCATTAAACTCTACTCCACTCTATGACACTACATTCCATGATACTCCGCTCTATTATGATCTATTCCATTGAACTCTACTCCACTCTATGACACTACATTCCATGATACTCCGCTCTATGATGATCTATTCCATTAAACTCTACTCCTCTCTATGACACTTCATTCCATGATACTCCGCTATATGATGATCTATTCCATTAAACTCTACTCCACTCTATGACACTACATTCCATGATACTCCGGTCTATGATGATCGATTCCATTAAACTCTACTCCCCTCTATGACACTACAATCCATGATACTCCACTCTATGATGATCGATTCCATTAAACTCTACTCCACTCTATGACACTACATTCCATGATACTCCGCTCTATGATGATCTATTCCATTAAACTCTACTCCACTCTATGACACCACATTCCATGATACTCCGCTCTATGATGATCTATTCCATTAAACTCTACTCCACTCTATGACACTACATTCCATGATACTCCGCTCTATGATGATCTATTCCATTAAACTCTACTCCACTCTATGACACTACATTCCATGATACTCCGCTCGATGATGATCTATTCCATTAAACTCTACTACTCTCTATGACACTACATTCCATGATACTCCGCTCTATGATGATCTATTCCATTAAACTCTACTCCACTCTATGACACTACATTCCATGATACTCCGCTCTATGATGATCTATTCCATTGAACTCTACTCCACTCTATGACACTACATTCCATGATACTCCGCTCTATGATGATCGATTCCATTAAACTCTACTCCACTCTATAATACTACATTCCATGATACTCCGCTCTATGTTGATCTATTCCATTAAACTCTACTCCACTCTATGACACTACATTCCATGATACTCCGCTCTATGATGATCGATTCCATTAAACTCTACTCTATGACACTACATTCCATGATACTCCACTCTATGATGATCTATTCCATTAAACTCTACTCTACTCTATGACACTACATTCCATGATACTCCGCTCTATGATGATATATTCCATTGAACTCTACTCCACTCTATGACACTACATTCCATGATACTCCGCTCTATGATGATCTATTCCATTAAACTCTACTCCACTCTATAACACTACATTCGATGATACTCCGCATGATGATCTATTCCATTAAACTCTACTCCACTCTATGACACTGCATTCCATGATACTCCGCTCTATGATGATCTATTCCATTAAACTCTACTCCACTCTATGACACTGAATTCCATGATATCCGCTCTATGATGATCTATTCCATTAAACTCTACTCCACTCTATGACAGTACATTCTATGATACTCCGCTCTATGATGATCTATTCCATTAACCTCTACTCCACTCTATGACACTACATTCCATGATACTCCGCTCTATGATGATCTATTCCATTAAACTCTACTCCACTCTATGACACTGCATTCCATGATACTCCGCTCTATGATGATCTATTCCATTAAACTCTACTCCACTCTATAACACTGCATTCCATGATACTCCGCTCTATGATGATTTATTCCATTAAACTCTACTCCACTCTATGACACTGCATTCCTTGATACTCCGCTCTATGATGATCTATTCCATTAAACTCTACTCCACTCTATGACACTACATTCCATGATACTCCGCTCTATGATGATCTATTCCATTAAACTCTACTCCACTCTATGACACTACATTCCATGATACTCCGCTCTATGATGATCTATTCCATTAAACTCTACTCCACTCTATGACACTACATTCCATGATACTCCGCTCAATGATGATCAATTCCATTAAACTCTACTCCACTCCATGACACTACATTTCATGATACTCCACTCTATGATGATCTATTCCATTAAACTCTACTCCACTCTATAACACTGCATTCCATGATACTCCGCTCTATGATGATCTATTCCATTAAACTCTAGTCCTCTCTATGACACTACATTCCATGATACTCCGCTGTATGATGATCTATTCCATTAAACTCTACTCCACTCTATGACACTACATTTCATGATACTCCGCTCTATGATGATCTATTCCATTAAACTCTACTCTACTCTATGACACTACAATCCATGATACTCTGCTCTATGATGATCGATTCCATTGAACTCTACTCCAATCTATGACACTACATTCCATGATACTCCGCTCTATGATGTTCGATTCTATTAAACTCTACTCCACTCTATGACACTACATTCCCCGATACTCCGCTCTATGATGATCGATTCCATTAAACTCTACTCCACTCTATGACACTACAATCCATGATACTCTGCTCTATGATGATCTATTCCATTAAACTCTACTCCACTCTATGACACTACATTCCATGATACTCCGGTCTATGATGATCGATTCCATTAAACTCTACTCCCCTCTATGACACTACAATCCATGATACTCCACTCTATGATGATCGATTCCATTAAACTCTACTCCACTCTATGACACTACATTCCATGATACTCCGCTCTATGATGATCGATTCCATTAGACTCTACTCCACTCTATGACACTACAATCCATGATACTCCGCTCTATGATGATCTATTCCATTAAACTCTACTCCACTCTATGACACTACATTCCATGATACTCCGCTCTATGATGATCTATTCCATTAAACTCTACTCCAGTCTATGACACTACAGTCCATGATACTCCGCTCAATGATGATCTATTCCATTAAACTCTACTCCACTCTATGACATTACAATCCATGATACTCCGCTCTATGATGATCGATTCCATTAAACTCTACTCCTCTCTAAGGCACTACAATCCATGATACTCCACTCTATGATGATCGATTCCATTAAACTCTACTCCACTCTTTAATACTACATTCCATGATACTCCGCTCTATGATGATCTATTCCATTAAACTCTACTCCACTCTATGACACTACATTCCATGATACTCCGCTCTATGATGATCGATTCCATTAAACTCTACTCTATGACACTACATTCCATGATACTCCGCTCTATGATGATCTATTCCATTAAACTCTACTCTACTCTATGACACTACATTCCATGATACTCCGCTCTATGATGATATATTCTATTGAACTCTACACCACTCTATGACACTACATTCCATGATACTCCGCTCTATGATGATCTATTACATTAAACTCTACTCCACTCTATAACACTACATTCGATGATACTCCGCATGATGATCTATTCCATTAAATTCTACTCCACTCTATGACACTGCATTCCATGATACTCCGCTCTATGATGATCTATTCCATTAAACTCTACTCCCCTCTATGACACTGAATTCCATGATATCCGCTCTATGATGATCTATTCCATTAAACTCTACTCCACTCTATGACACTACATTCCATTATACTCCACTCTATGATGATCTATTCCATTAACCTCTACTCCACTCTATGACACTGCATTCCATGATACTCCGCTCTATGATGATCTATTCCATTAAACTCTACTCCACTCTATAACACTGCATTCCATGATACTCCGCTCTATGATGATTTATTCCATTAAACTCTACTCCACTCTATGACACTGCATTCCTTGATACTCCGCTCTATGATGATCTATTCCATTAAACTCTACTCCACTCTATGACACTACATTCCATGATACTCCGCTCTATGATGATCTATTCCATTAAACTCTACTCCACTCTATGACACTACATTCCATGATACTCCGCTCTATGATGATCTATTCCATTAAACTCTACTCCACTCTATGACACTACATTCCATGATACTCCGCTCAATGATGATCAATTCCATTAAACTCTACTCCACTCCATGACACTACATTCCATGATACTCCACTCTATGATGATCTATTCCATTAACCTCTACTCCACTCTATGACACTGCATTCCATGATACTCCGCTCTATGATGATCTATTCCATTAAACTCTACTCCACTCTATGACACTGAATTCCATGATATCCGCTCTATGATGATCTATTCCATTAAACTCTACTCCACTCTATGACACTACATTCTATGATACTCCGCTCTATGATGATCTATTCCATTAACCTCTACTCCACTCTATGACACTACATTCCATGATACTCCGCTCTATGATGATCTATTCCATTAAACTCTACTCCACTCTATGACACTGCATTCCATGATACTCCGCTCTATGATGATCTATTCCATTAAACTCTACTCCACTCTATAACACTGCATTCCATGATACTCCGCTCTATGATGATTTATTCCATTAAACTCTACTCCACTCTATGACACTGCATTCCTTGATACTCCGCTCTATGATGATCTATTCCATTAAACTCTACTCCACTCTATGACACTACATTCCATGATACTCCGCTCTATGATGATCTATTCCATTAAACTCTACTCCACTCTATGACACTACATTCCATGATACTCCGCTCTATGATGATCTATTCCATTAAACTCTACTCCACTCTATGACACTACATTCCATGATACTCCGCTCAATGATGATCAATTCCATTAAACTCTACTCCACTCCATGACACTACATTTCATGATACTCCACTCTATGATGATCTATTCCATTAAACTCTACTCCACTCTATAACAATGCATTCCATGATACTCCGCTCTATGATGATCTATTCCATTAAACTCTACTCCTCTCTATGACACTACATTCCATGATACTCCGCTGTATGATGATCTATTCTATTAAACTCTACTCCACTCTATGACACTACATTCCATGATACTCCGCTCTATGATGATCTATTCCATTAAACTCTACTCTACTCTATGACACTACAATCCATGATACTCCACTCTATGATGATCGATTCTATTAAACTCTACTCCACTCTATGACACTACATTCCATGATACTCCGCTCTATGATGATCTATTCCATTAAACTCTACTCCACTCTATGACACTACATTCCATGATACTCCGCTCTATGATGATCGATTCCATTAACCTCTACTCCACTCTATGACACTACAATCCATGATACTCTGCTCTATGATGATCTATTCCATTAAACTCTACTCCACTCTATGACACTACATTCCATGATACTCCGGTCTATGATGATCGATTCCATTAAACTCTACTCCCCTCTATGACACTACAATCCATGATACTCCACTCTATGATGATCGATTCCATTAAACTCTACTCCACTCTATGACACTACATTCCATGATACTCCGCTCTATGATGATCAATTTCATTAGTCTCTACTCCACTCTATGACACTACAATCCATGATACTCCGCTCTATGATGATCTATTCCATTAAACTCTACTCCACTCTATGACACTACATTCCATGATACTCCGCTCTATGATGATCTATTCCATTAAACTCTACTCCAGTCTATGACACTACAGTCCATGATACTCCACTCAATGATGATATATTCCATTAAACTCTACTCCACTCTATGACATTACAATCCATGATACTCCGCTCTATGATGATCGATTCCATTAAACTCTACTCCTCTCTAAGGCACTACAATCCATGATACTCCACTCTATGATGATCGATTCCATTAAACTCTACTCCACTCTATAATACTACATTCCATGATACTCTGCTCTATGATGATCTATTCCAGTAAACTCTACTCCACTCTATGACACTACATTCCATGATACTCCGCTCTATGATGATCGATTCCATTAAACTCTACTCCACTTTATGACACTACATTCCATGATACTCCGCTCTATGATGATCTATTCCATTAAACTCTACTCCACTCTATGACACTACATTCCATGATACTCCGCTCTATGATGATCTATTCCATTAAACTCTACTCCACTCTATAACACTACATTCGATGATACTCCGCATGATGATCTATTCCATTAAACTCTACTCCACTCTATGACACTGCATTCCATGATACTCCGCTCTATGATGATCTATTCCATTAAACTCTACTCCACTCTATGACACTGAATTCCATGATATCCGCTCTATGATGATCTATTCCATTAAACTCTACTCCACTCTATGACACTACATTCTATGATACTCCGCTCTATGATGATCGATTCCATTAAACTCTACTCCACTCTATGACACTACAATCCATGATACTCCGCTCTATGATGATCGATTCCATTAAACTCTACTCCACTCTATGACACTACATTCCATGATGCTCCGCTCTATGATGATCTATTCCATTAAACTCTACTCCACTCTATGACACTACATTCCATGATACTCCGGTCTATGATGATCGATTCCATTAAACTCTACTCCCCTCTATGACACTACAATCCATGATACTCCACTCTATGATGATCGATTCCATTAAACTCTACTCCACTCTATGACACTACATTCCATGATACTCCGCTCTATGATGATCGATTCCATTAGACTCTACTCCACTCTATGACACTACAATCCATGATACTCCGCTCTATGATGATCTATTCCATTAAACTCTACTCCACTCTATGACACTACATTCCATGATACTACGCTCTATGATGATCTATTCCATTAAACTCTACTCCAGTCTATGACACTACAGTCCATGATACTCCGCTCAATGATGATCTATTCCATTAAACTCTACTCCACTCTATGACACTACAATCCATGATACTCCGCTCTATGATGATCGATTCCATTAAACTCTACTCCTCTCTAAGGCACTACAATCCATGATACTCCACTCTATGATGATCGATTCCATTACACTCTACTCCACTCTATAATACTACATTCCATGATACTCCGCTCTATGATGATCTATTCCATTAAACTCTACTCCACTCTATGACACTACATTCCATGATACTCCGCTCTATGATGATCGATTCCATTAAACTCTACTCTATGACACTACATTCCATGATACTCCGCTCTATGATGATCTATTCCATTAAACTCTACTCTACTCTATGACACTACATTCCATGATACTCCGCTCTATGATGATATATTCCATTGAACTCTACTCCACTCTATAACACTACATTCCATGATACTCCGCTCTATGATGATCTATTCAATTAAACTCTACTCCACTCTATAACACTACATTCGATGATACTCCGCATGATGATCTATTCCATTAAACTCTACTCCACTCTATGACACTGCATTCCATGATACTCCGCTTTATGATGATCTATTCCATTAAACTCTACTCCACTCTATGACACTGAATTCCATGATATCCGCTCTATGATGATCTATTCCATTAAACTCTACTCCACTCTATGACACTACATTCCATGATACTCCGCTCTATGATGATCTATTCCATTAACCTCTACTCCACTCTATGACACTGCATTCCATGATACTCCGCTCTATGATGATCTATTCCATTAAACTCTACTCCACTCTATAACACTGCATTCCATGATACCCCGCTCTATGATGATTCATTCCATTAAACTCTACTCCACTCTATGACACTGCATTCCTTGATACTCCGCTCTATGATGATCTATTCCATTGAACTCTACTCCACTCTATGACACTACATTCCATGATACTCCGCTCTATGATGATCTATTCCATTAAACTCTACTCCACTCTATGACACTACATTCCATGATACTCCGCTCTATGATGATCTATTCCATTAAACCCTACTCCACTCTATGACACTACATTCCATGATACTCCGCTCAATGATGATCAATTCCATTAAACTCTACTCCACTCCATGACACTACATTCCATGATACTCCACTCTATGATGATCTATTCCATTAAACTCTACTCCACTCTATAACACTGCATTCCATGATACTCAGCTCTATGATGATCTATTCCATTAAACTCTACTCCTCTCTGTGACACTACATTCCATGATACTCCGCTGTATGATGATCTATTCCATTAAACTCTACTCCACTCTATGACACTACATTCCATGATACTCCGCTCTATGATGATCTATTCCTTTACACTCTACTCTACTCTATGACACTACAATCCATGATACTCTGCTCTATGATGATCGATTCCATTGAACTCTACTCCAATCTATGACACTACATTCCATGATACTCCGCTCTATGATGATCGATTCCATTAAACTCTACTCCACTCTATGACACTACATTCCATGATACTCCGCTCTATGATGATCGATTCCATTAAACTCTACTCCACTCTATGACACTACAATCCATGATACTCCGCTCTATGATGATCGATTCCATTAAACTCTACTCCACTCTATGACACTACATTCCATGATGCTCCGCTCTATGATGATCTATTCCATTAAACTCTACTCCACTCTATGACACTACATTCCATGATACTCCGGTCTATGATGATCGATTCCATTAAACTCTACTCCCCGCTATGACACTACAATCCATGATACTCCACTCCATGATGATCGATTCCATTAAACTCTACTCCACTCTATGACACTACATTCCATGATACTCCGCTCTATGATGATCGATTCCATTAGACTCTACTCCACTCTATGACACTACAATCCATGATACTCCGCTATATGATGATCTATTCCATTAAACTCTACTCCACTCTATGACACTACATTCCATGATACTCCGCTCTATGATGATCTATTCCATTAAACTCTACTCCAGTCTATGACACTACATTCCATGATACTCCGCTCAATGATGATCTATTCCATTAAACTCTACTCCACTCTATGACACTACAATCCATGATACTCCGCTCTATGATGATCGATTCCATTAAACTCTACTCCTCTCTAAGGCACTACAATCCATGATACTCCACTCTATGATGATCGAATCCATTAAACTCTACTCCAGTCTATGACACTACATTCCTTGATACTCCGCTCTATGATGATCGATTCCATTAAACTCTACTCCACTCTATGACACTACATTCCATGATACTCCGCTCTTTGATGATCGATTCCATTAAACTCTACTCCACTCTATGACACTACAATCCATGATACTCCGCTCTATAATGATCTATTCCATTAAACTCTACTCCACGCTATGACACTACATTCCATGATACTCTGCTCTATGATGATCTATTCCATTAAACTCTACTCCACTCTATGACACTACATTCCATGATACACCGCTCTCTTATGATCTATTCCATTAAACTTTACTCCACTCTATGACACTACATTCCATGATACTCCGCTCTATGTTGATCGATTCCATTAAACTCTACTCCACTCTATAACACTACATTCCATGATACTCCGCTCTATGATGATCGATTCCATTAAACTCTACTCCCCTCTATGACACTACAATCCATGATACTCCACTCTATGATGATCGATTCCATTAAACTCTACTCCACTCTATGACACTACATTCCATGATACTCCGCTCTATGATGATCGATTCCATTAGACTCTACTCCACTCTATGACACTACAATCCATGATACTCCGCTCTATGATGATCTATCCCATTAAACTCTACTCCACTCTACGACACTACATTCCATGATACTCCGCTCTATGATGATCTATTCCATTAAACTCTACTCCAGTCTATGACACTACAGTCCATGATACTCCGCTCAATGATGATCTATTCCAGTAAACTCTACTCCACTCTATGACACTACAATCCATGATACTCCGCTCTATGATGATCGATTCCATTAAACTCTACTCCTCTCTAAGGCACTACAATCCATGATACTCCACTCTATGATGATCGATTCCATTAGACTCTACTCCACTCTATGACACTACAATCCATGATACTCCGCTCTATGATGATCTATTCCATTAAACTCTACTCCACTCTATGACACTACATTCCATGATACTACGCTCTATGATGATCTATTCCATTAAACTCTACTCCAGTCTATGACACTACAGTCCATGATACTCCGCTCAATGATGATCTATTCCATTAAACTCTACTCCACTCTATGACACTACAATCCATGATACTCCGCTCTATGATGATCGATTCCATTAAACTCTACTCCTCTCTAAGGCACTACAATCCATGATACTCCACTCTATGATGATCGATTCCATTACACTCTACTCCACTCTATAATACTACATTCCATGATACTCCGCTCTATGATGATCTATTCCATTAAACTCTACTCCACTCTATGACACTACATTCCATGATACTCCGCTCTATGATGATCGATTCCATTAAACTCTACTCTATGACACTACATTCCATGATACTCCGCTCTATGATGATCTATTCCATTAAACTCTACTCTACTCTATGACACTACATTCCATGATACTCCGCTCTATGATGATATATTCCATTGAACTCTACTCCACTCTATGACACTACATTCCATGATACTCCGCTCTATGATGATCTATTCAATTAAACTCTACTCCACTCTATAACACTACATTCGATGATACTCCGCATGATGATCTATTCCATTAAACTCTACTCCACTCTATGACACTGCATTCCATGATACTCCGCTTTATGATGATCTATTCCATTAAACTCTACTCCACTCTATGACACTGAATTCCATGATATCCGCTCTATGATGATCTATTCCATTAAACTCTACTCCACTCTATGACACTACATTCCATGATACTCCGCTCTATGATGATCTATTCCATTAACCTCTACTCCACTCTATGACACTACATTCCATGATACTCCGCTCTATGATGATCTATTCCATTAAACTCTACTCCACTCTATGACACTGCATTCCATGATACTCCGCTCTATGATGATCTATTCCATTAAACTCTACTCCACTCTATAACACTGCATTCCATGATACCCCGCTCTATGATGATTCATTCCATTAAACTCTACTCCACTCTATGACACTGCATTCCTTGATACTCCGCTCTATAATGATCTATTCCATTGAACTCTACTCCACTCTATGACACTACATTCCATGATACTCCGCTCTATGATGATCTATTCCATTAAACTCTACTCCACTCTATGACACTACATTCCATGATACTCCGCTCTATGATGATCTATTCCATTAAACTCTACTCCACTCTATGACACTACATTCCATGATACTCCGCTCAATGATGATCAATTCCATTAAACTCTACTCCACTCCATGACACTACATTCCATGATACTCCACTCTATGATGATCTATTCCATTAAACTCTACTCCACTCTATAACACTGCATTCCATGATACTCAGCTCTATGATGATCTATTCCATTAAACTCTACTCCTCTCTGTGACACTACATTCCATGATACTCCGCTGTATGATGATCTATTCCATTAAACTCTACTCCACTCTATGACACTACATTCCATGATACTCCGCTCTATGATGATCTATTCCTTTACACTCTACTCTACTCTATGACACTACAATCCATGATACTCTGCTCTATGATGATCGATTCCATTGAACTCTACTCCAATCTATGACACTACATTCCATGATACTCCGCTCTATGATGATCGATTCCATTAAACTCTACTCCACTCTATGACACTACATTCCATGATATTCCGCTCTATGATGATCGATTCCATTAAACTCTACTCCACTCTATGACACTACAATCCATGATACTCCGCTCTATGATGATCGATTCCATTAAACTCTACTCCACTCTATGACACTACATTCCATGATGCTCCGCTCTATGATGATCTATTCCATTAAACTCTACTCCACTCTATGACACTACATTCCATGATACTCCGGTCTATGATGATCGATTCCATTAAACTCTACTCCCCGCTATGACACTACAATCCATGATACTCCACTCCATGATGATCGATTCCATTAAACTCTACTCCACTCTATGACACTACATTCCATGATACTCCGCTCTATGATGATCGATTCCATTAGACTCTACTCCACTCTATGACACTACAATCCATGATACTCCGCTATATGATGATCTATTCCATTAAACTCTACTCCACTCTATGACACTACATTCCATGATACTCCGCTCTATGATGATCTATTCCATTAAACTCTACTCCAGTCTATGACACTACATTCCATGATACTCCGCTCAATGATGATCTATTCCATTAAACTCTACTCCACTCTATGACACTACAATCCATGATACTCCGCTCTATGATGATCGATTCCATTAAACTCTACTCCTCTCTAAGGCACTACAATCCATGATACTCCACTCTATGATGATCGAATCCATTAAACTCTACTCCAGTCTATGACACTACATTCCTTGATACTCCGCTCTATGATGATCGATTCCATTAAACTCTACTCCACTCTATGACACTACATTCCATGATACTCCGCTCTTTGATGATCGATTCCATTAAACTCTACTCCACTCTATGACACTACAATCCATGATACTCCGCTCTATGATGATCTATTCCATTAAACTCTACTCCACTCTATGACACTACATTCCATGATACTCTGCTCTATGATGATCTATTCCATTAAACTCTACTCCACTCTATGACACTATATTCCATGATACACCGCTCTCTTATGATGTATTCCATTAAACTTTACTCCACTCTATGACACTGCATTCCATGATACTCCGCTCTATGTTGATCGATTCCATTAAACTCTACTCCACTCTATAACACTACATTCCATGATACTCCGCTCTATGATTATCGATTCCATTAAACTCTACTCCCCTCTCTGACACTACAATCCATGATACTCCACTCTATGATGATCGATTCCATTAAACTCTACTCCACTCTATGACACTACATTCCATGATACTCCGCTCTATGATGATCGATTCCATTAGACTCTACTCCACTCTATGACACTACAATCCATGATACTCCGCTTTATGATGATCTATCCCATTAAACTCTACTCCACTCTATGACACTACATTCCATGATACTCCGCTCTATGATGATCTATTCCATTAAACTCTACTCCAGTCTATGACACTACAGTCCATGATACTCCGCTCAATGATGATCTATTCCATTAAACTCTACTCCACTCTATGACACTACAATCCATGATACTCCGCTCTATGATGATCGATTCCATTAAACTCTACTCCTCTCTAAGGCACTACAATCCATGATACTCCACTCTATGATGATCGATTCCATTAAACTCTACTCCACTCTATAATACTACATTCCATGATACTCCACTATATGATGATCTATTCCATTAAACTCTACTCCACTCTATGACACTACATTCCATGATACTCCGCTCTATGATGATCGATTCCATTAAACTCTACTCTATGACACTACATTCCATGATACTCCGCTCTATGATGATCTATTCCATTAAACTCTACTCTACTCTATGACACTACTTTCAATAATACTCCGCTCTATGATGATATATTCCATTGAACTCTACTCCACTCTATGACACTACATTCTCTGATACTCCGCTCTATGATGATCTATTCCATTAAACTCTACTCCACTCTATAACACTACATTCGATGATACTCCGCATGATGATCTATTCCATTAAACTCTACTCCACTCTATGACACTGCATTCCATGATACTCCGCTCTATGATGATCAATTCCATTAAACTCTACTCCACTCTATTACACTACATTCCATGATACTCCGCTCAATGATGATCTTTTCCATTAAACTCTACTCCACTCTATGACACTACAATCCATTATACTCCGCTCTATGACGATCTATTCCATAGAACTCTACTCCACTCTATGACACTACAATCCATGATACTCCGCTCTATGATGATCTATTCCATTAAACTCTACTCCACTCTATGACACTACAATCCATTATACTCCGCTCTATGACGATCTATTCCATTGAACTCTACTCCACTCTATGACACTACATTCCATGATTCTCCGCTCTCTGATGATCCATTCCATTAGACTCTACTCCACTCTATGACACTACATTCCATGATACTCCGCTCTATGATGATCGATTCCATTAGACTCTTCTCCACTCTATGACACTACAATCCATTATACTCAGCTCTATGATGATCGATTCCATTAAACTCTACTCCACTCTATGACACTCCATTCCATGATACTCCGCTCTATGATGATCTATTCCATTAAACTCTCTTCCACTCTATGACACCACATTCCATGATATTCCGCTCTGTGATGATCGATTCCATTAAACTCTACTCCACTCTATGACACTACATTCCATGATACTCCGCTCTATGATGATCTATTCCATTGAACTCTACTCCACTCTATGACACTACATTCCATGATACTCCGCTCTATGATGATAGATTCCATTAAACTCTACTCCACTCTAAGACACTACATTCCATGATACTCCGCTCTATGATGATCTATTCCATTAAACTCTACTCCTCTCTATGACACTACATTCCATGATACTCCGCTCTATGATGATCTATTCCATTAAACTCTACTCCACTTTATGACACTACATTCCATGATACTCCGCTCTATGATGATCTATTCCATTAAACTCTACTCCTCTCTATGACACTACATTCCATGATACTCCGCTCATTGATGATCTATTCCATTAAACTCTACTCCACTCTATGACACTACATTCCATGATACTCCGCTCTATGATGATCGATTCCATTAAACTCTACTCCACTCTATAATACTACATTCCATGATACTCCACTCTATGATGATCTATTCCATTAAACTCTACTCCACTCTATGACACTACATTCCATGATACTCCGCTCTATGATGATCGATTCCATTAAACTCTACTCCACTCTATGACACTACATTCCATGATACTCCGCTCTATGATGATCTATTTCATTAAACTCTACTCCACTCTATGACACTACATTCCATGATACTCCGCTCTATTATGATCTATTCCATTGAACTCTACTCCACGCTATGACACTACATTCCATGATACTCCGCTCTCTGATGATCTATTCCATTAAACTCTACTCCTCTCTATGACACTTCATTCCATGATACTCCGCTCTATGATGATCTATTCCATTAAACTCTACTCCACTCTATGACACTACATTCCATGATACTCCGGTCTATGATGATCGATTCCATTAAACTCTACTCCCCTCTATGACACTACAATCCATGATACTCCACTCTATGATGATCGATTCCATTAAACTCTACTCCACTCTATGACACTACATTCCATGATACTCCGCTCTATGATGATCTATTCCATTAAACTCTACTCCACTCTATGACACTACATTCCATGATACTCCGCTCTATGATGATCTATTCCATTAAACTCTACTCCACTCTATGACACTACATTCCATGATACTCCGCTCTATTATGATCTATTCCATTGAACTCTACTCCACGCTATGACACTACATTCCATGATACTCCGCTCTATGATGATCTATTCCATTAAACTCTACTCCTCTCTATGACACTTCATTCCATGATACTCCGCTCTATGATGATCTATTCCATTAAACTCTACTCCACTCTATGACACTACATTCCATGATACTCCGGTCTATGATGATCGATTCCATTAAACTCTACTCCCCTCTATGACACTACAATCCATGATACTCCACTCTATGATGATCGATTCCATTAAACTCTACTCCACTCTATGACACTACATTCCATGATACTCCGCTCTATGATGATCTATTCCATTAAACTCTACTCCACTCTATGACACCACATTCCATGATACTCCGCTCTATGATGATCTATTCCATTAAACTCTACTCCACTCTATGACACTACATTCCATGATACTCCGCTCTATGATGATATATTCCATTAAACTCTACTCCACTCTATGACACTACATTCCATGATACTCCGCTCGATGATGATCTATTCCATTAAACTCTACTACTCTCTATGACACTACATTCCATGATACTCCGCTCTATGATGATCTATTCCATTAAACTCTACTCCACTCTATGACACTACATTCCATGATACTCCGCTCTATGATGATCTATTCCATTGAACTCTACTCCACTCTATGACACTACATTCCATGATACTCCGCTCTATGATGATCGATTCCATTAAACTCTACTCCACTCTAATACTACATTCCATGATACTCCGCTCTATGTTGATCTATTCTATTAAACTCTACTCCACTCTATGACACTACATTCCATGATACTCCGCTCTATGATGATCGATTCCATTAAACTCTACTCTATGACACTACATTCCATGATACTCCGCTCTATGATGATCTATTCCATTAAACTCTACTCTACTCTATGACACTACATTCCATGATACTCCGCTCTATGATGATATATTCCATTGAACTCTACTCCACTCTATGACACTACATTCCATGATACTCCGCTCTATGATGATCTATTCCATTAAACTCTACTCCACTCTATAACACTACATTCGATGATACTCCGCATGATGATCTATTCCATTAAACTCTACTCCACTCTATGACACTGCATTCCATGATACTCCGCTCTATGATGATCTATTCCATTAAACTCTACTCCACTCTATGACACTGAATTCCATGATATCCGCTCTATGATGATCTATTCCATTAAACTCTACTCCACTCTATGACAGTACATTCTATGATACTCCGCTCTATGATGATCTATTCCATTAACCTCTACTCCACTCTATGACACTACATTCCATGATACTCCGCTCTATGATGATCTATTCCATTAAACTCTACTCCACTCTATGACACTGCATTCCATGATACTCCGCTCTATGATGATCTATTCCATTAAACTCTACTCCACTCTATAACACTGCATTCCATGATACTCCGCTCTATGATGATTTATTCCATTAAACTCTACTCCACTCTATGACACTGCATTCCTTGATACTCCGCTCTATGATGATCTATTCCATTAAACTCTACTCCACTCTATGACACTACATTCCATGATACTCCGCTCTATGATGATCTATTCCATTAAACTCTACTCCACTCTATGACACTACATTCCATGATACTCCGCTCTATGATGATTTATTCCATTAAACTCTACTCCACTCTATGACACTACATTCCATGATACTCCGCTCAATGATGATCAATTCCATTAAACTCTACTCCACTCCATGACACTACATTTCATGATACTCCACTCTATGATGATCTATTCCATTAAACTCTACTCCACTCTATAACACTGCATTCCATGATACTCCGCTCTATGATGATCTATTCCATTAAACTCTACTCCTCTCTATGACACTACATTCCATGATACTCCGCTGTATGATGATCTATTCCATTAAACTCTACTCCACTCTATGACACTACATTCCATGATACTCCGCTCTATGATGATCTATTCCATTAAACTCTACTCTACTCTATGACACTACAATCCATGATACTCTGCTCTATGATGATCGATTCCATTGAACTCTACTCCAATCTATGACACTACATTCCATGATACCCCGCTCTATGATGTTTGATTCTATTAAACTCTACTCCACTCTATGACACTACATTCCCCGATACTCCGCTCTATGATGATCGATTCCATTAAACTCTACTCCACTCTATGACACTACAATCCATGATACTCTGCTCTATGATGATCTATTCCATTAAACTCTACTCCACTCTATGACACTACATTCCATGATACTCCGGTCTATGATGATCGATTCCATTAAACTCTACTCCCCTCTATGACACTACAATCCATGATACTCCACTCTATGATGATCGATTCCATTAAACTCTACTCCACTCTATGACACTACATTCCATGATACTCCGCTCTATGATGATCGATTCCATTAGACTCTACTCCACTCTATGACACTACAATCCATGATACTCCGCTCTATGATGATCTATTCCATTAAACTCTACTCCACTCTATGACACTACATTCCATGATACTCCGCTCTATGATGATCTATTCCATTAAACTCTACTCCAGTCTATGACACTACAGTCCATGATACTCCGCTCAATGATGATCTATTCCATTAAACTCTACTCCACTCTATGACATTACAATCCATGATACTCCGCTCTATGATGATCGATTCCATTAAACTCTACTCCTCTCTAAGGCACTACAATCCATGATACTCCACTCTATGATGATCGATTCCATTAAACTCTACTCCACTCTATAATACTACATTCCATGATACTCCGCTCTATGATGATCTATTCCATTAAACTCTACTCCACTCTATGACACTACATTCCATGATACTCCGCTCTATGATGATCGATTCCATTAAACTCTACTCTATGACACTACATTCCATGATACTCCGCTCTATGATGATCTATTCCATTAAACTCTACTCTACTCTATGACACTACATTCCATGATACTCCGCTCTATGATGATATATTCCATTGAACTCTACACCACTCTATGACACTACATTCCATGATACTCCGCTCTATGATGATCTATTACATTAAACTCTACTCCACTCTATAACACTACATTCGATGATACTCCGCATGATGATCTATTCCATTAAATTCTACTCCACTCTATGACACTGCATTCCATGATACTCCGCTCTATGATGATCTATTCCATTAAACTCTACTCCCCTCTATGACACTGAATTCCATGATATCCGCTCTATGATGATCTATTCCATTAAACTCTACTCCACTCTATGACACTACATTCCATTATACTCCACTCTATGATGATCTATTCCATTAACCTCTACTCCACTCTATGACACTGCATTCCATGATACTCCGCTCTATGATGATCTATTCCATTAAACTCTACTCCACTCTATAACACTGCATTCCATGATACTCAGCTCTATGATGATTTATTCCATTAAACTCTACTCCACTCTATGACACTGCATTCCTTGATACTCCGCTCTATGATGATCTATTCCATTAAACTCTACTCCACTCTATGACACTACATTCCATGATACTCCGCTCTATGATGATCTATTCCATTAAACTCTACTCCACTCTATGACACTACATTCCATGATACTCCGCTCTATGATGATCTATTCCATTAAACTCTACTCCACTCTATGACACTACATTCCATGATACTCCGCTCAATGATGATCAATTCCATTAAACTCTACTCCACTCCATGACACTACATTCCATGATACTCCACTCTATGATGATCTATTCCATTAACCTCTACTCCACTCTATGACACTGCATTCCATGATACTCCGCTCTATGATGATCTATTCCATTAAACTCTACTCCACTCTATGACACTGAATTCCATGATATCCGCTCTATGATGATCTATTCCATTAAACTCTACTCCACTCTATGACACTACATTCTATGATACTCCGCTCTATGATGATCTATTCCATTAACCTCTACTCCACTCTATGACACTACATTCCATGATACTCCGCTCTATGATGATCTATTCCATTAAACTCTACTCCACTCTATGACACTGCATTCCATGATACTCCGCTCTATGATGATCTATTCCATTAAACTCTACTCCACTCTATAACACTGCATTCCATGATACTCCGCTCTATGATGATTTAGTCCATTAAACTCTACTCCTCTCTATGACACTACATTCCATGATACTCCGCTGTATGATGATCTATTCTATTAAACTCTACTCCACTCTATGACACTACATTCCATGATACTCTGCTCTATGATGATCTATTCCATTAAACTCTACTCTACTCTATGACACTACAATCCATGATACTCCACTCTATGATGATCGATTCTATTAAACTCTACTCCACTCTATGACACTACATTCCATGATACTCCGCTCTATGATGATCTATTCCATTAAACTCTACTCCACTCTATGACACTACATTCCATGATACTCCGCTCTATGATGATCGATTCCATTAACCTCTACTCCACTCTATGACACTACAATCCATGATACTCTGCTCTATGATGATCTATTCCATTAAACTCTACTCCACTCTATGACACTACATTCCATGATACTCCGGTCTATGATGATCGATTCCATTAAACTCTACTCCCCTCTATGACACTACAATCCATGATACTCCACTCTATGATGATCGATTCCATTAAACTCTACTCCACTCTATGACACTACATTCCATGATACTCCGCTCTATGATGATCGATTTCATTAGACTCTACTCCACTCTATGACACTACAATCCATGATACTCCGCTCTATGATGATCTATTCCATTAAACTCTACTCCACTCTATGACACTACATTCCATGATACTCCGCTCTATGATGATCTATTCCATTAAACTCTACTCCAGTCTATGACACTACAGTCCATGATACTCCACTCAATGATGATCTATTCCATTAAACTCTACTCCACTCTATGACATTACAATCCATGATACTCCGCTCTATGATGATCGATTCCATTAAACTCTACTCCTCTCTAAGGCACTACAATCCATGATACTCCACTCTATGATGATCGATTCCATTAAACTCTACTCCACTTTATGACACTACATTCCATGATACTCCGCTCTATGATGATCTATTCCATTAAACTCTACTCCACTCTATAATACTACATTCCATGATACTCTGCTCTATGATGATCTATTCCATTAAACTCTACTCCACTCTATGACACTACATTCCATGATACTCCGCTCTATGATGATCGATTCCATTAAACTCTACTCCACTTTATGACACTACATTCCATGATACTCCGCTCTATGATGATCTATTCCATTAAACTCTACTCCACTCTATGACATTACATTCCATGATACTCCGCTCTATGATGATCTATTCCATTAAACTCTACTCCACTCTATAACACTACATTCGATGATACTCCGCATGATGATCTATTCCATTAAACTCTACTCCACTCTATGACACTGCATTCCATGATACTCCGCTCTATGATGATCTATTCCATTAAACTCTACTCCACTCTATGACACTGAATTCCATGATATCCGCTCTATGATGATCTATTCCATTAAACTCTACTCCACTCTATGACACTACATTCTATGATACTCCGCTCTATGATGATCTATTCCATTAACCTCTACTCCACTCTATGACACTACATTCCATGATACTCCGCTCTATGATGATCTATTCCATTAAACTCTACTCCACTCTATGACACTGCATTCCATGATACTCCGCTCTATGATGATCTATTCCATTAAACTCTACTCCACTCTATAACACTGCATTCCATGATACTCCGCTCTATGATGATTTATTCCATTAAACTCGACTCCACTCTATGACACTGCATTCCTTGATACTCCGCTCTATGATGATCTATTCCATTAAACTCTACTCCACTCTATGACACTACATTCCATGATACTCCGCTCTATGATGATCTATTCCATTAAACTCTACTCCACTCTATGACACTACATTCCATGATACTCCGCTCTATGATGATCTATTCCATTAAACTCCACTCCACTCTATGACACTACATTCCATGATACTCCGCTCAATGATGATCAATTCCATTAAACTCTACTCCACTCCATGACACTGCATTTCATGATACTCCACTCTATGATGATCTATTCCATTAAACTCTACTCCACTCTATAACACTGCATTCCATGATACTCCGCTCTATGATGATCTATTCCATTAAACTCTACTCCTCTCTATGACACTACATTCCATGATACTCCGCTGTATGATGATCTATTCCATTAAACTCTACTCCACTCTATGAAACTACATTCCATGATACTCCGCTCTATGATGATCTATTCCATTAAACTCTACTCTACTCTATGACACTACAATCCATGATACTCTGCTCTATGATGATCGATTCCATTGAACTCTACTCCAATCTATGACACTGCATTCCATGATACTCCGCTCTATGATGTTCGATTCTATTAAACTCTACTCCACTCTATGACACTACATTCCATGATACTCCGCTCTATGATGATCGATTCCATTAAACTCTACTCCACTCTATGACACTACAATCCATGATACTCCGCTCTATGATGATCTATTCCATTAAACTCTACTCCACTCTATGACACTACATTCCATGATACTCCGGTCTATGGTGATCGATTCCATTAAACTCTACTCCCCTCTATGACACTACAATCCATGATACTCCACTCTATGATGATCGATTCCATTAAACTCTACTCCACTCTATGACACTACATTCCATGATACTCCGCTCTATGATGATCGATTCCATTGGACTCTACTCCACTCTATGACACTACAATCCATGATACTCCGCTC
Organism: Triturus cristatus; assembly: GCF_964204655.1. Lineage (NCBI taxonomy): Eukaryota > Metazoa > Chordata > Amphibia > Caudata > Salamandridae > Triturus > Triturus cristatus. The sequence continues at coordinate 42,518,858 of NC_140587.1, forward strand.
TATGATGATCTATTCCATTAAACTCTACTCCACTCTATGACACTACATTCCATGATACTCCGCTCTATGATGATCTATTCCATTAAACTCTACTCCAGTCTATGACACTACAGTCCATGATACTCCGCTCAATGATGATCTATTCCATTAAACTCTACTCCACTCTATGACATTACAATCCATGATACTCCGCTCTATGATGATCGATTCCATTAAACTCTACTCCTCTCTAAGGCACTACAATCCATGATACTCCACTCTATGATGATCGATTCCATTAAACTCTACTCCACTCTATAATACTACATTCCATGATACTCCGCTCTATGATGATCTATTCCATTAAACTCTACTCCACTCTATGACACTACATTCCATGATACTCCGCTCTATGATGATCGATTCCATTAAACTCTACTCTATGACACTACATTCCATGATACTCCGCTCTATGATGATCTATTCCATTAAACTCTACTCTACTCTATGACACTACATTCCATGATACTCCGCTCTATGATGATATATTCCATTGAACTCTACACCACTCTATGACACTACATTCCATGATACTCCGCTCTATGATGATCTATTACATTAAACTCTACTCCACTCTATAACACTACATTCGATGATACTCCGCATGATGATCTATTCCATTAAATTCTACTCCACTCTATGACACTGCATTCCATGATACTCCGCTCTATGATGATCTATTCCATTAAACTCTACTCCCCTCTATGACACTGAATTCCATGATATCCGCTCTATGATGATCTATTCCATTAAACTCTACTCCACTCTATGACACTACATTCCATGATACTCCACTCTATGATGATCTATTCCATTAACCTCTACTCCACTCTATGACACTGCATTCCATGATACTCCGCTCTATGATGATCTATTCCATTAAACTCTACTCCACTCTATAACACTGCATTCCATGATACTCCGCTCTATGATGATTTATTCCATTAAACCAGTGGTTCCCAATCTTTTTTGACCCGTGGCTCCCTTGACCTAATTGGCAGTTGGCCGTGGCTCCCCACCATTTTTTTCCGGGTCGGCGGGTGGGGGATGTTAGCCCGACCTCGGGAGTACTTCCTGTTGTCTTCCTTAAATTAATTGGGATGCAATGAAGGTATTATAATCATATTTGTAACAAAATACGAAGATAACAGCTGTTTAATAAAAATTTGTTAAGTGTGAAGCGATACAAGATTAATAGCCAAATATGTTTCCATGCAACTTTTTTTAACCACACAACAATAGTTCAAAAGCTGGGGTCAAAAGGGCGAGGCCGGGCCAGAGAGCCAGGCACAGCTGAGGCAGGCAGGGCCAGCAGGACTAGGCAGGGCCAGGCAGCGCCTTTGTTGCATTTACGCCCCTGTGCGAAGTCAGCACCCGGTGCGGTGGCACCGGGCGCACTGCCCTAGTGCCAGCCCTGAGTGAAGGGTGTCAGAGCACTGTACATAACACACACATTACACAGAGACTATCAAACATAGGTGTTCAAATCAGTGTATAGGACATGTTACATAAGACAAGGGATAACAAGGGGTGAATTCACATGTCATCCATATTGGTAGGCAGTATAGTTGAAGAGTACTTGGTCTGGAGAAGCACAAACTCAGAATTTCAAATGTAACACAACAGATTGGGGCTCTCTTTAATGACAAGAACAGATTTGTACACAAGTGAACCATTTGCTCAACATTTCAATAACGAAGTCTGGGGGGAAAACCCATATCTTCTAATCTAAATCTATACCTTGAAGTCTGCCACCAGTTCTTTTATGACAGTTATTAGCTCACTGTAAACTGCAACTAACAAAAGGAAATCTCTGACAAACGCAGTAACCCACGGACATGTTTACGTTACAATCAAAAGACCCATTCTCCGGAGCAAAGACGCACAGACAATGGCAACACTGAACCGATTAATTCAAGTATTACTTCAATCAGGTTTTGTGCTTTCTGTTAGTCTCCCTAAATAGGATAGGAATGCTATGTGGGTCCCAAACTCGCTGTGCCATAGGACTCAAACTGCACCTCAGTGATGAGGCCAAACAAGGCCAGAACCGGACTTGGATTGCTTGCATTCCTATTTAGAGAGGATCTGGTTTGGGAAGTCATTGAGAAGCTACGTGTATAATTTACTGCTGCGGACAAACAATGCTCCAAGTTACTCTTCCAGGCGCTGTAGTATTAAACTGCCTGTGACGTCTGTTAGACATTATATATGTAACTCGACATTTAAAAAAAGATCTTAGATATGGATCAGTCCTTTGCGCCACCACAAGCTGCCCAAAAACATTTTTCTGGGTTAATTTATGTCCCAGTCTGTTCAGGTGCATTTCTGCACTTAAGGGCCAGTTCTTCTAAGAGTGAGTGCTGAGGCTCGAGCTAGTTAAATACCCCGCATGCCAAGGGATGTGGGCTTTGGACACATGGAGGTCAGGGGTCACTGCGGCCTCGGGTGAAGAGGTTGCACTCTGTGTATATTAGACACACCGGGTCTGCACTATGAGGGGCCAAGCTCACTGCAAGGGGGAGCTGAAAATAAACCGGCGAATCCCCTCTCCCCCTCAGCCTGGTTACAGACAACCTCAGCTGCAATGTCAGTGAGTGCGTGCCGTGCAACACAATCACTGAACGGACCCCACAGGAATCCCTCCCTTGCCAGGGTGTTTTTGTGTTTTGAGTCTGCCATTTAGTGCAGTATTATACCTCTACTTGTACTTTGTACTCTTTTGTAACATGCACATATGTCACCTTTCCTTTTGTAACGTATCGTTTGGTACCTCTTGTATTTTGATTGCCTTTGATACATGCACAACGGCCACCACTGCCTCATGTAACGTAACTTTTGTTTTAGTCACTGTTTTGAGTGTCTGCCATTTATTGCAATTTTTTTACCTCTACGAGTCCACGTGTACTTTGTATGCATTGTGCATGTTACCATTAAGAACGTACTACTCTAGCAGCTGGGATTTTTCTTTGCAAAGTATTTGATAACCCAGTAAGTTTGTTCAGTGCATATTTTTTCTGTTTAACTTCTGATTTGTGGTTCATGTGTATTCGACATGGTTGTGGTTCGAAAAGGCATGCAGTTTCCTTACAGTTTGTGTACAACCTCTAAAATGACCATAAGATTATCTTCTGCTGGTACGAGTTATTCTGTCATTATTTTTGCCTATAAATAAACCGCTTAACACAGCGCTAATGTTTGATCTTTTTCATTAGCGAGAAACTTTGACGGCTGTTCACCCCAGAGGCGCAACTAGAGCCAAATTTCGGGGGGGAGGGGGGTGCTGAGCAAAAATTTCGGGGGGGGGGGGGCTGAACTTTAAGCAATAGGCAGAGTGGAGCTGCAGGGGCTCTTGGGAGGGGTGAAACAACAGCGAGGCCTCATTGACATGGAAATGGTCTTTTAAACACCTGTGAAATGCTCGGGTGCGGCTGCTTTTTTGCCCGGGAAGGTGTCTCATCCCGGGCTGCCACACACGACGGGGGAGGGGGGGGGGGGGCTGAAGCCCTTTGAGTCCAATGGGTGTTGCGCGCCTGGTTCACCCTGCAGACCACGCAGCGCTTGCCCCTTCTCACTCACACGTCACTCGCAGTGCCATGGCTCTGTGTGTGTGTAAACAGCGCGCGCTTCAGGCTGCGCCCACTGCAAGAGCTCCCTGCTACCTCACCCCAGCCCCTAACAGCCCTGCTACTGTGGCTTCTTGGAAGCGGTGTGCGTTTCAACACCTCATTCAAAAGCTGTTTTTTCTAGGGACAGTGTCAAGGTTTGATCCCGCCGTTTTTACAAGCGGCCCTTTGTCTGCACGCATTGTGGTCGCGGCGCCCCTGGCACCTCATTACGGCGCACCGGGGTGCCGCGGCGCACACTTTGGGAACCACGGCATTAAACTCTACTCCACTCTATGACACTGCATTCCTTGATACTCCGCTCTATGATGATCTATTCCATTAAACTCTACTCCACTCTATGACACTACATTCCATGATACTCCGCTCTATGATGATCTATTCCATTAAACTCTACTCCACTCTATGACACTACATTCCATGATACTCCGCTCTATGATGATCTATTCCATTAAACTCTACTCCACTCTATGACACTACATTCCATGATACTCCGCTCAATGATGATCAATTCCATTAAACTCTACTCCACTCCATGACACTACATTCCATGATACTCCACTCTATGATGATCTATTCCATTAAACTCTACTCCACTCTATAACACTGCATTCCATGATACTCCGCTCTATGATGATCTATTCCATTAAACTCTACTCCTCTCTATGACACTACATTCCATGATACTCCGCTGTATGATGATCTATTCCATTAAACTCTACTCCACTCTATGACACTACATTCCATGTTACTCCGCTCTATGATGATCTATTCCATTAAACTCTACTCAACTCTATGACACTACAATCCATGATACTCTGCTCTATGATGATCGATTCCATTGAACTCTACTCCAATCTATGACACTACATTCCATGATACTCCGCTCTATGATGATCGATTCCATTAAACTCTACTCCACTCTATGACACTACATTCCATGATACTCCGCTCTATGATGATCAATTCCATTAAACTCTACTCCCCTCTATGACACTACAATCCATGATACTCCACTCTATGATGATCGATTCCATTAAACTCTACTCCACTCTATGACACTACATTCCATGATACTCCGCTCTATGATGATCGATTCCATTAGACTCTACTCCACTCTATGACACTACAATCCATGATACTCCGCTCTATGATGATCTATTCCATTTAACTCTACTCCACTCTATGACACTAAATTCCATGATACTCCGCTCTATGATGATCTATTCCATTAAACTCTACTCCACTCTATGACACTACAATCCATGATACTCCGCTCTATGATGATCGATTCCATTAAACTCTACTCCACTCTATGACACTACATTCCATGATGCTCCGCTCTATGATGATCTATTCCATTAAACTCTACTCCACTCTATGACACTACATTCCATGATACTCCGGTCTATGATGATCGATTCCATTAAACTCTACTCCCCTCTATGATACTACAATCCATGATACTCCACTCTATGATGATCGATTCCATTAAACTCTACTCCACTCTATGACACTACATTCCATGATACTCCACTCTATGATGATCGATTCCATTAGACTCTACTCCACTCTATGACACTACAATCCATGATACTCCGCTCTATGATGATCTATTCCATTTAACTCTACTCCACTCTATGACACTAAATTCCATGATACTCCGCTCTATGATTATCTATTCCATTAAACTCTACTCCAGTCTATGACACTACATTCCATGATACTCCGCTCAATGATGATCTATTCCATTAAACTCTACTCCACTCTATGACACTACAATCCATGATACTCCGCTCTATGATGATCGATTCCATTAAACTCTACTCCTCTCTAAGGCACTACAATCCATGATACTCCACTCTATGATGATCGAATCCATTAAACTCTACTCCACTCTATAACACTACATTCCATGATACTCCGCTCTATGATGATCGATTCCATTAAACTTCACTCCACTCTATGACACTACATTCCATGATACTCCGCTTCTTGATGATCGATTCCATTAATTCTACTCCACTCTATGACACTACAATCCATGATACTCCGCTCTATGATGATCTATTCCATTAAACTCTACTCCACTCTATGACACTACATTCCATGATACTCCGCTCTATGATGATCTATTCGATTACACTCTACTCCACTCTATGACACTACATTCCATGATACACCGCTCTCTGATGATCTATTCCATTAAACTCTACTCCACTCTATGACACTACATTCCATGATACTCCGCTCTATGTTGATCGATTCCATTAAACTCTACTCCACTCTATAACACTACATTCCATGATACTCCGCTCTATGATGATCGATTCCATTAAACTCTACTACACTCTATGACACTACATTCCATGATACTCCGCTCTATGATGATCGATTCCATTAAACTCTACTCTACTCTATGACACTACAATCCATGATACTCTGCTCTATGATGATCGATTCCATTGAACTCTACTCCAATCTATGACACTACATTCCATGATACCCCGCTCTATGATGATCGATTCCATTAAACTCTACTCCACTCTATGACACTACATTCCATGATACTCCGCTCTATGATGATCTATTCCATTAAACTCTACTCCACTCTATGACACTACAATCCATGATACTCCGCTCTATGATGATCGATTCCATAAAACTCTACTCCACTCTATGACACTACATTCCATGATGCTCCGCTCTATGATGATCTATTCCATTAAACTCTACTCCACTCTATGACACTACATTCCATGATACACCGGTCTATGATGATCGATTCCATTAAACTCTACTCCCCTCTATGACACTACAATCCATGATACTCCACTCTATGATGATCGATTCCATTAAACTCTACTCCACTCTATGACACTACATTCCATGATACTACGCTCTATGATGATCGATTCCATTAGACTCTACTCCACTCTATGACACTACAATCCATGATACTCCGCTCTATGATGATCTATTCCATTAAACTCTACTCCACTCTATGACACTACATTTCATGATACTCCGCTCTATGATGATCTATTCCATTAAACTCTACTCCAGTCTATGACACTACAGTCCATGATACTCCGCTCAATGATGATCTATTCCATTAAACTCTACTCCACTCTATGACACTACAATCCATGATACTCCGCTCTATGATGATCGATTCCATTAAACTCTACTCCACTCTATGACACTACATTCCATGATACTCCGCTCTATGATGATCTATTCCATTAAACTCTACTCCACTCTATGACACTGCATTCCATGATACTCCGCTCTATGATGATCTATTCCATTAAACTCTACTCCACTCTATAACACTGCATTCCATGATACTCCGCTCTATGATGATTTATTCCATTAAACTCTACTCCACTCTATGACACTGCATTCCTTGATACTCCGCTCTATGATGATCTATTCCATTAAACTCTACTCCACTCTATGACACTACATTCCATGAAACTCCGCTCTATGATGATCTATTCCATTAAACTCTACTCCACTCTATGACACTACATTCCATGATACTCCGCTCTATGATGATCTATTCCATTAAACTCTACTCCACTCTATGACACTACATTCCATGATACTCCGCTCAATGATGATCAATTCCATTAAACTCTACTCCACTCCATGACACTACATTCCATGATACTCCACTCTATGATGATCTATTCCATTAAACTCTACTCCACTCTATAACACTGCATTCCATGATACTCCGCTCTATGATGATCTATTCCATTAAACTCTACTCCACTCTATGACACTACATTCCATGATACTCCGCTCTATGATGATCGATTCCATTAAACTCTACTCCACTCTATGACACTACAATCCATGATACTCCGCTCTATGATGATCGATTCCATTAAACTCTATTCCACTCTATGACACTACATTCCATGATGCTCCGCTCTATGATGATCTATTCCATTAAACTCTACTCCACTCTATGACACTAAATTCCATGATACTCCGGTCTATGATGATCGATTCCATTAAACTCTACTCCCCTCTATGACACTACAATCCATGATACTCCACTCTATGATGATCGATTCCATTAAACTCTACTCCACTCTATGACACTACATTCCATGATACTCCGCTCTATGATGATCGATTCCATTAGACTCTACTCCACTCTATGACACTGCAATCCATGATACTCCGCTCTATGATGATCTATTCCATTAAACTCTACTCCACTCTATGACACTACATTCCATGATACTCCGCTCTATGATGATCTACTCCATTAAACTCTACTCCAGTCTATGACACTACAGTCCATGATACTCCGCTCTATGATGATCTATTCCATTAAACTCTACTCCACTCTATGACACTACAATCCATGATACTCCGCTCTATGATGATCGATTCCATTAAACTCTACTCCTCTCTAAGGCACTACAATCCATGATACTCCACTCTATGATGATCGATTCCATTAAACTCTACTCCACTCTATAATACTACATTCCATGATACTCCACTCTATGATGATCTATTCCATTAAACTCTACTCCACTCTATGACACTACACTCCATGATACTCCGCTCTATGATGATCGATTCCATTAAACTCTACTCTATGACACTACATTCCATGATACTCCGCTCTATGATGATCTATTCCATTAAACTCTACTCTACTCTATGACACTACATTCCATGATACTCCGCTCTATGATGATATATTCCATTGAACTCTACTCCACTCTATGACACCACATTCCATGATACTCCGCTCTATGATGATCTATTCCATTAAACTCTACTCCACTCTATAACACTACATTCGATGATACTCCGCATGATGATCTATTCCATTAAACTCTACTCCACTCTATGACACTGCATTCCATGATACTCCGCTCTATGATGATCTATTCCATTAAACTCTACTCTACTCTATGACACTGAATTCCATGATATCCGCTCTATGATGATCTATTCCATTAAACTCTACTCCACTCTATGACACTACATTCCATGATACTCCGCTCTATGATGATCTATTCCATTAACCTCTACTCCACTCTATGACACTACATTCCATGATACTCCGCTCTATGATGATCTATTCCATTAAACTCTACTCCACTCTATGACACTGCATTCCATGATACTCCGCTCTATGATGATCTATTCCATTAAACTCTACTCCACTCTATAACACTGCATTCCATGATACTCCGCTCTATGATGATTTATTCCATTAAACTCTACTCCACTCTATGACACTGCATTCCTTGATACCCCGCTCTATGATGATCTATTCCATTAAACTCTACTCCACTCTATGACACTACATTACATGATACTCCGCTCTATGATGATCTATTCCATTAAACTCTACTTCACTCTATGACACTACATTCCATGATACTCCGCTCTATGATGATCTATTCCATTAAACTCTACTCCACTCTATGACACTACATTCCATGATACTCCGCTCAATGATGATTAATTCCATTAAACTCTACTCCACTCCATGACACTACATTCCATGATACTCCACTCTATGATGATCTATTCCATTAAACTCTACTCCACTCTATAACACTGCATTCCATGATACTCCGCTCTATGATGATCTATTCCATTAAACTCTACTCCACTCTATGACACTACATTCCATGATACTCCGCTGTATGATGATCGATTCCATTAAACTCTACTCCACTCTATGACACTACATTCCATGATACTCCGCTCTATGATGATCGATTCCATTAGACTCTACTCCACTCTATGACACTACAATCCATGATACTCCGCTCTATGATGATCTATTCCATTAAACTCTACTCCACTCTATGACACTACATTCCATGATACTCCGCTCTATGATGATCTATTCCATTAAACTCTACTCCAGTCTATGACACTACATTCCATGATACTCCGCTCAATGATGATCTATTCCATTAAACTCTACTCCACTCTATGACACTACAATCCATGATACTCCGCTCTATGATGATCGATTCCATTAAACTCTACTCCCCTCTAAGGCACTACAATCCATGATACTCCACTCTATGGTGATCAAATACATTAAACTCTACTCCACTCTATGACACTACATTCCATGATACTCCGCTCTATGATGATCGATTCCATTAAACTCTACTCCACTCTATGACACTACATTCCATGATACTCCGCTCTTTGATGATCGATTCCATTAAACTCTACTCCACTCTATGACACTACAATCCATGATACTCCGCTCTATGATGATCTATTCCATTAAACTCTACTCCACTCTATGACACTACATTCCATGATACACCGCTCTCTGATGATCTATTCCATTAAACTCTACTCCACTCTATGACACTACATTCCATGATACTCCGCTCTATGTTGATCGATTCCATTAAACTCTACTCCACTCTATAACACTACATTCCATGATACTCCGCTCTATGATGATCGATTCCATTAAACTCTACTCCACTCTATGACACTACATTCCATGATACTCCGCTCTATGATCATCGATTCCATTAAACTCTACTCCACTCTATGACACTACAATCCATGATACTCCGCTCTATGATGATCGATTCCATTAAACTCTACTCCACTCTATGACACTACATTCCATGATGCTCCGCTCTATGATGATCTATTCCATTAAACTCTACTCCACTCTATGACACTACATTCCATGATACTCCGGTCTATGATGATCGATTCCATTAAACTCTACTCCCCTCTATGACACTACAATCCATGATACTCCACTCTATGATGATCGATTCCATTAAACTCTACTCCACTCTATGACACTATATTCCATGATACTCCGCTCTATGATGATCGATTCCATTAGACTCTACTCCACTCTATGACACTACAATCCATGATACTCCGCTCTATGATGATCTATTCCATTAAACTCTACTCCACTCTATGACACTACATTCCATGATACTACGCTCTATGATGATCTATTCCATTAAACTCTACTCCAGTCTATGACACTACAGTCCATGATACTCCGCACAATGATGATCTATTCCATTAAACTCTACTCCACTCTATGACACTACAATCCATGATACTCCGCTCTATGATGATCGATTCCATTAAACTCTACTCCTCTCTAAAACACTACAATCCATGATACTCCACTCTATGATGATCGATTCCATTAAACTCTACTCCACTCTATAATACTACATTCCATGATACTCCGCTCTATGATGATCTATTCCATTAAACTCTACTCCACTCTATGACACTACATTCCATGATACTCCGCTCTATGATGATCGATTCCATTAAACTCTACTCTATGACACTACATTCCATGATACTCCGCTCTATGATGATCTATTCCATTAAACTCTACTCTACTCTATGACACTACATTCCATGATACTCCGCTCTATGATGATATATTCCATTGAACTCTACTCCACTCTATGACACTACATTCGATGATACTCCGCATGATGATCTATTCCATTAAACTCTACTCCACTCTATGACACTGCATTCCATGATACTCCGCTCTATGATGATCTATTCCATTAAACTCTACTCCACTCTATGACACTGAATTCCATGATATCCGCTCTATGATGATCTATTCCATTAAACTCTACTCCACTCTATGACACTACATTCCGTGATACTCCGCTCTATGATGATCTATTCCATTAACCTCTACTCCACTCTATGACACTACATTCCATGATACTCCGCTCTATGATGATCTATTCCATTAAACTCTACTCCACTCTATGACACTGCATTCCATGATACTCCGCTCTATGATGATCTATTCCATTAAACTCTACTCCACTCTATAACACTGCATTCCATGATACCCCGCTCTATGATGATTTATTCCATTAAACTCTACTCCACTCTATGACACTGCATTCCTTGATACTCCGCTCTATGATGATCGATTCCATTAAACTCTACTCTACTCTATGACACTACAATCCATGATACTCTGCTCCATGATAATCGGTTCCATTGAACTCTACTCCAATCTATGACACTACATTCCATGATACTCCGCTCTATGATGATCGATTCCATTAAACTCTACTCCACTCTATGACACTACATTCCATGATACTCCGCTCTATGATGATCGATTCCATTAAACTCTACTCCACTCTATGATACTACAATCCATGATACTCCGCTCTATGATGATCGATTCCATTAAACTCTACTCCACTCTATGACACTACATTCCATGATGCTCCGCTCTATGATGATCTATTCTATTAAACTCTACTCCACTCTATGACACTACATTCCATGATACTCCGGTCTATGATGATCGATTCCATTAAACTCTACTCCCCTCTATGACACTACAATCCATGATACTCCACTCTATGATGATCGATTCCATTAAACTCTACTCCACTCTATGACACTACATTCCATGATACTCCGCTCTATGATGATCGATTCCATTAGACTCTACTCCACTCTATGACACTACAATCCATGATACTCCGCTCTATGATAATCTATTCCATTAAACTCTACTCCACTCTATGACACTACATTCCATGATACTACGCTCTATGATGATCTATTCCATTAAACTCTACTCCAGTCTATGACACTACAGTCCATGATACTCCGCTCAATGATGATCTATTCCATTAAACTCTACTCCACTCTATGACACTACAATCCATGATACTCCGCTATATGATGATCGATTCCATTAAACTCTACTCCTCTCTAAGGCACTACAATCCATGATACTCCAGTCTATGATGATCGATTCCATTAAACTCTACTCCACTCTATAATACTACATTCCATGATACTCCGCTCTATGATGATCTATTCCATTAAACTCTACTCCACTCTATGACACTACATTCCATGATACTCCGCTCTATGATGATCGATTCCATTAAACTCTACTCTATGACACTACATTCCATGATACTCCGCTCTATGATGATCTATTCCATTAAACTCTACTCTACTCTATGACACTACATTCCATGATACTCCGCTCTATGATGATATATTCCATTGAACTCTACTCCACTCTATGACACTACATTCCATGATACTCCGCTCTATGATGATCTATTCCATTAAACTCTACTCCACTCTATAACACTACATTCGATGATACTCCGCATGATGATCTATTCCATTAAACTCTACTCCACTCTATGACACTGCATTCCATGATACTCCGCTCTATGATGATCCATTCCATTAAACTCTACTCCACTCTATGACACTGAATTCCATGATATCCGCTCTATGATGATCTATTCCATTAAACTCTACTCCACTCTATGACACTACATTCCATGATACTCCGCTCTATGATGATCTATTCCATTAACCTCTACTCCACTCTATGACACTACATTCCATGATACTCCGCTCTATGATGATCTATTCCATTAAACTCTACTCCACTCTATGACACTGCATTCCATGATACTCCGCTCTATGATGATCTATTCCATTAAACTCTACTCCACTCTATAACACTGCATTCCATGATACCCCGCTCTATGATGATTCATTCCATTAAACTCTACTCCACTCTATGACACTGCATTCCTTGATACTCCGCTCTATGATGATCTATTCCATTAAACTGTACTCCACTCTATGACACTACATTCCATGATACTCCGCTCTATGATGATCTATTCCATTAAACTCTACTCCACTCCATGACACTACATTCCATGATACTCCGCTCAATGATGATCTATTCCATTAAACTCTACTCCACTCTATGACACTACAATCCATGATACTCCGCTCTATGATGATCGATTCCATTAAACTCTACTCCTCTCTAAAACACTACAATCCATGATACTCCACTCTATGATGATCGATTCCATTAAACTCTACTCCACTCTATGACACTACATTCCATGATACTCCGCTCTATGATGATCGATTCCATTAGACTCTACTCCACTCTATGACACTACAATCCATGATACTCCGCTCTATGATGATCTATTCCATTAAACTCTACTCCACTCTATGACACTACATTCCATGATACTACGCTCTATGATGATCTATTCCATTAAACTCTACTCCAGTCTATGACACTACAGTCCATGATACTCCGCTCAATGATGATCTATTCCATTAAACTCTACTCCACTCTATGACACTACAATCCATGATACTCCGCTCTATGATGATCGATTCCATTAAACTCTACTCCTCTCTAAAACACTACAATCCATGAAACTCCACTCTATGATGATCGATTCCATTAAACTCTACTCCACTCTATAATACTACATTCCATGATACTCCGCTCTATGATGATCTATTCCATTAAACTCTACTCCACTCTATAACACTACATTCCATGATACTCCGCTCTATGATGATCGATTCCATTAAACTCTACTCTATAACACTACATTCCATGATACTCCGCTCTATGATGATCTATTCCATTAAACTCTACTCTACTCTATGACACTACATTCCATGATACTCCGCTCTATGATGATATATTCCATTGAACTCTACTCCACTCTATGACACTACATTCCATGACACTCCGCTCTATGATGATCTATTCCATTAAACTCTACTCCACTCTATAACACTACATTCGATGATACTCCGCATGATGATCTATTCCATTAAACTCTACTCCACTCTATGACACTGCATTCCATGATACTCCGCTCTATGATGATCTATTCCATTAAACTCTACTCCACTCTATGACACTGAATTCCATGATATCCGCTCTATGATGATCTATTCCATTAAACTCTACTCCACTCTATGACACTACATTCCATGATACTCCGCTCTATGATGATCTATTCCATTAACCTCTACTCCACTCTATGACACTACATTCCATGATACTCCGCTCTATGATGATCTATTCCATTAAACTCTACTCCACTCTATGACACTGCATTCCATGATACTCCGCTCTATGATGATCTATTCCATTAAACTCTACTCCAATCTATAACACTGCATTCCATGATACCCCGCTCTATGATGATTTATTCCATTAAACTCTACTCCACTCTATGACACTGCATTCCTTGATACTCCGCTCTATGATGATCGAATCCATTAAACTCTACTCCACTCTATAACACTACATTCCATGATACTCCGCTCTATGATGATCGATTCCATTAAACTTCACTCCACTCTATGACACTACATTCCATGATACTCCGCTTCTTGATGATCGATTCCATTAATTCTACTCCACTCTATGACACTACAATCCATGATACTCCGCTCTATGATGATCTATTCCATTAAACTCTACTCCACTCTATGACACTACATTCCATGATACTCCGCTCTATGATGATCTATTCGATTACACTCTACTCCACTCTATGACACTACATTCCATGATACACCGCTCTCTGATGATCTATTCCATTAAACTCTACTCCACTCTATGACACTACATTCCATGATACTCCGCTCTATGTTGATCGATTCCATTAAACTCTACTCCACTCTATAACACTACATTCCATGATACTCCGCTCTATGATGATCGATTCCATTAAACTCTACTACACTCTATGACACTACATTCCATGATACTCCGCTCTATGATGATCGATTCCATTAAACTCTACTCTACTCTATGACACTACAATCCATGATACTCTGCTCTATGATGATCGATTCCATTGAACTCTACTCCAATCTATGACACTACATTCCATGATACCCCGCTCTATGATGATCGATTCCATTAAACTCTACTCCACTCTATGACACTACATTCCATGATACTCCGCTCTATGATGATCTATTCCATTAAACTCTACTCCACTCTATAACACTGCATTCCATGATACCCCGCTCTATGATGATTCATTCCATTAAACTCTACTCCACTCTATGACACTGCATTCCTTGATACTCCGCTCTATGATGATCTATTCCATTAAACTGTACTCCACTCTATGACACTACATTCCATGATACTCCGCTCTATGATGATCTATTCCATTAAACTCTACTCCACTCCATGACACTACATTCCATGATACTCCGCTCAATGATGATCTATTCCATTAAACTCTACTCCACTCTATGACACTACAATCCATGATACTCCGCTCTATGATGATCGATTCCATTAAACTCTACTCCTCTCTAAAACACTACAATCCATGATACTCCACTCTATGATGATCGATTCCATTAAACTCTACTCCACTCTATGACACTACATTCCATGATACTCCGCTCTATGATGATCGATTCCATTAGACTCTACTCCACTCTATGACACTACAATCCATGATACTCCGCTCTATGATGATCTATTCCATTAAACTCTACTCCACTCTATGACACTACATTCCATGATACTACGCTCTATGATGATCTATTCCATTAAACTCTACTCCAGTCTATGACACTACAGTCCATGATACTCCGCTCAATGATGATCTATTCCATTAAACTCTACTCCACTCTATGACACTACAATCCATGATACTCCGCTCTATGATGATCGATTCCATTAAACTCTACTCCTCTCTAAAACACTACAATCCATGAAACTCCACTCTATGATGATCGATTCCATTAAACTCTACTCCACTCTATAATACTACATTCCATGATACTCCGCTCTATGATGATCTATTCCATTAAACTCTACTCCACTCTATAACACTACATTCCATGATACTCCGCTCTATGATGATCGATTCCATTAAACTCTACTCTATAACACTACATTCCATGATACTCCGCTCTATGATGATCTATTCCATTAAACTCTACTCTACTCTATGACACTACATTCCATGATACTCCGCTCTATGATGATATATTCCATTGAACTCTACTCCACTCTATGACACTACATTCCATGACACTCCGCTCTATGATGATCTATTCCATTAAACTCTACTCCACTCTATAACACTACATTCGATGATACTCCGCATGATGATCTATTCCATTAAACTCTACTCCACTCTATGACACTGCATTCCATGATACTCCGCTCTATGATGATCTATTCCATTAAACTCTACTCCACTCTATGACACTGAATTCCATGATATCCGCTCTATGATGATCTATTCCATTAAACTCTACTCCACTCTATGACACTACATTCCATGATACTCCGCTCTATGATGATCTATTCCATTAACCTCTACTCCACTCTATGACACTACATTCCATGATACTCCGCTCTATGATGATCTATTCCATTAAACTCTACTCCACTCTATGACACTGCATTCCATGATACTCCGCTCTATGATGATCTATTCCATTAAACTCTACTCCAATCTATAACACTGCATTCCATGATACCCCGCTCTATGATGATTTATTCCATTAAACTCTACTCCACTCTATGACACTGCATTCCTTGATACTCCGCTCTATGATGATCGAATCCATTAAACTCTACTCCACTCTATAACACTACATTCCATGATACTCCGCTCTATGATGATCGATTCCATTAAACTTCACTCCACTCTATGACACTACATTCCATGATACTCCGCTTCTTGATGATCGATTCCATTAATTCTACTCCACTCTATGACACTACAATCCATGATACTCCGCTCTATGATGATCTATTCCATTAAACTCTACTCCACTCTATGACACTACATTCCATGATACTCCGCTCTATGATGATCTATTCGATTACACTCTACTCCACTCTATGACACTACATTCCATGATACACCGCTCTCTGATGATCTATTCCATTAAACTCTACTCCACTCTATGACACTACATTCCATGATACTCCGCTCTATGTTGATCGATTCCATTAAACTCTACTCCACTCTATAACACTACATTCCATGATACTCCGCTCTATGATGATCGATTCCATTAAACTCTACTACACTCTATGACACTACATTCCATGATACTCCGCTCTATGATGATCGATTCCATTAAACTCTACTCTACTCTATGACACTACAATCCATGATACTCTGCTCTATGATGATCGATTCCATTGAACTCTACTCCAATCTATGACACTACATTCCATGATACCCCGCTCTATGATGATCGATTCCATTAAACTCTACTCCACTCTATGACACTACATTCCATGATACTCCGCTCTATGATGATCTATTCCATTAAACTCTACTCCACTCTATGACACTACAATCCATGATACTCCGCTCTATGATGATCGATTCCATAAAACTCTACTCCACTCTATGACACTACATTCCATGATGCTCCGCTCTATGATGATCTATTCCATTAAACTCTACTCCACTCTATGACACTACATTCCATGATACACCGGTCTATGATGATCGATTCCATTAAACTCTACTCCCCTCTATGACACTACAATCCATGATACTCCACTCTATGATGATCGATTCCATTAAACTCTACTCCACTCTATGACACTACATTCCATGATACTACGCTCTATGATGATCGATTCCATTAGACTCTACTCCACTCTATGACACTACAATCCATGATACTCCGCTCTATGATGATCTATTCCATTAAACTCTACTCCACTCTATGACACTACATTTCATGATACTCCGCTCTATGATGATCTATTCCATTAAACTCTACTCCAGTCTATGACACTACAGTCCATGATACTCCGCTCAATGATGATCTATTCCATTAAACTCTACTCCACTCTATGACACTACAATCCATGATACTCCGCTCTATGATGATCGATTCCATTAAACTCTACTCCACTCTATGACACTACATTCCATGATACTCCGCTCTATGATGATCTATTCCATTAAACTCTACTCCACTCTATGACACTGCATTCCATGATACTCCGCTCTATGATGATCTATTCCATTAAACTCTACTCCACTCTATAACACTGCATTCCATGATACTCCGCTCTATGATGATTTATTCCATTAAACTCTACTCCACTCTATGACACTGCATTCCTTGATACTCCGCTCTATGATGATCTATTCCATTAAACTCTACTCCACTCTATGACACTACATTCCATGAAACTCCGCTCTATGATGATCTATTCCATTAAACTCTACTCCACTCTATGACACTACATTCCATGATACTCCGCTCTATGATGATCTATTCCATTAAACTCTACTCCACTCTATGACACTACATTCCACGATACTCCGCTCAATGATGATCAATTCCATTAAACTCTACTCCACTCCATGACACTACATTCCATGATACTCCACTCTATGATGATCTATTCCATTAAACTCTACTCCACTCTATAACACTGCATTCCATGATACTCCGCTCTATGATGATCTATTCCATTAAACTCTACTCCTCTCTATGACACTACATTCCATGATACTCCGCTGTATGATGATCTATTCCATTAAACTCTACTCCACTCTATGACACTACATTCCATGATACTCCGCTCTATGATGATCTATTCCATTAAACTCTACTCTACTCTATGACACTACAATCCATGATACTCTGCTCTATGATGATCGATTCCATTGAACTCTACTCCAATCTATGACACTACATTCCATGATACTCCGCTCCATGATGATCGATTCCATTAAACTCTACTCCACTCTATGACACTACATTCCATGATACTCCGCTCTATGATGATCGATTCCATTAAACTCTACTCCACTCTATGACACTACAATCCATGATACTCCGCTCTATGATGATCGATTCCATTAAACTCTATTCCACTCTATGACACTACATTCCATGATGCTCCGCTCTATGATGATCTATTCCATTAAACTCTACTCCACTCTATGACACTAAATTCCATGATACTCCGGTCTATGATGATCGATTCCATTAAACTCTACTCCCCTCTATGACACTACAATCCATGATACTCCACTCTATGATGATCGATTCCATTAAACTCTACTCCACTCTATGACACTACATTCCATGATACTCCGCTCTATGATGATCGATTCCATTAGACTCTACTCCACTCTATGACACTGCAATCCATGATACTCCGCTCTATGATGATCTATTCCATTAAACTCTACTCCACTCTATGACACTACATTCCATGATACTCCGCTCTATGATGATCTACTCCATTAAACTCTACTCCAGTCTATGACACTACAGTCCATGATACTCCGCTCTATGATGATCTATTCCATTAAACTCTACTCCACTCTATGACACTACAATCCATGATACTCCGCTCTATGATGATCGATTCCATTAAACTCTACTCCTCTCTAAGGCACTACAATCCATGATACTCCACTCTATGATGATCGATTCCATTAAACTCTACTCCACTCTATAATACTACATTCCATGATACTCCACTCTATGATGATCTATTCCATTAAACTCTACTCCACTCTATGACACTACATTCCATGATACTCCGCTCTATGATGATCGATTCCATTAAACTCTACTCTATGACACTACATTCCATGATACTCCGCTCTATGATGATCTATTCCATTAAACTCTACTCTACTCTATGACACTACATTCCATGATACTCCGCTCTATGATGATATATTCCATTGAACTCTACTCCACTCTATGACACCACATTCCATGATACTCCACTCTATGATGATCGATTCCATTAAACTCTACTCCACTCTATAATACTACATTCCATGATACTCCACTCTATGATGATCTATTCCATTAAACTCTACTCCACTCTATGACACTACATTCCATGATACTCCGCTCTATGATGATCGATTCCATTAAACTCTACTCTATGACACTACATTCCATGATACTACGCTCTATGATGATCGATTCCATTAGACTCTACTCCACTCTATGACACTACAATCCATGATACTCCGCTCTATGATGATCTATTCCATTAAACTCTACTCCACTCTATGACACTACATTTCATGATACTCCGCTCTATGATGATCTATTCCATTAAACTCTACTCCAGTCTATGACACTACAGTCCATGATACTCCGCTCAATGATGATCTATTCCATTAAACTCTACTCCACTCTATGACACTACAATCCATGATACTCCGCTCTATGATGATCGATTCCATTAAACTCTACTCCACTCTATGACACTACATTCCATGATACTCCGCTCTATGATGATCTATTCCATTAAACTCTACTCCACTCTATGACACTGCATTCCATGATACTCCGCTCTATGATGATCTATTCCATTAAACTCTACTCCACTCTATAACACTGCATTCCATGATACTCCGCTCTATGATGATTTATTCCATTAAACTCTACTCCACTCTATGACACTGCATTCCTTGATACTCCGCTCTATGATGATCTATTCCATTAAACTCTACTCCACTCTATGACACTACATTCCATGATACTCCGCTCTATGATGATCTATTCCATTAAACTCTACTCCACTCTATGACACTGCATTCCATGATACTCCGCTCTATGATGATCTATTCCATTAAACTCTACTCCACTCTATAACACTGCATTCCATGATACTCCGCTCTATGATGATTTATTCCATTAAACTCTACTCCACTCTATGACACTGCATTCCTTGATACCCCGCTCTATGATGATCTATTCCATTAAACTCTACTCCACTCTATGACACTACATTACATGATACTCCGCTCTATGATGATCTATTCCATTAAACTCTACTTCACTCTATGACACTACATTCCATGATACTCCGCTCTATGATGATCTATTCCATTAAACTCTACTCCACTCTATGACACTACATTCCATGATACTCCGCTCAATGATGATTAATTCCATTAAACTCTACTCCACTCCATGACACTACATTCCATGATACTCCACTCTATGATGATCTATTCCATTAAACTCTACTCCACTCTATAACACTGCATTCCATGATACTCCGCTCTATGATGATCTATTCCATTAAACTCTACTCCACTCTATGACACTACATTCCATGATACTCCGCTGTATGATGATCGATTCCATTAAACTCTACTCCACTCTATGACACTACATTCCATGATACTCCGCTCTATGATGATCGATTCCATTAGACTCTACTCCACTCTATGACACTACAATCCATGATACTCCGCTCTATGATGATCTATTCCATTAAACTCTACTCCACTCTATGACACTACATTCCATGATACTCCGCTCTATGATGATCTATTCCATTAAACTCTACTCCAGTCTATGACACTACATTCCATGATACTCCGCTCAATGATGATCTATTCCATTAAACTCTACTCCACTCTATGACACTACAATCCATGATACTCCGCTCTATGATGATCGATTCCATTAAACTCTACTCCCCTCTAAGGCACTACAATCCATGATACTCCACTCTATGGTGATCAAATACATTAAACTCTACTCCACTCTATGACACTACATTCCATGATACTCCGCTCTATGATGATCGATTCCATTAAACTCTACTCCACTCTATGACACTACATTCCATGATACTCCGCTCTTTGATGATCGATTCCATTAAACTCTACTCCACTCTATGACACTACAATCCATGATACTCCGCTCTATGATGATCTATTCCATTAAACTCTACTCCACTCTATGACACTACATTCCATGATACACCGCTCTCTGATGATCTATTCCATTAAACTCTACTCCACTCTATGACACTACATTCCATGATACTCCGCTCTATGTTGATCGATTCCATTAAACTCTACTCCACTCTATAACACTACATTCCATGATACTCCGCTCTATGATGATCGATTCCATTAAACTCTACTCCACTCTATGACACTACATTCCATGATACTCCGCTCTATGATCATCGATTCCATTAAACTCTACTCCACTCTATGACACTACAATCCATGATACTCCGCTCTATGATGATCGATTCCATTAAACTCTACTCCACTCTATGACACTACATTCCATGATGCTCCGCTCTATGATGATCTATTCCATTAAACTCTACTCCACTCTATGACACTACATTCCATGATACTCCGGTCTATGATGATCGATTCCATTAAACTCTACTCCCCTCTATGACACTACAATCCATGATACTCCACTCTATGATGATCGATTCCATTAAACTCTACTCCACTCTATGACACTATATTCCATGATACTCCGCTCTATGATGATCGATTCCATTAGACTCTACTCCACTCTATGACACTACAATCCATGATACTCCGCTCTATGATGATCTATTCCATTAAACTCTACTCCACTCTATGACACTACATTCCATGATACTACGCTCTATGATGATCTATTCCATTAAACTCTACTCCAGTCTATGACACTACAGTCCATGATACTCCGCACAATGATGATCTATTCCATTAAACTCTACTCCACTCTATGACACTACAATCCATGATACTCCGCTCTATGATGATCGATTCCATTAAACTCTACTCCTCTCTAAAACACTACAATCCATGATACTCCACTCTATGATGATCGATTCCATTAAACTCTACTCCACTCTATAATACTACATTCCATGATACTCCGCTCTATGATGATCTATTCCATTAAACTCTACTCCACTCTATGACACTACATTCCATGATACTCCGCTCTATGATGATCGATTCCATTAAACTCTACTCTATGACACTACATTCCATGATACTCCGCTCTATGATGATCTATTCCATTAAACTCTACTCTACTCTATGACACTACATTCCATGATACTCCGCTCTATGATGATATATTCCATTGAACTCTACTCCACTCTATGACACTACATTCGATGATACTCCGCATGATGATCTATTCCATTAAACTCTACTCCACTCTATGACACTGCATTCCATGATACTCCGCTCTATGATGATCTATTCCATTAAACTCTACTCCACTCTATGACACTGAATTCCATGATATCCGCTCTATGATGATCTATTCCATTAAACTCTACTCCACTCTATGACACTACATTCCGTGATACTCCGCTCTATGATGATCTATTCCATTAACCTCTACTCCACTCTATGACACTACATTCCATGATACTCCGCTCTATGATGATCTATTCCATTAAACTCTACTCCACTCTATGACACTGCATTCCATGATACTCCGCTCTATGATGATCTATTCCATTAAACTCTACTCCACTCTATAACACTGCATTCCATGATACCCCGCTCTATGATGATTTATTCCATTAAACTCTACTCCACTCTATGACACTGCATTCCTTGATACTCCGCTCTATGATGATCGATTCCATTAAACTCTACTCTACTCTATGACACTACAATCCATGATACTCTGCTCCATGATAATCGGTTCCATTGAACTCTACTCCAATCTATGACACTACATTCCATGATACTCCGCTCTATGATGATCGATTCCATTAAACTCTACTCCACTCTATGACACTACATTCCATGATACTCCGCTCTATGATGATCGATTCCATTAAACTCTACTCCACTCTATGATACTACAATCCATGATACTCCGCTCTATGATGATCGATTCCATTAAACTCTACTCCACTCTATGACACTACATTCCATGATGCTCCGCTCTATGATGATCTATTCTATTAAACTCTACTCCACTCTATGACACTACATTCCATGATACTCCGGTCTATGATGATCGATTCCATTAAACTCTACTCCCCTCTATGACACTACAATCCATGATACTCCACTCTATGATGATCGATTCCATTAAACTCTACTCCACTCTATGACACTACATTCCATGATACTCCGCTCTATGATGATCGATTCCATTAGACTCTACTCCACTCTATGACACTACAATCCATGATACTCCGCTCTATGATAATCTATTCCATTAAACTCTACTCCACTCTATGACACTACATTCCATGATACTACGCTCTATGATGATCTATTCCATTAAACTCTACTCCAGTCTATGACACTACAGTCCATGATACTCCGCTCAATGATGATCTATTCCATTAAACTCTACTCCACTCTATGACACTACAATCCATGATACTCCGCTATATGATGATCGATTCCATTAAACTCTACTCCTCTCTAAGGCACTACAATCCATGATACTCCAGTCTATGATGATCGATTCCATTAAACTCTACTCCACTCTATAATACTACATTCCATGATACTCCGCTCTATGATGATCTATTCCATTAAACTCTACTCCACTCTATGACACTACATTCCATGATACTCCGCTCTATGATGATCGATTCCATTAAACTCTACTCTATGACACTACATTCCATGATACTCCGCTCTATGATGATCTATTCCATTAAACTCTACTCTACTCTATGACACTACATTCCATGATACTCCGCTCTATGATGATATATTCCATTGAACTCTACTCCACTCTATGACACTACATTCCATGATACTCCGCTCTATGATGATCTATTCCATTAAACTCTACTCCACTCTATAACACTACATTCGATGATACTCCGCATGATGATCTATTCCATTAAACTCTACTCCACTCTATGACACTGCATTCCATGATACTCCGCTCTATGATGATCCATTCCATTAAACTCTACTCCACTCTATGACACTGAATTCCATGATATCCGCTCTATGATGATCTATTCCATTAAACTCTACTCCACTCTATGACACTACATTCCATGATACTCCGCTCTATGATGATCTATTCCATTAACCTCTACTCCACTCTATGACACTACATTCCATGATACTCCGCTCTATGATGATCTATTCCATTAAACTCTACTCCACTCTATGACACTGCATTCCATGATACTCCGCTCTATGATGATCTATTCCATTAAACTCTACTCCACTCTATAACACTGCATTCCATGATACCCCGCTCTATGATGATTCATTCCATTAAACTCTACTCCACTCTATGACACTGCATTCCTTGATACTCCGCTCTATGATGATCTATTCCATTAAACTGTACTCCACTCTATGACACTACATTCCATGATACTCCGCTCTATGATGATCTATTCCATTAAACTCTACTCCACTCCATGACACTACATTCCATGATACTCCGCTCAATGATGATCTATTCCATTAAACTCTACTCCACTCTATGACACTACAATCCATGATACTCCGCTCTATGATGATCGATTCCATTAAACTCTACTCCTCTCTAAAACACTACAATCCATGATACTCCACTCTATGATGATCGATTCCATTAAACTCTACTCCACTCTATGACACTACATTCCATGATACTCCGCTCTATGATGATCGATTCCATTAGACTCTACTCCACTCTATGACACTACAATCCATGATACTCCGCTCTATGATGATCTATTCCATTAAACTCTACTCCACTCTATGACACTACATTCCATGATACTACGCTCTATGATGATCTATTCCATTAAACTCTACTCCAGTCTATGACACTACAGTCCATGATACTCCGCTCAATGATGATCTATTCCATTAAACTCTACTCCACTCTATGACACTACAATCCATGATACTCCGCTCTATGATGATCGATTCCATTAAACTCTACTCCTCTCTAAAACACTACAATCCATGAAACTCCACTCTATGATGATCGATTCCATTAAACTCTACTCCACTCTATAATACTACATTCCATGATACTCCGCTCTATGATGATCTATTCCATTAAACTCTACTCCACTCTATAACACTACATTCCATGATACTCCGCTCTATGATGATCGATTCCATTAAACTCTACTCTATAACACTACATTCCATGATACTCCGCTCTATGATGATCTATTCCATTAAACTCTACTCTACTCTATGACACTACATTCCATGATACTCCGCTCTATGATGATATATTCCATTGAACTCTACTCCACTCTATGACACTACATTCCATGACACTCCGCTCTATGATGATCTATTCCATTAAACTCTACTCCACTCTATAACACTACATTCGATGATACTCCGCATGATGATCTATTCCATTAAACTCTACTCCACTCTATGACACTGCATTCCATGATACTCCGCTCTATGATGATCTATTCCATTAAACTCTACTCCACTCTATGACACTGAATTCCATGATATCCGCTCTATGATGATCTATTCCATTAAACTCTACTCCACTCTATGACACTACATTCCATGATACTCCGCTCTATGATGATCTATTCCATTAACCTCTACTCCACTCTATGACACTACATTCCATGATACTCCGCTCTATGATGATCTATTCCATTAAACTCTACTCCACTCTATGACACTGCATTCCATGATACTCCGCTCTATGATGATCTATTCCATTAAACTCTACTCCAATCTATAACACTGCATTCCATGATACCCCGCTCTATGATGATTTATTCCATTAAACTCTACTCCACTCTATGACACTGCATTCCTTGATACTCCGCTCTATGATGATCGAATCCATTAAACTCTACTCCACTCTATAACACTACATTCCATGATACTCCGCTCTATGATGATCGATTCCATTAAACTTCACTCCACTCTATGACACTACATTCCATGATACTCCGCTTCTTGATGATCGATTCCATTAATTCTACTCCACTCTATGACACTACAATCCATGATACTCCGCTCTATGATGATCTATTCCATTAAACTCTACTCCACTCTATGACACTACATTCCATGATACTCCGCTCTATGATGATCTATTCGATTACACTCTACTCCACTCTATGACACTACATTCCATGATACACCGCTCTCTGATGATCTATTCCATTAAACTCTACTCCACTCTATGACACTACATTCCATGATACTCCGCTCTATGTTGATCGATTCCATTAAACTCTACTCCACTCTATAACACTACATTCCATGATACTCCGCTCTATGATGATCGATTCCATTAAACTCTACTACACTCTATGACACTACATTCCATGATACTCCGCTCTATGATGATCGATTCCATTAAACTCTACTCTACTCTATGACACTACAATCCATGATACTCTGCTCTATGATGATCGATTCCATTGAACTCTACTCCAATCTATGACACTACATTCCATGATACCCCGCTCTATGATGATCGATTCCATTAAACTCTACTCCACTCTATGACACTACATTCCATGATACTCCGCTCTATGATGATCTATTCCATTAAACTCTACTCCACTCTATAACACTGCATTCCATGATACCCCGCTCTATGATGATTCATTCCATTAAACTCTACTCCACTCTATGACACTGCATTCCTTGATACTCCGCTCTATGATGATCTATTCCATTAAACTGTACTCCACTCTATGACACTACATTCCATGATACTCCGCTCTATGATGATCTATTCCATTAAACTCTACTCCACTCCATGACACTACATTCCATGATACTCCGCTCAATGATGATCTATTCCATTAAACTCTACTCCACTCTATGACACTACAATCCATGATACTCCGCTCTATGATGATCGATTCCATTAAACTCTACTCCTCTCTAAAACACTACAATCCATGATACTCCACTCTATGATGATCGATTCCATTAAACTCTACTCCACTCTATGACACTACATTCCATGATACTCCGCTCTATGATGATCGATTCCATTAGACTCTACTCCACTCTATGACACTACAATCCATGATACTCCGCTCTATGATGATCTATTCCATTAAACTCTACTCCACTCTATGACACTACATTCCATGATACTACGCTCTATGATGATCTATTCCATTAAACTCTACTCCAGTCTATGACACTACAGTCCATGATACTCCGCTCAATGATGATCTATTCCATTAAACTCTACTCCACTCTATGACACTACAATCCATGATACTCCGCTCTATGATGATCGATTCCATTAAACTCTACTCCTCTCTAAAACACTACAATCCATGAAACTCCACTCTATGATGATCGATTCCATTAAACTCTACTCCACTCTATAATACTACATTCCATGATACTCCGCTCTATGATGATCTATTCCATTAAACTCTACTCCACTCTATAACACTACATTCCATGATACTCCGCTCTATGATGATCGATTCCATTAAACTCTACTCTATAACACTACATTCCATGATACTCCGCTCTATGATGATCTATTCCATTAAACTCTACTCTACTCTATGACACTACATTCCATGATACTCCGCTCTATGATGATATATTCCATTGAACTCTACTCCACTCTATGACACTACATTCCATGACACTCCGCTCTATGATGATCTATTCCATTAAACTCTACTCCACTCTATAACACTACATTCGATGATACTCCGCATGATGATCTATTCCATTAAACTCTACTCCACTCTATGACACTGCATTCCATGATACTCCGCTCTATGATGATCTATTCCATTAAACTCTACTCCACTCTATGACACTGAATTCCATGATATCCGCTCTATGATGATCTATTCCATTAAACTCTACTCCACTCTATGACACTACATTCCATGATACTCCGCTCTATGATGATCTATTCCATTAACCTCTACTCCACTCTATGACACTACATTCCATGATACTCCGCTCTATGATGATCTATTCCATTAAACTCTACTCCACTCTATGACACTGCATTCCATGATACTCCGCTCTATGATGATCTATTCCATTAAACTCTACTCCAATCTATAACACTGCATTCCATGATACCCCGCTCTATGATGATTTATTCCATTAAACTCTACTCCACTCTATGACACTGCATTCCTTGATACTCCGCTCTATGATGATCGAATCCATTAAACTCTACTCCACTCTATAACACTACATTCCATGATACTCCGCTCTATGATGATCGATTCCATTAAACTTCACTCCACTCTATGACACTACATTCCATGATACTCCGCTTCTTGATGATCGATTCCATTAATTCTACTCCACTCTATGACACTACAATCCATGATACTCCGCTCTATGATGATCTATTCCATTAAACTCTACTCCACTCTATGACACTACATTCCATGATACTCCGCTCTATGATGATCTATTCGATTACACTCTACTCCACTCTATGACACTACATTCCATGATACACCGCTCTCTGATGATCTATTCCATTAAACTCTACTCCACTCTATGACACTACATTCCATGATACTCCGCTCTATGTTGATCGATTCCATTAAACTCTACTCCACTCTATAACACTACATTCCATGATACTCCGCTCTATGATGATCGATTCCATTAAACTCTACTACACTCTATGACACTACATTCCATGATACTCCGCTCTATGATGATCGATTCCATTAAACTCTACTCTACTCTATGACACTACAATCCATGATACTCTGCTCTATGATGATCGATTCCATTGAACTCTACTCCAATCTATGACACTACATTCCATGATACCCCGCTCTATGATGATCGATTCCATTAAACTCTACTCCACTCTATGACACTACATTCCATGATACTCCGCTCTATGATGATCTATTCCATTAAACTCTACTCCACTCTATGACACTACAATCCATGATACTCCGCTCTATGATGATCGATTCCATAAAACTCTACTCCACTCTATGACACTACATTCCATGATGCTCCGCTCTATGATGATCTATTCCATTAAACTCTACTCCACTCTATGACACTACATTCCATGATACACCGGTCTATGATGATCGATTCCATTAAACTCTACTCCCCTCTATGACACTACAATCCATGATACTCCACTCTATGATGATCGATTCCATTAAACTCTACTCCACTCTATGACACTACATTCCATGATACTACGCTCTATGATGATCGATTCCATTAGACTCTACTCCACTCTATGACACTACAATCCATGATACTCCGCTCTATGATGATCTATTCCATTAAACTCTACTCCACTCTATGACACTACATTTCATGATACTCCGCTCTATGATGATCTATTCCATTAAACTCTACTCCAGTCTATGACACTACAGTCCATGATACTCCGCTCAATGATGATCTATTCCATTAAACTCTACTCCACTCTATGACACTACAATCCATGATACTCCGCTCTATGATGATCGATTCCATTAAACTCTACTCCACTCTATGACACTACATTCCATGATACTCCGCTCTATGATGATCTATTCCATTAAACTCTACTCCACTCTATGACACTGCATTCCATGATACTCCGCTCTATGATGATCTATTCCATTAAACTCTACTCCACTCTATAACACTGCATTCCATGATACTCCGCTCTATGATGATTTATTCCATTAAACTCTACTCCACTCTATGACACTGCATTCCTTGATACTCCGCTCTATGATGATCTATTCCATTAAACTCTACTCCACTCTATGACACTACATTCCATGAAACTCCGCTCTATGATGATCTATTCCATTAAACTCTACTCCACTCTATGACACTACATTCCATGATACTCCGCTCTATGATGATCTATTCCATTAAACTCTACTCCACTCTATGACACTACATTCCACGATACTCCGCTCAATGATGATCAATTCCATTAAACTCTACTCCACTCCATGACACTACATTCCATGATACTCCACTCTATGATGATCTATTCCATTAAACTCTACTCCACTCTATAACACTGCATTCCATGATACTCCGCTCTATGATGATCTATTCCATTAAACTCTACTCCTCTCTATGACACTACATTCCATGATACTCCGCTGTATGATGATCTATTCCATTAAACTCTACTCCACTCTATGACACTACATTCCATGATACTCCGCTCTATGATGATCTATTCCATTAAACTCTACTCTACTCTATGACACTACAATCCATGATACTCTGCTCTATGATGATCGATTCCATTGAACTCTACTCCAATCTATGACACTACATTCCATGATACTCCGCTCCATGATGATCGATTCCATTAAACTCTACTCCACTCTATGACACTACATTCCATGATACTCCGCTCTATGATGATCGATTCCATTAAACTCTACTCCACTCTATGACACTACAATCCATGATACTCCGCTCTATGATGATCGATTCCATTAAACTCTATTCCACTCTATGACACTACATTCCATGATGCTCCGCTCTATGATGATCTATTCCATTAAACTCTACTCCACTCTATGACACTAAATTCCATGATACTCCGGTCTATGATGATCGATTCCATTAAACTCTACTCCCCTCTATGACACTACAATCCATGATACTCCACTCTATGATGATCGATTCCATTAAACTCTACTCCACTCTATGACACTACATTCCATGATACTCCGCTCTATGATGATCGATTCCATTAGACTCTACTCCACTCTATGACACTGCAATCCATGATACTCCGCTCTATGATGATCTATTCCATTAAACTCTACTCCACTCTATGACACTACATTCCATGATACTCCGCTCTATGATGATCTACTCCATTAAACTCTACTCCAGTCTATGACACTACAGTCCATGATACTCCGCTCTATGATGATCTATTCCATTAAACTCTACTCCACTCTATGACACTACAATCCATGATACTCCGCTCTATGATGATCGATTCCATTAAACTCTACTCCTCTCTAAGGCACTACAATCCATGATACTCCACTCTATGATGATCGATTCCATTAAACTCTACTCCACTCTATAATACTACATTCCATGATACTCCACTCTATGATGATCTATTCCATTAAACTCTACTCCACTCTATGACACTACATTCCATGATACTCCGCTCTATGATGATCGATTCCATTAAACTCTACTCTATGACACTACATTCCATGATACTCCGCTCTATGAT
Source organism: Triturus cristatus (assembly GCF_964204655.1). Classification (NCBI taxonomy): domain Eukaryota; kingdom Metazoa; phylum Chordata; class Amphibia; order Caudata; family Salamandridae; genus Triturus; species Triturus cristatus. The sequence goes on from NC_140587.1 coordinate 42,551,332, forward strand.
GATCTATTCCATTAAACTCTACTCTACTCTATGACACTACATTCCATGATACTCCGCTCTATGATGATATATTCCATTGAACTCTACTCCACTCTATGACACCACATTCCATGATACTCCGCTCTATGATGATCTATTCCATTAAACTCTACTCCACTCTATAACACTACATTCGATGATACTCCGCATGATGATCTATTCCATTAAACTCTACTCCACTCTATGACACTGCATTCCATGATACTCCGCTCTATGATGATCTATTCCATTAAACTCTACTCTACTCTATGACACTGAATTCCATGATATCCGCTCTATGATGATCTATTCCATTAAACTCTACTCCACTCTATGACACTACATTCCATGATACTCCGCTCTATGATGATCTATTCCATTAACCTCTACTCCACTCTATGACACTACATTCCATGATACTCCGCTCTATGATGATCTATTCCATTAAACTCTACTCCACTCTATGACACTGCATTCCATGATACTCCGCTCTATGATGATCTATTCCATTAAACTCTACTCCACTCTATAACACTGCATTCCATGATACTCCGCTCTATGATGATTTATTCCATTAAACTCTACTCCACTCTATGACACTGCATTCCTTGATACCCCGCTCTATGATGATCTATTCCATTAAACTCTACTCCACTCTATGACACTACATTACATGATACTCCGCTCTATGATGATCTATTCCATTAAACTCTACTTCACTCTATGACACTACATTCCATGATACTCCGCTCTATGATGATCTATTCCATTAAACTCTACTCCACTCTATGACACTACATTCCATGATACTCCGCTCAATGATGATTAATTCCATTAAACTCTACTCCACTCCATGACACTACATTCCATGATACTCCACTCTATGATGATCTATTCCATTAAACTCTACTCCACTCTATAACACTGCATTCCATGATACTCCGCTCTATGATGATCTATTCCATTAAACTCTACTCCACTCTATGACACTACATTCCATGATACTCCGCTGTATGATGATCGATTCCATTAAACTCTACTCCACTCTATGACACTACATTCCATGATACTCCGCTCTATGATGATCGATTCCATTAGACTCTACTCCACTCTATGACACTACAATCCATGATACTCCGCTCTATGATGATCTATTCCATTAAACTCTACTCCACTCTATGACACTACATTCCATGATACTCCGCTCTATGATGATCTATTCCATTAAACTCTACTCCAGTCTATGACACTACATTCCATGATACTCCGCTCAATGATGATCTATTCCATTAAACTCTACTCCACTCTATGACACTACAATCCATGATACTCCGCTCTATGATGATCGATTCCATTAAACTCTACTCCCCTCTAAGGCACTACAATCCATGATACTCCACTCTATGATGATCGAATACATTAAACTCTACTCCACTCTATGACACTACATTCCATGATACTCCGCTCTATGATGATCGATTCCATTAAACTCTACTCCACTCTATGACACTACATTCCATGATACTCCGCTCTTTGATGATCGATTCCATTAAACTCTACTCCACTCTATGACACTACAATCCATGATACTCCGCTCTATGATGATCTATTCCATTAAACTCTACTCCACTCTATGACACTACATTCCATGATACACCGCTCTCTGATGATCTATTCCATTAAACTCTACTCCACTCTATGACACTACATTCCATGATACTCCGCTCTATGTTGATCGATTCCATTAAACTCTACTCCACTCTATAACACTACATTCCATGATACTCCGCTCTATGATGATCGATTCCATTAAACTCTACTCCACTCTATGACACTACATTCCATGATACTCCGCTCTATGATCATCGATTCCATTAAACTCTACTCCACTCTATGACACTACAATCCATGATACTCCGCTCTATGATGATCGATTCCATTAAACTCTACTCCACTCTATGACACTACATTCCATGATGCTCCGCTCTATGATGATCTATTCCATTAAACTCTACTCCACTCTATGACACTACATTCCATGATACTCCGGTCTATGATGATCGATTCCATTAAACTCTACTCCCCTCTATGACACTACAATCCATGATACTCCACTCTATGATGATCGATTCCATTAAACTCTACTCCACTCTATGACACTATATTCCATGATACTCCGCTCTATGATGATCGATTCCATTAGACTCTACTCCACTCTATGACACTACAATCCATGATACTCCGCTCTATGATGATCTATTCCATTAAACTCTACTCCACTCTATGACACTACATTCCATGATACTACGCTCTATGATGATCTATTCCATTAAACTCTACTCCAGTCTATGACACTACAGTCCATGATACTCCGCACAATGATGATCTATTCCATTAAACTCTACTCCACTCTATGACACTACAATCCATGATACTCCGCTCTATGATGATCGATTCCATTAAACTCTACTCCTCTCTAAAACACTACAATCCATGATACTCCACTCTATGATGATCGATTCCATTAAACTCTACTCCACTCTATAATACTACATTCCATGATACTCCGCTCTATGATGATCTATTCCATTAAACTCTACTCCACTCTATGACACTACATTCCATGATACTCCGCTCTATGATGATCGATTCCATTAAACTCTACTCTATGACACTACATTCCATGATACTCCGCTCTATGATGATCTATTCCATTAAACTCTACTCTACTCTATGACACTACATTCCATGATACTCCGCTCTATGATGATATATTCCATTGAACTCTACTCCACTCTATGACACTACATTCGATGATACTCCGCATGATGATCTATTCCATTAAACTCTACTCCACTCTATGACACTGCATTCCATGATACTCCGCTCTATGATGATCTATTCCATTAAACTCTACTCCACTCTATGACACTGAATTCCATGATATCCGCTCTATGATGATCTATTCCATTAAACTCTACTCCACTCTATGACACTACATTCCATGATACTCCGCTCTATGATGATCTATTCCATTAACCTCTACTCCACTCTATGACACTACATTCCATGATACTCCGCTCTATGATGATCTATTCCATTAAACTCTACTCCACTCTATGACACTGCATTCCATGATACTCCGCTCTATGATGATCTATTCCATTAAACTCTACTCCACTCTATAACACTGCATTCCATGATACCCCGCTCTATGATGATTTATTCCATTAAACTCTACTCCTCTCTATGACACTGCATTCCTTGATACTCCGCTCTATGATGATCGATTCCATTAAACTCTACTCTACTCTATGACACTACAATCCATGATACTCTGCTCCATGATAATCGGTTCCATTGAACTCTACTCCAATCTATGACACTACATTCCATGATACTCCGCTCTATGATGATCGATTCCATTAAACTCTACTCCACTCTATGACACTACATTCCATGATACTCCGCTCTATGATGATCGATTCCATTAAACTCTACTCCACTCTATGATACTACAATCCATGATACTCCGCTCTATGATGATCGATTCCATTAAACTCTACTCCACTCTATGACACTACATTCCATGATGCTCCGCTCTATGATGATCTATTCTATTAAACTCTACTCCACTCTATGACACTACATTCCATGATACTCCGGTCTATGATGATCGATTCCATTAAACTCTACTCCCCTCTATGACACTACAATCCATGATACTCCACTCTATGATGATCGATTCCATTAAACTCTACTCCACTCTATGACACTACATTCCATGATACTCCGCTCTATGATGATCGATTCCATTAGACTCTACTCCACTCTATGACACTACAATCCATGATACTCCGCTCTATGATAATCTATTCCATTAAACTCTACTCCACTCTATGACACTACATTCCATGATACTACGCTCTATGATGATCTATTCCATTAAACTCTACTCCAGTCTATGACACTACAGTCCATGATACTCCGCTCAATGATGATCTATTCCATTAAACTCTACTCCACTCTATGACACTACAATCCATGATACTCCGCTATATGATGATCGATTCCATTAAACTCTACTCCTCTCTAAGGCACTACAATCCATGATACTCCAGTCTATGATGATCGATTCCATTAAACTCTACTCCACTCTATAATACTACATTCCATGATACTCCGCTCTATGATGATCTATTCCAATAAACTCTACTCCACTCTATGACACTACATTCCATGATACTCCGCTCTATGATGATCGATTCCATTAAACTCTACTCTATGACACTACATTCCATGATACTCCGCTCTATGATGATCTATTCCATTAAACTCTACTCTACTCTATGACACTACATTCCATGATACTCCGCTCTATGATGATATATTCCATTGAACTCTACTCCACTCTATGACACTACATTCCATGATACTCCGCTCTATGATGATCTATTCCATTAAACTCTACTCCACTCTATAACACTACATTCGATGATACTCCGCATGATGATCTATTCCATTAAACTCTACTCCACTCTATGACACTGCATTCCATGATACTCCGCTCTATGATGATCCATTCCATTAAACTCTACTCCACTCTATGACACTGAATTCCATGATATCCGCTCTATGATGATCTATTCCATTAAACTCTACTCCACTCTATGACACTACATTCCATGATACTCCGCTCTATGATGATCTATTCCATTAACCTCTACTCCACTCTATGACACTACATTCCATGATACTCCGCTCTATGATGATCTATTCCATTAAACTCTACTCCACTCTATGACACTGCATTCCATGATACTCCGCTCTATGATGATCTATTCCATTAAACTCTACTCCACTCTATAACACTGCATTCCATGATACCCCGCTCTATGATGATTCATTCCATTAAACTCTACTCCACTCTATGACACTGCATTCCTTGATACTCCGCTCTATGATGATCTATTCCATTAAACTGTACTCCACTCTATGACACTACATTCCATGATACTCCGCTCTATGATGATCTATTCCATTAAACTCTACTCCACTCCATGACACTACATTCCATGATACTCCGCTCAATGATGATCTATTCCATTAAACTCTACTCCACTCTATGACACTACAATCCATGATACTCCGCTCTATGATGATCGATTCCATTAAACTCTACTCCTCTCTAAAACACTACAATCCATGATACTCCACTCTATGATGATCGATTCCATTAAACTCTACTCCACTCTATGACACTACATTCCATGATACTCCGCTCTATGATGATCGATTCCATTAGACTCTACTCCACTCTATGACACTACAATCCATGATACTCCGCTCTATGATGATCTATTCCATTAAACTCTACTCCACTCTATGACACTACATTCCATGATACTACGCTCTATGATGATCTATTCCATTAAACTCTACTCCAGTCTATGACACTACAGTCCATGATACTCCGCTCAATGATGATCTATTCCATTAAACTCTACTCCACTCTATGACACTACAATCCATGATACTCCGCTCTATGATGATCGATTCCATTAAACTCTACTCCTCTCTAAAACACTACAATCCATGAAACTCCACTCTGCGATGATCGATTCCATTAAACTCTACTCCACTCTATAATACTACATTCCATGATACTCCGCTCTATGATGATCTATTCCATTAAACTCTACTCCACTCTATAACACTACATTCCATGATACTCCGCTCTATGATGATCGATTCCATTAAACTCTACTCTATAACACTACATTCCATGATACTCCGCTCTATGATGATCTATTCCATTAAACTCTACTCTACTCTATGACACTACATTCCATGATACTCTGCTCTATGATGATATATTCCATTGAACTCTACTCCACTCTATGACACTACATTCCATGACACTCCGCTCTATGATGATCTATTCCATTAAACTCTACTCCACTCTATAACACTACATTCGATGATACTCCGCATGATGATCTATTCCATTAAACTCTACTCCACTCTATGACACTGCATTCCATGATACTCCGCTCTATGATGATCTATTCCATTAAACTCTACTCCACTCTATGACACTGAATTCCATGATATCCGCTCTATGATGATCTATTCCATTAAACTCTACTCCACTCTATGACACTACATTCCATGATACTCCGCTCTATGATGATCTATTCCATTAACCTCTACTCCACTCTATGACACTACATTCCATGATACTCCGCTCTATGATGATCTATTCCATTAAACTCTACTCCACTCTATGACACTGCATTCCATGATACTCCGCTCTATGATGATCTATTCCATTAAACTCTACTCCAATCTATAACACTGCATTCCATGATACCCCGCTCTATGATGATTTATTCCATTAAACTCTACTCCACTCTATGACACTGCATTCCTTGATACTCCGCTCTATGATGATCGATTCCATTAAACTCTACTCTACTCTATGCCACTACAATCCATGATACTCTGCTCCATGATAATCGGTTCCATTGAACTCTACTCCAATCTATGACACTATATTCCATGATACTCCGCTCTATGATGATCGATTCCATTAAACTCTACTCCACTCTATGACACTACATTCCATGATACTCCGCTCTATGATGATCGATTCCATTAAACTCTACTCCACTCTATGATACTACAATCCATGATACTCCACTCTATGATGATCGATTCCATTAAACTCTACTCCACTCTATGACACTACATTCCATGATGCTCCGCTCTATGATGATCTATTCCATTAAACTCTACTCCACTCTATGACACTACATTCCATGATACTCCGGTCTATGATGATCGATTCCATTAAACTCTACTCCCCTCTATGACACTACAATCCATGATACTCCACTCTATGATGATCGATTCCATTAAACTCTACTCCACTCTATGACACTACATTCCATGATACTCCGCTCTATGATGATCGATTCCATTAGACTCTACTCCACTCTATGACACTACAATCCATGATACTCCGCTCTATGATGATCTATTCCATTAAACTCTACTCCACTCTATGACACTACATTCCATGATACTACGCTCTATGATGATCTATTCCATTAAACTCTACTCCAGTCTATGACACTACAGTCCATGATACTCCGCTCAATGATGATCTATTCCATTAAACTCTACTCCACTCTATGACACTACAATCCATGATACTCCGCTATATGATGATCGATTCCATTAAACTCTACTCCTCTCTAAGGCACTACAATCCATGATACTCCACTCTATGATGATCGATTCCATTAAACTCTACTCCACTCTATAATACTACATTCCATGATACTCCGCTCTATGATGATCTATTCCATTAAACTCTACTCCACTCTATGACACTACATTCCATGATACTCCGCTCTATGATGATCGATTCCATTAAACTCTACTCTATGACACTACATTCCATGATACTCCGCTCTATGATGATCTATTCCATTAAACTCTACTCTACTCTAAGACACTACATTCCATGATACTCCGCTCTATGATGATATATTCCATTGAACTCTACTCCACTCTATGACACTACATTCCATGATACTCCGCTCTATGATGATCTATTCCATTAAACTCTACTCCACTCTATAACACTACATTCGATGATACTCCGCATGATGATCTATTCCATTAAACTCTACTCCACTCTATGACACTGCATTCCATGATACTCCGCTCTATGATGATCCATTCCATTAAACTCTACTCCACTCTATGACACTGAATTCCATGATATCCGCTCTATGATGATCTATTCCATTAAACTCTACTCCACTCTATGACACTACATTCCATGATACTCCGCTCTATGATGATCTATTCCATTAACCTCTACTCCACTCTATGACACTACATTCCATGATACTCCGCTCTATGATGATCTATTCCATTAAACTCTACTCCACTCTATGACACTGCATTCCTTGATACTCCGCTCTATGATGATCTATTCCATTAAACTCTACTCCACTCTATGACACTACATTCCATGATACTCCGCTCTATGATGATCTATTCCATTAAACTCTACTCCACTCTATGACACTACATTCCATGATACTCCGCTCTATGATGATCTATTCCATTAAACTCTACTCCACTCCATGACACTACATTCCATGATACTCCGCTCAATGATGATCAATTCCATTAAACTCTACTCCACTCCATGACACTACATTCCATGATACTCCACTCTATGATGATATATTCCATTAAACTCTACTCCACTCTATAACACTGCATTCCATGATACTCAGCTCTATGATGATCTATTCCATTAAACTCTACTCCTCTCTATGACACTACATTCCATGATACTCCGCTGTATGATGATCTATTCCATTAAACTCAACTCCACTCTATGACACTACATTCCATGATACTCCGCTCTATGATGATCTATTCCATTACACTCTACTCTACTCTATGACACTACAATCCATGATACTCTGCTCTATGATGATCGATTCCATTGAACTCTACTCCAATCTATGACACTACATTCCATGATACTCCGCTCTATGATGATCGATTCCATTAAACTCTACTCCACTCTATGACACTACATTCCATGATACTCCGCTCTATGATGATCGATTCCATTAAACTCTACTCCACTCTATGACACTACAATCCATGATACTCCGCTCTATGATGATCGATTCCATTAAACTCTACTCCACTCTATGACACTACATTCCATGATGCTCCGCTCTATGATGATCTATTCCATTAAACTCTACTCCACTCTATGACACTACATTCCATGATACTCCGGTATATGATGATCGATTCCATTAAACTCTACTCCCCGCTATGACACTACAATCCATGATACTCCACTCTATGATGATCGATTCCATTAAACTCTACTCCACTCTATGAAACTACATTCCATGATACTCCGCTCTATGATGATCGATTCCATTAAACTCTACTCCTCTCTAAGGCACTACAATCCATGATACTCCACTCTATGATGATCGAATCCATTAAACTCTACTCCACTCGATGACACTACATTCCATGATACTCCGCTCTATGATGATCGATTCCATTAAACTCTACTCCACTCTATGACACTACATTCCATGATACTCCGCTCTTTGATGATCGATTCCATTAAACTCTACTCCACTCTATGACACTACAATCCATGATACTCCGCTCTATGATGATCTATTCCATTAAACTCTACTCCACTCTATGACACTACATTCCATGATACTCCGCTCTATGATGATCTATTCCATTAAACTCTACTCCAGTCTATGACACTACAGTCCATGATACTCCGCTCAATGATGATCTATTCCATTAAACTCTACTCCACTCTATGACATTACAATCCATGATACTCCGCTCTATGATGATCGATTCCATTAAACTCTACTCCTCTCTAAGGCACTACAATCCATGATACTCCACTCTATGATGATCGATTCCATTAAACTCTACTCCACTCTATAATACTACATTCCATGATACTCCGCTCTATGATGATCTATTCCATTAAACTCTACTCCACTCTATGACACTACATTCCATGATACTCCGCTCTATGATGATCGATTCCATTAAACTCTACTCTATGACACTACATTCCATGATACTCCGCTCTATGATGATCTATTCCATTAAACTCTACTCTACTCTATGACACTACATTCCATGATACTCCGCTCTATGATGATATATTCCATTGAACTCTACACCACTCTATGACACTACATTCCATGATACTCCGCTCTATGATGATCTATTACATTAAACTCTACTCCACTCTATAACACTACATTCGATGATACTCCGCATGATGATCTATTCCATTAAATTCTACTCCACTCTATGACACTGCATTCCATGATACTCCGCTCTATGATGATCTATTCCATTAAACTCTACTCCCCTCTATGACACTGAATTCCATGATATCCACTCTATGATGATCTATTCCATTAAACTCTACTCCACTCTATGACACTACATTCCATGATACTCCACTCTATGATGATCTATTCCATTAACCTCTACTCCACTCTATGACACTGCATTCCATGATACTCCGCTCTATGATGATCTATTCCATTAAACTCTACTCCACTCTATAACACTGCATTCCATGATACTCCGCTCTATGATGATTTATTCCATTAAACTCTACTCCACTCTATGACACTGCATTCCTTGATACTCCGCTCTATGATGATCTATTCCATTAAACTCTACTCCACTCTATGACACTACATTCCATGATACTCCGCTCTATGATGATCTATTCCATTAAACTCTACTCCACTCTATGACACTACATTCCATGATACTCCGCTCTATGATGATCTATTCCATTAAACTCTACTCCACTCTATGACACTACATTCCATGATACTCCGCTCAATGATGATCAATTCCATTAAACTCTACTCCACTCCATGACACTACATTCCATGATACTCCACTCTATGATGATCTATTCCATTAAACTCTACTCCACTCTATAACACTGCATTCCATGATACTCCGCTCTATGATGATCTATTCCATTAAACTCTACTCCTCTCTATGACACTACATTCCATGATACTCCGCTGTATGATGATCTATTCCATTAAACTCTACTCCACTCTATGACACTACATTCCATGTTACTCCGCTCTATGATGATCTATTCCATTAAACTCTACTCAACTCTATGACACTACAATCCATGATACTCTGCTCTATGATGATCGATTCCATTGAACTCTACTCCAATCTATGACACTACATTCCATGATACTCCGCTCTATGATGATCGATTCCATTAAACTCTACTCCACTCTATGACACTACATTCCATGATACTCCGCTCTATGATGATCAATTCCATTAAACTCTACTCCCCTCTATGACACTACAATCCATGATACTCCACTCTATGATGATCGATTCCATTAAACTCTACTCCACTCTATGACACTACATTCCATGATACTCCGCTCTATGATGATCGATTCCATTAGACTCTACTCCACTCTATGACACTACAATCCATGATACTCCGCTCTATGATGATCTATTCCATTTAACTCTACTCCACTCTATGACACTAAATTCCATGATACTCCGCTCTATGATGATCTATTCCATTAAACTCTACTCCACTCTATGACACTACAATCCATGATACTCCGCTCTATGATGATCGATTCCATTAAACTCTACTCCACTCTATGACACTACATTCCATGATGCTCCGCTCTATGATGATCTATTCCATTAAACTCTACTCCACTCTATGACACTACATTTCATGATACTCCGGTCTATGATGATCGATTCCATTAAACTCTTCTCCCCTCTATGACACTACAATCCATGATACTCCACTCTATGATGATCAATTCCATTAAACTCTACTCCCCTCTATGACACTACATTCCATGATACTCCGCTCTATGATGATCGATTCCATTAGACTCTACTCCACTCTATGACACTACAATCCATGATACTCCGCTCTATGATGATCTATTCCATTTAACTCTACTCCACTCTATGACACTAAATTCCATGATACTCCGCTCTATGATGATCTATTCCATTAAACTCTACTCCAGTCTATGACACTACATTCCATGATACTCCGCTCAATGATGATCTATTCCATTAAACTCTACTCCACTCTATGACACTACAATCCATGATACTCCGCTCTATGATGATCGATTCCATTAAACTCTACTCCTCTCTAAGGCACTACAATCCATGATACTCCACTCTATGATGATCGAATCCATTAAACTCTACTCCACTCTATGACACTACATTCCATGATACTCCGCTCTATGATGATCGATTCCATTAAACTTCACTCCACTCTATGACACTACATTCCATGATGCTCCGCTTCTTGATGATCGATTCCATTAAACTCTACTCCACTCTATGACACTACAATCCATGATACTCCGCTCTATGATGATCTATTCCATTAAACTCTACTCCACTCTATGACACTACATTCCATGATACTCCGCTCTATGATGATCTATTCGATTACACTCTACTCCACTCTATGACACTACATTCCATGATACACCGCTCTCTGATGATCTATTCCATTAAACTCTACTCCACTCTATGACACTACATTCCATGATACTCCGCTCTATGTTGATCGATTCCATTAAACTCTACTCCACTCTATAACACTACATTCCATGATACTCCGCTCTATGATGATCGATTCCATTAAACTCTACTACACTCTATGACACTACATTCCATGATACTCCGCTCTATGATGATCGATTCCATTAAACTCTACTCTACTCTATGACACTACAATCCATGATACTCTGCTCTATGATGATCGATTCCATTGAACTCTACTCCAATCTATGACACTACATTCCATGATACCCCGCTCTATGATGATCGATTCCATTAAACTCTACTCCACTCTATGACACTACATTCCATGATACTCCGCTCTATGATGATCGATTCCATTAAACTCTACTCCACTCTATGACACTACAATCCATGATACTCCGCTCTATGATGATCGATTCCATTAAACTCTACTCCACTCTATGACACTACATTCCATGATGCTCCGCTCTATGATGATCTATTCCATTAAACTCTACTCCACTCTATGACACTACATTCCATGATACTCCGGTCTATGATGATCGATTCCATTAAACTCTACTCCCCTCTATGACACTACAATCCATGATACTCCACTCTATGATGATCGATTCCATTAAACTCTACTCCACTCTATGACACTACATTCCATGATACTCCGCTATATGATGATCGATTCCATTAGACTCTACTCCACTCTATGACACTACAATCCATGATACTCCGCTCTATGATGATCTATTCCATTAAACTCTACTCCACTCTATGACACTACATTTCATGATACTCCGCTCTATGATGATCTATTCCATTAAACTCTACTCCAGTCTATGACACTACAGTCCATGATACTCCGCTCAATGATGATCTATTCCATTAAACTCTACTCCACTCTGACACTACAATCCATGATACTCCGCTCTATGATGATCGATTCCATTAAACTCTACTCCACTCTATGACACTACATTCCATGATACTCCGCTCTATGATGATCTATTCCATTAAACTCTACTCCACTCTATGACACTGCATTCCATGATACTCCGCTCTATGATGATCTATTCCATTAAACTCTACTCCACTCTATAACACTGCATTCCATGATACTCCGCTCTATGATGATTTATTCCATTAAACTCTACTCCACTCTATGACACTGCATTCCTTGATACTCCGCTCTATGATGATCTATTCCATTAAACTCTACTCCACTCTATGACACTACATTCCATGATACTCCGCTCTATGATGATCTATTCCATTAAACTCTACTCCACTCTATGACACTACATTCCATGATACTCCGCTCTATGATGATCTATTCCATTAAACTCTACTCCACTCTATGAAAATACATTCCATGATACTCCGCTCAATGATGATCAATTCCATTAAACTCTACTCCACTCCATGACACTACATTCCATGATACTCCACTCTATGATGATCTATTCCATTAAACTCTACTCCACCCTATAACACTGCATTCCATGATACTCCGCTCTATGATGATCTATTCCATTAAACTCTACTCCTCTCTATGACACTACATTCCATGATACTCCGCTGTATGATGATCTATTCCATTAAACTCTACTCCACTCTATGACACTACATTCCATGATACTCCGCTCTATGATGATCTATTCCATTAAACTCCACTCTACTCTATGACACTACAATCCATGATACTCTGCTCTATGATGATCGATTCCATTGAACTCTACTCCAATCTATGACACTACATTCCATGATACTCCGCTCCATGATGATCGATTCCATTAAACTCTACTCCACTCTATGACACTACATTCTATGATACACCGCTCTATGATGATCGATTCCATTAAACTCTACTCCACTCTATGACACTACAATCCATGATACTCCGCTCTATGATGATCGATTCCATTAAACTCTATTCCACTCTATGACACTACATTCCATGATGCTCCGCTCTATGATGATCTATTCCATTAAACTCTACTCCACTCTATGACACTAAATTCCATGATACTCCGGTCTATGATGATCGATTCCATTAAACTCTACTCCCCACTATGACACTACAATCCATGATACTCCACTCTATGATGATCGATTCCATTAAACTCTACTCCACTCTATGACACTACATTCCATGATACTCCGCTCTATGATGATCGATTCCATTAGACTCTACTCCACTCTATGACACTACAATCCATGATACTCCGCTCTATGATGATCTATTCCATTAAACTCTACTCCACTCTATGACACTACATTCCATGATACTCCGCTCAATGATGATCTACTCCATTAAACTCTACTCCAGTCTATGACACTACAGTCCATGATACTCCGCTCTATGATGATCTATTCCATTAAACTCTACTCCACTCTATGACACTACAATCCATGATACTCCGCTCTATGATGATCGATTCCATTAAACTCTACTCCTCTCTAAGGCACTACAATCCATGATACTCCACTCTATGATGATCGATTCCATTAAACTCTACTCCACTCTATAATACAACATTCCATGATACTCCGCTCTATGATGATCTATTCCATTAAACTCTACTCCACTCTATGACACTACATTCCATGATACTCCGCTCTATGATGATCGATTCCAATAAACTCTACTCTATGACACTACATTCCATGATACTCCGCTCTATGATGATCTATTCCATTAAACTCTACTCTACTCTATGACACTACATTCCATGATACTCCGCTCTATGATGATATATTCCATTGAACTCTACTCCACTCTATGACACCACATTCCATGATACTCCGCTCTATGATGATCTATTCCATTAAACTCTACTCCACTCTATAACACTACATTCGATGATACTCCGCATGATGATCTATTCCATTAAACTCTACTCCACTCTATGACACTGCATTCCATGATACTCCGCTCTATGATGATCTATTCCATTAAACTCTACTCCACTCTATGACACTGAATTCCATGATATCCGCTCTATGATGATCTATTCCATTAAACTCTACTCCACTCTATGACACTACATTCCATGATACTCCGCTCTATGATGATCTATTCCATTAACCTCTACTCCACTCTATGACACTACATTCCATGATACTCCGCTCTATGATGATCTATTCCATTAAACTCTACTCCACTCTATGACACTGCATTCCATGATACTCCGCTCTATGATGATCGATTCCATTAAACTCTACTCCACTCTATGACACTACATTCCATGATACTCCGCTCTATGATGATCGATTCCATTAAACTCTACTCCACTCTATGACACTACAATCCATGATACTCCGCTCTATGATGATCGATTCCATTAAACTCTACTCCACTCTATGACACTACATTCCATGATGCTCCGCTCTATGATGATCTATTCCATTAAACTCTACTCCACTCTATGACACTACATTCCATGATACTCCGGTCTATGATGATCGATTCCATTAAACTCTACTCCCCTCTATGACACTACAATCCATGATACTCCACTCTATGATGATCGATTCCATTAAACTCTACTCCACTCTATGACACTACATTCCATGATACTCCGCTCTATGATGATCGATTCCATTAGACTCTACTCCACTCTATGACACTACAATCCATGATACTCCGCTCTATGATGATCTATTCCATTAAACTCTACTCCACTCTATGACACTACATTCCATGATACTCCGGTCTATGATGATCGATTCCATTAAACTCTACTCCCCTCTATGACACTACAATCCATGATACTCCACTCTATGATGATCGATTCCATTAAACTCTACTCCACTCTATGACACTACATTCCATGATACTCCGCTCTATGATGATCGATTCCATTAGACTCTACTCCACTCTATGACACTACAATCCATGATACTCCGCTCTATGATGATCTATTCCATTTAACTCTACTCCACTCTATGACACTAAATTCCATGATACTCCGCTCTATGATGATCTATTCCATTAAACTCTACTCCACTCTATAACACTGCATTCCATGATACTCCGCTCTATGATGATTTATTCCATTAAACTCTACTCCACTCTATGACACTGCATTCCTTGATACTCCGCTCTATGATGATCTATTCCATTAAACTCTACTCCACTCTATGACACTACATTCCATGATACTCCGCTCTATGATGATCTATTCCATTAAACTCTACTCCACTCTATGACACTACATTCCATGATACTCCGCTCTATGATGATCTATTCCATTAAACTCTACTCCACTCTATGACACTACATTCCATGATACTCCGCTCAATGATGATCAATTCCATTAAACTCTACTCCACTCCATGACACTACATTCCATGATACTCCACTCTATGATGATCTATTCCATTAAACTCTACTCCACTCTATAACACTGCATTCCATGATACTCCGCTCTATGATGATCTATTCCATTAAACTCTACTCCTCTCTATGACACTACATTCCATGATACTCCGCTGTATGATGATCTATTCCATTAAACTCTACTCCACTCTATGACACTACATTCCATGTTACTCCGCTCTATGATGATCTATTCCATTAAACTCTACTCAACTCTATGACACTACAATCCATGATACTCTGCTCTATGATGATCGATTCCATTGAACTCTACTCCAATCTATGACACTACATTCCATGATACTCCGCTCTATGATGATCGATTCCATTAAACTCTACTCCACTCTATGACACTACATTCCATGATACTCCGCTCTATGATGATCAATTCCATTAAACTCTACTCCCCTCTATGACACTACAATCCATGATACTCCACTCTATGATGATCGATTCCATTAAACTCTACTCCACTCTATGACACTACATTCCATGATACTCCGCTCTATGATGATCGATTCCATTAGACTCTACTCCACTCTATGACACTACAATCCATGATACTCCGCTCTATGATGATCTATTCCATTTAACTCTACTCCACTCTATGACACTAAATTCCATGATACTCCGCTCTATGATGATCTATTCCATTAAACTCTACTCCACTCTATGACACTACAATCCATGATACTCCGCTCTATGATGATCGATTCCATTAAACTCTACTCCACTCTATGACACTACATTCCATGATGCTCCGCTCTATGATGATCTATTCCATTAAACTCTACTCCACTCTATGACACTACATTTCATGATACTCCGGTCTATGATGATCGATTCCATTAAACTCTTCTCCCCTCTATGACACTACAATCCATGATACTCCACTCTATGATGATCAATTCCATTAAACTCTACTCCCCTCTATGACACTACATTCCATGATACTCCGCTCTATGATGATCGATTCCATTAGACTCTACTCCACTCTATGACACTACAATCCATGATACTCCGCTCTATGATGATCTATTCCATTTAACTCTACTCCACTCTATGACACTAAATTCCATGATACTCCGCTCTATGATGATCTATTCCATTAAACTCTACTCCAGTCTATGACACTACATTCCATGATACTCCGCTCAATGATGATCTATTCCATTAAACTCTACTCCACTCTATGACACTACAATCCATGATACTCCGCTCTATGATGATCGATTCCATTAAACTCTACTCCTCTCTAAGGCACTACAATCCATGATACTCCACTCTATGATGATCGAATCCATTAAACTCTACTCCACTCTATGACACTACATTCCATGATACTCCGCTCTATGATGATCGATTCCATTAAACTTCACTCCACTCTATGACACTACATTCCATGATGCTCCGCTTCTTGATGATCGATTCCATTAAACTCTACTCCACTCTATGACACTACAATCCATGATACTCCGCTCTATGATGATCTATTCCATTAAACTCTACTCCACTCTATGACACTACATTCCATGATACTCCGCTCTATGATGATCTATTCGATTACACTCTACTCCACTCTATGACACTACATTCCATGATACACCGCTCTCTGATGATCTATTCCATTAAACTCTACTCCACTCTATGACACTACATTCCATGATACTCCGCTCTATGTTGATCGATTCCATTAAACTCTACTCCACTCTATAACACTACATTCCATGATACTCCGCTCTATGATGATCGATTCCATTAAACTCTACTACACTCTATGACACTACATTCCATGATACTCCGCTCTATGATGATCGATTCCATTAAACTCTACTCTACTCTATGACACTACAATCCATGATACTCTGCTCTATGATGATCGATTCCATTGAACTCTACTCCAATCTATGACACTACATTCCATGATACCCCGCTCTATGATGATCGATTCCATTAAACTCTACTCCACTCTATGACACTACATTCCATGATACTCCGCTCTATGATGATCGATTCCATTAAACTCTACTCCACTCTATGACACTACAATCCATGATACTCCGCTCTATGATGATCGATTCCATTAAACTCTACTCCACTCTATGACACTACATTCCATGATGCTCCGCTCTATGATGATCTATTCCATTAAACTCTACTCCACTCTATGACACTACATTCCATGATACTCCGGTCTATGATGATCGATTCCATTAAACTCTACTCCCCTCTATGACACTACAATCCATGATACTCCACTCTATGATGATCGATTCCATTAAACTCTACTCCACTCTATGACACTACATTCCATGATACTCCGCTATATGATGATCGATTCCATTAGACTCTACTCCACTCTATGACACTACAATCCATGATACTCCGCTCTATGATGATCTATTCCATTAAACTCTACTCCACTCTATGACACTACATTTCATGATACTCCGCTCTATGATGATCTATTCCATTAAACTCTACTCCAGTCTATGACACTACAGTCCATGATACTCCGCTCAATGATGATCTATTCCATTAAACTCTACTCCACTCTGACACTACAATCCATGATACTCCGCTCTATGATGATCGATTCCATTAAACTCTACTCCACTCTATGACACTACATTCCATGATACTCCGCTCTATGATGATCTATTCCATTAAACTCTACTCCACTCTATGACACTGCATTCCATGATACTCCGCTCTATGATGATCTATTCCATTAAACTCTACTCCACTCTATAACACTGCATTCCATGATACTCCGCTCTATGATGATTTATTCCATTAAACTCTACTCCACTCTATGACACTGCATTCCTTGATACTCCGCTCTATGATGATCTATTCCATTAAACTCTACTCCACTCTATGACACTACATTCCATGATACTCCGCTCTATGATGATCTATTCCATTAAACTCTACTCCACTCTATGACACTACATTCCATGATACTCCGCTCTATGATGATCTATTCCATTAAACTCTACTCCACTCTATGAAAATACATTCCATGATACTCCGCTCAATGATGATCAATTCCATTAAACTCTACTCCACTCCATGACACTACATTCCATGATACTCCACTCTATGATGATCTATTCCATTAAACTCTACTCCACCCTATAACACTGCATTCCATGATACTCCGCTCTATGATGATCTATTCCATTAAACTCTACTCCTCTCTATGACACTACATTCCATGATACTCCGCTGTATGATGATCGATTCCATTGAACTCTACTCCAATCTATGACACTACATTCCATGATACTCCGCTCCATGATGATCGATTCCATTAAACTCTACTCCACTCTATGACACTACATTCTATGATACACCGCTCTATGATGATCGATTCCATTAAACTCTACTCCACTCTATGACACTACAATCCATGATACTCCGCTCTATGATGATCGATTCCATTAAACTCTATTCCACTCTATGACACTACATTCCATGATGCTCCGCTCTATGATGATCTATTCCATTAAACTCTACTCCACTCTATGACACTAAATTCCATGATACTCCGGTCTATGATGATCGATTCCATTAAACTCTACTCCCCACTATGACACTACAATCCATGATACTCCACTCTATGATGATCGATTCCATTAAACTCTACTCCACTCTATGACACTACATTCCATGATACTCCGCTCTATGATGATCGATTCCATTAGACTCTACTCCACTCTATGACACTACAATCCATGATACTCCGCTCTATGATGATCTATTCCATTAAACTCTACTCCACTCTATGACACTACATTCCATGATACTCCGCTCAATGATGATCTACTCCATTAAACTCTACTCCAGTCTATGACACTACAGTCCATGATACTCCGCTCTATGATGATCTATTCCATTAAACTCTACTCCACTCTATGACACTACAATCCATGATACTCCGCTCTATGATGATCGATTCCATTAAACTCTACTCCTCTCTAAGGCACTACAATCCATGATACTCCACTCTATGATGATCGATTCCATTAAACTCTACTCCACTCTATAATACAACATTCCATGATACTCCGCTCTATGATGATCTATTCCATTAAACTCTACTCCACTCTATGACACTACATTCCATGATACTCCGCTCTATGATGATCGATTCCATTAAACTCTACTCTATGACACTACATTCCATGATACTCCGCTCTATGATGATCTATTCCATTAAACTCTACTCTACTCTATGACACTACATTCCATGATACTCCGCTCTATGATGATATATTCCATTGAACTCTACTCCACTCTATGACACCACATTCCATGATACTCCGCTCTATGATGATCTATTCCATTAAACTCTACTCCACTCTATAACACTACATTCGATGATACTCCGCATGATGATCTATTCCATTAAACTCTACTCCACTCTATGACACTGCATTCCATGATACTCCGCTCTATGATGATCTATTCCATTAAACTCTACTCCACTCTATGACACTGAATTCCATGATATCCGCTCTATGATGATCTATTCCATTAAACTCTACTCCACTCTATGACACTACATTCCATGATACTCCGCTCTATGATGATCTATTCCATTAACCTCTACTCCACTCTATGACACTACATTCCATGATACTCCGCTCTATGATGATCTATTCCATTAAACTCTACTCCACTCTATGACACTGCATTCCATGATACTCCGCTCTATGATGATCGATTCCATTAAACTCTACTCCACTCTATGACACTACATTCCATGATACTCCGCTCTATGATGATCGATTCCATTAAACTCTACTCCACTCTATGACACTACAATCCATGATACTCCGCTCTATGATGATCGATTCCATTAAACTCTACTCCACTCTATGACACTACATTCCATGATGCTCCGCTCTATGATGATCTATTCCATTAAACTCTACTCCACTCTATGACACTACATTCCATGATACTCCGGTCTATGATGATCGATTCCATTAAACTCTACTCCCCTCTATGACACTACAATCCATGATACTCCACTCTATGATGATCGATTCCATTAAACTCTACTCCACTCTATGACACTACATTCCATGATACTCCGCTCTATGATGATCGATTCCATTAGACTCTACTCCACTCTATGACACTACAATCCATGATACTCCGCTCTATGATGATCTATTCCATTAAACTCTACTCCACTCTATGACACTACATTTCATGATACTCCGCTCTATGATGATCTATTCCATTAAACTCTACTCCAGTCTATGACACTACAGTCCATGATACTCCGCTCAATGATGATCTATTCCATTAAACTCTACTCCACTCTATGACACTACAATCCATGATACTCCGCTCTATGATGATCGATTCCATTAAACTCTACTCCACTCTATGACACTACATTCCATGATACTCCGCTCTATGATGATCTATTCCATTAAACTCTACTCCACTCTATGACACTGCATTCCATGATACTCCGCTCTATGATGATCTATTCCATTAAACTCTACTCCACTCTATAACACTGCATTCCATGATACTCCGCTCTATGATGATTTATTCCATTAAACTCTACTCCACTCTATGACACTGCATTCCTTGATACTCCGCTCTATGATGATCTATTCCATTAAACTCTACTCCACTCTATGACACTACATTCCATGATACTCCACTCTATGATGATCTATTCCATTAAACTCTACTCCACTCTATGACACTACATTCCATGATACTCCGCTCTATGATGATCTATTCCATTAAACTCTACTCCACTCTATAACACTGCATTCCATGATACTCTGCTCTATGATGATCTATTCCATTAAACTCTACTCCTCTCTATGACACTACATTCCATGATACTCCGCTGTATGATGATCTATTCCATTAAACTCTACTCCACTCTATGACACTACATTCCATGATACTCCGCTCTATGATGATCAATTCCATTAAACTCTACTCTACTCTATGAAACTACAATCCATGATACTCTGCTCTATGATGATCGATTCCATTGAACTCTACTCCAATCTATGACACTACATTCCATGATACTCCGCTCCATGATGATCGATTCCATTAAACTCTACTCCACTCTATGACACTACATTCCATGATACTCCGCTCTATGATGATCGATTCCATTAAACTCTACTCCACTCTATGACACTACAATCCATGATACTCCGCTCTATGATGATCGATTCCATTAAACTCTATTCCACTCTATGACACTACATTCCATGATGCTCCGCTCTATGATGATCTATTCCATTAAACTCTACTCCACTCTATGACACTAAATTCCATGATACTCCGGTCTATGATGATCGATTCCATTAAACTCTACTCCCCTCTATGACACTACAATCCATGATACTCCACTCTATGATGATCGATTCCATTAAACTCTACTCCACTCTATGACACTACATTCCATGATACTCCGCTCTATGATGATCGATTCCATTAGACTCTACTCCACTCTATGACACTACAATCCATGATACTCCGCTCTATGATGATCTATTCCATTAAACTCTACTCCACTCTATGACACTACATTCCATGATACTCCGCTCTATGATGATCTACTCCATTAAACTCTACTCCAGTCTATGACACTACAGTCCATGATACTCCGCTCTATGATGATCTATTCCATTAAACTCTACTCCACTCTATGACACTACAATCCATGATACTCCGCTCTATGATGATCGATTCCATTAAACTCTACTCCTCTCTAAGGCACTACAATCCATGATACTCCACTCTAAGATGATCGATTCCATTAAACTCTACTCCACTCTATAATACTACATTCCATGATACTCCGCTCAATGATGATCAATTCCATTAAACTCTACTCCACTCCATGACACTACATTCCATGATACTCCACTCTATGATGATCTATTCCATTAAACTCTACTCCACTCTATAACACTGCATTCCATGATACTCCGCTCTAAGATGATCTATTCCATTAAACTCTACTCCACTCTATGACACTACATTCCATGATACTCCGCTGTATGATGATCGATTCCATTAAACTCTACTCCACTCTATGACACTACATTCCATGATACTCCGCTCTATGATGATCGATTCCATTAGACTCTACTCCACTCTATGACACTACAATCCATGATACTCCGCTCTATGATGATCTATTCCATTAAACTCTACTCCACTCTATGACACTACATTCCATGATACTCCGCTCTATGATGATCTATTCCATTAAACTCTACTCCAGTCTATGACACTACATTCCATGATACTCCGCTCAATGATGATCTATTCCATTAAACTCTACTCCACTCTATGATACTACAATCCATGATACTCCGCTCTATGATGATCGATTCCATTAAACTCTACTCCCCTCTAAGGCACTACAATCCATGATACTCCACTCTATGATGATCGAATCCATTAAACTCTACTCCACTCTATGACACTACATTCCATGATACTCCGCTCTATGATGATCGATTCCATTAAACTCTACTCCACTCTATGACACTACATTCCATGATACTCCGCTCTTTGATGATCGATTCCATTAAACTCTACTCCACTCTATGACACTACATTCCATGATGCTCCGCTTCTTGATGATCGATTCCATTAAACTCTACTCCACTCTATGACACTACAATCCATGATACTCCGCTCTATGATGATCTATTCCATTAAACTCTACTCCACTCTATGACACTACATTCCATGATACTCCGCTCTATGATGATCTATTCGATTACACTCTACTCCACTCTATGACACTACATTCCATGATACACCGCTCTCTGATGATCTATTCCATTAAACTCTACTCCACTCTATGACACTACATTCCATGATACTCCGCTCTATGTTGATCGATTCCATTAAACTCTACTCCACTCTATAACACTACATTCCATGATACTCCGCTCTATGATGATCGATTCCATTAAACTCTACTACACTCTATGACACTACATTCCATGATACTCCGCTCTATGATGATCGATTCCATTAAACTCTACTCTACTCTATGACACTACAATCCATGATACTCTGCTCTATGATGATCGATTCCATTGAACTCTACTCCAATCTATGACACTACATTCCATGATACCCCGCTCTATGATGATCGATTCCATTAAACTCTACTCCACTCTATGACACTACATTCCATGATACTCCGCTCTATGATGATCGATTCCATTAAACTCTACTCCACTCTATGACACTACAATCCATGATACTCCGCTCTATGATGATCGATTCCATTAAACTCTACTCCACTCTATGACACTACATTCCATGATGCTCCGCTCTATGATGATCTATTCCATTAAACTCTACTCCACTCTATGACACTACATTCCATGATACTCCGGTCTATGATGATCGATTCCATTAAACTCTACTCCCCTCTATGACACTACAATCCATGATACTCCACTCTATGATGATCGATTCCATTAAACTCTACTCCACTCTATGACACTACATTCCATGATACTCCGCTATATGATGATCGATTCCATTAGACTCTACTCCACTCTATGACACTACAATCCATGATACTCCGCTCTATGATGATCTATTCCATTAAACTCTACTCCACTCTATGACACTACATTTCATGATACTCCGCTCTATGATGATCTATTCCATTAAACTCTACTCCAGTCTATGACACTACAGTCCATGATACTCCGCTCAATGATGATCTATTCCATTAAACTCTACTCCACTCTGACACTACAATCCATGATACTCCGCTCTATGATGATCGATTCCATTAAACTCTACTCCACTCTATGACACTACATTCCATGATACTCCGCTCTATGATGATCTATTCCATTAAACTCTACTCCACTCTATGACACTGCATTCCATGATACTCCGCTCTATGATGATCTATTCCATTAAACTCTACTCCACTCTATAACACTGCATTCCATGATACTCCGCTCTATGATGATTTATTCCATTAAACTCTACTCCACTCTATGACACTGCATTCCTTGATACTCCGCTCTATGATGATCTATTCCATTAAACTCTACTCCACTCTATGACACTACATTCCATGATACTCCGCTCTATGATGATCTATTCCATTAAACTCTACTCCACTCTATGACACTACATTCCATGATACTCCGCTCTATGATGATCTATTCCATTAAACTCTACTCCACTCTATGAAAATACATTCCATGATACTCCGCTCAATGATGATCAATTCCATTAAACTCTACTCCACTCCATGACACTACATTCCATGATACTCCACTCTATGATGATCTATTCCATTAAACTCTACTCCACCCTATAACACTGCATTCCATGATACTCCGCTCTATGATGATCTATTCCATTAAACTCTACTCCTCTCTATGACACTACATTCCATGATACTCCGCTGTATGATGATCTATTCCATTAAACTCTACTCCACTCTATGACACTACATTCCATGATACTCCGCTCTATGATGATCTATTCCATTAAACTCCACTCTACTCTATGACACTACAATCCATGATACTCTGCTCTATGATGATCGATTCCATTGAACTCTACTCCAATCTATGACACTACATTCCATGATACTCCGCTCCATGATGATCGATTCCATTAAACTCTACTCCACTCTATGACACTACATTCTATGATACACCGCTCTATGATGATCGATTCCATTAAACTCTACTCCACTCTATGACACTACAATCCATGATACTCCGCTCTATGATGATCGATTCCATTAAACTCTATTCCACTCTATGACACTACATTCCATGATGCTCCGCTCTATGATGATCTATTCCATTAAACTCTACTCCACTCTATGACACTAAATTCCATGATACTCCGGTCTATGATGATCGATTCCATTAAACTCTACTCCCCACTATGACACTACAATCCATGATACTCCACTCTATGATGATCGATTCCATTAAACTCTACTCCACTCTATGACACTACATTCCATGATACTCCGCTCTATGATGATCGATTCCATTAGACTCTACTCCACTCTATGACACTACAATCCATGATACTCCGCTCTATGATGATCTATTCCATTAAACTCTACTCCACTCTATGACACTACATTCCATGATACTCCGCTCAATGATGATCTACTCCATTAAACTCTACTCCAGTCTATGACACTACAGTCCATGATACTCCGCTCTATGATGATCTATTCCATTAAACTCTACTCCACTCTATGACACTACAATCCATGATACTCCGCTCTATGATGATCGATTCCATTAAACTCTATTCCTCTCTAAGGCACTACAATCCATGATACTACACTCTATGATGATCGATTCCATTAAACTCTACTCCACTCTATAATACAACATTCCATGATACTCCGCTCTATGATGATCTATTCCATTAAACTCTACTCCACTCTATGACACTACATTCCATGATACTCCGCTCTATGATGATCGATTCCATTAAACTCTACTCTATGACACTACATTCCATGATACTCCGCTCTATGATGATCTATTCCATTAAACTCTACTCTACTCTATGACACTACATTCCATGATACTCCGCTCTATGATGATATATTCCATTGAACTCTACTCCACTCTATGACACCACATTCCATGATACTCCGCTCTATGATGATCTATTCCATTAAACTCTACTCCACTCTATAACACTACATTCGATGATACTCCGCATGATGATCTATTCCATTAAACTCTACTCCACTCTATGACACTGCATTCCATGATACTCCGCTCTATGATGATCTATTCCATTAAACTCTACTCCACTCTATGACACTGAATTCCATGATATCCGCTCTATGATGATCTATTCCATTAAACTCTACTCCACTCTATGACACTACATTCCATGATACTCCGCTCTATGATGATCTATTCCATTAACCTCTACTCCACTCTATGACACTACATTCCATGATACTCCGCTCTATGATGATCTATTCCATTAAACTCTACTCCACTCTATGACACTGCATTCCATGATACTCCGCTCTATGATGATCGATTCCATTAAACTCTACTCCACTCTATGACACTACATTCCATGATACTCCGCTCTATGATGATCGATTCCATTAAACTCTACTCCACTCTATGACACTACAATCCATGATACTCCGCTCTATGATGATCGATTCCATTAAACTCTACTCCACTCTATGACACTACATTCCATGATGCTCCGCTCTATGATGATCTATTCCATTAAACTCTACTCCACTCTATGACACTACATTCCATGATACTCCGGTCTATGATGATCGATTCCATTAAACTCTACTCCCCTCTATGACACTACAATCCATGATACTCCACTCTATGATGATCGATTCCATTAAACTCTACTCCACTCTATGACACTACATTCCATGATACTCCGCTCTATGATGATCGATTCCATTAGACTCTACTCCACTCTATGACACTACAATCCATGATACTCCGCTCTATGATGATCTATTCCATTAAACTCTACTCCACTCTATGACACTACATTTCATGATACTCCGCTCTATGATGATCTATTCCATTAAACTCTACTCCAGTCTATGACACTACAGTCCATGATACTCCGCTCAATGATGATCTATTCCATTAAACTCTACTCCACTCTATGACACTACAATCCATGATACTCCGCTCTATGATGATCGATTCCATTAAACTCTACTCCACTCTATGACACTACATTCCATGATACTCCGCTCTATGATGATCTATTCCATTAAACTCTACTCCACTCTATGACACTGCATTCCATGATACTCCGCTCTATGATGATCTATTCCATTAAACTCTACTCCACTCTATAACACTGCATTCCATGATACTCCGCTCTATGATGATTTATTCCATTAAACTCTACTCCACTCTATGACACTGCATTCCTTGATACTCCGCTCTATGATGATCTATTCCATTAAACTCTACTCCACTCTATGACACTACATTTCATGATACTCCGGTCTATGATGATCGATTCCATTAAACTCTTCTCCCCTCTATGACACTACAATCCATGATACTCCACTCTATGATGATCAATTCCATTAAACTCTACTCCCCTCTATGACACTACATTCCATGATACTCCGCTCTATGATGATCGATTCCATTAGACTCTACTCCACTCTATGACACTACAATCCATGATACTCCGCTCTATGATGATCTATTCCATTTAACTCTACTCCACTCTATGACACTAAATTCCATGATACTCCGCTCTATGATGATCTATTCCATTAAACTCTACTCCAGTCTATGACACTACATTCCATGATACTCCGCTCAATGATGATCTATTCCATTAAACTCTACTCCACTCTATGACACTACAATCCATGATACTCCGCTCTATGATGATCGATTCCATTAAACTCTACTCCTCTCTAAGGCACTACAATCCATGATACTCCACTCTATGATGATCGAATCCATTAAACTCTACTCCACTCTATGACACTACATTCCATGATACTCCGCTCTATGATGATCGATTCCATTAAACTTCACTCCACTCTATGACACTACATTCCATGATGCTCCGCTTCTTGATGATCGATTCCATTAAACTCTACTCCACTCTATGACACTACAATCCATGATACTCCGCTCTATGATGATCTATTCCATTAAACTCTACTCCACTCTATGACACTACATTCCATGATACTCCGCTCTATGATGATCTATTCGATTACACTCTACTCCACTCTATGACACTACATTCCATGATACACCGCTCTCTGATGATCTATTCCATTAAACTCTACTCCACTCTATGACACTACATTCCATGATACTCCGCTCTATGTTGATCGATTCCATTAAACTCTACTCCACTCTATAACACTACATTCCATGATACTCCGCTCTATGATGATCGATTCCATTAAACTCTACTACACTCTATGACACTACATTCCATGATACTCCGCTCTATGATGATCGATTCCATTAAACTCTACTCTACTCTATGACACTACAATCCATGATACTCTGCTCTATGATGATCGATTCCATTGAACTCTACTCCAATCTATGACACTACATTCCATGATACCCCGCTCTATGATGATCGATTCCATTAAACTCTACTCCACTCTATGACACTACATTCCATGATACTCCGCTCTATGATGATCGATTCCATTAAACTCTACTCCACTCTATGACACTACAATCCATGATACTCCGCTCTATGATGATCGATTCCATTAAACTCTACTCCACTCTATGACACTACATTCCATGATGCTCCGCTCTATGATGATCTATTCCATTAAACTCTACTCCACTCTATGACACTACATTCCATGATACTCCGGTCTATGATGATCGATTCCATTAAACTCTACTCCCCTCTATGACACTACAATCCATGATACTCCACTCTATGATGATCGATTCCATTAAACTCTACTCCACTCTATGACACTACATTCCATGATACTCCGCTATATGATGATCGATTCCATTAGACTCTACTCCACTCTATGACACTACAATCCATGATACTCCGCTCTATGATGATCTATTCCATTAAACTCTACTCCACTCTATGACACTACATTTCATGATACTCCGCTCTATGATGATCTATTCCATTAAACTCTACTCCAGTCTATGACACTACAGTCCATGATACTCCGCTCAATGATGATCTATTCCATTAAACTCTACTCCACTCTGACACTACAATCCATGATACTCCGCTCTATGATGATCGATTCCATTAAACTCTACTCCACTCTATGACACTACATTCCATGATACTCCGCTCTATGATGATCTATTCCATTAAACTCTACTCCACTCTATGACACTGCATTCCATGATACTCCGCTCTATGATGATCTATTCCATTAAACTCTACTCCACTCTATAACACTGCATTCCATGATACTCCGCTCTATGATGATTTATTCCATTAAACTCTACTCCACTCTATGACACTGCATTCCTTGATACTCCGCTCTATGATGATCTATTCCATTAAACTCTACTCCACTCTATGACACTACATTCCATGATACTCCGCTCTATGATGATCTATTCCATTAAACTCTACTCCACTCTATGACACTACATTCCATGATACTCCGCTCTATGATGATCTATTCCATTAAACTCTACTCCACTCTATGAAAATACATTCCATGATACTCCGCTCAATGATGATCAATTCCATTAAACTCTACTCCACTCCATGACACTACATTCCATGATACTCCACTCTATGATGATCTATTCCATTAAACTCTACTCCACCCTATAACACTGCATTCCATGATACTCCGCTCTATGATGATCTATTCCATTAAACTCTACTCCACCCTATAACACTGCATTCCATGATACTCCGCTCTATGATGATCTATTCCATTAAACTCTACTCCACTCTATGACACTACATTCCATGATACTCCGCTCAATGATGATCTACTCCATTAAACTCTACTCCAGTCTATGACACTACAGTCCATGATACTCCGCTCTATGATGATCTATTCCAT
This sequence comes from Triturus cristatus, assembly GCF_964204655.1. Classification (NCBI taxonomy): domain Eukaryota; kingdom Metazoa; phylum Chordata; class Amphibia; order Caudata; family Salamandridae; genus Triturus; species Triturus cristatus. Next base: position 42,582,525 of record NC_140587.1, read on the forward strand.
TAAACTCTACTCCACTCTATGACACTACAATCCATGATACTCCGCTCTATGATGATCGATTCCATTAAACTCTACTCCTCTCTAAGGCACTACAATCCATGATACTCCACTCTATGATGATCGATTCCATTAAACTCTACTCCACTCTATAATACAACATTCCATGATACTCCGCTCTATGATGATCTATTCCATTAAACTCTACTCCACTCTATGACACTACATTCCATGATACTCCGCTCTATGATGATCGATTCCATTAAACTCTACTCTATGACACTACATTCCATGATACTCCGCTCTATGATGATCTATTCCATTAAACTCTACTCTACTCTATGACACTACATTCCATGATACTCCGCTCTATGATGATATATTCCATTGAACTCTACTCCACTCTATGACACCACATTCCATGATACTCCGCATGATGATCTATTCCATTATTAAACTCTACTCCACTCTATAACACTACATTCGATGATACTCCGCATGATGATCTATTCCATTAAACTCTACTCCACTCTATGACACTGCATTCCATGATACTCCGCTCTATGATGATCTATTCCATTAAACTCTACTCCACTCTATGACACTGAATTCCATGATATCCGCTCTATGATGATCTATTCCATTAAACTCTACTCCACTCTATGACACTACATTCCATGATACTCCGCTCTATGATGATCTATTCCATTAACCTCTACTCCACTCTATGACACTACATTCCATGATACTCCGCTCTATGATGATCTATTCCATTAAACTCTACTCCACTCTATGACACTGCATTCCATGATACTCCGCTCTATGATGATCGATTCCATTAAACTCTACTCCACTCTATGACACTACATTCCATGATACTCCGCTCTATGATGATCGATTCCATTAAACTCTACTCCACTCCATGACACTACAATCCATGATACTCCGCTCTATGATGATCGATTCCATTAAACTCTACTCCACTCTATGACACTACATTCCATGATGCTCCGCTCTATGATGATCTATTCCATTAAACTCTACTCCACTCTATGACACTACATTCCATGATACTCCGGTCTATGATGATCGATTCCATTAAACTCTACTCCCCTCTATGACACTACAATCCATGATACTCCACTCTATGATGATCGATTCCATTAAACTCTACTCCACTCTATGACACTACATTCCATGATACTCCGCTCTATGATGATCGATTCCATTAGACTCTACTCCACTCTATGACACTACAATCCATGATACTCCGCTCTATGATGATCTATTCCATTAAACTCTACTCCACTCTATGACACTACATTTCATGATACTCCGCTCTATGATGATCTATTCCATTAAACTCTACTCCAGTCTATGACACTACAGTCCATGATACTCCGCTCAATGATGATCTATTCCATTAAACTCTACTCCACTCTATGACACTACAATCCATGATACTCCGCTCTATGATGATCGATTCCATTAAACTCTACTCCACTCTATGACACTACATTCCATGATACTCCGCTCTATGATGATCTATTCCATTAAACTCTACTCCACTCTATGACACTGCATTCCATGATACTCCGCTCTATGATGATCTATTCCATTAAACTCTACTCCACTCTATAACACTGCATTCCATGATACTCCGCTCTATGATGATTTATTCCATTAAACTCTACTCCACTCTATGACACTGCATTCCTTGATACTCCGCTCTATGATGATCTATTCCATTAAACTCTACTCCACTCTATGACACTACATTCCATGATACTCCACTCTATGATGATCTATTCCATTAAACTCTACTCCACTCTATGACACTACATTCCATGATACTCCGCTCTATGATGATCTATTCCATTAAACTCTACTCCACTCTATAACACTGCATTCCATGATACTCTGCTCTATGATGATCTATTCCATTAAACTCTACTCCTCTCTATGACACTACATTCCATGATACTCCGCTGTATGATGATCTATTCCATTAAACTCTACTCCACTCTATGACACTACATTCCATGATACTCCGCTCTATGATGATCAATTCCATTAAACTCTACTCTACTCTATGAAACTACAATCCATGATACTCTGCTCTATGATGATCGATTCCATTGAACTCTACTCCAATCTATGACACTACATTCCATGATACTCCGCTCCATGATGATCGATTCCATTAAACTCTACTCCACTCTATGACACTACATTCCATGATACTCCGCTCTATGATGATCGATTCCATTAAACTCTACTCCACTCTATGACACTACAATCCATGATACTCCGCTCTATGATGATCGATTCCATTAAACTCTATTCCACTCTATGACACTACATTCCATGATGCTCCGCTCTATGATGATCTATTCCATTAAACTCTACTCCACTCTATGACACTAAATTCCATGATACTCCGGTCTATGATGATCGATTCCATTAAACTCTACTCCCCTCTATGACACTACAATCCATGATACTCCACTCTATGATGATCGATTCCATTAAACTCTACTCCACTCTATGACACTACATTCCATGATACTCCGCTCTATGATGATCGATTCCATTAGACTCTACTCCACTCTATGACACTACAATCCATGATACTCCGCTCTATGATGATCTATTCCATTAAACTCTACTCCACTCTATGACACTACATTCCATGATACTCCGCTCTATGATGATCTACTCCATTAAACTCTACTCCAGTCTATGACACTACAGTCCATGATACTCCGCTCTATGATGATCTATTCCATTAAACTCTACTCCACTCTATGACACTACAATCCATGATACTCCGCTCTATGATGATCGATTCCATTAAACTCTACTCCTCTCTAAGGCACTACAATCCATGATACTCCACTCTAAGATGATCGATTCCATTAAACTCTACTCCACTCTATAATACTACATTCCATGATACTCCGCTCAATGATGATCAATTCCATTAAACTCTACTCCACTCCATGACACTACATTCCATGATACTCCACTCTATGATGATCTATTCCATTAAACTCTACTCCACTCTATAACACTGCATTCCATGATACTCCGCTCTAAGATGATCTATTCCATTAAACTCTACTCCACTCTATGACACTACATTCCATGATACTCCGCTGTATGATGATCGATTCCATTAAACTCTACTCCACTCTATGACACTACATTCCATGATACTCCGCTCTATGATGATCGATTCCATTAGACTCTACTCCACTCTATGACACTACAATCCATGATACTCCGCTCTATGATGATCTATTCCATTAAACTCTACTCCACTCTATGACACTACATTCCATGATACTCCGCTCTATGATGATCTATTCCATTAAACTCTACTCCAGTCTATGACACTACATTCCATGATACTCCGCTCAATGATGATCTATTCCATTAAACTCTACTCCACTCTATGATACTACAATCCATGATACTCCGCTCTATGATGATCGATTCCATTAAACTCTACTCCCCTCTAAGGCACTACAATCCATGATACTCCACTCTATGATGATCGAATCCATTAAACTCTACTCCACTCTATGACACTACATTCCATGATACTCCGCTCTATGATGATCGATTCCATTAAACTCTACTCCACTCTATGACACTACATTCCATGATACTCCGCTCTTTGATGATCGATTCCATTAAACTCTACTCCACTCTATGACACTACATTCCATGATGCTCCGCTTCTTGATGATCGATTCCATTAAACTCTACTCCACTCTATGACACTACAATCCATGATACTCCGCTCTATGATGATCTATTCCATTAAACTCTACTCCACTCTATGACACTACATTCCATGATACTCCGCTCTATGATGATCTATTCGATTACACTCTACTCCACTCTATGACACTACATTCCATGATACACCGCTCTCTGATGATCTATTCCATTAAACTCTACTCCACTCTATGACACTACATTCCATGATACTCCGCTCTATGTTGATCGATTCCATTAAACTCTACTCCACTCTATAACACTACATTCCATGATACTCCGCTCTATGATGATCGATTCCATTAAACTCTACTACACTCTATGACACTACATTCCATGATACTCCGCTCTATGATGATCGATTCCATTAAACTCTACTCTACTCTATGACACTACAATCCATGATACTCTGCTCTATGATGATCGATTCCATTGAACTCTACTCCAATCTATGACACTACATTCCATGATACCCCGCTCTATGATGATCGATTCCATTAAACTCTACTCCACTCTATGACACTACATTCCATGATACTCCGCTCTATGATGATCGATTCCATTAAACTCTACTCCACTCTATGACACTACAATCCATGATACTCCGCTCTATGATGATCGATTCCATTAAACTCTACTCCACTCTATGACACTACATTCCATGATGCTCCGCTCTATGATGATCTATTCCATTAAACTCTACTCCACTCTATGACACTACATTCCATGATACTCCGGTCTATGATGATCGATTCCATTAAACTCTACTCCCCTCTATGACACTACAATCCATGATACTCCACTCTATGATGATCGATTCCATTAAACTCTACTCCACTCTATGACACTACATTCCATGATACTCCGCTATATGATGATCGATTCCATTAGACTCTACTCCACTCTATGACACTACAATCCATGATACTCCGCTCTATGATGATCTATTCCATTAAACTCTACTCCACTCTATGACACTACATTTCATGATACTCCGCTCTATGATGATCTATTCCATTAAACTCTACTCCAGTCTATGACACTACAGTCCATGATACTCCGCTCAATGATGATCTATTCCATTAAACTCTACTCCACTCTGACACTACAATCCATGATACTCCGCTCTATGATGATCGATTCCATTAAACTCTACTCCACTCTATGACACTACATTCCATGATACTCCGCTCTATGATGATCTATTCCATTAAACTCTACTCCACTCTATGACACTGCATTCCATGATACTCCGCTCTATGATGATCTATTCCATTAAACTCTACTCCACTCTATAACACTGCATTCCATGATACTCCGCTCTATGATGATTTATTCCATTAAACTCTACTCCACTCTATGACACTGCATTCCTTGATACTCCGCTCTATGATGATCTATTCCATTAAACTCTACTCCACTCTATGACACTACATTCCATGATACTCCGCTCTATGATGATCTATTCCATTAAACTCTACTCCACTCTATGACACTACATTCCATGATACTCCGCTCTATGATGATCTATTCCATTAAACTCTACTCCACTCTATGAAAATACATTCCATGATACTCCGCTCAATGATGATCAATTCCATTAAACTCTACTCCACTCCATGACACTACATTCCATGATACTCCACTCTATGATGATCTATTCCATTAAACTCTACTCCACCCTATAACACTGCATTCCATGATACTCCGCTCTATGATGATCTATTCCATTAAACTCTACTCCTCTCTATGACACTACATTCCATGATACTCCGCTGTATGATGATCTATTCCATTAAACTCTACTCCACTCTATGACACTACATTCCATGATACTCCGCTCTATGATGATCTATTCCATTAAACTCCACTCTACTCTATGACACTACAATCCATGATACTCTGCTCTATGATGATCGATTCCATTGAACTCTACTCCAATCTATGACACTACATTCCATGATACTCCGCTCCATGATGATCGATTCCATTAAACTCTACTCCACTCTATGACACTACATTCTATGATACACCGCTCTATGATGATCGATTCCATTAAACTCTACTCCACTCTATGACACTACAATCCATGATACTCCGCTCTATGATGATCGATTCCATTAAACTCTATTCCACTCTATGACACTACATTCCATGATGCTCCGCTCTATGATGATCTATTCCATTAAACTCTACTCCACTCTATGACACTAAATTCCATGATACTCCGGTCTATGATGATCGATTCCATTAAACTCTACTCCCCACTATGACACTACAATCCATGATACTCCACTCTATGATGATCGATTCCATTAAACTCTACTCCACTCTATGACACTACATTCCATGATACTCCGCTCTATGATGATCGATTCCATTAGACTCTACTCCACTCTATGACACTACAATCCATGATACTCCGCTCTATGATGATCTATTCCATTAAACTCTACTCCACTCTATGACACTACATTCCATGATACTCCGCTCAATGATGATCTACTCCATTAAACTCTACTCCAGTCTATGACACTACAGTCCATGATACTCCGCTCTATGATGATCTATTCCATTAAACTCTACTCCACTCTATGACACTACAATCCATGATACTCCGCTCTATGATGATCGATTCCATTAAACTCTATTCCTCTCTAAGGCACTACAATCCATGATACTACACTCTATGATGATCGATTCCATTAAACTCTACTCCACTCTATAATACAACATTCCATGATACTCCGCTCTATGATGATCTATTCCATTAAACTCTACTCCACTCTATGACACTACATTCCATGATACTCCGCTCTATGATGATCGATTCCATTAAACTCTACTCTATGACACTACATTCCATGATACTCCGCTCTATGATGATCTATTCCATTAAACTCTACTCTACTCTATGACACTACATTCCATGATACTCCGCTCTATGATGATATATTCCATTGAACTCTACTCCACTCTATGACACCACATTCCATGATACTCCGCTCTATGATGATCTATTCCATTAAACTCTACTCCACTCTATAACACTACATTCGATGATACTCCGCATGATGATCTATTCCATTAAACTCTACTCCACTCTATGACACTGCATTCCATGATACTCCGCTCTATGATGATCTATTCCATTAAACTCTACTCCACTCTATGACACTGAATTCCATGATATCCGCTCTATGATGATCTATTCCATTAAACTCTACTCCACTCTATGACACTACATTCCATGATACTCCGCTCTATGATGATCTATTCCATTAACCTCTACTCCACTCTATGACACTACATTCCATGATACTCCGCTCTATGATGATCTATTCCATTAAACTCTACTCCACTCTATGACACTGCATTCCATGATACTCCGCTCTATGATGATCGATTCCATTAAACTCTACTCCACTCTATGACACTACATTCCATGATACTCCGCTCTATGATGATCGATTCCATTAAACTCTACTCCACTCTATGACACTACAATCCATGATACTCCGCTCTATGATGATCGATTCCATTAAACTCTACTCCACTCTATGACACTACATTCCATGATGCTCCGCTCTATGATGATCTATTCCATTAAACTCTACTCCACTCTATGACACTACATTCCATGATACTCCGGTCTATGATGATCGATTCCATTAAACTCTACTCCCCTCTATGACACTACAATCCATGATACTCCACTCTATGATGATCGATTCCATTAAACTCTACTCCACTCTATGACACTACATTCCATGATACTCCGCTCTATGATGATCGATTCCATTAGACTCTACTCCACTCTATGACACTACAATCCATGATACTCCGCTCTATGATGATCTATTCCATTAAACTCTACTCCACTCTATGACACTACATTTCATGATACTCCGCTCTATGATGATCTATTCCATTAAACTCTACTCCAGTCTATGACACTACAGTCCATGATACTCCGCTCAATGATGATCTATTCCATTAAACTCTACTCCACTCTATGACACTACAATCCATGATACTCCGCTCTATGATGATCGATTCCATTAAACTCTACTCCACTCTATGACACTACATTCCATGATACTCCGCTCTATGATGATCTATTCCATTAAACTCTACTCCACTCTATGACACTGCATTCCATGATACTCCGCTCTATGATGATCTATTCCATTAAACTCTACTCCACTCTATAACACTGCATTCCATGATACTCCGCTCTATGATGATTTATTCCATTAAACTCTACTCCACTCTATGACACTGCATTCCTTGATACTCCGCTCTATGATGATCTATTCCATTAAACTCTACTCCACTCTATGACACTACATTCCATGATACTCCGCTCTATGATGATCTATTCCATTAAACTCTACTCCACTCTATGACACTACATTCCATGATACTCCGCTCTATGATGATCTATTCCATTAAACTCTACTCCACTCTATAACACTGCATTCCATGATACTCTGCTCTATGATGATCTATTCCATTAAACTCTACTCCTCTCTATGACACTACATTCCATGATACTCCGCTGTATGATGATCTATTCCATTAAACTCTACTCCACTCTATGACACTACATTCCATGATACTCCGCTCTATGATGATCAATTCCATTAAACTCTACTCTACTCTATGACACTACAATCCATGATACTCTGCTCTATGATGATCGATTCCATTGAACTCTACTCCAATCTATGACACTACATTCCATGATACTCCGCTCCATGATGATCGATTCCATTAAACTCTACTCCACTCTATGACACTACATTCCATGATACTCCGCTCTATGATGATCGATTCCATTAAACTCTACTCCACTCTATGACACTACAATCCATGATACTCCGCTCTATGATGATCGATTCCATTAAACTCTATTCCACTCTATGACACTACATTCCATGATGCTCCGCTCTATGATGATCTATTCCATTAAACTCTACTCCACTCTATGACACTAAATTCCATGATACTCCGGTCTATGATGATCGATTCCATTAAACTCTACTCCCCTCTATGACACTACAATCCATGATACTCCACTCTATGATGATCGATTCCATTAAACTCTACTCCACTCTATGACACTACATTCCATGATACTCCGCTCTATGATGATCGATTCCATTAGACTCTACTCCACTCTATGACACTACAATCCATGATACTCCGCTCTATGATGATCTATTCCATTAAACTCTACTCCACTCTATGACACTACATTCCATGATACTCCGCTCTATGATGATCTACTCCATTAAACTCTACTCCAGTCTATGACACTACAGTCCATGATACTCCGCTCTATGATGATCTATTCCATTAAACTCTACTCCACTCTATGACACTACAATCCATGATACTCCGCTCTATGATGATCGATTCCATTAAACTCTACTCCTCTCTAAGGCACTACAATCCATGATACTCCACTCTAAGATGATCGATTCCATTAAACTCTACTCCACTCTATAATACTACATTCCATGATACTCCGCTCAATGATGATCAATTCCATTAAACTCTACTCCACTCCATGACACTACATTCCATGATACTCCACTCTATGATGATCTATTCCATTAAACTCTACTCCACTCTATAACACTGCATTCCATGATACTCCGCTCTAAGATGATCTATTCCATTAAACTCTACTCCACTCTATGACACTACATTCCATGATACTCCGCTGTATGATGATCGATTCCATTAAACTCTACTCCACTCTATGACACTACATTCCATGATACTCCGCTCTATGATGATCGATTCCATTAGACTCTACTCCACTCTATGACACTACAATCCATGATACTCCGCTCTATGATGATCTATTCCATTAAACTCTACTCCACTCTATGACACTACATTCCATGATACTCCGCTCTATGATGATCTATTCCATTAAACTCTACTCCAGTCTATGACACTACATTCCATGATACTCCGCTCAATGATGATCTATTCCATTAAACTCTACTCCACTCTATGATACTACAATCCATGATACTCCGCTCTATGATGATCGATTCCATTAAACTCTACTCCCCTCTAAGGCACTACAATCCATGATACTCCACTCTATGATGATCGAATCCATTAAACTCTACTCCACTCTATGACACTACATTCCATGATACTCCGCTCTATGATGATCGATTCCATTAAACTCTACTCCACTCTATGACACTACATTCCATGATACTCCGCTCTTTGATGATCGATTCCATTAAACTCTACTCCACTCTATGACACTACAATCCATGATACTCCGCTCTATGATGATCTATTCCATTAAACCCTACTCCACTCTATGACACTACATTCCATGATACTCCACTCTATGATGATCTATTCCATTAAACTCTACTCCACTCTATGACACTACATTCCATGATACACCGCTCTCTGATGATCTATTCCATTAAACTCTACTCCACTCTATGACACTACATTCCATGATACTCCGCTCTATGTTGATCGATTCCATTAAACTCTACTCCACTCTATAACACTACATTCCATGATACTCCGCTCTATGATGATCGATTCCATTAAACTCTACTCCACTCTATGACACTACAATCCATGATACTCCGCTCTATGATGATCAATTCCATTAAACTCTACTCCACTCTATGACACTACATTCCATGATGCTCCGCTCTATGATGATCTATTCCATTAAACTCTACTCCACTCTATGACACTACATTCCATGATACTCCGGTCTATGATGATCGATTCCATTAAACTCTACTCCCCTCTATGACACTACAATCCATGATACTCCACTCTATGATGATCGATTCCATTAAACTCTACTCCACTCTATGACACTACAATCCATGATACTCCGCTCTATGATGATCTATTCCATTAAACTCTACTCCACTCTATGACACTACATTCCATGATACTCCGCTCTATGATGATCTATTCCATTAAACTCTACTCCACTCTATGACACTACATTCCATGATACACCGCTCTCTGATGATCTATTCCATTAAACTCTACTCCACTCTATGACACTACATTCCATGATACTCCGCTCTATGTTGATCGATTCCATTAAACTCTACTCCACTCTATAACACTACATTCCATGATACTCCACTCTATGATGATCGATTCCATTAAACTCTACTCCACTCTATGACACTACATTCCATGATACTCCGCTCTATGATGATCGATTCCATTAGACTCTACTCCACTCTATGACACTACAATCCATGATACTCCGCTCTATGATGATCTATTCCATTTAACTCTACTCCACTCTATGACACTAAATTCCATGATACTCCGCTCTATGATGATCTATTCCATTAAACTCTACTCCAGTCTATGACACTACATTCCATGATACTCCGCTCAATGATGATCTATTCCATTAAACTCTACTCCACTCTATGACACTACAATCCATGATACTCCACTCTATGATGATCGATTCCATTAAACTCTACTCCTCTCTAAGGCACTACAATCCATGATACTCCACTCTATGACGATCGAATCCATTAAACTCTACTCCACTCTATGACACTACATTCCATGATACTCCGCTCTATGATGATCGATTCCATTAAACTTCACTCCACTCTACGACACTACATTCCATGATGCTCCGCTTCTTGATGATCGATTCCATTAAACTCTACTCCACTCTATGACACTACAATCCATGATACTCCGCTCTATGATGATCTATTCCATTAAACTCTACTCCACTCTATGACACTACATTCCATGATACTCCGCTCTATGATGATCTATTCGATTACACTCTACTCCACTCTATGACACTACATTCCATGATACACCGCTCTCTGATGATCTATTCCATTAAACTCTACTCCACTCTATGACACTACATTCCATGATACTCCGCTCTATGTTGATCGATTCCATTAAACTCTACTCCACTCTATAACACTACATTACATGATACTCCGCTCTATGATGATCGATTCCATTAAACTCTACTACACTCTATGACACTACATTCCATGATACTCCGCTCTATGATGATCGATTCCATTAAACTCTACTCTACTCTATGACACTACAATCCATGATACTCTGCTCTATGATGATCGATTCCATTGAACTCTACTCCAATCTATGACACTACATTCCATGATACCCCGCTCTATGATGATCGATTCCATTAAACTCTACTCCACTCTATGACACTACATTCCATGATACTCCGCTCTATGATGATCGATTTCATTAAACTCTACTCCACTCTATGACACTACAATCCATGATACTCCGCTCTATGATGATCGATTCCATTAAACTCTACTCCACTCTATGACACTACATTCCATGATGCTCCGCTCTATGATGATCTATTCCATTAAACTCTACTCCACTCTATGACACTACATTCCATGATAATCCGGTCTATGATGATCGATTCCATTAAACTCTACTCCCCTCTATGACACTACATTCCTGATACTCCGCTCTATGATGATCAATTCCATTAGACTCTACTCCAGTCTATGACACTACACAACAATGATACTCCCATGATGAATTCCATTATCTATCACTTATGACAACTACTAGTGATCATAATGACACTACATTTCATGATACTCCGCTCTATGATGATCTATTCCATTAAACTCTACTCCAGTCTATGACACTACAGTCCCATGCTATGATGATCTATTCCATTAAACTCTACTCCAGTCTATGACACTACAGTCCATGATACTCCGCTCAATGATGATCTATTCCATTAAACTCTACTCCACTCTGACACTACAATCCATGATACTCCGCTCTATGATGATCGATTCCATTAAACTCTACTCCACTCTATGACACTACATTCCATGATACTCCGCTCTATGATGATCTATTCCATTAAACTCTACTCCACTCTATGACACTGCATTCCATGATACTCCGCTCTATGATGATCTATTCCATTAAACTCTACTCCACTCTATAACACTGCATTCCATGATACTCCGCTCTATGATGATTTATTCCATTAAACTCTACTCCACTCTATGACACTGCATTCCTTGATACTCCGCTCAATGATGATCTATTCCATTAAACTCTACTCCACTCTATGACACTACAATCCATGATACTCCGCTCTCTGATGATCGATTCCATTAAACTCTACTCCTCTCTAAGGCACTACAATCCATGATACTCCACTCTATGATGATCGAATCCATTAAACTCTACTCCACTCTATGACACTACATTCCATGATACTCCGCTCTATGATGATCGATTCCATTAAACTTCACTCCACTCTATGACACTACATTCCATGATGCTCCGCTTCTTGATGATCGATTCCATTAAACTCTACTCCACTCTATGACACTACAATCCATGATACTCCGCTCTATGATGATCTATTCCATTAAACTCTACTCCACTCTATGACACTACATTCCATGATACTCCGCTCTATGATGATCTATTCCATTAAACTCTATTCCTCTCTAAGGCACTACAATCCATGATACTACACTCTATGATGATCGATTCCATTAAACTCTACTCCACTCTATAATACAACATTCCATGATACTCCGCTCTATGATGATCTATTCCATTAAACTCTACTCCACTCTATGACACTACATTCCATGATACTCCGCTCTATGATGATCGATTCCATTAAACTCTACTCTATGACACTACATTCCATGATACTCCGCTCTATGATGATCTATTCCATTAAACTCTACTCTACTCTATGACACTACATTCCATGATACTCCGCTCTATGATGATATATTCCATTGAACTCTACTCCACTCTATGACACCACATTCCATGATACTCCGCTCTATGATGATCTATTCCATTAAACTCTACTCCACTCTATAACACTACATTCGATGATACTCCGCATGATGATCTATTCCATTAAACTCTACTCCACTCTATGACACTGCATTCCATGATACTCCGCTCTATGATGATCTATTCCATTAAACTCTACTCCACTCTATGACACTGAATTCCATGATATCCGCTCTATGATGATCTATTCCATTAAACTCTACTCCACTCTATGACACTACATTCCATGATACTCCGCTCTATGATGATCTATTCCATTAACCTCTACTCCACTCTATGACACTACATTCCATGATACTCCGCTCTATGATGATCTATTCCATTAAACTCTACTCCACTCTATGACACTGCATTCCATGATACTCCGCTCTATGATGATCGATTCCATTAAACTCTACTCCACTCTATGACACTACATTCCATGATACTCCGCTCTATGATGATCGATTCCATTAAACTCTACTCCACTCTATGACACTACAATCCATGATACTCCGCTCTATGATGATCGATTCCATTAAACTCTACTCCACTCTATGACACTACATTCCATGATGCTCCGCTCTATGATGATCTATTCCATTAAACTCTACTCCACTCTATGACACTACATTCCATGATACTCCGGTCTATGATGATCGATTCCATTAAACTCTACTCCCCTCTATGACACTACAATCCATGATACTCCACTCTATGATGATCGATTCCATTAAACTCTACTCCACTCTATGACACTACATTCCATGATACTCCGCTCTATGATGATCGATTCCATTAGACTCTACTCCACTCTATGACACTACAATCCATGATACTCCGCTCTATGATGATCTATTCCATTAAACTCTACTCCACTCTATGACACTACATTTCATGATACTCCGCTCTATGATGATCTATTCCATTAAACTCTACTCCAGTCTATGACACTACAGTCCATGATACTCCGCTCAATGATGATCTATTCCATTAAACTCTACTCCACTCTATGACACTACAATCCATGATACTCCGCTCTATGATGATCGATTCCATTAAACTCTACTCCACTCTATGACACTACATTCCATGATACTCCGCTCTATGATGATCTATTCCATTAAACTCTACTCCACTCTATGACACTGCATTCCATGATACTCCGCTCTATGATGATCTATTCCATTAAACTCTACTCCACTCTATAACACTGCATTCCATGATACTCCGCTCTATGATGATTTATTCCATTAAACTCTACTCCACTCTATGACACTGCATTCCTTGATACTCCGCTCTATGATGATCTATTCCATTAAACTCTACTCCACTCTATGACACTACATTCCATGATACTCCGCTCTATGATGATCTATTCCATTAAACTCTACTCCACTCTATGACACTACATTCCATGATACTCCGCTCTATGATGATCTATTCCATTAAACTCTACTCCACTCTATAACACTGCATTCCATGATACTCTGCTCTATGATGATCTATTCCATTAAACTCTACTCCTCTCTATGACACTACATTCCATGATACTCCGCTGTATGATGATCTATTCCATTAAACTCTACTCCACTCTATGACACTACATTCCATGATACTCCGCTCTATGATGATCAATTCCATTAAACTCTACTCTACTCTATGACACTACAATCCATGATACTCTGCTCTATGATGATCGATTCCATTGAACTCTACTCCAATCTATGACACTACATTCCATGATACTCCGCTCCATGATGATCGATTCCATTAAACTCTACTCCACTCTATGACACTACATTCCATGATACTCCGCTCTATGATGATCGATTCCATTAAACTCTACTCCACTCTATGACACTACAATCCATGATACTCCGCTCTATGATGATCGATTCCATTAAACTCTATTCCACTCTATGACACTACATTCCATGATGCTCCGCTCTATGATGATCTATTCCATTAAACTCTACTCCACTCTATGACACTAAATTCCATGATACTCCGGTCTATGATGATCGATTCCATTAAACTCTACTCCCCTCTATGACACTACAATCCATGATACTCCACTCTATGATGATCGATTCCATTAAACTCTACTCCACTCTATGACACTACATTCCATGATACTCCGCTCTATGATGATCGATTCCATTAGACTCTACTCCACTCTATGACACTACAATCCATGATACTCCGCTCTATGATGATCTATTCCATTAAACTCTACTCCACTCTATGACACTACATTCCATGATACTCCGCTCTATGATGATCTACTCCATTAAACTCTACTCCAGTCTATGACACTACAGTCCATGATACTCCGCTCTATGATGATCTATTCCATTAAACTCTACTCCACTCTATGACACTACAATCCATGATACTCCGCTCTATGATGATCGATTCCATTAAACTCTACTCCTCTCTAAGGCACTACAATCCATGATACTCCACTCTAAGATGATCGATTCCATTAAACTCTACTCCACTCTATAATACTACATTCCATGATACTCCGCTCAATGATGATCAATTCCATTAAACTCTACTCCACTCCATGACACTACATTCCATGATACTCCACTCTATGATGATCTATTCCATTAAACTCTACTCCACTCTATAACACTGCATTCCATGATACTCCGCTCTAAGATGATCTATTCCATTAAACTCTACTCCACTCTATGACACTACATTCCATGATACTCCGCTGTATGATGATCGATTCCATTAAACTCTACTCCACTCTATGACACTACATTCCATGATACTCCGCTCTATGATGATCGATTCCATTAGACTCTACTCCACTCTATGACACTACAATCCATGATACTCCGCTCTATGATGATCTATTCCATTAAACTCTACTCCACTCTATGACACTACATTCCATGATACTCCGCTCTATGATGATCTATTCCATTAAACTCTACTCCAGTCTATGACACTACATTCCATGATACTCCGCTCAATGATGATCTATTCCATTAAACTCTACTCCACTCTATGATACTACAATCCATGATACTCCGCTCTATGATGATCGATTCCATTAAACTCTACTCCCCTCTAAGGCACTACAATCCATGATACTCCACTCTATGATGATCGAATCCATTAAACTCTACTCCACTCTATGACACTACATTCCATGATACTCCGCTCTATGATGATCGATTCCATTAAACTCTACTCCACTCTATGACACTACATTCCATGATACTCCGCTCTTTGATGATCGATTCCATTAAACTCTACTCCACTCTATGACACTACAATCCATGATACTCCGCTCTATGATGATCTATTCCATTAAACTCTACTCCACTCTATGACACTACATTCCATGATACTCCACTCTATGATGATCTATTCCATTAAACTCTACTCCACTCTATGACACTACATTCCATGATACACCGCTCTCTGATGATCTATTCCATTAAACTCTACTCCACTCTATGACACTACATTCCATGATACTCCGCTCTATGTTGATCGATTCCATTAAACTCTACTCCACTCTATAACACTACATTCCATGATACTCCGCTCTATGATGATCGATTCCATTAAACTCTACTCCACTCTATGACACTACAATCCATGATACTCCGCTCTATGATGATCAATTCCATTAAACTCTACTCCACTCTATGACACTACATTCCATGATGCTCCGCTCTATGATGATCTATTCCATTAAACTCTACTCCACTCTATGACACTACATTCCATGATACTCCGGTCTATGATGATCGATTCCATTAAACTCTACTCCCCTCTATGACACTACAATCCATGATACTCCACTCTATGATGATCGATTCCATTAAACTCTACTCCACTCTATGACACTACAATCCATGATACTCCGCTCTATGATGATCTATTCCATTAAACTCTACTCCACTCTATGACACTACATTCCATGATACTCCGCTCTATGATGATCTATTCCATTAAACTCTACTCCACTCTATGACACTACATTCCATGATACACCGCTCTCTGATGATCTATTCCATTAAACTCTACTCCACTCTATGACACTACATTCCATGATACTCCGCTCTATGTTGATCGATTCCATTAAACTCTACTCCACTCTATAACACTATATTCCATGATACTCCAGTCTATGATGATCGATTCCATTAAACTCTACTCCACTCTATGACACTACATTCCATGATACTCCGCTCTATGATGATCGATTCCATTAGACTCTACTCCACTCTATGACACTACAATCCATGATACTCCGCTCTATGATGATCTATTCCATTTAACTCTACTCCACTCTATGACACTAAATTCCATGATACTCCGCTCTATGATGATCTATTCCATTAAACTCTACTCCAGTCTATGACACTACATTCCATGATACTCCGCTCAATGATGATCTATTCCATTAAACTCTACTCCACTCTATGACACTACAATCCATGATACTCCACTCTATGATGATCGATTCCATTAAACTCTACTCCTCTCTAAGGCACTACAATCCATGATACTCCACTCTATGACGATCGAATCCATTAAACTCTACTCCACTCTATGACACTACATTCCATGATACTCCGCTCTATGATGATCGATTCCATTAAACTTCACTCCACTCTATGACACTACATTCCATGATGCTCCGCTTCTTGATGATCGATTCCATTAAACTCTACTCCACTCTATGACACTACAATCCATGATACTCCGCTCTATGATGATCTATTCCATTAAACTCTACTCCACTCTATGACACTACATTCCATGATACTCCGCTCTATGATGATCTATTCGATTACACTCTACTCCACTCTATGACACTACATTCCATGATACACCGCTCTCTGATGATCGATTCCATTAAACTTCACTCCACTCTATGACACTACATTCCATGATACTCCGCTCTATGTTGATCGATTCCATTAAACTCTACTCCACTCTATAACACTACATTCCATGATACTCCGCTCTATGATGATCGATTCCATTAAACTCTACTACACTCTATGACACTACATTCCATGATACTCCGCTCTATGATGATCGATTCCATTAAACTCTACTCTACTCTATGACACTACAATCCATGATACTCTGCTCTATGATGATCGATTCCATTGAACTCTACTCCAATCTATGACACTACATTCCATGATACCCCGCTCTATGATGATCGATTCCATTAAACTCTACTCCACTCTATGACACTACATTCCATGATACTCCGCTCTATGATGATCGATTCCATTAAACTCTACTCCACTCTATGACACTACAATCCATGATACTCCGCTCTATGATGATCGATTCCATTAAACTCTACTCCACTCTATGACACTACATTCCATGATGCTCCGCTCTATGATGATCTATTCCATTAAACTCTACTCCACTCTATGACACTACATTCCATGATAATCCGGTCTATGATGATCGATTCCATTAAACTCTACTCCCCTCTATGACACTACAATCCATGATACTCCACTCTATGATGATCGATTCCATTAAACTCTACTCCACTCTATGACACTACATTCCATGATACTCCGCTCTATGATGATCGATTCCATTAGACTCTACTCCACTCTATGACACTACAATCCATGATACTCCGCTCTATGATGATCTATTCCATTAAACTCTACTCCACTCTATGACACTACATTTCATGATACTCCGCTCTATGATGATCTATTCCATTAAACTCTACTCCAGTCTATGACACTACAGTCCATGATACTCCGCTCAATGATGATCTATTCCATTAAACTCTACTCCACTCTGACACTACAATCCATGATACTCCGCTCTATGATGATCGATTCCATTAAACTCTACTCCACTCTATGACACTACATTCCATGATACTCCGCTCTATGATGATCTATTCCATTAAACTCTACTCCACTCTATGACACTGCATTCCATGATACTCCGCTCTATGATGATCTATTCCATTAAACTCTACTCCACTCTATAACACTGCATTCCATGATACTCCGCTCTATGATGATTTATTCCATTAAACTCTACTCCACTCTATGACACTGCATTCCTTGATACTCCGCTCAATGATGATCTATTCCATTAAACTCTACTCCACTCTATGACACTACAATCCATGATACTCCGCTCTATGATGATCGATTCCATTAAACTCTACTCCTCTCTAAGGCACTACAATCCATGATACTCCACTCTATGATGATCGAATCCATTAAACTCTACTCCACTCTATGACACTACATTCCATGATACTCCGCTCTATGATGATCGATTCCATTAAACTTCACTCCACTCTATGACACTACATTCCATGATGCTCCGCTTCTTGATGATCGATTCCATTAAACTCTACTCCACTCTATGACACTACAATCCATGATACTACGCTCTATGATGATCTATTCCATTAAACTCTACTCCACTCTATGACACTACATTCCATGATACTCCGCTCTATGATGATCTATTCGATTACACTCTACTCCACTCTATGACACTACATTCCATGATACACCGCTCTCTGATGATCTATTCCATTAAACTCTACTCCACTCTATGACACTACATTCCATGATACTCCGCTCTATGTTGATCGATTCCATTAAACTCTACTCCACTCTATAACACTACATTCCATGATACTCCGCTCTATGATGATCGATTCCATTAAACTCTACTACACTCTATGACACTACATTCCATGATACTCCGCTCTATGATGATCGATTCCATTAAACTCTACTCTACTCTATGACACTACAATCCATGATACTCTGCTCTATGATGATCGATTCCATTGAACTCTACTCCAATCTATGACACTACATTCCATGATACCCCGCTCTATGATGATCGATTCCATTAAACTCTACTCCACTCTATGACACTACATTCCATGATACTCCGCTCTATGATGATCGATTCCATTAAACTCTACTCCACTCTATGACACTACAATCCATGATACTCCGCTCTATGATGATCGATTCCATTAAACTCTACTCCACTCTATGACACTACATTCCATGATGCTCCGCTCTATGATGATCTATTCCATTAAACTCTACTCCACTCTATGACACTACATTCCATGATAATCCGGTCTATGATGATCGATTCCATTAAACTCTACTCCCCTCTATGACACTACAATCCATGATACTCCACTCTATGATGATCGATTCCATTAAACTCTACTCCACTCTATGACACTACATTCCATGATACTCCGCTCTATGATGATCGATTCCATTAGACTCTACTCCACTCTATGACACTACAATCCATGATACTCCGCTCTATGATGATCTATTCCATTAAACTCTACTCCACTCTATGACACTACATTTCATGATACTCCGCTCTATGATGATCTATTCCATTAAACTCTACTCCAGTCTATGACACTACAGTCCATGATACTCCGCTCAATGATGATCTATTCCATTAAACTCTACTCCACTCTGACACTACAATCCATGATACTCCGCTCTATGATGATCGATTCCATTAAACTCTACTCCACTCTATGACACTACATTCCATGATACTCCGCTCTATGATGATCTATTCCATTAAACTCTACTCCACTCTATGACACTGCATTCCATGATACTCCGCTCTATGATGATCTATTCCATTAAACTCTACTCCACTCTATAACACTGCATTCCATGATACTCCGCTCTATGATGATTTATTCCATTAAACTCTACTCCACTCTATGACACTGCATTCCTTGATACTCCGCTCTATGATGATCTATTCCATTAAACTCTACTCCACTCTATGACACTACATTCCATGATACTCCGCTCTATGATGATCTATTCCATTAAACTCTACTCCACTCTATGACACTACATTCCATGATACTCCGCTCTATGAAGATCTATTCCATTAAACTCTACTCCACTCTATGACACTACATTCCATGATACTCCGCTCAATGATGATCAATTCCATTAAACTCTACTCCACTCCATGACACTACATTCCATGATACTCCACTCTATGATGATCTATTCCATTAAACTCTACTCCACTCTATAACACTGCATTCCATGATACTCCGCTCTATGATGATCTATTCCATTAAACTCTACTCCTCTCTATGACACTACATTCCATGATACTCCGCTGTATGATGATCTATTCCATTAAACTCTACTCCACTCTATGACACTACATTCCATGATACTCCGCTCTATGATGATCTATTCCATTAAACTCCACTCTACTCTATGACACTACAATCCATGATACTCTGCTCTATGATGATCGATTCCATTGAACTCTACTCCAATCTATGACACTACATTCCATGATACTCCGCTCCATGATGATCGATTCCATTAAACTCTACTCCACTCTATGACACTACATTCCATGATACTCCGCTCTATGATGATCGATTCCATTAAACTCTACTCCACTCTATGACACTACAATCCATGATACTCCGCTCTATGATGATCGATTCCATTAAACTCTATTCCACTCTATGACACTACATTCCATGATGCTCCGCTCTATGATGATCTATTCCATTAAACTCTACTCCACTCTATGACACTAAATTCCATGATACTCCGGTCTATGATGATCGATTCCATTAAACTCTACTCCCCACTATGACACTACAATCCATGATACTCCACTCTATGATGATCGATTCCATTAAACTCTACTCCACTCTATGACACTACATTCCATGATACTCCGCTCTATGATGATCGATTCCATTAGACTCTACTCCACTCTATGACACTACAATCCATGATACTCCGCTCTATGATGATCTATTCCATTAAACTCTACTCCACTCTATGACACTACATTCCATGATACTCCGCTCAATGATGATCTACTCCATCAAACTCTACTCCAGTCTATGACACTACAGTCCATGATACTCCGCTCTATGATGATCTATTCCATTAAACTCTACTCCACTCTATGACACTACAATCCATGATACTCCGCTCTATGATGATCGATTCCATTAAACTCTACTCCTCTCTAAGGCACTACAATCCATGATACTCCACTCTATGATGATCGATTCCATTAAACTCTACTCCACTCTATAATACAACATTCCATGATACTCCGCTCTATGATGATCTATTCCATTAAACTCTACTCCACTCTATGACACTACATTCCATGATACTCCGCTCTATGATGATCGATTCCATTAAACTCTACTCTATGACACTACATTCCATGATACTCCGCTCTATGATGATCTATTCCATTAAACTCTACTCTACTCTATGACACTACATTCCATGATACTCCGCTCTATGATGATATATTCCATTGAACTCTACTCCACTCTATGACACCACATTCCATGATACTCCGCTCTATGATGATCTATTCCATTAAACTCTACTCCACTCTATAACACTACATTCGATGATACTCCGCATGATGATCTATTCCATTAAACTCTACTCCACTCTATGACACTGCATTCCATGATACTCCGCTCTATGATGATCTATTCCATTAAACTCTACTCCACTCTATGACACTGAATTCCATGATATCCGCTCTATGATGATCTATTCCATTAAACTCTACTCCACTCTATGACACTACATTCCATGATACTCCGCTCTATGATGATCTATTCCATTAACCTCTACTCCACTCTATGACACTACATTCCATGATACTCCGCTCTATGATGATCTATTCCATTAAACTCTACTCCACTCTATGACACTGCATTCCATGATACTCCGCTCTATGATGATCGATTCCATTAAACTCTACTCCACTCTATGACACTACATTCCATGATACTCCGCTCTATGATGATCGATTCCATTAAACTCTACTCCACTCTATGACACTACAATCCATGATACTCCGCTCTATGATGATCGATTCCATTAAACTCTACTCCACTCTATGACACTACATTCCATGATGCTCCGCTCTATGATGATCTATTCCATTAAACTCTACTCCACTCTATGACACTACATTCCATGATTCTCCGGTCTATGATGATCGATTCCATTAAACTCTACTCCCCTCTATGACACTACAATCCATGATACTCCACTCTATGATGATCGATTCCATTAAACTCTACTCCACTCTATGACACTACATTCCATGATACTCCGCTCTATGATGATCGATTCCATTAGACTCTACTCCACTCTATGACACTACAATCCATGATACTCCGCTCTATGATGATCTATTCCATTAAACTCTACTCCACTCTATGACACTACATTTCATGATACTCCGCTCTATGATGATCTATTCCATTAAACTCTACTCCAGTCTATGACACTACAGTCCATGATACTCCGCTCAATGATGATCTATTCCATTAAACTCTACTCCACTCTATGACACTACAATCCATGATACTCCGCTCTATGATGATCGATTCCATTAAACTCTACTCCACTCTATGACACTACATTCCATGATACTCCGCTCTATGATGATCTATTCGATTAAACTCTACTCCACTCTATGACACTGCATTCCATGATACTCCGCTCTATGATGATCTATTCCATTAAACTCTACTCCACTCTATAACACTGCATTCCATGATACTCCGCTCTATGATGATTTATTCCATTAAACTCTACTCCACTCTATGACACTGCATTCCTTGATACTCCGCTCTATGATGATCTATTCCATTAAACTCTACTCCACTCTATGACACTACATTCCATGATACTCCGCTCTATGATGATCTATTCCATTAAACTCTACTCCACTCTATGACACTACATTCCATGATACTCCGCTCTATGATGATCTATTCCATTAAACTCTACTCCACTCTATAACACTGCATTCCATGATACTCCGCTCTATGATGATCTATTCCGTTAAACTCTACTCCTCTCTATGACACTACATTCCATGATACTCCGCTGTATGATGATCTATTCCATTAAACTCTACTCCACTCTATGACACTACATTCCATGATACTCCGCTCTATGATGATCTATTCCATTAAACTCTACTCTACTCTATGACACTACAATCCATGATACTCTGCTCTATGATGATCGATTCCATTGAACTCTACTCCAATCTATGACACTACATTCCATGATACTCCGCTCCATGATGATCGATTCCATTAAACTCTACTCCACTCTATGACACTACATTCCATGATACTCCGCTCTATGATGATCGATTCCATTAAACTCTACTCCACTCTATGACACTACAATCCATGATACTCCGCTCTATGATGATCGATTCCATTAAACTCTATTCCACTCTATGACACTACATTCCATGATGCTCCGCTCTATGATGATCTATTCCATTAAACTCTACTCCACTCTATGACACTAAATTCCATGATACTCCGGTCTATGATGATCGATTCCATTAAACTCTACTCCCCTCTATGACACTACAATCCATGATACTCCACTCTATGATGATCGATTCCATTAAACTCTACTCCACTCTATGACACTACATTCCATGATACTCCGCTCTATGATGATCGATTCCATTAGACTCTACTCCACTCTATGACACTACAATCCATGATACTCCGCTCTATGATGATCTATTCCATTAAACTCTACTCCACTCTATGACACTACATTCCATGATACTCCGCTCTATGATGATCTACTCCATTAAACTCTACTCCAGTCTATGACACTACAGTCCATGATACTCCGCTCTATGATGATCTATTCCATTAAACTCTACTCCACTCTATGACACTACAATCCATGATACTCCGCTCTATGATGATCGATTCCATTAAACTCTACTCCTCTCTAAGGCACTACAATCCATGATACTCCACTCTATGATGATCGATTCCATTAAACTCTACTCCACTCTATAATACTACATTCCATGATACTCCGCTCAATGATGATCAATTCCATTAAACTCTACTCCACTCCATGACACTACATTCCATGATACTCCACTCTATGATGATCTATTCCATTAAACTCTACTCCACTCTATAACACTGCATTCCATGATACTCCGCTCTAAGATGATCTATTCCATTAAACTCTACTCCACTCTATGACACTACATTCCATGATACTCCGCTGTATGATGATCGATTCCATTAAACTCTACTCCACTCTATGACACTACATTCCATGATACTCCGCTCTATGATGATCGATTCCATTAGACTCTACTCCACTCTATGACACTACAATCCATGATAGTCCGCTCTATGATGATCTATTCCATTAAACTCTACTCCACTCTATGACACTACATTCCATGATACTCCGCTCTATGATGATCTATTCCATTAAACTCTACTCCAGTCTATGACACTACATTCCATGATACTCCGCTCAATGATGATCTATTCCATTAAACTCTACTCCACTCTATGATACTACAATCCATGATACTCCGCTCTATGATGATCGATTCCATTAAACTCTACTCCCCTCTAAGGCACTACAATCCATGATACTCCACTCTATGATGATCGAATCCATTAAACTCTACTCCACTCTATGACACTACATTCCATGATACTCCGCTCTATGATGATCGATTCCATTAAACTCTACTCCACTCTATGACACTACATTCCATGATACTCCGCTCTTTGATGATCGATTCCATTAAACTCTACTCCACTCTATGACACTACAATCCATGATACTCCGCTCTATGATGATCTATTCCATTAAACTCTACTCCACTCTATGACACTACATTCCATGATACTCCGCTCTATGATGATCTATTCCATTAAACTCTACTCCACTCTATGACACTACATTCCATGATACACCGCTCTCTGATGATCTATTCCATTAAACTCTACTCCACTCTATGACACTACATTCCATGATACTCCGCTCTATGTTGATCGATTCCATTAAACTCTACTCCACTCTATAACACTACATTCCATGATACTCCGCTCTATGATGATCGATTCCATTAAACTCTACTCCACTCTATGACACTACAATCCATGATACTCCGCTCTATGATGATCAATTCCATTAAACTCTACTCCACTCTATGACACTACATTCCATGATGCTCCGCTCTATGATGATCTATTCCATTAAACTCTACTCCACTCTATGACACTACATTCCATGATACTCCGGTCTATGATGATCGATTCCATTAAACTCTACTCCCCTCTATGACACTACAATCCATGATACTCCACTCTATGATGATCGATTCCATTAAACTCTACTCCACTCTATGTCACTACATTCCATGATACTCCGCTCTATGATGATCGATTCCATTAGACTCTACTCCACTCTATGACACTACAATCCATGATACTCCGCTCTATGATGATCTATTCCATTAAACTCTACTCCACTCTATGACACAACATTCCATGATACTACGCTCTATGATGATCTATTCCATTAAACTCTACTCCAGTCTATGACACTACAGTCCATGATACTCCGCTCAATGATGATCTATTCCATTAAACTCTACTCCACTCTATGACACTACAATCCATGATACTCCGCTCTATGATGATCGATTCCATTAAACTCTACTCCTCTCTAAAACACTACAATCCATGATACTCCACTCTATGATGATCGATTCCATTAAACTCTACTCTATGACACTACATTCCATGATACTCCACTCTATGATGATCTATTCCATTAAACTCTACTCCACTCTATAACACTGCATTCCATGATACCCCGCTCTATGATGATCTATTCCATTAACCTCTACTCCACTCTATGACACTACATTCCATGATACTCCGCTCTATGATGATCTATTCCATTAAACTCTACTCCACTCTATGACACTGCATTCCATGATACTCCGCTCTATGATGATCTATTCCATTAAACTCTACTCCACTCTATAACACTGCATTCCATGATACCCCGCTCTATGATGATTTATTCCATTAAACTCTACTCCACTCTATGACACTGCATTCCTTGATACTCCGCTCTATGATGATCGATTCCATTAAACTCTACTCTACTCTATGACACTACAATCCATGATACTCTGCTCCATGATAATCGGTTCCATTGAACTCTACTCCAATCTATGACACTACATTCCATGATACTCCGCTCTATGATGATCGATTCCATTAAACTCTACTCCACTCTATGACACTACATTCCATGATACTCCGCTCTATGATGATCGATTCCATTAAACTCTACTCCACTCTATGATACTACAATCCATGATACTCTGCTCTATGATGATCGATTCCATTGAACTCTACTCCAATCTATGACACTACATTCCATGATACTCCGCTCCATGATGATCGATTCCATTAAACTCTACTCCACTCTATGGCACTACATTCCATGATACTCCGCTCTATGATGATCGATTCCATTAAACTCTACTCCACTCTATGACACTACAATCCATGATACTCCGCTCTATGATGATCGATTCCATTAAACTCTATTCCACTCTATGACACTACATTCCATGATGCTCCGCTCTATGATGATCTATTCCATTAAACTCTACTCCACTCTATGACACTAAATTCCATGATACTCCGGTCTATGATGATCGATTCCATTAAACTCTACTCCCCACTATGACACTACAATCCATGATACTCCACTCTATGATGATCGATTCCATTAAACTCTACTCCACTCTATGACACTACATTCCATGATACTCCGCTCTATGATGATCGATTCCATTAGACTCTACTCCACTCTATGACACTACAATCCATGATACTCCGCTCTATGATGATCTATTCCATTAAACTCTACTCCACTCTATGACACTACATTCCATGATACTCCGCTCAATGATGATCTACTCCATTAAACTCTACTCCAGTCTATGACACTACAGTCCATGATACTCCGCTCTATGATGATCTATTCCATTAAACTCTACTCCACTCTATGACACTACAATCCATGATACTCCGCTCTATGATGATCGATTCCATTAAACTCTACTCCTCTCTAAGGCACTACAATCCATGATACTCCACTCTATGATGATCGATTCCATTAAACTCTACTCCACTCTATAATACAACATTCCATGATACTCCGCTCTATGATGATCTATTCCATTAAACTCTACTCCACTCTATGACACTACATTCCATGATACTCCGCTCTATGATGATCGATTCCATTAAACTCTACTCTATGACACTACATTCCATGATACTCCGCTCTATGATGATCTATTCCATTAAACTCTACTCTACTCTATGACACTACATTCCATGATACTCCGCTCTATGATGATATATTCCATTGAACTCTACGCCACTCTATGACACCACATTCCATGATACTCCGCTCTATGATGATCTATTCCATTAAACTCTACTCCACTCTATAACACTACATTCGATGATACTCCGCATGATGATCTATTCCATTAAACTCTACTCCACTCTATGACACTGCATTCCATGATACTCCGCTCTATGATGATCTATTCCATTAAACTCTACTCCACTCTATGACACTGAATTCCATGATATCCGCTCTATGATGATCTATTCCATTAAACTCTACTCCACTCTATGACACTACATTCCATGATACTCCGCTCTATGATGATCTATTCCATTAACCTCTACTCCACTCTATGACACTACATTCCATGATACTCCGCTCTATGATGATCTATTCCATTAAACTCTACTCCACTCTATGACACTGCATTCCATGATACTCCGCTCTATGATGATCGATTCCATTAAACTCTACTCCACTCTATGACACTACATTCCATGATACTCCGCTCTATGATGATCGATTCCATTAAACTCTACTCCACTCTATGACACTACAATCCATGATACTCCGCTCTATGATGATCGATTCCATTAAACTCTACTCCACTCTATGACACTACATTCCATGATGCTCCGCTCTATGATGATCTATTCCATTAAACTCTACTCCACTCTATGACACTACATTCCATGATACTCCGGTCTATGATGATCGATTCCATTAAACTCTACTCCCCTCTATGACACTACAATCCATGATACTCCACTCTATGATGATCGATTCCATTAAACTCTACTCCACTCTATGACACTACATTCCATGATACTCCGCTCTATGATGATCGATTCCATTAGACTCTACTCCACTCTATGACACTACAATCCATGATACTCCGCTCTATGATGATCTATTCCATTAAACTCTACTCCACTCTATGACACTACATTTCATGATACTCCGCTCTATGATGATCTATTCCATTAAACTCTACTCCAGTCTATGACACTACAGTCCATGATACTCCGCTCAATGATGATCTATTCCATTAAACTCTACTCCACTCTATGACACTTTAATCCATGATACTCCGCTCTATGATGATCGATTCCATTAAACTCTACTCCACTCTATGACACTACATTCCATGATACTCCGCTCTATGATGATCTATTCCATTAAACTCTACTCCACTCTATGACACTGCATTCCATGATACTCCGCTCTATGATGATCTATTCCATTAAACTCTACTCCACTCTATAACACTGCATTCCATGATACTCCGCTCTATGATGATTTATTCCATTAAACTCTACTCCACTCTATGACACTGCATTCCTTGATACTCCGCTCTATGATGATCTATTCCATTAAACTCTACTCCACTCTATGACACTACATTCCATGATACTCCGCTCTATGATGATCTATTCCATTAAACTCTACTCCACTCTATGACACTACATTCCATGATACTCCGCTCTATGATGATCTATTCCATTAAACTCTACTCCACTCTATAACACTGCATTCCATGATACTCCGCTCTATGATGATCTATTCCATTAAACTCTACTCCTCTCTATGACACTACATTCCATGATACTACGCTGTATGATGATCTATTCCATTAAACTCTACTCCACTCTATGACACTACATTCCATGATACTCCGCTCTATGATGATCTATTCCATTAAACTCTACTCTACTCTATGACACTACAATCCATGATACTCTGCTCTATGATGATCGATTCCATTGAACTCTACTCCAATCTATGACACTACATTCCATGATACTCCGCTCCATGATGATCGATTCCATTAAACTCTACTCCACTCTATGACACTACATTCCATGATACTCCGCTCTATGATGATCGATTCCATTAAACTCTACTCCACTCTATGACACTACAATCCATGATACTCCGCTCTATGATGATCGATTCCATTAAACTCTATTCCACTCTATGACACTACATTCCATGATGCTCCGCTCTATGATGATCTATTCCATTAAACTCTACTCCACTCTATGACACTAAATTCCATGATACTCCGGTCTATGATGATCGATTCCATTAAACTCTACTCCCCTCTATGACACTACAATCCATGATACTCCACTCTATGATGATCGATTCCATTAAACTCTACTCCACTCTATGACACTACATTCCATGATACTCCGCTCTATGATGATCGATTCCATTAGACTCTACTCCACTCTATGACACTACAATCCATGATACTCCGCTCTATGATGATCTATTCCATTAAACTCTACTCCACTCTATGACACTACATTCCATGATACTCCGCTCTATGATGATCTACTCCATTAAACTCTACTCCAGTCTATGACACTACAGTCCATGATACTCCGCTCTATGATGATCTATTCCATTAAACTCTACTCCACTCTATGACACTACAATCCATGATACTCCGCTCTATGATGATCGATTCCATTAAACTCTACTCCTCTCTAAGGCACTACAATCCATGATACTCCACTCTATGATGATCGATTCCATTAAACTCTACTCCACTCTATAATACTACATTCCATGATACTCCGCTCAATGATGATCAATTCCATTAAACTCTACTCCACTCCATGACACTACATTCCATGATACTCCACTCTATGATGATCTATTCCATTAAACTCTACTCCACTCTATAACACTGCATTCCATGATACTCCGCTCTAAGATGATCTATTCCATTAAACTCTACTCCACTCTATGACACTACATTCCATGATACTCCGCTGTATGATGATCGATTCCATTAAACTCTACTCCAGTCTATGACACTACATTCCATGATACTCCGCTCAATGATGATCTATTCCATTAAACTCTACTCCACTCTATGATACTACAATCCATGATACTCCGCTCTATGATGATCGATTCCATTAAACTCTACTCCCCTCTAAGGCACTACAATCCATGATACTCCACTCTATGATGATCGAATCCATTAAACTCTACTCCACTCTATGACACTACATTCCATGATACTCCGCTCTATGATGATCGATTCCATTAAACTCTACTCCACTCTATGACACTACATTCCATGATACTCCGCTCTTTGATGATCGATTCCATTAAACTCTACTCCACTCTATGACACTACAATCCATGATACTCCGCTCTATGATGATCTATTCCATTAAACTCTACTCCACTCTATGACACTACATTCCATGATACTCCGCTCTATGATGATTCATTCCATTAAACTCTACTCCACTCTATGACACTACATTCCATGATACACCGCTCTCTGATGATCTATTCCATTAAACTCTACTCCACTCTATGACACTACATTCCATGATACTCCGCTCTATGTTGATCGATTCCATTAAACTCTACTCCACTCTATAACACTACATTCCATGATACTCCGCTCTATGATGATCGATTCCATTAAACTCTACTCCACTCTATGACACTACAATCCATGATACTCCGCTCTATGATGATCAATTCCATTAAACTCTACTCCACTCTATGACACTACATTCCATGATGCTCCGCTCTATGATGATCTATTCCATTAAACTCTACTCCACTCTATGACACTACATTCCATGATACTCCGGTCTATGATGATCGATTCCATTAAACTCTACTCCCCTCTATGACACTACAATCCATGATACTCCACTCTATGATGATCGATTCCATTAAACTCTACTCCACTCTATGTCACTACATTCCATGATACTCCGCTCTATGATGATCGATTCCATTAGACTCTACTCCACTCTATGACACTACAATCCATGATACTCCGCTCTATGATGATCTATTCCATTAAACTCTACTCCACTCTATGACACTACATTCCATGATCCTACGCTCTATGATGATCTATTCCATTAAACTCTACTCCAGTCTATGACACTACAGTCCATGATACTCCGCTCAATGATGATCTATTCCATTAAACTCTACTCCACTCTATGACACTACAATCCATGATACTCCGCTCTATGATGATCGATTCCATTAAACTCTACTCCTCTCTAAAACACTACAATCCATGATACTCCACTCTATGATGATCGATTCCATTAAACTCTACTCTATGACACTACATTCCATGATACTCCGCTCTATGATGATCTATTCCATTAAACTCTACTCCACTCTATAACACTGCATTCCATGATACCCCGCTCTATGATGATCTATTCCATTAACCTCTACTCCACTCTATGACACTACATTCCATGATACTCCGCTCTATGATGATCTATTCCATTAAACTCTACTCCACTCTATGACACTACATTCCATGATACTCTGCTCCATGATAATCGGTTCCATTGAACTCTACTCCAATCTATGACACTACATTCCATGATACTCCGCTCTATGATGATCGATTCCATTAAACTCTACTCCACTCTATGACACTACATTCCATGATACTCCGCTCTATGATGATCGATTCCATTAAACTCTACTCCACTCTATGATACTACAATCCATGATACTCCGCTCTATGATGATCGATTCCATTAAACTCTACTCCACTCTATGACACTACATTCCATGATGCTCCGCTCTATGATGATCTATTCCATTAAACTCTACTCCACTCTATGACACTACATTCCATGATGCTCCGCTCTATGATGATCTATTCCATTAAACTCTACTCCACTCTATGACACTACATTCCATGATACTCCGGTCTATGATGATCGATTCCATTAAACTCTACTCCCCTCTATGACACTACAATCCATGATACTCCACTCTATGATGATCGATTCCATTAAACTCTACTCCACTCTATGACACTACATTCCATGATACTCCGCTCTATGATGATCGATTCCATTAGACTCTACTCCACTCTATGACACTACAATCCATGATACTCCGCTCTATGATGATCTATTCCATTAAACTCTACTCCACTCTATGACACTACATTCCATGATACTACGCTCTATGATGATCTATTCCATTAAACTCTACTCCAGTCTATGACACTACAGTCCATGATACTCCGCTCAATGATGATCTATTCCATTAAACTCTACTCCACTCTATGACACTGCATTCCATGATACTCCGCTCTATGATGATTTATTCCATTAAACTCTACTCCACTCTATGACACTGCATTCCTTGATACTCCGCTCTATGATGATCTATTCCATTAAACTCTACTCCACTCTATGACACTACATTCCATGATACTCCGCTCTATGATGATCTATTCCATTAAACTCTACTCCACTCTATGACACTACATTCCATGATACTCCGCTCTATGATGATCTATTCCATTAAACTCTACTCCACTCTATGACACTACATTCCATGATACTCCGCTCAATGATGATCAATTCCATTAAACTCTACTCCACTCCATGACACTACATTCCATGATACTCCACTCTATGATGATCTATTCCATTAAACTCTACTCCACTCTATAAAACTGCATTCCATGATAATCCGCTCTAAGATGATCTATTCCATTAAACTCTACTCCACTCTATGACACTACATTCCATGATACTCCGCTGTATGATGATCGATTCCATTAAACTCTACTCCACTCTATGACACTACATTCCATGATACTCCGCTCTATGATGATCGATTCCATTAGACTCTACTCCACTCTATGACACTACAATCCATGATACTCCGCTCTATGATGATCTATTCCATTAAACTCTACTCCACTCTATGACACTACATTCCATGATACTCCGCTCTATGATGATCTATTCCATTAAACTCTACTCCAGTCTATGACACTACATTCCATGATACTCCGCTCAATGATGATCTATTCCATTAAACTCTACTCCACTCTATGACACTACAATCCATGATACTCCGCTCTATGATGATCGATTCCATTAAACTCTACTCCCCTCTAAGGCACTACAATCCATGATACTCCACTCTATGATGATCGAATCCATTAAACTCTACTCCACTCTATGACACTACATTCCATGATACTCCGCTCTATGATGATCGATTCCATTAAACTCTACTCCACTCTATGACACTACATTCCATGATACTCCGCTCTTTGATGATCGATTCCATTAAACTCTACTCCACTCTATGACACTACAATCCATGATACTCCGCTCTATGATGATCTATTCCATTAAACTCTACTCCACTCTATGACACTACATTCCATGATACTCCGCTCTATGATGATCTATTCCATTAAACTCTACTCCACTCTATGACACTACATTCCATGATACACCGCTCTCTGATGATCTATTCCATTAAACTCTACTCCACTCTATGACACTACATTCCATGATACTCCGCTCTATGTTGATCGATTCCATTAAACTCTACTCCACTCTATAACACTACATTCCATGATACTCCGCTCTATGATGATCGATTCCATTAAACTCTACTCCACTCTATGACACTACATTCCATGATACTCCGCTCTATGATGATCGATTCCATTAAACTCTACTCCACTCTATGACACTACAATCCATGATACTCCGCTCTATGATGATCGGTTCCATTAAACTCTACTCCACTCTATGACACTACATTCCATGATGCTCCGCTCTATGATGATCTATTCCATTAAACTCTACTCCACTCTATGACACTACATTCCATGATACTCCGGTCTATGATGATCGATTCCATTAAACTCTACTCCCCTCTATGACACTACAATCCATGATACTCCACTCTATGATGATCGATTCCATTAAACTCTACTCCACTCTATGTCACTACATTCCATGATACTCCGCTCTATGATGATCGATTCCATAAGACTCTACTCCACTCTATGACACTACAATCCATGATACTCCGCTCTATGATGATCTATTCCATTAAACTCTACTCCACTCTATGACACTACATTCCATGATACTACGCTCTATGATGATCTATTCCATTAAACTCTACTCCAGTCTATGACACTACAGTCCATGATACTCCGCTCAATGATGATCTATTCCATTAAACTCTACTCCACTCTATGACACTACAATCCATGATACTCCGCTCTATGATGATCGATTCCATTAAACTCTACTCCTCTCTAAAACACTACAATCCATGATACTCCACTCTATGATGATCGATTCCATTAAACTCTACTCCACTCTATAATACTACATTCCATGATACTCCGCTCTATGATGATCTATTCCATTAAACTCTACTCCACTCTATGACACTACATTCCATGATACTCCGCTCTATGATGATCGATTCCATTAAACTCTACTCTATGACACTACATTCCATGATACTCCGCTCTATGATGATCTATTCCATTAAACTCTACTCTACTCTATGACACTACATTCCATGATACTCCGCTCTATGATGATATATTCCATTGAACTCTACTCCACTCTATGACACTACATTCCATGACACTCCGCTCTATGATGATCTATTCCATTAAACTCTACTCCACTCTATAACACTACATTCGATGATACTCCGCATGATGATCTATTCCATTAAACTCTACTCCACTCTATGACACTGCATTCCATGATACTCCGCTCTATGATGATCTATTCCATTAAACTCTACTCCACTCTATGACACTGAATTCCATGATATCCGCTCTATGATGATCGATTCCATTAAACTCTACTCCACTCTATGACACTACATTCCATGATACTCCGCTCTATGATGATCTATTCCATTAACCTCTACTCCACTCTATGACACTACATTCCATGATACTCCGCTCTATGATGATCTATTCCATTAAACTCTACTCCACTCTATGACACTGCATTCCATGATACTCCGCTCTATGATGATCTATTCCATTAAACTCTACTCCACTCTATAACACTGCATTCCATGATACCCCGCTCTATGATGATTTATTCCATTAAACTCTACTCCACTCTATGACACTGCATTCCTTGATACTCCGCTCTATGATGATCGATTCCATTAAACTCTACTCTACTCTATGACACTACAATCCATGATACTCTGCTCCATGATAATCGGTTCCATTGAACTCTACTCCAATCTATGACACTACATTCCATGATACTCCGCTCTATGATGATCGATTCCATTAAACTCTACTCCACTCTATGACACTACATTCCATGATACTCCGCTCTATGATGATCGATTCCATTAAACTCTACTCCACTCTATGATACTACAATCCATGATACTCCGCTCTATGATGATCGATTCCATTAAACTCTACTCCACTCTATGACACTA
Organism: Triturus cristatus; assembly: GCF_964204655.1. NCBI lineage: Eukaryota > Metazoa > Chordata > Amphibia > Caudata > Salamandridae > Triturus > Triturus cristatus. The sequence continues at coordinate 42,619,790 of NC_140587.1, forward strand.
CATTCCATGATGCTCCGCTCTATGATGATCTATTCCATTAAACACTACTCCACTCTATGACACTACATTCCATGATACTCCGGTCTATGATGATCGATTCCATTAAACTCTACTCCCCTCTATGACACTACAATCCATGATACTCCACTCTATGATGATCGATTCCATTAAACTCTACTCCACTCTATGACACTACATTCCATGATACTCCGCTCTATGATGATCGATTCCATTAGACTCTACTCCACTCTATGACACTACAATCCATGATACTCCGCTCTATGATGATCTATTCCATTAAACTCTACTCCACTCTATGACACTACATTCCATGATACTACGCTCTATGATGATCTATTCCATTAAACTCTACTCCAGTCTATGACACTACAGTCCATGATACTCCGCTCAATGATGATCTATTCCATTAAACTCTACTCCACTCTATGACACTACAATCCATGATACTCCGCTATATGATGATCGATTCCATTAAACTCTACTCCTCTCTAAGGCACTACAATCCATGATACTCCACTCTATGATGATCGATTCCATTAAACTCTACTCCACTCTATAATACTACATTCCATGATGCTCCGCTCTATGATGATCGATTCCATTAAACTCTACTCCACTCTATGACACTACATTCCATGATGCTCCGCTCTATGATGATCTATTCCATTAAACACTACTCCACTCTATGACACTACATTCCATGATACTCCGGTCTATGATGATCGATTCCATTAAACTCTACTCCCCTCTATGACACTACAATCCATGATACTCCACTCTATGATGATCGATTCCATTAAACTCTACTCCCCTCTATGACACTACAATCCATGATACTCCGCTCTATGATGATCTATTCCATTAAACTCTACTCCACTCTATGACACTACATTCCATGATACTCCGCTCTATGATGATCTATTCCATTAAACTCTACTCCACTCTATGACACTACATTCCATGATACTCCGCTCAATGATGATCAATTCCATTAAACTCTACTCCACTCCATGACACTACATTCCATGATACTCCACTCTATGATGATCTATTCCATTAAACTCTACTCCACTCTATAAAACTGCATTCCATGATAATCCGCTCTAAGATGATCTATTCCATTAAACTCTACTCCACTCTATGACACTACATTCCATGATACTCCGCTGTATGATGATCGATTCCATTAAACTCTACTCCACTCTATGACACTACATTCCATGATACTCCGCTCTATGATGATCGATTCCATTAGACTCTACTCCACTCTATGACACTACAATCCATGATACTCCGCTCTATGATGATCTATTCCATTAAACTCTACTCCACTCTATGACACTACATTCCATGATACTCCGCTCTATGATGATCTATTCCATTAAACTCTACTCCAGTCTATGACACTACATTCCATGATACTCCGCTCAATGATGATCTATTCCATTAAACTCTACTCCACTCTATGACACTACAATCCATGATACTCCGCTCTATGATGATCGATTCCATTAAACTCTACTCCCCTCTAAGGCACTACAATCCATGATACTCCACTCTATGATGATCGAATCCATTAAACTCTACTCCACTCTATGACACTACATTCCATGATACTCCGCTCTATGATGATCGATTCCATTAAACTCTACTCCACTCTATGACACTACATTCCATGATACTCCGCTCTTTGATGATCGATTCCATTAAACTCTACTCCACTCTATGACACTACAATCCATGATACTCCGCTCTATGATGATCTATTCCATTAAACTCTACTCCACTCTATGACACTACATTCCATGATACTCCGCTCTATGATGATCTATTCCATTAAACTCTACTCCACTCTATGACACTACATTCCATGATACACCGCTCTCTGATGATCTATTCCATTAAACTCTACTCCACTCTATGACACTACATTCCATGATACTCCGCTCTATGTTGATCGATTCCATTAAACTCTACTCCACTCTATAACACTACATTCCATGATACTCCGCTCTATGATGATCGATTCCATTAAACTCTACTCCACTCTATGACACTACATTCCATGATACTCCGCTCTATGATGATCGATTCCATTAAACTCTACTCCACTCTATGACACTACAATCCATGATACTCCGCTCTATGATGATCGGTTCCATTAAACTCTACTCCACTCTATGACACTACATTCCATGATGCTCCGCTCTATGATGATCTATTCCATTAAACTCTACTCCACTCTATGACACTACATTCCATGATACTCCGGTCTATGATGATCGATTCCATTAAACTCTACTCCCCTCTATGACACTACAATCCATGATACTCCACTCTATGATGATCGATTCCATTAAACTCTACTCCACTCTATGTCACTACATTCCATGATACTCCGCTCTATGATGATCGATTCCATAAGACTCTACTCCACTCTATGACACTACAATCCATGATACTCCGCTCTATGATGATCTATTCCATTAAACTCTACTCCACTCTATGACACTACATTCCATGATACTACGCTCTATGATGATCTATTCCATTAAACTCTACTCCAGTCTATGACACTACAGTCCATGATACTCCGCTCAATGATGATCTATTCCATTAAACTCTACTCCACTCTATGACACTACAATCCATGATACTCCGCTCTATGATGATCGATTCCATTAAACTCTACTCCTCTCTAAAACACTACAATCCATGATACTCCACTCTATGATGATCGATTCCATTAAACTCTACTCCACTCTATAATACTACATTCCATGATACTCCGCTCTATGATGATCTATTCCATTAAACTCTACTCCACTCTATGACACTACATTCCATGATACTCCGCTCTATGATGATCGATTCCATTAAACTCTACTCTATGACACTACATTCCATGATACTCCGCTCTATGATGATCTATTCCATTAAACTCTACTCTACTCTATGACACTACATTCCATGATACTCCGCTCTATGATGATATATTCCATTGAACTCTACTCCACTCTATGACACTACATTCCATGACACTCCGCTCTATGATGATCTATTCCATTAAACTCTACTCCACTCTATAACACTACATTCGATGATACTCCGCATGATGATCTATTCCATTAAACTCTACTCCACTCTATGACACTGCATTCCATGATACTCCGCTCTATGATGATCTATTCCATTAAACTCTACTCCACTCTATGACACTGAATTCCATGATATCCGCTCTATGATGATCGATTCCATTAAACTCTACTCCACTCTATGACACTACATTCCATGATACTCCGCTCTATGATGATCTATTCCATTAACCTCTACTCCACTCTATGACACTACATTCCATGATACTCCGCTCTATGATGATCTATTCCATTAAACTCTACTCCACTCTATGACACTGCATTCCATGATACTCCGCTCTATGATGATCTATTCCATTAAACTCTACTCCACTCTATAACACTGCATTCCATGATACCCCGCTCTATGATGATTTATTCCATTAAACTCTACTCCACTCTATGACACTGCATTCCTTGATACTCCGCTCTATGATGATCGATTCCATTAAACTCTACTCTACTCTATGACACTACAATCCATGATACTCTGCTCCATGATAATCGGTTCCATTGAACTCTACTCCAATCTATGACACTACATTCCATGATACTCCGCTCTATGATGATCGATTCCATTAAACTCTACTCCACTCTATGACACTACATTCCATGATACTCCGCTCTATGATGATCGATTCCATTAAACTCTACTCCACTCTATGATACTACAATCCATGATACTCCGCTCTATGATGATCGATTCCATTAAACTCTACTCCACTCTATGACACTACATTCCATGATGCTCCGCTCTATGATGATCTATTCCATTAAACACTACTCCACTCTATGACACTACATTCCATGATACTCCGGTCTATGATGATCGATTCCATTAAACTCTACTCCCCTCTATGACACTACAATCCATGATACTCCACTCTATGATGATCGATTCCATTAAACTCTACTCCACTCTATGACACTACATTCCATGATACTCCGCTCTATGATGATCGATTCCATTAGACTCTACTCCACTCTATGACACTACAATCCATGATACTCCGCTCTATGATGATCTATTCCATTAAACTCTACTCCACTCTATGACACTACATTCCATGATACTACGCTCTATGATGATCTATTCCATTAAACTCTACTCCAGTCTATGACACTACAGTCCATGATACTCCGCTCAATGATGATCTATTCCATTAAACTCTACTCCACTCTATGACACTACAATCCATGATACTCCGCTATATGATGATCGATTCCATTAAACTCTACTCCTCTCTAAGGCACTACAATCCATGATACTCCACTCTATGATGATCGATTCCATTAAACTCTACTCCACTCTATAATACTACATTCCATGATGCTCCGCTCTATGATGATCGATTCCATTAAACTCTACTCCACTCTATGACACTACATTCCATGATGCTCCGCTCTATGATGATCTATTCCATTAAACACTACTCCACTCTATGACACTACATTCCATGATACTCCGGTCTATGATGATCGATTCCATTAAACTCTACTCCCCTCTATGACACTACAATCCATGATACTCCACTCTATGATGATCGATTCCATTAAACTCTACTCCACTCTATGACACTACATTCCATGATACTCCGCTCTATGATGATCGATTCCATTAGACTCTACTCCACTCTATGACACTACAATCCATGATACTCCGCTCTATGATGATCTATTCCATTAAACTCTACTCCACTCTATGACACTACATTCCATGATACTACGCTCTATGATGATCTATTCCATTAAACTCTACTCCAGTCTATGACACTACAGTCCATGATACTCTGCTCTATGATGATCTATTCCATTAAACTCTACTCCACTCTATAACACTACATTCGATGATACTCCGCATGATGATCTATTCCATTAAACTCTACTCTACTCTATGACACTACATTCCATGATACTCCGCTCTATGATGATATATTCCATTGAACTCTACTCCACTCTATGACACTACATTCCATGATACTCCGCTCTATGATGATCTATTCCATTAAACTCTACTCCACTCTATGACACTACATTCCATGATACTCCGCTCTATGATTATCGATTCCATTAAACTCTACTCTATGACACTACATTCCATGATACTCCGCTCTATGATGATCTATTCCTTTAAACTCTACTCTACTCTATGACACTACATTCCATGATACTCCGCTCTATGATGATATATTCCATTGAACTCTACTCCACTCTATGACACTACATTCCATGATACTCCGCTCTATGATGATCTATTCCATTAAACTCTACTCCACTCTATAACACTACATTCGATGATACTCCGCATGATGATCTATTCCATTAAACTCTACTCCACTCTATGACACTGCATTCCATGATACTCCGCTCTATGATGATCCATTCTGTGGTAAATAATTTAATTACCGGTACTTAATTTGATGCGGAAAATTAATAAGAATAGCTCAGTAAAATAAGAGGCAGAATCCGTGGTATTAGAGATTCGGAACGGGCTTTATTCCAATAACAATTCGAATTGTGGGCTTCATATTCCATCACCACGGAGGTTCAGGAAGTGAAGGACAATACATTATTGACAGGTAATCATTTTTATAAAAGAGGCATTACAGTGAAACAGATGCAGGAGGCGTAACAGTTGATAACAGAGATAAAGACATACATGCGTAACTAAAATGGGTGTAACTAGGCGTAACTAAAGAACGTCATTAGGTATGATGTCACAAATGGGTGGTTCCATGAAAGAATTTCGCAATGTCAGCAAAAATACTTGGCAGAGATGCGCGCGCAGCAGCATGACGTGTGATTTGACGTGCAACTAGGGGGAGAATGGGACTTGACATTTAGCTCTACATGTGGAGACAGAAGTCTGGGGTTATGTCAACCTAATCCCAAATCATATCTAATATCCTATGTTTAAAGAACTGTGTTATCCAAAAAGAGAGGTCTCTTAGGATAGAATCTTATTCTATACTGACTATACTGACTGTTAGTGCGTGTACAAGCGTCTAAGTGTCTACACTAGATGCGAGGGGGTAGGAATATTCCATGGTAACAGGGTTTATGAATTACTTGCATGAGGACAGCGAGGCCTGGCCCCTTTGCACGGTAGCTGGAGGAATGTTTACCTAAACTGCTAGACAGGAATGCATCGGATGAGGGGCGGAGGAGATAATCTTGAAGGTGAAATACAGTTTTCTGGCAGGCTACGGGCTGGATCAGGCACCGTTAGCCGCGCAGGGAGTAAGACAAAGTTCATGGTCACAGATGCAGGCTCAGACTGGAGCTTTCAGAGGCAGAAGGCAGGAAAAGGCTTAATGGCAGAATCAGGGCCTACTCGCCTGAACTGTAAAATGGGATAAATGAACCTTATAAAGCCGGTGGCCTTTCATACTTAGGAATAGAATATCCGGCCCATTCATGGCGGATCTGAAAGAGGACATGTTGACGGTGGACGCACATGTGTTTGCGTCTTCATAACTGGAACTGGAGGGAACATACATGTACTTGTGACTTATACATGAAACCGTTGGGGTCCAAGATAGGGGACATAACCGACCATAAAAATCCATATTTCCACATTCCCTCCTTGTCCCCTACTGGCCCTTAGGAGATATCAATCTTCATCAATCCATCGATCTGTTCATATAACATCATTTGTTCTTCTTTCTTCTTCCGGGATTTTGAACGAAAACTTGGATGTGGGATACACGAGGTGGCACACAGACCACAAATCGCTGGCCCACATTGTAGACATAAGCAGCAACTGAATAGTATGAGAAAGCCAATACCTAGGAAGGAGAGCATTCTCCATCCCCAGGCTGACAACACGCCCCGGAACCAACCGGACCTAGTCCAGGTGCCTGGACTCTGGTGTATCTGGCTTACAATCTTATGAAGGCGGGTTATGGCTTTATATACTGACGGCGAATTTTCTGGTATGAAAATGCAACAACTTGATCCGATGACCCTACAAGCTCCGCCCCTATCGGCCAGGATGACGTCAAGGACAAGACGATTTTGAAGCACAACAATCCGCATAGCAGACTGCTCTTCTGTTAAATTGCCTAAGGCAGAAATAGTTTCGTTCACTACTGCTTCAAGGGTTCTGGTTAATCTACGTATCAACTTACTATTAGTGACTGTACCTATATAGGGGAAGAAACCTTTATTGAAATCTGTGTATTTTTCCCATGCTGTTTCAGTGTAATCGACGATTGGGAGATCTCTCTGCTGTCTATTGTGTACTAAATGAGTATTTCTATGATAATCAGGAGGAGCTAGGAAAACAGGTGGTAGGAGAAATGCTATGTAACAGGTACCATCCCAATCTAGAGGTAGGCGTATATATGCGGTCTGGCCACATATAAAGTAGGAATGACGAGAAGCTCTAAACGTAGACTTGCCTTGATCACTGAATTTTATCACAGTGGTGCATTTACTATGGCCCATGTGTATGGAGCCATTCTTTCTTATACATAGTTCCCCTTTTACTGGGAATACGGACATGGCGGGCAAGATTGGTGTAGCTTCAGATTCAACGTTCAGGATCATGAGGTTAAGTGTAAAATTACCTAATCCGTATACTTCATTTTCTAGATCAGTTCCTGTTCTTTTGGGAAGTCCCTCCTTGTTAGGGTAGCAGACTTTAAGCAAAACTAAGTTCAGGTTTCCCCATACCCAATTGTCTTGATAAGCTACTGAGTTTGAATCTAAGGAATTAATTAAACTAAACCATGCTCCACAGGAGCCATTGTGTGTGAACGGATATGGAAAGAGAGGCAGAATTCCCTTATAGTTCTGATAGGGAGGGAGTCGGCCACATATCCAACAATTTGTAGCATTGCTAGTCTGATGGGAATGATGTAACATACTAATAAAAGTGTTATTGCGCAGCGCGAATCTATAGGACAACTCATGCGGGGGTAATTCACTAAAAGAATGTTCAGCAGTAACATTGTAAACATGTTTAGAAATAGGATAATATATGTGCAACAATATACTTGCAGCGATTATTAAAAAACTTAAGAAAAACAAAATTAATAACGTCACTGTGCAATGACTACGCAGTGATTTACAGTACGCATGCTTTTTCAACTGCATCTTTCGGTTTCTTTCTCTATTCAGGTCTAGGGGATACATGTCAGAGACAAATTCGACCGATTCACCTTGGAGAGGACTTAAACAATCAAATTGTCTGACTTATTAGACCGTAACTTTAGTTTGTATAGTTCCTTATCGCTTTGTTCAACCAAAGGAAGCTTTGAGTCAATCGGTGAAGACACGCGAGGTGTAATGTTTACATCAGACGGTAGTCCATGAAATTTCTTGATATGACTTGAATGTAACCATCCTTTGCGACCTTCGATCTTCACGGCTGTCCTCGTGGTGAGTAGTACAAGTTGAGGCGATTTCCACCTAGGATCCAGCTGAGTCTTCCGGTCAAAATTCCGCACTAACACCAGGTCCCCGGGAACTACGTCATGGGGTTTCACCTCGGTGTTGTCGGGAAAGGCTGCAGCTACCTGTGAACGACAAGATTGTAGTGCAGACATCAAGGAAGCCAGGTAATCTGTCAGCATATTACAGTCAACATCAGTTATTTTGCGTGGTATAGGCGTCCCCCACATATTTGGTGGTCTGCCAAAGATCACCTCATAAGGGGATAGCCCTGTTCGAGAGTGCGCTACCATTCTCATGTAAAAGAGTGCAACTGGTAAGGCTACTACCCAATCGACACCTTTCTCTCTACATATTTTGGACAATCTAATTTTCAGAGTTTGGTTATGTCGTTCCACGAGACCTGCGGCCTCGGGGTGTCGGACACAGTGAAATTTCCATTGATAGCCTAACAAAAGTGAAACGTGTTTCATTAGTTCGGATGAGAACGGCTGGCCGTTATCTGAGTAGACAACACGTGGTAAACCGTACCGTGGGAAGAATTCTCGAACTAACTGTTTGGCAGTAGTTGGGGCAGTGTAATCTGAAACCGGGTATGCTTCTGTCCAACGGGAAAGAGCACAGACAACTACGAGAACATATTTGAATCCTCGACATCGTTCCATCTGGATATAATCCATCTGGAGGACTTCAAAAGGGTGATCAGGAGGCTGAAATCCACCCTGTTCTACGGGAATGCTTTTACCTGGGTTAAACTGACAACAGATCATACAGGTACGAACTTTTTGTTTAGCTGCTGCTCGTAAATGTTTGTTGAACCAAATGTGTTGAATGCTGTCTAGCATAGCTTTTTCTCCTAGGTGCGCTGGACTATGTATTGTATTAATGATAACCTGAACCATAGAGTCAGGAAGGAACCATACAGATTTTTCCTTCGTCATCCATCCTTGATTCGTTTGGATCCCTCCTAATTCAGTCCATTTCTTTATTTCATCTGGTGTAGCATGTGTCTGTATGTCAATTACGTCAAGAGCGGGATCCTTAACCGTCATGCAATGTGTTGGTGTCAGAACTATTGTCTTTGTCATGTCAGATGTGTGAGTTTGAGCAGTCTGTTTAGCTGTTCTGTCAGCTAGATCATTGCCTTGGGAAATGATATCAGTAACTTTCGTATGAGCTTTACATTTCATAATTGATATTGCAGTGGGTAGATGTATTGCATCTAATAAGGCATGAATGAGGGGTCCGTGCTGAATGTGGGCACCGTGAGAAGTTAAATAACCTCTCTCTCGCCACAGCACGCCGAAGTCATGTACAACTCCGAATGCATAACGTGAATCAGTGTATATGTTGACTTTCTTATTTGTGGCTTGAATACAGGCTTGTGTCAGAGCGATGAGCTCTGCTGCTTGAGCTGACAAGGTATTTATGCAATATGTTTCAATGACTTCAGTGTCTGTTGTGACTGCATACGCGGCCACTAGCTCTCCTGTACTTGTTCGCATACATGAACCATCTACATACAACGTCAGGTCTGGATTTGACAATGGGACGTCTGTCAAATCTTGTCTGGGTTTCGTCGTGATAGTAATAACTTCAATACAATCATGTGTTAGTGGGTCTGTTCCGTTTACTGGCAAAAGTGTGGCAGGATTCAATGTACTACAACGTCTGATTTCTATGTGTGGCTGAAACAATGTTAATTCATAACCGGTAAGTCTTGCTATAGTCAAGTGTTGTGTTTGCGTTCGGTTCACAAGAACCTCTACTGCGTGTGGTACTTGTACTGTCAATGGATGTCCTAACACTATGGCATCGCTTTGTCTGATTGCTAAAGCTGTCGCTGCCACTGATTTCAGGCACGCAGGCAGAGCCTGAGCTACGGGATCTAATGTACTAGAAAAATAAGCACATGGTTTGTGTGATCCTGCTTGTTCCTGTGTGAGTACTGACAAGGCAGTACCTTCGCGTTCTGTAACAAAGAGCGTAAAATGTTTATTGTAACATGGTGTTGCTAAAACAGGTGCTTGACATAAAGCTTTCTTTAGGCTTTCAAAAGCTTGTGTATGTTCCTGAGTCCAAGGGAGGACAGTCGATGTGGCCGCCTCCTGTGTTGTCAACTGAATGAGTGGTTTTGCTAGAAATGCATACTGAGGGATCCACTGCCTACAATATGAAGTGAGGCCTATAAAGGCCCGTACCTCCTTTTGTGTCTTGGGTATTGGCATGTTAGCAATTAACTGGATGCGGTCGGGTGTAAGCTGCCTTCCCTCCTTGGACAGCGAGTGCCCAAGGTAAACAACTCGCTGGACACAGAATTGCAGCTTAGAAGGGGACACCTTGTGCCCCTTTTCGGCCAAGAATTGTAAAACCGTCAGTGAGGCTTTTTCACATTCAGGTTCGCTTCTAGCGGTGATCAGCAGATCATCGACATATTGAAGCAGGGCAGTGTTGACTGGCATGTGGATACTGTCAAGTTCTCGTTTCAGTGCTTGGCTATAGATGCTGGGGCTTTCTGTGAATCCTTGAGGTGCGCGTGTGAATTTAATGCTTCGTCCATTTAAACTAAATCCGAACAAGTATTGGCTTTCCGGATCTATTGGGACGCTGAAAAAGGCATTCTTGAGATCAATTACAGTAAAGAATGTTGCTTCGGAATCAATGGCTGTCAGTAATGAAGAAATGTCTGGGACTACGGGGTATTGTGGTACAATACATTTATTTAATTCGCGCAGATCAATAACCAATCGATATACTGGCGGGGCTTTTGGATCAGTTCGTTTAAGAATCGGAATTATCGGGGAATTACATACATTGGAGTCGGTTTCCACAACCACTCCTTGGGTAATAAGCTCGTCAATGATTTGCAGTAAAGCCACTACAGCATCTGGGGGTAACTTGTATTGTCGCATTCGTAGTAGTACCACTCCTGTCTTTAGTGTGACTCGATATGGTGTAATGTTCATGCAACCAACATCTGTAGGGCCTTGTGCCCATAAATGTGTGGGTAAAGTCTGCAGTCGGTGATCCATGTCTCGGGACACATAGTGCCCTTTGAAATCACGTAAAAACAATCTTACTCCTTCCGGAGAACAACATATTATAGCTCCTAGAGCTTTCAATGTTTTTATACCTAACAGGTTTTCTGGACATGATTTAGTAAGCAATAAATCTGTAGTTCGTGTCAAGGGACCAATCGTAAGTCGAAGGGGCTGTGATACTTCGTTAATGATAGGTTTTCCTGAAAAACCAAGGGAAATATTCTGTGAGCCTGAGAGGGGTGCCCCTGGAACTTCACTACGTTTTATTGTTGTTCGGCTTGCCCCTGTATCAAGTAAAAATTTTCTATCTTGGCCTAATAGTTCACTGTGTACATAAGGTCCTTCTTGATCTACAGGGACCTCGATAAGGGGTAAGCCAACTTCCCTCTCTAGGCTGTTTCATGAGTATCGTTGATAATCAGGATAGTCATACTGTGCGGTCTGGTACATCTGTTGTGTCGTTGTTTGTGTGGCAGCAATAGGCTGCGGTGGTGGAGCTGGCATAGACTGTTGCGGAGTTGGCATGGACTGTGCATGCTGCGGGGCTCCTTGTTGGTTCTGATCCTGTCTAAGTGGCCGTGGTCTTTCTTTTGTAATACCTATGGCGATATTATGTTTTAAGACTGTACAATCGTGTATATAATGACCTAGCTGTTTACAATAGTTGCATGTCCCTTTTACAGACCCTGCTGAATCACTGGACTGTGTCATACCCTTTTTATGGCCGTCAGCTGGAACTGTCTGGGAAACTAGCATTTTCATTTTCGTGTCTTTCATGCGTCTTTGTTCATGTTCTTGTTCCTCTCTAATTCTATTGTGATGGTACTGTAGCATTTGTAACATTTGTGACGGAGTGTTACCTTGCCAGGTACTCTCGAATTTCAATACTCTATTCTTAACTTGGGGCAAGGAATTTTCAACTAATTTTGTCACAAACAGATGTGGATACGATTCGCTACTTGCTTTTATTCCACTATTTATACCAAAATTTTTTTCGAATCGGGCATAGAAATCACTAGTGTCTTCATCTTGCTTTTGTTTACAGGCTGAGATTGCACCCCAGTCTTCCTTTTTCGTAGTTAATAAACGTGGCAGTACCTGTACTAATAAACCTGGTAGTATTTTGGTCTTTTCCCCAAGCCCTAAACCTGGACCTCGAGCTGTTTCTTCGTTTTCTAATGCTGTCCACTCTATCTTTTGGTCTCCCACCTCCCAATCCTTTTCTTTGAGTTTTTCGTAAATGCCCGCAGGCATTAATACCTTTAATATTTTCATAATGTCGGGATAGGTATACTCTCCCATGAGCAACATGTCTTTAATTTCACGGTGGAAACCCGCTGGGTCTTTGTCATGACTGGGTACCACTTTCTTCATTTCTAATAGTTCTATTTTAGATATGGGTGTGTATACAAACACACGTTTAAACTGATTGTCATCACCTTTTATCGGATGCACTTCGCGTAAGGGATTCTGTCTATCCATATAATACGTCGTTCTTTCCTTGATGGGCAGTGAGACATGTTCGGGGCATACAAAAAGAATGTACTGCTTTCTGGATTCTAGTATTTCTCTAATTAACTCAGTACCTGAACCTCTCCATTTATTCGTGAGTAATTCAGTCAATATATCAGGTAGGGGACCAGGATCGGAGTGTTGGCTTTTATATAATATAAGGAGTTGTTGAATCATGTAGATACCAGCTAAACGCTGTTCATCTGGGGTGAGGTTCAAAAATGTGTGCGCTAGTGTATCATCACTATATTTTCCGGGACTGTCAACCCAGTGAACGGCTGACCTGGCTAATTCTTGTTCGTCCATAGAATCTAGTATATGATAACCCCTTCGTTCTCGAAGTAATTTGTCAGCGGCTTGGAACGAATGTTCGGGGGACCTTATATTTATTATAGGGTTTTGGAAATTTCTGTTATTTTCTGGACGTATCGGACGTATCGGATCAGTAAAGCATCTAGTATTATTACAAGATCTTCCTCTACCTACATAGGCCATGGTTTCTAACTGTCCTGTGGGCAGTTCTAATTCTTCCTCCTCCTCGTTTTGTTCAGGCTGGTCTACCGCTAATCTTTCTTCGTGTATTCGTTCTACTTCTTTGCGGATCTTTCGGCACATAGCTACTATACTTAATAGTTTATCATGTCTCCCCTCTGATATATTCCGACTCCATGTGGTAAGAATTCGCATTTCTTCCGGATTTACCCCTGGTCGGTCTTGATTTCTGATCACACAATTTATGAGGAAACGTAACAGTTCCCCCTGTATCTCCACTTTCTGGTACTCCATGGCTCTATTAATACTTTCAGAATCTCGCCCTGACTGGACAAAGTGATATATATTTTCTAAATGTGTAGTCATTCCTGGTAGCCTCCCTAAATATATTGCAGCTCGTCGGATACGTAATGATGCCAGCAGCATTTCGTCCTCTTTGCCGGGCACAGGGTCATATCTACAATCTACTAGAAGTTCCTTGAGCATGTCGGGAGTTACTAGTTTGGGCGTACGTTGGTGGGCTAATTCTTGAAAGGAAAGTTTATTTACTCTGGGTGGCGTGGAAAAAATGTTTGTTGTACCTCCTGTAGCACCGCCTGGGGTGCTGGATGTGAAAGGATTCGTTGAACGTGATATAGCAACCATAGGTGTGGGTACAGCTGTAGAAACAGATGTGCTTGCCGGAACTTGTGTCGGAGTTTGTTGTTGCGGAGGTACAGACGGAGGGTCTTGGTGTTGAACCCCCTCGGCAGGCGGTCTATGTGGTGCAGTATTAGCATACTCGGGAGCTGCGTCGTCTAAATAAGAGGAAAGGAAAACATCTTCTGCGGTTCTGGGATGCCCTTTGGGATGTGCTTTTATCGGAAACAATGGGGGTGGCAAGTCTTTTGGTATTCTCCGGAGTAGCCTTAGGTAACCCTTCGGCCAGAAGAGGATACATACCATTCATAAGGGCATTTCTTTGTCTGTCTACTTGTTCTGATTTTACTCGGGTACCTTCTTCAATTAATAGATTTTCTCGGACTTTATTTGAATTCTCCTTACTTTTCTCTTCCTGTCTGAGTGCTTTTTCTGTACGTCTATATGATTCTTTACGCCATAATTCAATGGCATCTTTCTGTGATTGTCTAGCTTTCTTTTTCCATAATTCTTCCTCTACTTTCATGATGCAATCTGCATCCCAGGTCCCAGCTGCGGGCCACCTCTGACTTTCTGGTAATTCCTTGGTGTAGTCTACCCATAAATCAAGAAATAATATGGCGTCTAGGCCATGTTTATGATACATGAAGTACCCTGGAGTGTCCCTAGGAGGAATGGGAACAGCTTCTTCGAGTACCCCTTTTCTAGTTTTGATCTGTCTTAATTTCGAAAAGAGCGGCATTTTGAGAACTGATCTGATACCTAATTTTGAACACGTTTAATACAACAAAACACAATAATGAACAGTCATTCACACCACAATATGCAGAACGTATTTAAAACATTTAACATTTAACATTTAATGAACAACAATGATGGCCATTTAGGGAACTAGTCACTAAGCATAATACTCGGCACTAACTAGGTAATTCTGAATTATATACTAGACATACTAGATATACTGCTAAACAGTACAGATACACTGCTGAAACAGTGCAGACCGGATTTGTGTACCCAAACCCGTCTTGACCGGCACAACCTATGTGCACGTCAGAACGCCTCCCCGGCAATGGTACTCACCGGGTAGCTCGGAACGGAAGGCCTCGGAACTGAACTGAACTGGACTTGGACCGGACTGGACTCGACTCGAAACTTCGGAACTTCGGAACCTGGTGGGCCTCTGTATACCTCGGATCTTGCTCTCTCAGCTAGGCTCTGGTCGGGATACTTCGCACTTCTCACCGCCTCGTCTGGGTGTTGATCGCAGCCTCAGTTACCCCCGCTCGGCAGGAGGGAGATACAGGAAATCCTGTGGGTACGCGTTGTTGTCCGTCCAGCTGTGGCAGGAGACTGGGCCTGCAACGCACCTCCGGCGCGTGAGATGAGAAAGTGTCCCTATTCGGGCGCCATATATGTGGTAAATAATTTAATTACCGGTACTTAATTTGATGCGGAAAATTAATAAGAATAGCTCAGTAAAATAAGAGGCAGAATCCGTGGTATTAGAGATTCGGAACGGGCTTTATTCCAATAACAATTCGAATTGTGGGCTTCATATTCCATCACCACGGAGGTTCAGGAAGTGAAGGACAATACATTATTGACAGGTAATCATTTTTATAGAAGAGGCATTACAGTGAAACAGATGCAGGAGGCGTAACAGTTGATAACAGAGATAAAGACATACATGCGTAACTAAAATGGGTGTAACTAGGCGTAACTAAAGAACGTCATTAGGTATGATGTCACAAATGGGTGGTTCCATGAAAGAATTTCGCAATGTCAGCAAAAATACTTGGCAGAGATGCGCGCGCAGCAGCATGACGTGTGATTTGACGTGCAACTAGGGGGAGAATGGGACTTGACATTTAGCTCTACATGTGGAGACAGAAGTCTGGGGTTATGTCAACCTAATCCCAAATCATATCTAATATCCTATGTTTAAAGAACTGTGTTATCCAAAAAGAGAGGTCTCTTAGGATAGAATCTTATTCTATACTGACTATACTGACTGTTAGTGCGTGTACAAGCGTCTAAGTGTCTACACTAGATGCGAGGGGGTAGGAATATTCCATGGTAACAGGGTTTATGAATTACTTGCATGAGGACAGCGAGGCCTGGCCCCTTTGCACGGTAGCTGGAGGAATGTTTACCTAAACTGCTAGACAGGAATGCATCGGATGAGGGGCGGAGGAGATAATCTTGAAGGTGAAATACAGTTTTCTGGCAGGCTACGGGCTGGATCAGGCACCGTTAGCCGCGCAGGGAGTAAGACAAAGTTCATGGTCACAGATGCAGGCTCAGACTGGAGCTTTCAGAGGCAGAAGGCAGGAAAAGGCTTAATGGCAGAATCAGGGCCTACTCGCCTGAACTGTAAAATGGGATAAATGAACCATATAAAGCCGGTGGCCTTTCATACTTAGGAATAGAATATCCGGCCCATTCATGGCGGATCTGAAAGAGGACATGTTGACGGTGGACGCACATGTGTTTGCGTCTTCATAACTGGAACTGGAGGGAACATACATGTACTTGTGACTTATACATGAAACCGTTGGGGTCCAAGATAGGGGACATAACCGACCATAAAAATCCATATTTCCACATTTCCATTAAACTCTACTCCACTCTATGACACTGAATTCCATGATATCCGCTCTATGATGATCTATTCCATTAAACTCTACTCCACTCTATGACACTACATTCCATGATACTCCGCTCTATGATGATCTATTCCATTAACCTCTACTCCACTCTAGGACACTACATTCCATGATACTCCGCTCTATGATGATCTATTCCATTAAACTCTACTCCACTCTATGACACTGCATTCCATGATACTCCGCTCTATGATGATCTATTCCATTAAACTCTACTCCACTCTATAACACTGCATTCCATGATACCCCGCTCTATGATGATTCATTCCATTAAACTCTACTCCACTCTATGACACTGCATTCCTTGATACTCCGCTCTATGATGATCTATTCCATTAAACTCTACTCCACTCTATGACACTACATTCCATGATACTCCGCTCTATGATGATCTATTCCATTAAACTCTACTCCACTCTATGACACTACATTCCATGATACTCCGCTCTATGATGATCTATTCCATTAAACTCTACTCCACTCCATGACACTACATTCCATGATACTCCGCTCAATGATGATCAATTCCATTAAACTCTACTCCACTCCATGACACTACATTCCATGATACTCCACTCTATGATGATATATTCCATTAAACTCTACTCCACTCTATAACACTGCATTCCATGATACTCAGCTCCATGATGATCTATTCCATTAAACTCTACTCCTCTCTATGACACTACATTCCATGATACTCCGCTGTATGATGATCTATTCCATTAAACTCTACTCCACTCTATGACACTACATTCCATGATACTCCGCTCTATGATGATCTATTCCATTACACTCTACTCTACTCTATGACACTACAATCCATGATACTCTGCTCTATGATGATCGATTCCATTGAACTCTACTCCAATCTATGACACTACATTCCATGATACTCCGCTCTATGATGATCGATTCCATTAAACTCTACTCCACTCTATGACACTACATTCCATGATACTCCGCTCTATGATGATCGATTCCATTAAACTCTACTCCACTCTATGACACTACAATCCATGATACTCCGCTCTATGATGATCGATTCCATTAAACTCTACTCCACTCTATGACACTACATTCCATGATGCTCCGCTCTATGATGATCTATTCCATTAAACTCTACTCCACTCTATGACACTACATTCCATGATACTCCGGTCTATGATGATCGATTCCATTAAACTCTACTCCCCGCTATGACACTACAATCCATGATACTCCACTCTATGATGATCGATTCCATTAAACTCTACTCCACTCTATGACACTACATTCCATGATACTCCGCTCTATGATGATCGATTCCATTAAACTCTACTCCTCTCTAAGGCACTACAATCCATGATACTCCACTCTATGATGATCGAATCCATTAAACTCTACTCCACTCTATGACACTACATTCCATGATACTCCGCTCTATGATGATCGATTCCATTAAACTCTACTCCACTCTATGACACTACATTCCATGATACTCCGCTCTTTGATGATCGATTCCATTAAACTCTACTCCACTCTATGACACTACAATCCATGATACTCCGCTCTATGATGATCTATTCCATTAAACTCTACTCCACTCTATGACACTACATTCCATGATACTCTGCTCTATGATGATCTATTCCATTAAACTCTACTCCACTCTATGACACTACATTTGATGATACACCGCTCTCTGATGATCTATTCCATTAAACTCTACTCCACTCTATGACACTACATTCCATGATACTCCGCTCTATGTTGATCGATTCCATTAAACTCTACTCCACTCTATAACACTACATTCCATGATACTCCGCTCTATGATGATCGATTCCATTAAACTCTACTCCACTCTATGACACTACATTCCATGATACTCCGCTCTATGATGATCGATTCCATTAAACTCTACTGCACTCTATGACACTAAAATCCATGATACTCCGCTCTATGATGATCTATTCCATTAAACTCTACTCCACTCTATGACACTACATTCCATGATACTCCGCTCTATGATTATCTATTCCATTAGACTCTACTCCACTCCATGACACTACATTCCATGATACTCCGCTCTATGACGATCTATTCCATTAAACTCTACTCCATTCCATGACACTACATTCCATGATACTCCGCTCTATGAGGATCGATTCCATTAAACTCTACTCCACTCCATGACACTACATTCCATGATACTCCGCTCTATGATGATCTATTCCATTAAACTCTACTCCACTCTATGACACTACAATCCATTATATTCCGCTCTATGGCGATCTAGTCCATTGAACTCTACTCCACTCTATGACACTACATTCCATGATACTCCGCTCTCTGATGATCTATTCCATTAAACTCTACTCCACTCTATGACACTACATTCCATGATACTCCGCTCTATGATGATCTATTCCATTAGACTCTACTCCACTCTATTACACTACAATCCATTATACTCAGCTCTATGATGATCAATTCCATTAAACTCTACTCCACTCCATGACACTACATTCCATGATACTCCGCTCTATGACGATCTATTCCATTAAACTCTACTCCACTCCATGACACTACATTCCATGATACTCCGCTCTATGACGATCGATTCCATTAAACTCTACTCCACTCCATGACACTACATTCCATGATACTCCGCTCTATGACGATCTATTCCATTAAACTCTACTCCACTCTATGACACTACAATCCGTTATACTCCGCTCCATGACGATCTATTCCATTGAACTCTACTCCACTCTATGACACTACATTCCATGATTCTCCGCTCTCTGATGATCTATTCCATTACACTCTACTCCACTCTATGACACTACATTCCATGATACTCCTCTCTATGATGATCTATTCCATTAGACTCTACTCCACTCTATGACACTACAATCCATTATACTCAGCTCTATGATGATCGATTCCATTAAACTCTACTCCACTCTATGACACTACATTCCATGATACTCCGCTCTATGATGATCTATTCCATTAAACTCTACTCCACTGTATGACACTATATTCCATGATACTCCGCTCTATGATGATCGATTCCATTAAACTCTACTCCACTCTATGACACTACATTCCATGATACTCCGCTCTATGATGATCGATTCCATTAAACTCTACTCCACTCTATGACACTACATTCCATGATACTCCGCTCTATAATGATATATTCCATTAAACTCTACCCCACTCCATGACACTGTACTCCACTCTATGCTACTCCACAACACTCTACTCCATTCTATGCCACTGTACGACATTCTACACAACTCCCTCTACACCACGTCATTCTACTTCACTCCACTCTAATATACGACACACTACTCCATTCCACTCTAGCACTCTATGCCACTCCACTTAACGATACTGTACAGCACTCTACTCCACTCTATGCCACTCCACTCTACTCCACTTCACTCTACAACGCTCTACTCTACTCAACACCCTCTATGCCAATTCTCTCTGCTCTACGCCACTGCCCTCTATGACACTCTACGCCACTCGACACCCTCCTATAGCACTCTACAACACTACGCCACTCCATGCCACTGAACTCTACCTTACCCCACTCTATGCCACTCTATGCCACTCCATGCCACTCTACGCCACTCAATTACACTCCACTGTACTCCACAACTCTCCACTCCACTCTCCTTTACACCACTACTTTTTAGCCATGCTGAAGAGCGCCGTCCTGGTGTACAACATGGCATAAACATTGGAAAAACCAAAAGGACTTGCATAGGTGAGACTTATTGGCATTGACAATGCTTGTTTACAATCACCAGTCAGTGAAGCAAAGCGTTCTCGCATGTGTGAAGTCCACCATGACAACCCTGTCCTTTGAGTTAATTTGTCATCGTTGGATGGTGGGAGGAGCAGCTCAGTGGGTTGAGCACATGTTTCAACCGTTGAGGGCTCCCACATCCCCACTGCCAAAGAGCTGTGCCATCCCCTACAGGCCGAGGCCGGCAGTGCTATGATCTGCCACTGGTGGGCACTCCTCACAGGCTGAGCCCTTGAGCTGAACACCCCCAGCTGGGTCTAAGCTGGCACTGCCAAATACTGTACAGGCCCCAGTGGGGTCAATCTCAGCCTGGCAGCAACCGTGACCTGGGCAGTCCCAGGTCAGCAGTGCCATGGGTTACCCCTCCCCTAGTTGTCACTCCTGTCAGATGTACACGCCTCTATTGGACCCAGTCCACAGTGCCCACGTACGGTTCCGATTGGACTCAGACTGGCAGTGCCTGTGTACTCAGAAGGCCCCGGATGTACCCAGAGTGGCAGTGCCCGTGTACTCTGCAGGCCTCGATGTACCCAGACTGGCAGTGCCCGTGTACTGTCAGGCCTCTGTGGTCTCCAGGCTGGCAGTGCCCATGTACTCTGCAGGTCTCAGATGTACCCAGGGTGGCAGTGCCCATGTATTGTACAGGCCTCGGATATTCCCAAACTGGCAGTGCCCGTGTACTCTGGGCATAAAATGGGAAACAGATATTTTGTTTGCAAGCCAATTACGGCCCATAGCAGCCTCATGCTTCGGCAAGTTGAGAAGCTTGAGGAAACTTCTACATCTACTGCCCAAGGACTGTTGCAGAGTCACAGTCCATGCCACAGTGACATCCCGGCTGGACTATGAAAATTGTCTATACTTGGGATTACCCGCCTATCTCATTAAGAGAGTGCAGATGGTACAAAATGCGGCTGCGAGATTAATTAGACGAGTACTGTATCGGCACCACATCTCTCCACAAATGAGACAGCTCCACTGGCTACCGGTGGCGAAAAGGATTGAGTTCAAGGCCTTGACCATGGCCTTTCGGGCGTCGCACAGCAGAAGTCCGAGCTACCTTAAACATCAGAGGCCTGTACAGTACATGGGCACTGCCAGTCTGGGTACAGCACCGGGACACCTCTGTTTGAGGTAGCTGTTGAGCTGTATAAAGGCTGATAGTATTATTATTATTACTCTGCTGGCCCTGGATGTACCTAGGCTGGCAGTGCCCATGTACTGCACAGGCCTCTGATGCACCCAGGCTGGCAGTGCCCATGTACTGTACCGGCCTAAGATGTGCCCAGGGTGGCAGTACCCATGTACTCTGCAGGCCCCGCATGTACCCAGGCTGGCAGTGCCTGTGTAGTGCACAGACTCCACATGTACCCAGGCTGGCAGTGCCTGTGTATGGTACAGGCCTATGATGTGCCCAGGCTGGCAGTGCCTGCGTACTGTAAAGATCTCAGGTGTACCCAGGGTGGCAGTGCCCATGTACTCTGCAGGCCCTGCATGTACCCAGGCTGGCAGTGCCCGGGTACTGCACAGGCCTCGCAAGTACCCAGGCTGGCAGTCCCCGTGTACTGTACAGATCCCGGTCGGACCCAGCTCGCAGTGCCAATGTACCTTAAAGGCATCATATAGACCCGGGCTGCGTCAAGCCTGGCAGTGCCCATGCACTCTACAGGCCCCCTATGGACTCAGGATGGCAGTGCCCACGTAATGTACAGGCCTCAGATGTGCCCAGGCTGGCAGTGCCCGTGTACTGTACAGCCCAGATATGTACCCAGACTGGCAGTGCCCGGGTACTGCATAGGCCCCGCGTGTACCCAAGCTGGCAGTGCCCGTGTACTGTACAGGCCTCAGATGTACCCTGGCTGTCAGTGCCCGTGTACTGTACAGACCCCGGTCGGGCCCGGCTCGCAGTGTCCGTGTACCTTAAAGGCCTCTTATAGACCCGGGCTGCGCAGAGACTGGCAGTGCCCGGCTGCTAACACCGCCGTATGGAAACGAGGGCAGGCGGCGGGCGATGGCAGCTGAGCTAACTCCCCGGGGGCCGCCAGGCAGGACCGGTCCGAGGGAGGGAGGGGGGAGGCAGGGACCCATCCAGAGCTAATTAAAGGTGTGCATGTGTGCGCATGGAGGGCCCCATGTGCGGCCGCGGTCCCCAGCACCGGCCCCTGATAGAGTGTCAGTCCACGCACCTGCTCTGAGACCCCCGAGAGGTAATAAATCACGAGCCCCCCACCCCCTCAGACAGGCAGACCCTTCATGAATATCTGCGTCAGGCAGGGAGCCTTCATGGTGAAGGGGGGGGGGGGTCATTACCGCAAACAGTGGCCCTGCAACCTGAGCCTCACAAGTGGGCAGGGACAACTCCCCAATTACCTCCGGCACCCCAAAGCTGAGCCCGTGGGGCTCTCCCTCCTTGCCCCCGTAAACCAATATTCAGCCCTACTTCCACAGCATCACGAGCCTCACAAGTGGGACGGGACAACTCCCTCCCCCTTACTTCTCGCACCCCAATGCTGTGCCTGTGTGACTCTCCCCCCTAACTCCCGTACCCCAATATTCAGCCCTACTTCCACAGCATCACGAGCCTCACAGGTGGACATGGACAACCCACCTTATTTCTGGCACCCAAAGTTGAGCCTGCTGTACGACTCTCCCTCCTTATCCCCGTACCCCAATACTCAGCCCTATTACAGCAGCATCACAAGCCTCACAAGTGGGCAGGGACAGCCCCCCTTACTTCCAGCACCCCAAAGCGGAGCCTGTGAGATTGTCCCTTCTTACCCTCGTACCCCAATACTCAGCCCTACTACCACAGCATCCCGAGCCTCACGTGTGGGTAGGGCCAGGGAGTGCCCCCTTCCCCCTGGCACCCCGAAGCTGAACCTGTGGGGCTGTCCCTCCTTACCCCCATACCCCAGGACTTAGCCCCACTACCGCAGCATCAGGAGCCTCGCAAGTGGCAGGGACACCTTACTTCCAGCCCCTCAAAGCTGAACCCGTGCCCCCAACCCCCAGGAATCCAGCTCGCGCGCCACCGTAAGCCTCACACGTATGAACTATCAGTACTAGCTAAGATTATTAGTTTAATTATAGCCATGCTTATTAATCGAATTAATACTGGCAGTGGGCTCACTCCGGGGCGCCTTCCCTCGTCGCCCCCACCGCACGACCGTCATGATGGCGGCCGAGCCACCTGCACCTCAGGATGACCTGCCCTGCGCAGGTACCCCCAGAAGCATGGATCACGCCCACCTGGCCGCCCGGACCCTCATTTCATCATACTCAGATGAAAGTCGGAGCGGATTCACTGAGATTGGATCCTATGACTGTCAAGCGGCACCCGGATCTCTGCAGCAGGTGCGAAACCCGCTGAGGGGAGGGGGCGGGGGAGTACAGCGACCACGGTGCATTGTTTTACATCTTAACATATAACGCCTAGAAGAATGAACGATATGTGAGTCCTACCCTTCACAACCCTTATTGTCTTATGTAATATTTACTGTATGTTGATTTACACACGTGTGTGATTTATTGCGCCTTTGTTTGAGCTCCGACACTCCACAATGAAACGAGTTCCTCCACATTCCTTGTTAAGTTCGAAGTTGTGCGCCTGTGCTCCTTGACATTGCATTGGAATAGAGGTGCTAGGCTCCAGATAGATCCCAGCCTGGAGATAACCGGACACAAGAAAGGCTGGTGGCCCTTTAATTCAGGCCTTTGTTTTGGGCTCCACCTGCCTGCAGGCTGCTGCTCCTAACGGAATTATGTCCCGGGGTTGGAAAGTGACACCACGATACATTCAACATGTTTCCCTGGGTTGGCTGGATTCCAGGTGTGGCCCAGAAATAGCTGCCGGAACAGGGATCCGATGAAACCCCCCAGCCCTGGGCGGAGGTGTCTGCCCACCTTGGTAAATTATTGTTTTTGTAGCACTCTCCGAGGGGGGTGGGGTAGGAGATTGTGAGGCATGGGGCAGAAGGTGGGGCACTTTGCAGCGTGTTCCTTGTAAACACTGCTGGCGCCCAAAACGATTTAACCCCTTCGCTGCGGCGCGAATTCCGCCGCAGCGCTGGGGAGGTTTGGGGGGGCTGACGGCGCCGCCATGCTCATGACGGAACCACGCCGTCATGAGTCACGGGTAAGCTGTGCTCATGACGGCGTGGTCCGTCATGACTCCACCCACTGCGCTAATCGCCCGCACAGGCGGGGAATTAGCGCCGCGTGGGAGGAGCGGCCGCCAACGGCCACAGCATGACGGAACCACTCCGTCATGAGCACAGCGCACCCGTGGCTCATGACGGAGTGGTTCCGTCATGAGCGGGGAACGGGTTAAGGGGCGCATATCAAGAACAACCGGTGATAATTATCGCTAAGCGCACTTAGCGCTAGGATAATTATCGCCGGCTAGCATTGATTATTATCGCTGAGATAGCGTGCTATTAGCAACGCTTATCTCAATAGCGATAAAAATCCTCACGCTAAGTGGCTAACGTGAGATTATCGCTGGAAACCCAGCGATAATCTCACGTTAGCTAGTTGATAGGGACAGACAAACTTAGCTATGATATCCTCCTTCCATAGGATATCATGGCTAAGTCCGAAAAATACCAGTCGTAAAAAAGCAGCGTTAACCGCGGTTAGCGCTGCTTTTTTTGTCTCTAACAGGGTTAGCGACATTCTTGATAATAGGAGAAATGTCGCTTAGCGACATTTCTCCTATTATTTTACTCTGGAACGCCCCCTTTGCATCTCATTAGAGATGCAAGGGGAAGCGTAGAGTAAAAGGGTGCTAACATGCAAATTTGCGTGTTAGCACCCTGTTGTTGATAGGGCGCTAGTTTTATCTCTGCTTTTTTGGCTTTTAAAGCCAAAAAAGCAGAGATAAAGCCCTTGTTGATATGCCCCTAAATTCCTTTCGGACAAACAAGGGGGCATATTATCAAGCAGTTTTCTGCCGCTAAAGTGGCGATAATTTTAATGCCGTTTCTTGATAATATGCCCCAAGGTTCTCCCTTTGTACTCACCAACAGCAGTGACCCTGAGTCTTCAAAGCTACCAGGGCTTAATTTGAGCCTGGTTGCAGGCGGGGCCCAACGCCATTCTTTTAGAGGATTGGGCACTTAGGGACATATTATCAAGAAAACTGCAGCTAAAGCAGCGATAATGGGCTTGATAATATGCCGCAGAGAATTCCAATAGAAGCCCATGTTCAGGTGTCAACATGGGCTTCTATGGGAATTCTCAAGGGCATATTATCAAGCCCATTATCGCCGCCTTAGCGGCAGTTTTCTGCCGCTAAAGTGGCGATAATTTTAACGCCGTTTCTTGATCAAATGCCCCAAGGTTCTCCCTTTGTACTTATCAACAGCAGTGACCCTGAGCCTTCAAAGCTACCAAGGCTTAATTTGAGCCTGGATGCAGGCGGGGCCCAATGCCATTCGTTTAGAGGATTGGGCACTTAGGGGCATATTATCAAGAAACGGCGTTAAAATTTTCGCCACAAGCAGCGATGATGGGCTTGATAATATGCCGCAGAGAATTCCAATAGAAGCCCATGTTCAGGTGTCAACATGGGCTTCTATGGGAATTCTCACGGGCATATTATCAAGCCCATTATCGCTAAAGCGGCGATAATTTTAATCCAGTGCTTGATAATATGCCCCTTAATTTTCACTGCAGGAGAGCAAAAACACAACATGGAAAGTAGGAGAAAGATAAAGACAGAAACAGTGACAAAGGGGAAAAGAGGGCAGGAAAAGAACCCGTGAGAGTGAGGCAGGGAGGCCGGGAGTGTCTGGTGGGGGAATGAAGAGGCAGGGTGGAGTGAAGCGCAGGCAGCCTTGGAACTCAGCCGGCCCCACGCCATATTATCAAGGACGGCGTTAGAAGTATCGCCGCTTTAGCGGGTTTCCTGCGCGATAACTTTAACGCCGTGCTTGATAATATAGCCCTCACTCTTTGATGAACTAAGCCCTGGTCCCTCCACGGGCAGAAGCGAGGGACTCCCAACAAAGATCCTATTGTAAAACACTAATCACACTTGATAAACTCAACGTGTCCTCAGATCAAAGCAACAGGGCGCCTGATTGAGAAGAGGCTGTGTGGAATAAAGCCCCGAGCTGTGCTCTGTGCTTTACAGCCCCCCCATGCATAATGCTTTTCTGCTCCGCAGCCCCCCGCCAGTATCAATGTGGCCCTCAGACACCCCCCTACCGTACCCTGTGTCCCTGGGAAAGCGCCTGCGAAGACCTAAGATCTAGCGCTAGGCGCTTCCTCGAGAGCTGAGAGCACCTCGTCCGGCCAGGTCCCCGGCTCCGCCCCGTTCTTTGTCCTCGCTGCCATACTTTGCATGCCATGCATGTGTGAGGGGGGAGTGTATTGTTTGGTGGGGGGCCTCATGAGCCCCCCTCAATGTCAGGCGGAGGGGTGGGGGGTATCTCTTACGTCCCGGGCGGCGGGGCTAATTACAGAATAATAAACAGGCGGCCCCATGTGTTGACTGCGCCGCTGCCCTGTGAGGCCTGTGACAGTCCATTCTATCCAGCTGCCCCCCTCCCTGGGCCCCCACCCTCCAGGATCCGAGCCATATCACAGGCCCCGCTGCCGTCCCCCCATTACACCCCAAGGGGTCTTTACGGGGAGGCCCTGCCTCGGGGAGCTACAATTAGCCGTGTTTGTCTCTTCTCCTCTGTTCTTTTCAGAGTATCTTGTCAAAAAAGGGGGAGGGGGGGAGGCGCCCCAGTGTGTCTGCCAATGGGGGACTAGCTGTCTGTCTGTCCCTTTGTGTCTGCCTCTGTGGGGCTGTCTGTCCACCCCTGTTTTTCTGCATCTGTCTGTCCGTGTGTCTGCCTCTGTGGACCTTTCTGTCCATCCCTGTGTGTCTTCCACTGTGGAGCTGTCTGTCTGTCGCTGTGTGTCTGCCTCTGTGGAGCTGTCTGTCGGTCTCTGTTTGTCTGCCTCTGTGGAGCAGTCTGTCTGTCCCTGTGTGTCTCCCTCTGTGGAGCTGTCTGTCGCAGTGTTTCTGCCTCTGTGGAGCTGTCTGTCAATCCCAGTGTGTCCTCCTCTGTGGAGATGTCTGTCTGTCCCTTTGTGTCTGCATCTGTGGAGCTGTCTCTCTGTCCCTTTGTGTCTGCATCTGTGGAGCTGTCTGTCCTTTCCAGTGTCTTCGCCAATTGGGTCCTCTGTTCCTGTGTGTCTGTCCGTGTGTCTGCCTTTGTGGAGCTGCCTGTCCGTCCCAGTGTGTCTGCCTCTGTGGAGCTGTCTGTCTGTCCCTGTGTGTCTGCCTCTGTGAAGCTGTCTCTCTGTCCCTGTAGGAAGGTGGATATCTGACTATGGTTACCCCCAAATTTTTGCCTAGTGTCTAGCTGGTTTTTCGACTTAGTTGGCCTGAGATCCTGCCATTCAGGATCTCAGCCTGGCTGTTCTCTCTTTGAAATGGACTCCATGTACCCTAGGTACATACCCAATTGGTTGGATCACCCTGTGTGCCCCTGTACCAGTGTACACTAGGTACCCAGGGCATTGGTGTATCTAAGGCCTGCCAGGGGCTGAAGCATGTATTATGCCACCCCAGGCTTGGCCTAACAAATCTGACACAACTGGCTGATCACTCAGCTGGGGTAAGTTGGTGTAACCACCTCTTACTTAGGTGTAGTATACCTATACCTAACCTTAAATGGGACACATGTTAACCTATAAGTCACTCCTATGGCAGGCCCTAACAACCCTGAAGGCAGAGTGCTTGGTTCCATGTGAGATGGTGCTCTGGCATGAGCTGAGCCTGTCTGCAGTGGTCGGAACAACTTCCTTCTACTGTTTCCAGATATCTTCATACCATATACTCTTAAGTGCATTATGAACCTCGCGGTTAAATGCTATCTTTGGTTTGGCTTTATCAAAACATGTCGAGTAAGGTGTCATACGAATTGGAATACTAACCCCTCGCCAATTCTGGCGACGGGGTTAGCATTCCACCCTTCTAGAGGGACACGACATGTACAGTACCTGAAACCCGGGTAAAATCAGACATAGCCTCAGCTCCACAAAATGGATGCTGCCACCACAGACACAAGTCTGCCCTCCTGCTGCTGGGAGTCCTTCCAGCTTGGGAGGTGTGGACAAAGGGTTTCCTGCCAGGGGAGGTGCGTGCACCACCCCAGACAGGATTTTGTGTATTGGTCAGGTAGGGCTTGAAAGAAACCAGACATGCCTGAGGCTCACAAGGAGCCTCGGTGCATATGCCAGTTCAAACCGGTCCTGGGGCACACCAGCCCTGGACCTGGGGCGAGCTGGACAAAGGATTGGGGGTGTAACCACCCCCCTTCCTGGTCCCACCCATAGGGAGGGACCTAGCAGGTAGTCCGGCCCCTAGAATCCGCTTAAAGGTAGGAGCTGTGTCCTAAGACTTCAGACATCCTGGAATCAACTTGAAACTAAGAAGAAGACGGGAACTTCGACATTCTGCTGCACAGAAGACTGAAGGAAATCTCCCCTGTGGTCAGGGAGTGACCACCTTGCTAACGCAAGCACCATCCAGCGAATCAACGTCTGCTTTGCCGCCGCCTCCCGCCGGAGCCCGAGCCCAGAGACTGACAAGACCTGGACCTCCAGACCTCTCACCGCCCGATCCACAGTCCCTGAAAAGAGGAGACCCGTGGAGGCACCGAGACACGTGGAGCCAGCCATCTTGAAAAGACCACGACAAGCTGCAAGCGCAACGACCGAGGCTCCCTCCAAGTTGTGCTTTGGGATCTGAGAAGCCCAACCCTCGAGCAGCATCTGCACCAAAGGTGAGCCCTCCAGCATCTCCACGATCTGCGTGGGGCCCTTCTGCATTTTGCCACTTGACGCGCCTAACCGGTTGCTGGCCCGCTGGCTAGTGGCCATCTTGGCGACGAACTTCAAGAAATACACCACTGGTCTGGTTGCTCCAGACTGGCCCTTGCTCCCCTCCAAAGGAGCAGTCCCTCTGACCTTGCTGGTCAGAACCATCAGCTTATTTCGTTTTCCACAACAATTGCTTTTGCCAAGGCTTGTTTGCTTCGATCAAGTCGCCGACAGCGCCGACAGCGAGAACCTGCGTGGGACAGCTCGTGAACCGACTCCTGGACGTCGTTGACCTTCAGGGACCACGTGGCTGCAGAGACAAGCTACACCTTTCTTCCTGTTTGCACCCGACATCGCCTGGTACCCACCTGGTGCCACGCTGGTCACTGGCTAGTGACTGTGAACACTGTCCCCTCTGCTTACAGGTCTTCTACAACTCCGATATACCCCTGGATCCACCGCATCTCTCCCGGACCGACCGCCTGCAGCATCTTTGTCCACAGGCTCCACTGAACAGATAGAAGAAACCCGACGCACTTCGAGGCCTATGCACCCGCTTCCTGTGGGTGAGGTAAAGCTGGCACTCCAGTGCCCAAGTGTAGAGTATCATCTCTAGTGTCTGTGTTTCCAATCTTGAGTTCATAGTCCATCTGGAAGATCCTTCTTGCAGTAACTTTGTAACTTTTACGCACCCATTGAAAACCTATGGGAGCCCGCGTGTGACTATTTGCTCTGCACACGCAACCCGTGGACCTCCTGGTCACTAACTGAAGTTAGCTCCTTGTAGGCCCAGCGATTCTAGAGGCCCTAGGCCTTTTCCCTTTTCTGTTCGTGGTACTTATACCACTATTTTAGTATATGGTTTGAGCGGCCACCAGGGCCTATCCATATAAAGTGCAACTTCTGTGTATTCTACTGTAATCTTGTTTGACGATTTGTGCTCCTGTGCTCATAAAGAGACTAGGGGTTACTTTGAGAAATAAATACATATATATTTTGAATATATATCTGTGTGGTGTCCTTTCATTGGTATAAAAGGGGGTTGCATTTGGTAAAACAGCTGGCTTAACACGCTTCACGAGTTTAGCCTCAAAGACTGCTTAGCCTACGCTACCACTAGGGCAGCTAGTCCGAAAAGGTTGACTTACAACCACACCATAAGGGTTGCTTGGCATGGTACAAGGTGGTCACTTTAACTAGTGAACATCATATACCAGGCCAACTTCTCACAGTCCCTGTGTGTCTGCCTCTGGGGAGCTGTCTGTCTGCCCCTGTGTGTCTACCACCATGGAACTATCTGTCTGTCTGTCCCTGTCTGTCTGCCTCTATGGAGCTGTCTCTCTCTCCCTCTTTGTCTGCCTTTGTGGAGCTGTCTGTCCGTCTCAGTGTGTCGGCCTCTGTGGAGCTGTCTGTCTGTCCCTGTGTGTCTCCCTCTGTGAAGCTGTCTGTCCGTCTCAGTGTGTCGGCCTCTGTGGAGCTGTCTGTCTGTCCCTGTGTGTCTCGCTCTGTGAAGCAGTCTGCCTGTCCCTGTGTGTCTGCCTCTGTGGAGCTGTCTGCCTGTCCCTGTGTGTAGGAGAGTAGGATCTGCTCTTATGTTGCCCCCACTTTTTTCCTGATGTTTACACTGGTTTCTGGCTATAGTCTGGCAGGGACCCTGCTAATCAGGGCCCCAGCCTCTCTGTTCTCTCTAAACAACTTGGAGTGCATATTAGTTAGGTGCACTAGTGATTGGATACTGTGGTAACTTATGAGCCCCTAGTATATGGTACCTTAGGTACCAAGGGCATAGGTACTTCACAGGCCTACCAGGGGCTGAAGCATGTATTATGCCACCCCAGGGAAGCAGACAAAATCTGACACCACAGGCCTGCTACTGCAGCCTGGGTGAGGTGGTGCTAGCACCCCTCACTGAGATATAGGTTCACTATATCTCTCCCTGCACACACATTTAAACCTATCAGTCACCCCTAAGGCAGGCCCTATCAATCCTGAGGGCAGGGTGCTTGGTTTCCATGTGAGGGGGTGTCTCTGCCTGAGCAGGACACCTCTGCAGCTCTCAGAGTCTATTCTCTGTTGCTGTTTGTGAATGCGGTCAAACCATAATGTAGTCCGACGCTCGTCGCGAGCGGGACTTCCAAGATGGCGTCCGCGACTAGACCGCCGGAAAAAGCCGTAGGCGGTCTAGTCTTCGCAGCGCCCAGCGCGTCAGGCAAGGCGGCGGAAACACAAAGGGGGAAGCCAGAGAGCAGCGCGTCGTTCCCCAGTGTCCCGGAGACCCACAGAGCCAGAGCATCAGAGGAAACCACAGCAACGAAGGAGACCCCCAGGAAGACGAAGGAGCCAAGGATCGAACCGCCCAGCGGCAACGCTCCTGAGTCCAGCCGACCCGAAGGAGAGCAGGAAGAGGGCGGCCAGACTCCAACAGCCACGACCCCGGAGGGCCGTGGCTGGAGGCAAGTACCCTGTTGATGGTGACCTCAGCTAGGCCTACCAGTGCAAGGGGTTCACCCTTCTCTGCACAGAGTCCTCAGACCAATAGGAAGAAGTTGGCACAGAAACTGGAATAGAAAATACAAAGTTTAATAAACCTCACGAGGTGGAACCACATTCATACAGCACCCTGTGGTGCTGAATGAATGTAGCACACAGAGTAGAAGAACCATGGGTCTTTTATACCCACACAGGGGCTCAGAAAGAGGGCGGTACAAGCACACATAGGAGAATTACATACATAGATGGTCATACAGAAATGCACAGTCAACAGTAAAGGAGGAGCTAGCAGTTGCTGACTCTGGTAGAAACAACCTGACAGCTACAGGTTAAAAACAGATGTATGAACAGTTAGATTCTTCTGCACATGTGCAGAGTAGCAGAGTCTAAGTATAGCTAGTCCTTTAAACAGAGCACAAGGGTAAACAACAGTGAAGAAGGAAACAGCCCTTGGTGAGCACATGGCAGACAAAATGGCTGCCAGAAATACAAAATGGATTCCACAAAATTGACAAGATAGCCTCTAAATACCAGATGGATTCCGCTAATGCTAATCCAATCGCAGCCAATTTACAACAGACGACCCTTTTAGCATTAGCTGAAGACATCTCCCATAATCCAGTAGGAAAACAAAAAATATGCACATTAATTCTGATTTTTTTTCTTCTTTTTCCATAAATTTATCAATATCCTAATTCATTGCTAGGTGGGCATTTCTCATTCTAAATATTGTTAAGCTGGTATGTATAAGGTATAAGCAGGAGTACAAAGGGAACAGAGCATTGGGTCATACAGATTGCATGAGAGAGTAATTACTATTATCAGAAACAGAACTATTAGCTTTCTAGTCCTAAGCAAATCCTAGAACCATTCAGTAAAAACATTTTGAAGGGTCCTATGCATTTCAGTGACCATCAATTTCAATATCAAAATAGCCAACAGTACATATCTAATAAAAACATTTTCACTAGACTTTTCCAGTGTTTCCTTTATGAGGGCTAGAATATCAATCAAGAAAAGGGTAAAGTAACATTTATCGCAGAATAAACATTATTCCCAATACAATTATGAAAGCAGTCAGACATATTATTACAAAAATGATCCTGGATCCAGAGGACCAGGAGGACTACACAGGACCATGAGAATTAGGACGAAGAGCTGCAAAGGGTTGCTCCTCCTCAAAAATGGGACGACCAATGAGGTACATTTTCAACAAAAAAAGAAAAAGAAGTCCTTGGTAAATTAAAGCCGCTGTACAACCAACCAGAGGGGAGTCTTCTCCCTGTGTCCGTTTGAGCCTCACAGGCAGGCTCTTGTTGTTCCCACGGTGGAGCTGCACGACTCGCAACTCAGGAATCATGGCCTAGTTTCAAGGGAAAAGTTTCTTTTTTCAGGATAGGGCAATCACTCACCAGGGCAAATGCTCTCAGCGATCCTGTCCAGTGTCTCAGGCAGTGCACCAGTTTTCTTCATTTCAATCTAACAGGCGCCAGAGACACAGCACCTGTACCCTGAACTCAAGTCCTTCCCTAACTCCTGTATTGCTCTGCTGGCACACTGCTCTTTCGTTGGGGCCATAGATTGCATTCATTGTGCCCAGGTATCTCTTGACCATCAAAGGTGAAAACTTTACAGCCACTTTGGGACCAGGATTCAGAGGCCTGATGCTAGGATCTCTGAAGCAACCCTTGTTTCAAAGGGGGTTACCTCAAGCAAAAACTTTCTTGCTGATCTGGTCGGTTTGTGACTCTCAGTTGGGCATCAAAAACTTGATCCACGATTTCTCCTTTCTGATTTGTGATCCCGTCTTTCGCCCAAGACAGTGGCAGGGGTACACACTTCACATCCCAGTGCTTCCGGCCTTCTACCTTCACTGAGGTCCTGGTTGCCAGCAATGCCTGTGCTGGTTACCTTCACTTTGACTTCAAGCTGGACTGGTGCTGACTCTCCAAGCTGGATCTGATGTCCGCGCCCCTCTGGCAATGGTTGTAAGGCAGCAAATATCTATTGGTGGACAGAACAAAAGGTCTCTAGACAAGGCACAGAAATAATCTATCAACAGAGAGGATAGTCTCAGAATACTTCCTAGTCTAGGGACGCCCCATATATTAGCAAGGCACCCAAGAACCACTTTCATCTATGTGAGAGTAAAAGAAACAACAGCCTGGACCTATTGGCAAGTATAAAAGGAACTCTTTGGTGAACTGACAAGAGTAATACGTCACCCAATCCCAAGCAGCCAAGGAAGTCTGTGTTCATTTACTAAATTCTGAGGAAAAGAGAAAAACAATACAGACATACTCCAAATCCTTACAGCTGTATATTCCTATCTTAATCATCTAAAGACCCTCAAGAAAAAAGGAAATGTTCTACACTTTTACTCATAGACTTTGCATTACTTGTACAGGACTGCAGACACTTCTAAAATGATTTCTCTTAATAAAAGCACCTACATTGTATGCTTAGGACCATGCTCTCATGTTATAGGAGCAACAGGAAAATCTAAAACTGCTACTTTAACAGGGATTCCTATTACATAAAGAACTAAAAACTTCAACATAACGGGTAAATTTTCTCCAGCAGAACATCTTGTGACACACAGACTCCTATAAAACAATATTTTCCTCAAAAATGTTTGCTAAGGATCACATGGGCATCTTCTCTGCATTCTACTTTTCACAATCCAAACTATGCAACATCAGCTCTAGTAAGGACTGTCAGTTTATTTACACAGACTAGCTAATAAAAACTAGCAATGCCCTTGCAAAACTGTATGTAGCATGAGAATAACAAACAATAGTGGTGTTATCACCTGAGAATTTTAGAACAAAAACTACCCACAGCTAGTTCCCCTTAAAGATCAAATAAGGAAACCACAATCTAGACTACTCATCCTTTCATAATTTCATCAGACAGGATGGGCAGTAACATAGCACATTTATTTATTTATTCATTTTATTAATGCTAATAATGTTTAAAACAGTATTACTGAATAGCCAATTGAATGTCTCATGGCTATTTCACAGACAGTTTAGACAGGCTCAAAAGAAATTAAGAAAAAGAGAGAGAAAACATAAATTTGCCTACCCTTAATTTGTAGAGTAGCTAGCCTCCTCCCCCCATTTTTGACAGTAGGAAACCTGTAACAGGTTTCATTCTGTCAACACTATCAACACCAATTTGTAGCAACTGGGCATAAACAAACTCTGAGGAGCTAAATAGCACATTCAGCTAGCTAAAGAACATATTCTTTTAGCTAATGTACAAGTGTAACACGAGGGCACATGAATTCAAACTAAATCCCATTGCTTCCTTAATTCAGCCCTAAAAGCATTAGTGCTATACATATGACAGAGCCATTGTCTTAATAAAAGCTGACATATACCATTATTATTATGCAATCTATTCATGTGAGTGAACAAAAACTGGCTTTTGCCAAAAAAAAAGTAAGCAAAACCTCTTTCTGTCCCTGCCCTCCCATTTCGTCTTTCAAATGTCGAAATGTCAAAGCAAACGTTGCGCTGAGCCCTGCAGGCTTCTAAATGTAGGACTTCGGCCTTTAACCTATGCAGCTGTCCCATCGGTGCGTGCAAGGTTTTCATGGGGGTGTCCCATTTCAAAATGACCCTGGAAACGGAAAGAGCAACAGCAAACCCACTTCATTCCTGTGTACCAGCAATTCAGAGGTAAGCGGAATAACTTCTGCCAGGTTTTTTTGTACATATTTATATTTGTAAGCAGTGTGCCGAGTGCTTGTCTAGCAGTATAGATGTCAGCTATTCATTCTATGCTTACATATGTGCATTTACTGTAGCCTAAGGCAGTTTAAAAGCTGCTCTGACTGGAGAAACCTCATTTAAATAGTGAATTTTACTCAATTCCGACTTTGATGTTTAGGGCACTTAAAAATGAATATCCTACAATGTTTTTACATAATAGTCATCCCCAGAATGTCCCCTACATATCCCAGAGATGTGGCATCAGAAATGTATAATGTATACCCTTATAAAAATGAGTTTTGTACGCCTGGGTAAAGTGACATTTCACATGTAAGTGACCCCCTATTGCTGTATAGCATGGCTTAGATTCAATTTGGATGCTAGGATGTCACAGTATCATTATTAGGCATTATGAATATTACAAAACAAATTTAATGCACCTATTTTAAATAACAAATTTTATATCATCAAAATATATATATATTTTTTTAATAAATCTAATCATTTTGATGAGTCCACATATGAAAAGCGAGCGGCATCCCTTGCCTATCATATTTAAACGCATTCCTTCACAGCCCTAAGAACAGAAACTTAACTTGAAAGTCTGCGCCACTTTTAAAAGACAGTCATTATTATTTAACATCAAAACCCACTCTTATCCTTATTTAAAAAGGCATTAAGAAAATAAATCCCTACTGTCAATCTGTCCTCTGTTTATCAAAAATAATGAAACTATATTTCTAACTTTTAAAACAGCAGTCTGAAATGCAGGATTTTACACCGTGTTTGACTTCAGCTGTTCTCTGTGGCCGGAGTCAGAAATACCCACGTGCTGACACAGCTGCTTGACATGTAAAGGCGTCGAATTCACACACCTTTCAAGTCAGCCTTGCCAGCCAGCACAAATCTGTCATTCTATAATGTGTATTTTGGGTCAGCAACAACCAATTCACTCAGATAATGTAAATGCCTTTTAATACCTAATACAGAAGGATAAATGCTGTGACATTTTGTATCGTAATTTATCTATTGCAAAACACACAATTTCGTTTTTTGAAGCTTTTTTATTCCTATTAAATGTGGATTCTAATTTTATCTTTAACATTGTGGCAATTTGCACACATGTATAGTGTCTTACTCTGTCAATTTAATGATAGCGTGCATCTATTTAGCATATATTATATAATTCATTGCTGGATTCTTTTAAAATGTATTTCATTTTAATAATATTTGGCATAACAGAATGATGACAAAAAAAACATTGAGCTCATTCCAGACATTTTCAAAACGGTGTCATATACTCAGAACACATAATACAGGGCACTTAAGGCTAGCCATTCTTGCACCAAGAGCGCAATCGCTACTTACAAGTACCACTAATGACAAACCACAGACATTTAAACACACTTTTAACCCACAGATCAACACTTAGGACAGAAACAAAAGACAGCCCACAGACTATACTTAAACCAAACCATTTGTAAATACTAGTTGTAAGTCATATTCACTAGATTTGGCTGGCAGAACACCAAGAAAACACGCTCTGCATATCACCACTTATGAATGTTACTAAGTGCACAGACCAGGATCCTTTCTATGTACATATTTAGTTCCTCGGGGTACTAGTCACCAAAGAAGAAATACTTCTTTATACCTAAACCTAGTTAAATATCCCCTCTAGGGGAGCCGGCTAATTATATACAAGTTTAAAAATGGTACATCCAAGAAAGCAACACATTCATAAACTCACCTAGGGGAAAACAAAAAGACCATCACACATTTGCTTACAATTAACTGCTTTGTTCTTCAGCTCTAATGCTTTCACAGAAATGTTCTTTCGCTGTTCTTTTTCAATCAAGGCTTGCTCACGCTCCATTCGTTCACGCACTTCTTTCTCCCACATTCATACACAATCAAACATCTCTTGCCTAGTCTTTCGCTTAAACATACATTGTTCCACATACTCAATCTTTCGTAAATCAAATGACCCATACATAGGCCAATGCAACTCAGGATCCTTACGAGTGTATTTATTCCATAATGCGCTGTACATTATAGAAGAAAGACCATACTTAATATTCATATCCCTATTATGCGTCCCCTCCGGGGCCCGGTTGTGCTTCATCTAGTTTCAAATTCAAATTGGTACCACTACAAAAGCTACATATCCTATGAAGTGTGCTAAAAACAGGCATGCCAAAAATAGTGCAGAATATGCAGTATTATAATCAAAGTAGCACTTAAGGTACCTTTAGTACGATGTGCCGTTCAAATCAATTCAGATAGAGAAAATTCTCCTCATTACCTGCCTATATAGATTGCAATCCATATATAAATCTCATGACAAACCAAGTTGGCCAACACAAATCTCCAAATCCAAAAGCCACAGTAAGCGTTACTAAACTACCTTACCAATCCGAGGCATCAAAACCAACAGCAAGCGCCACAGAAGGACACTTACCAATCACTTGGTGTCCTGGTTCCAACTGCCAAGTTCTAAAATCGACCAAATGGTCACTGCACGGCGAATCAACAGAAGAGATCTCAGCCGAGGACCGGCACCACCTGGATGGTCAGATCAGAAAGAAAGGAAAAACGCCGTGGTTGCCAAGACTCAGGTCTCATTGGGCAGCGATCGCATCCACAGCGAGATTCCAATCCTTCGTCGTGACCAATCCTTTGGGCATCCGAGTCACCGATGAGCCCCAGTAGTTGGGCGCCGTTCACTATCAGGGGATGTGGGTTGCTTGCTGTATCAAGCAGGAGATGCGGGAGTAGTTGGATTGAAGAAGCCCAAGAAAGTTCCATCAGAACTGGAAACCATGCTTGCGCTCTCCAGTCCAGGGTGATCACCACCAGCTCCGCCTTCTGCCGGCAGACCCTTCTCTCATTATCTATCCCCTACGAACCACTGGATCCCTCCACGCCTGGACTATCCCTTAATTCAGCAAAATAAAGAGAAACACTTACCGTACTGGTGTCTCTGCATCCTATACTCCTGAAAGAGAAGAGGGGGGGGGGGGAACTGATAGTGGTGTCAGGAGTGGGATATCGTCATTAAGCCATTATGACCCAACCCGTCACCATGGAGGAGATGATTGCACAGTTAGCCGAGGGACAGAGACACCTACAGTTAGTCCTGGAAAGTCAGACGCAGACAGCCCAGAAAGAGAGAGAGGCCTTTCAGTCCGCTCTGAAGGAACAGGCGACCCTACTAGTTACAAATCAACAAGTCCAGGACACAGCTATATTACGGTTAACCGGTGCCTTAACAACAGCTCGGGTTCATCCTAATGTCCCC
This sequence comes from Triturus cristatus, assembly GCF_964204655.1. Lineage (NCBI taxonomy): Eukaryota > Metazoa > Chordata > Amphibia > Caudata > Salamandridae > Triturus > Triturus cristatus. The sequence goes on from NC_140587.1 coordinate 42,658,833, forward strand.
AGCTCGGTACTGCAAAAATATCAGAAAGGGGAGGACCCCAATTATTTTTTTATAAACTTTGAGAGGGTGGCCACGACCGCTAGCTGGCCTCCCGAGCAATGGGGACAATATATAGCTCCCCTCCTTTCCGGCGAACTTCAAACCGCCTACCAGGCTGCCAACCCTGCTGGTCACATGCCCTATCCGGAATTAAAAAAAATATTCTTGAAAGGTTGGGATATGATACGGAATACTATAGGGCTACATTTCGCAAGGAAAAGTGGGTGGTAGGCGACTATCCCAGGGCATTATACTACCGGATTAGGGATTTGGGGGACAGATGGTTACAACCTAATGCCTCCACTATGGACAAGGTCACAGAAAAGATCTATTTAGAGCAGTACCTAGATGCCCTCCCTACCAATACTAGAGCCTGGTTGAAACAAAATCCCCATTTAACTGTTCAAACAGCAGTGGACTTAGCCTGTGCCTACCACCGGTCCCCAGACTTTAAGGCACAACCGTAAAAACACCACCACCCCTCACTCTTAGAGCGTCCCCCAAAACGTTTGAAGGCACGACTCCTAGCCTAGGAAGGGGACTGATGAAGCCACCTACGCAACCCTTCCCTTCAACCTCTGGGCCCCAGTGTTTTAAATGCATGGAGTGGGGACATATAGCCAGGAACTGTCCCGAAAAAAAAGAAACGGTAGAACCCATGGAGGTTGGGGTGACTCGGGGAAGGGTGCTAGCTACGGGAGGGACGGAGTCCCGATACAGGAAGACCATCCGCCTTAATGGCCGGCCTATTGACGCCCTATTAGATACGGGATTTCATCATACAGTGATATCCCGGGATCTTGTCCCCCTCAACCATGTCCAAACGGAAGCCCACATACAGGTATCTTGTGTCCATGGTGACGTACGCTGGTACCCCGTAGCTAATGTCCTTATGGAAATAAATGGAGAAACCCAGGTGCGACAGGTCGGCGTAGTCCCAGCTCTCCCAGAAAGAGTTATTATAGGAACAGACCTCCCTCAGTTTGATGAATATGTGGCTGGCGTGTACAAAAAGACCCCTGAAACCGAATGGCTACAAGAGGCACCCTTCGTGGCCTCTGAGTTTCCACAAAAGAAACCCAAGATTCTAAAGTCCCGGTCAGAGAAAATAAAGGACCGGATAGCTTATGCAAAGTCCCTATGTCCCCCTGTTACTTGTTTTCTTTCCTCCCCAGAAGAAGGCGACTGGCCGGCCCGTAGCTTCAGGACCGCCCAACGAGACGACAACAGTCTGACCTATGCATGGAAGCAGGCATACAACGAAGACCCCAACAAGGTAGGACCCTATTTCCTAATTAAGAGGGGGCTCCTTTATAGAATCAGTGGGTCCTCTACTTCAAGGAGGGAACAACTTCTAGGTCCCCTGGCGTTCAGGGATCAAGCGTTATACATAGCCCATTGTCAGGCCGGGGGTGGGCATTTTGGAGAAGAACAAACGTTGCGTTACTTACTAGAAAGGTTTTACTGGACTGGGATCTATAGGGAAGTTGCCAGGTTCTGTGCTTCTTGTATCAAATGTCAGTTGATTAACCCGTCTACAGACAAAAAGGTCCCATTAAGACCCTTACCTATAATCGATATCCCATTCAAACGGGTAGGCATGGACCTGGTAGGTCCCCTTTGTCCCTCATCCCGAGGTCATCGACATATACTTGTCCTGGTCGACTACGCCACTCGATATACTGAAGCGATACCCCTTTCAAGCATGACTACACTGGTGGTCGCTCAAGCCATGGTTACATTCTTTTCACGGGTTGGTTTTCCCTCAGAAACCCTAACCGATCAAGGGACCCCGTTCATGTCCCGGTTGATGAAGGAAGTCTGTACTTTATTGAATATCCACCATCTGCGTACCGACGTTTACCATCCCCAGACGGACGGCCTGGTAGAACGGTATAACCGAACCATAAAAACGATACTTAGGAAGTGTATCATAGGTTCAGGGAAGGACTGGGATCGAAAGCTACCCCTCGTCCTATTCGCTATACGTACGCACGAACAATCATCAACCGGGTTCGGTCCCTTTGAGCTTGTATTCGGTCGCAAGCCTTGCACCCTCCTAGATATGACAGTGGAACAATGGACTGAGGAAGAGGATGAGGGAAGACCTTTGTTGAAATACTCCACTACCTTAAAGGAGAATCTTATGAGTCTCTGGGAGGAGGTACACCAACACCTTGAGGAAGCCCAACAAAAACAAAAGAAACAATATGACAAGGGTGCCCAGACCCGTCAGTTGGCCGTCGGGGATAAGGTTCTTATACTAATGCCAACCTCCGAAAAAAAACTGTTAGCGACCTGGCAAGGCCCCTATACCGTAGTCAGCCAGGTAACCCCCGTCACCTATAGAATAGCCATACCTGGAACTAGAACCCAGGAACAGGTCTACCATATCAATTTACTAAAGAAGTGGGTGGATCCGCCCTCTCAAGTCAGGAACCCCGTAGCGTCGGTAAACAATATTACCTTTACGAAGACCCTAGAAATCCCCGACCAACCCTTAAAAGCATCACACCTAGAATTCCCCAATATTGGGGAAACGCTTAACCATAAAGAACGAACCCAACTATATCGTTTACTGAAGGGATTTCCGAGTGTTTATTCCAGCGTCCCTGGAAGAACCACTCTAGTATACCATGACATAAAAACTGAGGCAGGGACAGTGATAAAACTAAAACCGTACCGCATACCTGCCGCAAGGCGACAGACTGTGGAACAAGAGATAGAGTCAATGTTACAGGCTGACATCATAGAGCCCTCACAGAGTGACTGGTGTTCCCCGGTAGTACTGGTACCCAAACCGGACGGCAGTCTCCGGTTTTGTATTGACTTCTGTCAGTTAAATGCGCCCTCTAAATTCGACAGCTACCCGATGCTGAGAGTTGATGAACTGGTAGAGAGGCTCGGAGGGGCCCGCGAAATGTCCACTATAGATCTAACAAAGGGCAGATCCCTCTCCATCCTGCTGCTAGAGAGAAAACAGCTTTCTCCACACCTTCCGGCTTGTACCACTTTAAGGTCATGCCCTTTGGGCTACACGGAGCCCCCGCAACATTTCAGAGATTAATGGACATTGTTCTACGGGCTCACCAACAATACGCAGTAGCTTACCTAGATGATGTTGTGGTATATAGTCCTGATTGGGAGACACACTTAGAACACCTCCAACGCCTCTTCTCCTCCCTCCAGCAGGCAGGTCTAACACTCAACCCTAAAAAAACCACCCTGGGAACCAACCATATAGAATACCTGGGGTATTCCATTCAAGAAGGGACACTGCGACCACAACGCATCAAGTTAGAAGCAATACAGAACATACCCCAACCAGCCACTAAAAAGGATATACGGGCCTTCCTTGGCTTGGTAGACTACTACCGACGCTTTATCCCTAATTTCTCCGCCATAGCCTCTCCTCTAACTGACTTATTGGCACAACGGTATCCCAATAATAAGCTAGAATAGAAGGACCCCCAAGAACATAGCTTTCAAACCCTGAAAACCCTGTTGTGCCAGGCCCCAGTACTGATGTGTCCTGATTATGAAAAGCCCTTCGTCCTACAAACGGACGCTTCGGATCGTGGATTCGGGGCGATCCTTTCCCAACCTGACCAGGAAAACCAACTGAGACCTATACTATTTCTTAGTCGTAAACTATTCTAACGTGAAACCCATTACTCAACAATGGAAAAGGAATGCCTGGCAATTAAATGGGCTATGGGGGCTCTGCAATACTACTTATTGGGTCGAACCTGTTTTCTGATTACTGATCATGCCCCTCTTACTTGGCTTGCTACACACAAAGACACTAATCCCAAAATACTCCGGTGGTTCCTATCCTTACAACCTTTTTCCTTTCAGACCATCCATGCCCCAGGCCGGGCTCAGGCAAATGTGGACTTTCTTTCGCGGTATCCATCAGACACATGGCCCAAACGTCCATGCCTAGAGGGAGAGCAATGTAGTCCGACGCTCGTCGCGAGCGGGACTTTCAAGATGGCGCCCGCGACTAGTCCGCCAGAAAAAGCCGTAGGCGGTCTAGTCTTCGCAGCGCCCAGCGGGTCAGGCAAGGCAGCGGAACCACAAAGGGGGAAGCCAGAGAGCAGCGCGTCGTTCCCCAGCGCCCCGGAGACCCACAGAGCCGGAGCAACAGAGGAAACCACAGCAACGAAGGAGACCCCCAGGAAGACGGAGGAGCCTTGGATCGATCCTCCCAGCGGCAACGCTCCTGAGTCCAGCCGACCCGATGGAGAGCAGGAAGAGGGCGGCCAGACTCCGACAGCCACGACCCCGGAGGGCCGTGGCTGGAGGCAAGTACCCTTGTTCACTTACCTCACGGTGGGTTGGTGGAGGGCAGGTTTTTAAACAGTCCCTGACCCAGTATACCACGCCCATCCCTTTCTACGCTTCCTTCCTCTTCCTTTCCTCTACACAACACCTTCCCCCTTTTACCTGTACACGCCTTGAGGGTGTAGGTGATGGTATAGACAGTAGCCCGTACCTTGGTTACTGATCCTGTTGTCCCTTTTTGTTCTCCTGAGGGTTCCAGCCATTTATAACCATCATTGACGACGGAGGGGAGCCGACTACCAGCTACCACCACTCCCTCCCTGCCCAGGAAGACGGACAGAACGTCCTTCCCTGAGACATAAAGACTGAATCAGCATACAAAGACCTCCCTTCTCCCGTTCTCTATCCCCTACGAACCACTGGATCCCTCCACGCCTGGACTATCCCTTAATTCAGCAAAATAAAGAGAAACACTTACCGTACTGGTGTCTCTGCATCCTATACTCCTGAAAGAGAAGAGGGGGGGTGGGAACTGACACATATACTCTTAAGTGGGATGTATGTCGTTACAACGCACACTTTTACAACGCATGCACTTACAACGCATTTTTTACAACGCAAAATCCATTACAACGCATTGCATTACAACGCATGACACTACAACGCATTTCTAAAAACTACCTTTACAACGCATTCCATTACAACGCCTACTACCTTTACAACGCATACCATTACAACGCATAATATTAAATTGCATTTAAGGTAAGTATTAGATAGTATAGGGGTAAAATTTACTATTCTAACTCCAGGGGGTGGAACAGTAGGGTAAGTGTTGGATAGTATAGGGGTAAAAATTACTATTCTAACTCCAGGGGGTGCAACAGTAGGGTAAGTGTTGGATAGTATAGGGGTAAAAATTACTATTCTAACTCCAGGGGGTGCAACAGTAGGGTAAGTGTTGGATAGTATAGGGGTAAAAATTACTATTCTAACTCCAGGGGGTGCAACAGTAGGGTAAGTGTTGGATAGTATAGGGGTAAAAATTACTATTCTAACTCCAGGGGGTGCAACAGTAGGGTAAGTGTTGGATAGTATAGGGGTAAAAATTACTATTCTAACTCCAGGGGGTGCAACAGTAGGGTAAGTGTTGGATAGTATAGGGGTAAAAATTGCTATTCTAACTCCAGGGGGTGCAACAGTAGGGTAAGTGTTGGATAGTATAGGGGTAAAAATTACTATTCTAACTCCAGGGGGTGCAACAGTAGGGTAAGTGTTGGATAGTATAGGGGTAAAAATTACTATTCTAACTCCAGGGGGTGCAACAGTAGGGTAAGTGTTGGATAGTGTAGTGTAATATTATGCGTTGTAATGGTATGCGTTGTAAAGGTAGTATGCGTTGTAATGGAATGCGTTGTAAAGGTAGTTTTTAAAAATGCGTTGTAGTGTCATGCGTTGTAATGGAATGCGTTGTAATGGATTTTGCATTGTAAAAAATGCGTTGTAAGTGTAGTGCGTTGTAAAAGTTGCGTTGTAAAGGTTGTTTCCCCTTAAGTGCATTATAACCTCGCGGTTAATGCTAACTTTGGAATGGCTGCATCAAAACATGTTGTGTTTGGTGTCAAACGCTTTGGAATCCTACCCCCACACCAGTAACTGGTGTTGGAGTATGATCCGACCCTTCTAGAGGGGTAGACATGTACCTACTGTGTAAACGCGGTAGAATGCTGAAGAGCCCTGGCCTCACAAAATGGATGCCACTAGTCACAGACACTGGGCTGCCCTCCTGCTGATGACCGAAACTCGCAGTGGAGGAGGCCCAACAATAGGTAACCTGTCACAGGGAGGTGTGACCACCTCCCAGACAGGGTTTAGTGTATTGGGGCTGGGTCATAGCACTCCTAGAGTGCTATGAAGTCCTGCACTGGGGGCGCAGTAGGCTCCTCTGTGCATACACCATTTCAAACCGGCTCAGGGCTACCTGTCCCTGCTCTGGCACGAAACTGGACAAAGGGAAGTGGGTGTAGCCACCCACTCCCCTGACCCTCCCATAGGTGGGGTCATAGAGCTAGTCCCTCCCCTCCTTTCAGTATAAGTTAGGGAACCTTTGCAAACTAGATACCCCTGGACGACGCTCTGAAGACGAATCCTGGACCTTCGACGTTCCATTACCTCTGGAAGATGGAAGAATCTCCCTTGGAGTGAAGGAGTGACTCCCCTGCTTGGCAGGCACCCAATCTTGCAATCAATGGTCGCAAACGTTCCCGCTCCCGCCGGAGTCCGAAGTCCCTGCAGCCCAGGATGAGGATTTCCTGACTTCTCCAAGGCCATCATGAGTCCCCAGCGACGCTGAGGAAAGTGGACCCCACGAGTGACGAGGAACCGCAATCCCTGGGTAACATGCACTATTTTCAAGTGCAACCCCTTCACGACGTTCTATGAACTTGTGCATTGGACCACATGTGTTCCAACCCTCCAGCAGGAATCTCTCCAAAGATCAGAGGCCTATCCCATCCCGAGTGACCGTGGGCCCCTGTTGAGTGAATCCTCCCGAAGCGTCTTTGCGATCCCTTGCCGGTTGGCTTGTGAGTCTCCAGAAGACTTTTTTACAGTTCCAAAGGGCCCCTCTGGTTGCTCCAGACCTGCCCTGACTTACCCTCACTGGATGAGTCCCTCAGACCTTGCTGGTCTGCACCGCTGTCTTTTTATCCTTTCCATGAGACTTGCTGTTACCAAGGCTTGTTGGCTCCGATCTGGTCACCAACACCGCAGTAAGCTGCAGACTTTGTGGGACACGCAGAATCCAGCTCCTGGTTGTCGTTGACACCTCCTGGACCTCGTGGCTGAAGAGTCAAGACACCCGTGGATCACCTGAAATCACCCGACGACTGTGGGCATCCATCTTCCTTGCCCCGGGTCACTGCCAAGTGACTTTGAACACTGTCCCCTCTGCTTTCAGGTCTTCCTTCTTGTGAATCCAGCCTTGGATTCCACTGGACCCTTCTCCTGTCTTCACAAGTAACAAGTCTACTTTGGCTCCCATTGAAAATGACGTCGCAACCCGACACCTCACCCAGGGAAGCCGGGTGCATAGGTGTCTTTTTGTAACTCCAGCACTACAGTGCTTCCGTGGGTGTTGGCTCTAGAACTACTTACCCTGTAAGTGATTTGCTTGTAGACTCTCCCGAAGTATCCTTAAACTCTAAATTTCCAATCGCGACTTTCTCCATTGAAGTCAATAGGGATTCGTGGCTGTGTTCTCACACTGCATGCGTCTCCCGTGCGTCCTTTACTTACCTGCCTTGAGTGGTTTCGTGAGGCCCCAGCGCTTCTGAAGGCCCTAGGCCTTGTCCCCTCGCAAGTCGTTATCTCTAAGTCTCTTTTTTAGTATATGGTCTGGTACGCCCCTAGGGCCCCAGCCATATTTGTGCTTAACTTATTGTGAAATGTTGATTTGTGCATTAGTTCCTGACTTCTAATCTCATAAAGAGATTAGCAGAGAATTGGTAGTAATAAATACATATATATTTGTTATATATACCTGTGTGGTGTCCTTTCATTTAGTAATTCAAGAGATTATAAGGTAAAACAAGCTGCTTTACATTCCTCTAAAGACTTAGCCTGAAGGCTGCTCTCCACAGCTACCACTAGGATAGCTTTCTTTAAAAGGTTGTCTTAAACCTATCTACCATAAGAGTCGAATTGTACTGCTGCAAGGTGTCCACTTTAACTAGTTAACAGCATATACCAGGCCAACTTCTCACATTGGTGGGCAGCGTGTGGGATTCCAGCTTGCCATTGTATTACCAGAAAATCTCCATTTGAATTACTAACTGAAAACCACTATAGGTACTCAAGGTACAGATAAAATCAAGCTTAGTATCAATAAGTTCTACCGAACTTAGAGCTGTGTGTCAAGGGATGGCACACCCGTTCTACAGCTCAAGCTAGTGTCAGTAGGTCACAAACTAGTGTAGGTAGTACAACACTGCACAACACTAGAATGTCCTTAAGGGTTGGAACCAGTGGTTTCACCCAGCCTCAGTATAAGGACATGACTTTCTCTGACTTGAAAGCCATGTGTGCTGCAAGGCACCTGAAGCTAGAACAGAGTCCCTCCACACTTCACCTGATAGATCTGCTGATAGCAGATGATCTTAGATTAGCTCTAGGAGCTAATGGGTCTGAATCAGGGGGTGGGTCAACTATAGTGTCTGGGTCAGATGACGAAAATCAAGATGACCAGGACTCTGTGGTTGAAGGACCAGGTCCACAAGGGTCTGAAAAGGACAGAGGAATTCTCCCCAAGAGAACTGACAGAGTGGAGGAAAGGCCTAGGTCCCTTTCTAGGGAGTCTGACCACTCCTATCACTCTGCAGAGAATCTGTCCACCAGAGGAGCTCCTACTTCCCTAGAAGGGAGACCTGACAGAATGTACAAACTGCTGCCGTATGAGGAAGCAAGATTTGTCCTCAAAACCAAGCAGTTGGCATTAGATGGAGAAGCCTTTGAGCTCCAGAGAGCTTCTAGAAGAGAGGGGTTAGAACCCCCTGGTGGCAGCAACAGTGTCCCTAGAGGCAGAGAATATATTCCAGACCATAGGAACCTGAGCAAGGTTGTTCCTCCCTACCAGAGTGGGGATGATATCCACAAGTGGATAACTTTTCAGATAAAGGTAGAGACAAGCTCATCACTGTTAGAGAAGAGGATGCTGATGGCTATGAAGTCCTGAAGAGTGCACTGATAGATGCGTTTGGCTTAACCACTGAGCAGTACAGGTTGCAGTTCAGAGACACCCAGAAGGCACAGACTCAGGACTGGACTGACTTTGCAGATTGTGCAACCAAGGCTCTGGAGGGTTGGCTGGTTGGCAGTAGGGTTACTGATTTCAATGGATTGTATAATCTAATGATGAGAGAACAGATCATTAATAATTGCCAGAACCAGTTGTTGCATCAATTCCTGGTGTACTCTGATCTGACCTCTCCCCAAGAATTGGGAAAGAAGGCAGACAAATGTGTCAGAACCAGGGTGAGGCAAAAAACCCAGAACCAAGGGGGTGACACCAAGAAGCAGGATTCTAAGGGCTCTGAGAAAGGTGGGGATAAGTCAAACGACCAGAAGTCTTCACAAGGGCCCCAAAAATCTGCATCTGGTGGGGATTCACAGTCCAACCAGGGAAAAGGCCAAAGGAAGCCCTGGTGCAAATTCTGTAAACAGAAAGGGCACTCGACTTCTGATTGTAACAAGTCCAAAGACCAAACCACCACCACTGCTGCCCCTAAGGCAACTGTCCCCCCTAGTTCAGCTACTGGTGGAGGTGGTACTCAGAATAAGGGTGTAGTAGGGTTGACCCTGGGTTCTGAAGTGGACTCTGGCCTAGTCAGAGTACCCACTCAGGCATTGCTGATTTGTGATGGAGACATTGATATGTCCTTCCTAGTGAGCCCCAGTAATCTGGGCAAATACAAACAGCAGCCTGTAATAAATGGCAAACAGGCTTTGCCATTTAGGGACACAGGTGCTAGTGTCACCATGGTGGCAGAGGATCTTGTGGACCCTGGACAGATCATCCCGGGCGAAATGTACCAGGTGACCAATGCAAGCAATGTTAGGACCAACCATAGTCTGGCAGTTGTGAATTTCTCCTGGGGAGGGGTAACTGGCCTCAAGGAGGTTGTAGTCAGTGCAGACCTCCCTGTAGAATGTCTATTGGGCAATGATCTTGAGACTTCAACCTGGTCTGAAGTAGAATTATGGACTCATGCTGAGATGTTGGGCATCCCTGCAGAGGTATTTGCTGTGACCAGGTCACAGGCCAAAATGCATAACACTGAACCAGCTCTGGATCCTGGAACCATGGCCCAGGTGCTTCGCAAGAAGAGGAGCAGTAGGGTTAAGGCCGTGCCTTCCCCTCTGTCTCAGATCACAGATTCACCTCTTGAGGGAGGAGAAGCAGATCCTGAAGAAGGAACTGCCCCAGAGGGACTTGAGTCTGATCAGGTTGAGTTCTTGGGTGCAGGGGGCCCTTCTAGGGAAGATTTGAGTAAGGAGCAACAGTGCTGCCCTTATCTTGAGCCCCTCAGACAGCAGGCTGCTGCTGAGGCTGCTGGGAGTGCTAGTTGGTCCCATAAAGTGTATTGGGATGAGGGACTCCTATATTCCGAGGGTAGAGATCTAACCCCTGGAGCCACCAGGAGGTTGGTAATACCTCAGAAGTTTAGGGGGTTCCTCTTGACCCTAGCACATGATATCCCTTTGGCAGGTCATTTGGGCCAAAACAAGACCTGGGATAGGCTTGTTCCACATTTTCATTGGCCACACATGTCAGAAGACACAAAGGAGTTTTGTCGCTCCTGTGTCACTTGTCAAGCCAGTGGCAAGTGAGGAGGCACAACAAAGGATCCCCTCATACCACTACCTGTGGTGGGGGTACCCTTTGAAAGGGTAGGGACTTACATTGTTGGCCCCCTTGACCCTCAAACTGCATCTGGGAACAGATTTATATTGGTGGTAGTGGATCATGCCACCAGGTACCCAGAGGCAATTCCCCTGAGGACCACCACAGCCCCAGTGGTGGCAAGAGCCTCATTGGAGTGTTCTCCAAAGTGGGTTTCCCAAAGGAGGTCATCTCTGACAGGACACAAACTTCATGTCAGGATATCTGAAAGCAATGTGGAAGGAGTGTGGTGTAACTTACACATTCACCACCACCTATCACCCACAATGCAATGGGTTGGTTGAACGTTTCAACAAAACCCTTAAGGGAATGATTAAAGGACTCCCAGAGAAGCTTAGGTGGAAATGGGACCTTTTTCTTCCCTGCCTTTTGTTTGCATACAGAGAGGTTCCACAGAAGGGGGTTGGTTACAGCCCATTTGAGCTTCTGTTTGGACACCCTGTAAGAGGTCCATTATATTTGGTAAAAGAGGGATGGAAGTTACCTCTCAAACACCCCAAACAGGATATGATGGACTATGTACTTGGTCTCCGCTCCAGGATGGCCGAATACATGAAGAAGGCAACCAAAAACCTGGAGGCCAGCCAAGAATTACAAAAAACTTGGCTTGACCAAAAGGCTGTGCTGACTGTGTACCAGCCAACCAGGGTGTTGGAGCCTGTGGCCCCAGCAGCCCTCCAAGACAAATGGAGTGGCCCCCATACCATTGTTGAGCAAAAGGGAGATGTCACCTATCTGGTGAATCTTGGGACTCCCAGGAGCCCCCAGAGGGTGCTCCATGTCAACAGATTGAAACCATATGTTGACAGGGCTGACATGGGCTTGCTCATGGCAACTGATGAGGAACAGGAGGAGGAGAGTGACCCTCTCCCTGACCTGCTCTCACAGAACCCTGATGATGGGTCAATAGATGGTGTTGCTTTGGCAAGCAGCCTCACTGACCATCAACAAACTGAATGCAGACAAGTTCTGCAACAGTACAGACATATGTTTAGCCTGACCCCAAGTCAGACTACCTGGTGCACAAATGAGGTGGACACTGGAGACAGTCTGCCTGTCAAGAGTAAAATCTACAGGCAACCTGACCATGTCAGGGACTGCATCAGGACTGAAGTCCAGAAAATGTTGGAGTTAGGTGTGATTGAGCCTTCAGCTAGCCCTTGGGCTAGCCTAGTAGTACTAGTACCCAAGCCTCATACCCAGGGTGGTAAGAAAGAAATGAGGTTTTGCGTAGACTACAGAGGCCTCAATGCAGTCACCAGGACTGATGCCTATCCCATACCAAGGGCAGATGAGCTGATTAATACTTTGGCCTCAGCCAAGTATCTTAGTACATTTGACCTAACAGCTGGCTACTGGCAGATCAGGTTAGCTGATGATGCAAAAGTTAAAACAGCATTTTCGACCCCTAGTGGGCACTACCACTTTGTGGTGATGCCCTTTAGATTGAAAAATGCACCTGCTACTTTTCAAAGGTTGGTGAACAAAGTTCTGGCAGGGATAGAAACTTATTGCTCAGCTTATCCAGATGATATTGCTGTCTTTAGTTCCTCGTGGCAGGATCACCTGGTCCACCTCAGAAATGTTTTGGAGGCCCTGCAGAAAGCAGGCCTCACTATCAAGGCCACTAAGTGCCAGATAGCGCAGAGTCAGGTTGTGTACCTGGGCCACCTTGTAGGTGGGGGCCAGGTTCAGCCTTTACAGAGAAAAATTCAAACCATAATGAAATGGGTTGCTCCAACCACCCAGACACAGGTGAGAGCCTTCTTAGGCCTGACTGGGCACTATAGGAGGTTTGTAAAGGTGTATGGATCTATAGTGACCCCCTTGAATGATCTTACCTCAAAGAAAATGCCAAAAAAGGTTCAGTGGACAGCTAGCTGTCAGAAGGCATTTGAAGACCTAAAGCAGGCCATGTGCTCTGCCCCCATCTTACAGAGTCCAGACTACACCAAAAAGTTCATTGTCCAAACAGATGCTTCTGAGCTGGGTGTGGGGGCTGTACTGTCTCAACTGAATGATGAAGGTCAAGACCAGCCAGTAGCTTTTATTAGCAGAAGGCTGACCCCTAGAGAGAAACGTTGGTCAGCTATAGAGAGGGAGGCCTTTTCTGTGGTGTGGGCCCTGAAGAAGCTGAGGCCATACTTGTTTGGCACTCACTTCATAGTTCAGACTGACCACAAGCCGCTCCTATGGCTTAAATAGATGACAGGTAAAAATCCAAAACTTTTAAGGTAGTCCATTTCCCTACAGGGGATGGACTATACAGTGGAACATAGACCTGGGACCCAACATGCCAATGCAGATGGACTCTCAAGGTGTTTCCAATTAGAACACGAAGACTCAACTGGTCAAGGTTAGTTTAGTGTCCCTGCGTTTGGAGGTGGGGGGGTTGTATAGGAGAGTAGGATCTGCCTCTAATGTTGCCCCCACTTTTTTTTCTGATGTTTACACTGGTTTCTGGCTATAGTCTGGCTGGGACCCTGCTACTCAGGGCCCCAGCCTCTCTGTTCTCTCTAAACAACTTGGAGTGCATATTAGGTGCACTAGTGATTGGATACTGTGTTACCTTATGAGCCCCTAGCATATGGTACCTTAGGTACCAAGGGCATAGGTACTTCACAGGCCTACCAGGGGCTGAAGCATGTATTATGCCACCCCTGGGAAGCAGACTAAATCTGACACCGCAGACCTGCTACTGCAGCCTGGGTGAGGTGGTGCTAGCACCCCTCACTGAGATATAGGTTCACTATATCTCTCCCTGCACACACATTTAAACCTATCAGTCACCCCTAAGGCAGGCCCTATCAATCCTGAGGGCAGGGTGCTTGGTTTCCATGTGAGGGGGTGCCTCTGCCTGAGCAGGGCCCCTCTGCAGCTCTCAGAGTCTATTCTCTGGGGCTGTTTGTGAATGTGGTCAAACCATATACTCTTAAGTGCATTATAACCTCGCGGTTAATGCTAACTTTGGAATGGCTGCATCAAAACATGTTGTGTTTGGTGTCAAACGCTTTGGAATCATACCCCCACACCAGTAACTGGTGTGGGAGTATGATCCTGTGGAAATGTGGATTTTCCTGATCAGTTATGTCCCCTATCTTGGACCCCAACGGTTCTATGTGCATGTCACAAGTACATGTATGTTCCCTCTGTTCCAGTTTCCAAAACGCAAACATATGTGCGTCCACCGTCAACATGTTCTCTGTCAGATCCGCCATCAATGGGCTGGATATTCGATTCCTAAGTATGAAAGGCCACCGACTTTATATGGCTAAGTTACTCCATTTTTACAGTTCAGGCAAGTAGGCCCGATTCTGTCCTCAAAGCCTTTCCCTGCTCTCTGTCTCTGACAGCTTCAGCTTGAGCTCGCATCTGTATCCATGAACTTTGTCCTACTCCCTGTGCAGCTAACGGTGCCTGCCTCGGCCAGTTTCGCCTGCCTGCCAAGAAGCTGTATTTCACCTTCGGATTATCTACTTTGCTCTTCAGCCGATGCATTCCTGTCTAGTGATTTAGGTAAACATCTCCTTTAGCTCACAAGCAAAGGACTCGGCCTTTCCGCCCTCCTGCAAGTAATTCATAGCCCTGTTGCCATGGAAAGTTTTCTGCCCCTCGCATCTCATATAGGCACTTAGACGCTTGTACACGCACACACAGTTAGTATAGAATAGATTCTGTCCGAGAGTCCTTCCTTGTGGATAACATAGTTCTCTAAACATAGGATGTTAGATATGATTTGGGATTAGGTTGACTTGACCCCCAGACTTCTCGTCTCCACATGTAGAGCTAAATGTCAAGTCCCCTTCACCCCCTAGTTGCACGTCAATCACACGTCATGCTGCTGCGCGCGCATCTATGTTAAGTATTATCTTATAGATCCACCTATGTATGATAATCAGAGCCAATCATGTTTCTTTTTGCTCCTTATTACGCCTAGTTTCGATTACGTATTACTATGTCATTTCTCTTATCAATTGTTACGCCTTTTGCATTCATTTCATTGTAATGTATGACCTATAAAAGTTACTTCTTGTCAATAAAGTATTGTACTTCACTTCCTGAACCCTCGTGGTGACGGAACCTGAAGGCCGCCACTCGAGTCGGCCATTTTGGAATAAAGCCCATTCAGAAAATCTCTTATACCACGGATTCTGCCTCTTGTTATTCTGAGCTATTTTACTTTATTTTAGATTCCGTATGAAATTCAGTCTAGGTAAAAAGAATATTTACCACATAATGGCGCCCGAATAGGGACACTTTCTCATCTCACGCGCCGGCGGTGCGTTGCAGGCCCGGTCTCCTGCCACAGCTGGACGGACCATAAACGCGTACCAGCAGGATTTCCTGTAGCTCCCTCCGGTCAAGCGGGGGCGACTGAGGCTGCGATCAACCCAGACGAGGCGGTGAGAAGTGCGAAGTATCCCGACCAGAGCCTAGCTGAGAGAGCAAGATCCGAGGTATACAGAGGCCCACCAGGTTTTCGTAATCCCGATGTCCAGAGGGTCCGCTGTCCGCAGTCATCGAGTCCCGTCCATTCTCTGAGGCCTTCCGTTTCAAGGAGCTACTCGGTGAGTACCATCGCCGGGGAGGCGTGTTGACGCGCACATAGGTTGTGCCGGTCAAGACGGATTTGGGTACACAAATCCGGTCTGCACTGTTTAGCAGTGTATATGTACTGTTTAGCAGTATATCAAGTATTCCGAAGTATTCAGTTATTGTCAAGAATTCAGCTTGGTGATTAGTTATGCAGACTGTCATCATTGTCGGTCATTTTTAAAATGTTTAATGTTTAATGTTTAAAGTGTTCAAATGTCTTGCATATTGTGGTATGAATGATTGTTCATTGTTCACTGTTCATTATTGTGTTTTTTCGTATTAAGTGAGTTCAAGAGTAAGTATCAGATCAGTTGTCAAGATGCCGCTCTTCTCGAAGTTAAGACAGATTACTACCAGAAAAGGGGTGCTTGAAGAAGCAGTTCCTATTCCTCCTAGGGACACTCCAGGGCATTTTATGTATCACAAGCATGGCTTAGATGCCATATTATTTCTTGATTTATGGGTAGATTATACCAAGGGATTGCCGGAAAGTCAAAGGTGGCCCGCAGCGGGAACCTGGGATGCAGAGTGCATCATGAAAGTGGAGGAAGAGTTATGGAAAAGAAAGGTCAGACAGTCACAGAAAGATGCTGTTGAGTTATGGCGTAAAGAATCTCATAGACGTACAGAAAAAGCACGTAGACAAGAAGAGAGGAGTAAAGAAAGTTCAAAGGAAGTTCAAGAAAATCTATTAATTGAGGAAGGTATCCGAGTGAATTCAGAACAAGTAGATAGACAAAGAAATGCTCTTATGAATGGTATGTATCCCCTCCTAGCCGAAGGACTACCTAAGGCTGTTCCAGAGATGCCAAAAGACTTGCCACCCCCATTATTTCCAATTAAGGTACATCCAAAAAGGCATCCCAGAACCGCAGAAGATGTTTTTCTTTCCTCATATCTAGATGACGCAGCTCCCGAGTATGCTAACCCCGCACCACATAGACCGTCTGGCGGAGGGGTTCAACGTCAGGATCAGGTATCTGTCCCCGTGCAACAGCAAGTCCCGACACAAGCTCCGGCAAGCACATCTGTTTCTGCATCTGTCCCCGCAATCGATTCTACAGTGGTATCGACACCTATAGTTGCTGTGTCACGTTCGACGAATCCATTCACACCCGACGCCCCTGAAGGGGCCACGGGAGGTGCTAGCAATACTTTTACGCCACCTAGAATAAATAAACTTGTTTTTCAAGAATCAGCGCATTCACGTACACCCAAATTCGTAAGTGAACGTACGCTTAAGGAACTCCTTATAGATTGTAGATATGACCCGGTGGTCGGTAAAGAGGACGAAATGGTCCTGGCATCATTACGTATCAGACGAGCCGCAGAGTATTTAGCGAGGTTACCAGGAATGACTACGCATCTAGATAAAATATATCATTTTGTCCAAACAGGGCGAGACCCAGAATGTATTAACAGAGCTATGGAATTCCAGAAAGTAGAGATACAGGGGGAACTGTTACGTTTCCTCATAAACTGTGTGATCAGAAATCAAGACCGTCCGGGGGTAGACCCGAATGCAATGCTTATTCTTACAAGATGGAGCCAGAATATATCAGAAGGGAGACACGATAAGAAAAACTGTATAATAGCCATGTGCCGAAAAATCCGTAGAGAAATAGAACGTATTCATGAAGAAAGATTGGAAACAGACGAGTTCGAGCAAGATGAAGTGTCCGAATCAGGGAATTCCGCAAGACAGTCAGAGACCATAGCCTACGTAGGCAGAGGAAGATCCTGTGATAATACTAGATGCTTTTCTGATCCCATACACTCTGTATGTCCAAATAATAGCAGAACGTATCCGACGCCTGTAATAAATCTGAAGTCTCCTGAACATTTGTTTCAAGCCGCAGATAAAATACTACGAGAACGAAGGGGTTACCACCTCCTCGATTCCATGGATGAGCAAGAATTGGCCAGATCAGCCGTTCACTGGATTGACAGTCCTGAAAAATACGGTGATGAGACCGTAGCACACACGTTTTTTAACCTCAGTGCAGATGAACAACGTTTAGCTGGAATCTATATGATTCAGCAACTCCTTATATTATATAAGAGCCAACATGCTGACCCTGGTCCTTTACCTGATATATTAACGGAACTACTCACGAACAGATGGAGAGGTTCTAGTAACAAGTTAATTAAAGAAATATTAGTGTCACGTAAACAGTATGTCCTTTTTGTAAGTCCGGATTCTTTCTCGCTGCCCCGCAGAGAAAGAACGCCGTATTATATGGATAGACAAAATCCCTTACGAGAAGTGCACCCAATAAAAGGCGAAGACAATCAGTTTCACCGTGTATTTGTATACACACCCATATCAAAAATTGAATTGTTAGAAATGAAGAAAGTAGTACCAAGTCATGACAAAGACCCAGCGGGTTTCCACCGAGAAATTAAGGACATGTTACTGATGGGAGAGTATACCTATCCTGATATTATGACGATATTAAAGGTGCTCTTACCTGCTGGCATTTATGAAAAACTGAAAGAAAAAGAGTGGGAAGTGGGAGACCAAAAGATAGATTGGACAGCATTAGAAACGGAAGAAAAGGCCCGAACTGCAGGTTCAGGGCTCGGGGATAAAGTCAAAGCATTACCAGGTTTACTAGTACAAGTACTGCCACGTTTATTAACTACGAAAAAGGAAGATTGGGGTGCAATCACGGCCTGTAAACAAAAGCATGATGAAGACACAAGTGATTATTATGCCCGATTTGAAAAATGTTTTGGAATAAATAGTGGTATAAAAACAAGTAGTGAGTCGTATCCACATTTATTTGTGACAAAATTAGTAGAAAATGCATTACCTCCAGTAAAGAATAGAATATTGAAATTCGAGAGTACCTGGCAAAGTAACACTCCGTCACAAATGCTACAAATGTTACAGTATCATCACAATAGAATTAGAGATGAACAAGAACACGAACAAAGACGTATGAAAGATACAAAAATGAAAATGCTGGTGTCTCAGACAGTACCGGCTGAAGGACATAAAAAGGGTATGACACAGTCCGATTCAGCAGGACCGGTAAAGGGGACATGCAATTATTGCAAAAAGCCAGGTCATTACGTACACGATTGTCCAGTTTTAAAACATAATATCGCCATAGGTAAAACACAAGAAAGATCACGGCCACTCAGACAAGATCAGAATGAACAAGGAGCTATGCCGCATTCCCAGGCCATGCCAGCCGCACAACAGCCAATACAGTTTGTGCCAGCTGCACCACCGTTGCCTGCTACTGCCACACAAACCACAACACGACAAATGTATCAGACTGCACAGTATGAATATCCTGAGTATCAGCGTTACGCATGAACCAGCCTAGAGAGGGAAGTTGACTTACCCCTTATCGAGATTCCTGTAGATCAAGAAGGACCTTATGTACATAGTGAATTATTAGGTCAAGATAGAAAATTCTTACTCGATACAGGGGCAAGTCGAACAACTATAAAACGTAGTGAAGTTCCAGGGGCACCCCTCTCAGGCTCTCAAAATGTTTCCCTTGGTTTTTCAGGAAAACCTATTGTTAATGAAGTATCACAGCCTCTTCCACTTACGATAGGACCTTTGACACGAACTACAGATTTATTGCTTACTAAATCATGCCCAGAAAATCTGTTAGGAATTAAAACTCTGAAAGCCCTAGGAGCCATAATATGTTGTTCTCCGGAAGGAGTAAGGTAGTTTTTACGTGATTTTAAAGGTCACTATGTGTCTAGAGACATGGATCCCCGACTACAGACTTTACCAGCACATCTATGGGCACAAGGCCCTACTGATGTTGGTTGCATGAACATTACACCATACCGAGTTACGCTCAAGGCAGGAGTGGTATTACCACGAATGCGACAATACAAGTTACCGCAAGATGCTGTAGTGGCTTTGCTGAAAATCATTGATGAGCTAATTGCCCAAGGAGTAGTTGTAGAAACAGACTCCAATGTATGTAATTCACCGATAATCCCGATTCTTAAACGAACTGATCCTACTGCTCCGCCAGTATACCGATTGGTTATTGATTTGCGTGAACTAAACAAGTGCATTGTGCCACAATTTCCTGTGGTCCCCGATATATCATCATTATTGACAGCAATTGATTCCGAAGCAACATTCTTTACTGTAATTGATCTCAAGAATGCCTTTTTCAGCGTCCCAATAGATCCGGAAAGCCAATATTTGTTCGGATTCAGTTTAAATGGGCGCAGCTTTAAATTCTCACGCGCTCCCCAAGGATTCACAGAAAGCCCCAGCATCTACAGCCAAGCACTGAAACGAGAACTTGACAGTATCCACATGCCAGTCAATACTGCACTGCTTCAATATGTCGATGATCTGCTGATCACCGCGAGAAGCGAACCTGAATGTGAAAAGGCTTCTCTGACAGTTTTACATTTTCTAGCCGACAAGGGGCACAAGGTGTCTCCTTCTAAGCTGCAATTCTGTGTCCAGCGAGTTATTTATCTTGGTCACTCGCTGTCCAAGGAGGGAAGGCAGCTTACACCAGATCGCATCCAGTTAATTGCTAACATGTCAATACCCCAGACACAAAAGGAGGTGCGGGCTTTCATAGGCCTCACTTCATATTGTAGGCAGTGGATCCCTCAGTACGCATTTCTAGCAAAACCACTCATTCAGTTAACCACACAGGAGGCAGCCACATCGACTGTTCTCCCTTGGACTCAGGAACATACACAAGCCTTTGAAAGCCTAAAGGAAGCTTTATGTCAAGCACCTGTTTTAGCAACACCATGTTATAGCAAACATTTTACACTCTTTGTTACAGAACGCGAAGGTACTGCCTTGTCAGTACTCACTCAGGAACAAGCAGGATCACGCAAGCCATGTGCTTATTTTTCCAGTACATTAGATCCCGTAGCTCAGGCTTTGCCCGCGTGCCTGAAATCAGTGGCGGCAACAGCTTTAGCAATCAGACAAAGCGATGCCATAGTGTTAGGACATCCATTGACAGTACAAGTACCACATGCAGTAGAAGTTCTTGTGAACCGAACACAAACACAACACTTGACCATAGCAAGACTTACCGGTTATGAACTGACATTGTTTCAACCACACATAGAGATCCGACGGTGTAATACATTGAATCCTGCTACACTGTTACCTGTAATTGGAACAGACCCACTAGCTCATGATTGTGTTGAAATTATTGAAATAAAGACGAAACCTAGACAAGACTTGACAGACGTTCCATTGTTAGATCCAGACCTGACGTTGTATGTAGACGGATCGTGCATGAGAACAAGTACAGGAGATTTAGTGGCCGCGTATGCAGTCACAACAGACACTGAAGTTATTGAGACAAACTGTATAGATACTTTGTCAGCCCAAGCAGCAGAACTTATTGCTCTAACACAAGCCTGTATTCAAGCCACAAATAAGAAAGTTAATGTATACACTGACTCACGTTATGCATTCGGAGTTGTACACGACTTCGGCGTGCTGTGGCGAGAGAGAGGTTATTTAACCTCCCATGGTGCCCACATTCAGCACGGACCCCTCATTCATGCCTTGTTAGACGCAATACATCTACCCACTGCTATATCGATTATGAAATGTAAAGCACACACGAAGGTTACTGATATCATTTCTCAAGGCAATGATTTAGCTGACAGAACAGCTAAACAGACTGCTCAGAATCGCACATTAGACATGACAAAGCCAATAGTTCAGACACCAACACAGTGTATGACAATTAAGGATCCCGCACTTGACGTAATTGACATACAGACACATGCTACTGCAGAAGAATTAAAGAAATGGACTGAACTAGGAGGGATCCAGACAGATCAGGGATGGATGACGAAGGAGAAATCTGTATGGTTTCTTCCTGACTCTATGGTCCAAGCCATTATAGCTACAATTCACAGCCCGGCGCATTTAGGAGAGAAAGCTATGCTAGATAGCATTCAACACATTTGGTTCAATAAACATTTACGAGCAGCAGCTAAACAAAAAGTCCGTACCTGTATGATATGTTGTCAGTTCAACCCAGGAAAAAGTGTTCCCGTAGAACAGGGTGGATTCCAGACTCCTGATCATCCTTTTGAAGTGCTCCAAATGGATTATATCCAGATGGAACGATGTCGAGGATTCAAATATGTTCTGGTAGTTGTATGCGCTCTCTCCCGATGGACTGAGGCGTACCCAGTATCAGATTACACGGCCCCAACTACTGCCAAACAGTTAGTTCGAGAATTCTTCCCACGGTACGGTTTACCACGTGTTGTATATTCAGATAACGGCCAGCCTTTCTCATCCGAATTAATGAAACATGTCTCACTTTTGTTGGGATATCAGTGGAAATTCCACTGTGTCCGACACCCCGAGGCAGCAGGTCTCGTGGAACGACATAATCAAATTTTGAAAATCAGATTGTCTAAAATATGTAAGGAGAAAGGTGTTGACTGGATAGTAGCCTTACCAGTTGCACTATTTTACATAAGAATGGTAGCACACTCTCGAACAGGGCTATCCCCGTATGAGGTGATCTTCGGAAGACCACCAAATATGTGGGGGACGCCTATACCACGTAAAATAACTGATGTTAATTGTAATATGCTGACAGATTACTTGGCTTCCTTGATGTCTGCACTACAATCTTGTCGTTCACAGGTAGCTGCAGCTTTTCCTGACAACACTGAGGTGAAACCCCATGACGTTGCTCCGGGTGATCTGGTGTTTGTGAGAAATTTTGATCGAAAGACCCAGTTGGAGCCCAGGTGGAAAGCACCGAAGCTAGTCCTGCTGACCACAAGAACAGCCGTGAAAGTTGAGGGCCGCAAGGGCTGGATACATTCCAGCCACATTAAGAAATTTCATGGACTATCCTCGGATATAGACACTGTGCCCTGCACTCCCTCACAGACTGATTCAAAACTTCCCTTTGTTGAACAGAATGACTCTCAGTGCTATAAATTAAAGCTTAGGCCCAAACAGTCGAGCAATTTGATTGTTTAAGTCCTCTCCAAGGTGAAGCGGTTGAATTGTCTCTGACATGTATCCCTTGGACCTGAGTAGAGAAAATACCCGAGAAATGTTGAAACGACAGGCGTATTGTAAATCACTGCGTAGCTACTGTATGAGGACATTATTAATTCTGTTTTTATTGAGTCTTTTAATCATTATTACGAGTGTGATTTTGCACATATATCATCCTATTTCTAGACATGTTTATAATGTTGCTGCTGAACATTCTTTTAGTGACCTACCGCCACATGAATTATCTTATAGACTTGCGCTGCGCAATAACACTTTCATTAGTATGTTACATCATTCCCATCAGACTAGTAATGCCACCAATTGTTGGGTGTGTGGCCGACTCCCTCCCTATCAGAATAACAAAGGAGTTCTGCCTTTCTTTCCACATCCGTTCACACATAATGGCTCCTGTGGAGCATGGTTTAGTTTACTAAATTCCATAGACCCAGACACAGCAGTTTATCAACAACATTGGATATGGGGAAATCTGAATCTAGTTTTATTCAAAGTCTGTCACCCTAATAAGGAGGGTCACCCCAGTAGAACAGGGACTGATCTAGAAAATGAAGTGTATAAATTAGGTAATTTTACACCTAATCTCATGATTCTGAATGTAAAATCCGAAGTTGAACTAATTCTGCCCACTATGTCAGTATTTCCAGTTAAGGGTGAATTATGTGTAAGAAAAGTTGGTTCCATACATATGGGCCATAGCCAATGCGTTACTACAGTAGAATATAGTGATCAAGGTAAATCTTCATTTAGAGCTTCTCGCCATTCTTACTTTATATGTGGTCAGACGGCATATATGCGTCTGCCTCTAGATTGGGATGGTACCTGTTACATAGCATTCCTTTTGCCACCTGTTTTCCTAGCTCCCCCTGATTATTATCGAAATGTTCATTTAGTACACAATAGAGAGCGAAGAGATCTCCCAGTTGTCGATTATACTGAGACGGCATGGGACAAGTATGTAGATTTCAATAAAGGTATCTTTCCCTATATAGGTACAATATCAAATAGTAAGCTGATACGCAGACTAACCAAGACTCTTGAAGCTGTAGTAAACGAGACTATAGCCGCCCTAGGCAATCTGACAGAGGAACAATCAGTGATGAGAATTGTTGTTCTCCAGAATCGTCTTGTCCTTGACGTCATCCTGGCCGATAGGGGCGGAGCTTGCAGGGTCATCGGATCCAGCTGCTGCATATTCATACCAGAAAATTCGCCATCTGTATATAAAGCTATAACACGCCTTCATAAGATTGTAAGCCAGATACACGAGAATCCAGGCACTTGGACGTGGTCCGGGTGGTTTTGGAGTGTGATATCAGCCTGGGGATGGAGAGTTCTATCCTTCCTAGGTATTGGCCTTATTATGCTCTTCAGTTGTTGTTTATGCCTGCAATGTGGACCAGCGATTTGTGGTCTGTGTGCCACATCATGCATTCCATATCAAGGTTCTCGTCCAAAATGCCGGAAGAAGAAGGAAGAAGAAATGATGCTCCATGAGCAAATCGATGGAATGATGAAGATTGATATCTCTTGAAGGGCAAGTAGGGGACAAGGAGGGAATGTGGAAATGTGGATTTTCCTGATCAGTTATGTCCCCTATCTTGGACCCCAACGGTTCTATGTGCATGTCACAAGTACATGTATGTTCCCTCTGTTCCAGTTTCCAAAACGCAAACATATGTGCGTCCACCGTCAACATGTTCTCTGTCAGATCCGCCATCAATGGGCTGGATATTCGATTCCTAAGTATGAAAGGCCACCGACTTTATATGGCTAAGTTACTCCATTTTTACAGTTCAGGCAAGTAGGCCCGATTCTGTCCTCAAAGCCTTTCCCTGCTCTCTGTCTCTGACAGCTTCAGCTTGAGCTCGCATCTGTATCCATGAACTTTGTCCTACTCCCTGTGCAGCTAACGGTGCCTGCCTCGGCCAGTTTCGCCTGCCTGCCAAGAAGCTGTATTTCACCTTCGGATTATCTACTTTGCTCTTCAGCCGATGCATTCCTGTCTAGTGATTTAGGTAAACATCTCCTTTAGCTCACAAGCAAAGGACTCGGCCTTTCCGCCCTCCTGCAAGTAATTCATAGCCCTGTTGCCATGGAAAGTTTTCTGCCCCTCGCATCTCATATAGGCACTTAGACGCTTGTACACGCACACACAGTTAGTATAGAATAGATTCTGTCCGAGAGTCCTTCCTTGTGGATAACATAGTTCTCTAAACATAGGATGTTAGATATGATTTGGGATTAGGTTGACTTGACCCCCAGACTTCTCGTCTCCACATGTAGAGCTAAATGTCAAGTCCCCTTCACCCCCTAGTTGCACGTCAATCACACGTCATGCTGCTGCGCGCGCATCTATGTTAAGTATTATCTTATAGATCCACCTATGTATGATAATCAGAGCCAATCATGTTTCTTTTTGCTCCTTATTACGCCTAGTTTCGATTACGTATTACTATGTCATTTCTCTTATCAATTGTTACGCCTTTTGCATTCATTTCATTGTAATGTATGACCTATAAAAGTTACTTCTTGTCAATAAAGTATTGTACTTCACTTCCTGAACCCTCGTGGTGACGGAACCTGAAGGCCGCCACTCGAGTCGGCCATTTTGGAATAAAGCCCATTCAGAAAATCTCTTATACCACGGATTCTGCCTCTTGTTATTCTGAGCTATTTTACTTTATTTTAGATTCCGTATGAAATTCAGTCTAGGTAAAAAGAATATTTACCACATAGACATGTACCTACTGTGGAAATGCGGTAGAATCCTGAAGAGCCCTGGCATCACAAAATGGATGCCACCAGTCACAGACACTGGGCTGCCCTCCTGCTGATGACCGAATCTCGCAGTGGAAGAGGCCCAACAATAGGTATCCTGTCACAGGGAGGTGTGACCACCTCCCAGACAGGGTTTAGTGTATTGGAGCTGGGTGGGTGCACTCCTAGAGTGCTTTGAAGTCCTGCACTGGGGGAGCAGTAGGCTCCTCTGTGCATACACCAGTTCAAACCGGCTCAGGGGCTAGCTGTCCCTGCTCTGGCACGAAACTGGACAAAGGGAAGTGGGTGTAGCCACCCACTCTCCTGACCCTCCCATAGGTGGGGGTCATAGAGCTAGGCCCTCCCTTCCTTTCAGTATAAGTTAGGGAACCCTTGCAAACTAGATACCCCTGGATGAAGCTCTGAAGACGAATCCTGGACCTTCGACATTCCATTACCTCTGGAAGACGGAAGAATCTCCCTTGGAGTCAAGGAGTGAGTCCCCTGCTTGGCAGGCACCCAATCTTGTAATCAGTGGTCGCAAACATTCCCGCTCCCGCCGGAGTCTGAAGTCCCTGCAGCCCAGGAAGAGGATTTCCTGACTTCTCCAAGGCCATCGTGAGTCCCCAGCATTGCTGAGGCAAGTGGACCCCACGAGTGACGAGGAACTGCAATCCCTGGGTACCGTGCACTATTTTCGAGTGCAACCTCTTCACGACATTCTACAAACTTGTGCATTAGACCACATGTGGTCCAAGCCTCCAGCAGGAATCCCTCTGAAGATCAGAGGCCTACCCCATCCCGAGTGACCATGGGCCCGTGTTGAGTGAATCCACCCAAGGCGTCTTTGCGATCCCTTGCCGGTTGGCTTGTGGGTCCCCAGAAGACTTTTCTACAGTTCCAAAGGACTCCCCTGGTTGCTCCAGGCCTGCCCTGACTTACCCTCACTGGGTGAGTTCCTCAGACCTTGCTGGTCTGCACCGCTGACTTTTTATCCTTTCCACAAGACTTGCTGTTACCAAGGCTTGTTGGTTCCAATCTGGTCACAGACAAAGCAGTAAGCTGCAGATTTCATGGGACTTGCCGAATCCAGCTCTTGGTTGTCGTCGATGCCGCCTGGACCTTGTGGCTGAAGAGTCAAGACACCCGTGGATCACCTGAAATCACCCGACGACTGTCTTCCTTGCCCCGGGTCACTGCCAAGTGACTTTGAACACTGTCCCCTCTGCTTTCAGGTCTTCCTTCTTCTGAATCCAGCCTTGGATTCCACCGGACACTTCTCCTGTCTTCACAAGCAACAAGTCTTCTTTGGCTCTCCTTGAAAACGACGCCGCAACCCGACACCAAAAGACACCTATGCACCCGGCTTCCCTAGGTGAGGTAACTCCAGCACTATGGTGCTCCTGTGTGTGTTGGCTCTAGAACTACTTACCCTGTAATTGACTTGCTTGTAGACTCTCCCGAAGTATCCTTAAACTCTTAATTTCCCATCACGACTTGCTCCATTGAAGTCAATAGGGATTCGCGGCTGTGTTCTCACACTGCATGCGTCTCCCGTGGGTCCTTTACTTACCTGCCTTGGGTGGTTTCGTGAGGCCCCAGCGCTTCTGAAGGCCCTAGGCCTTGTCCACTCACAAGTCATTATCTCTAAGTCTATTTTTTAGTATATGGTCTGGTACGCCCCTAGGGCCCTAGCCATATTTGTGCTTAACTTATCGTGAAATGTTGATTTGTGCATATGTTCCTGACTTCTAATCTCATAAAGAGATTAGCAGAGAGTTGTTAGTAATAAAAACATATATATATTTTATATATATACCTGTGTGGTGTCCTTTCATTTAGTAATTCAAGAGATTATAAGGTAAAACAAGCTGCTTTACATTCCTCTAAAGACTTAGCCTGAAGGCTGCTCTCCACAGCTACCACTAGGATAGCTTTCTTTAAAAGGTTGTCTTAAACCTACTACTATAAGAGTCGAATTGGACTGGTGCAAGGTGGCCACTTTAACTAGTGACCAGCATATACCAGGCCAACTTTTCACACTGTGTGTATGCATCTGTTGAGCTGTCTGTCTGTCCGTCCCTGTGTGTCTGTCTCTGTGGAACTGTCTGTCCGTCCCTGTGTGTCTGCCTCTGTGGAGCTGTCTGTCCGTCCCAGTGTGTCTGCCTCTGTTAAGCTGTCTGTTTGTCCCTGTGTGTCTGCTTCTGTGGAGCTGTCTGTCCGTCACTGTGTGCCTGCTTTTGTGGAGGTGTCTGTCCGTCCCAGTGTATCTGCTTCTGTGGGGACGTCTGTCCGTCCCAGTGTGCCTGCCTCTGTGGAGCTGTTTGTCCGTCCCAGTGTGTCTGCTTCTGTGGAGCTATTTGTCCGTTCCTGTATGTCTGCCTCTGTGGCGCTGTCTGTCTGTCACTGTGTGTCTGCCTCTGTGGAGCTGTCTGTCCATCCTAGTGTGTCTGCTTCTTTGGAGCTGTCTGTGCGCCAATGTGTGTCCGCACCTCTTGAGCTGTCTGTCCACCCCAGTGTGTCTGCATCTGTGGAGCTGTCTGTCCATCCCAGAGTGTCTGCTTCTTTGGAGCTGTCTGTCTGTCCATGTGTGTCTGCCTCTGTAGAGCCGTCTGTCCACCCCTGTGTGTCTGCATCTGTCTGTCCCTGTGTCTGCCTCTGTGGAGCTGTCTGTCTGTCCCTGTGTGTCTGCCTTTGTGGAGCTGTATGTTTGTCCCTGTGTGTCTCCCTCTGTGGAGCTGTCTGTCGCATTGTGTCTGACTCTGTGGAGCTGTCTGTCCGTCCCAGTGTGTCTGCCTCAGTGGAGCTGTCTGTCCGTCCCAGTGTGTCTGCCACAGTGGAGCTGTCTGTCTGTCCCTTTGTATATGCCTCTGTGGAGCAGTCTCTCCGTCCCAGTGTGTCTGCTTCAGTGGAGCTGTCTGTGTCTGTCTCTGTGTGTCTGCCTCTGTGGAGCAGTCTGTCTGTCCCTGTGTGTCTCCCTCTGTGGAGCTGTCTGTCACAGTGTTTCTGCTCCTGTCAATCCCAGTGTGTTTGCCTCAGTGGAACTGTGTGTCTGCCACTGCGGAGCTGTCGATCTGTCCCTGTGTGTCTGCCGCATTGGAGCTGTGTGTCTGCCACTGCGGAGCTGTCTGTGTGTTTGGTGAACAAGAACCTTTCGACTGTCCTAATATGTCTGTCGAGGGGAGCTCTCTGTCCTAGTGTCTCTGTTTGTCTGTCTGCTGCATGTGAGTGTGTAAACGGTATCATAAGTAGCCACAGACCTGAGACCACAGCTTTCAACAACATTAAATCAGGTAATTGTGAGAGTTGTCACCAACATAAAGCGCTGCGGTTCTAAGCGCTGCACTAAAATCGTATTTTGTATAATGCCCCTATATCCCTTCGTATTAATAAGGGAGTGGCATACAGTGGAGCCCCACTAACAAGACTTTATTTCCCAAAGGAGCCCTTCTTTTCAGTCTTAGAATAAGAACAGAAGAGGAAAACAACAAGGACCTTGGCTTGCAGTTTGCATACAGCTCCTTGATGCCGGCAGATACAGCTCCTTGATGCCGGCAGACAGATCAGTGCGCTATATTAGAAGGATAGCAGCTTGTGAAGTGAAAGAAACAAAATCATCACAGTGTTGAAAGCAGGGCTCACCTGTCAACGTAAACCACAAATCTGTGATCTGCATGCTTCACGGTGTGCTTTGCAGCAGGTACATTGACACTCTGTGCTACTTCACGAGGCAATACTTTGACTGGACAAAATCCAGAACCCCCCAAAACTCTTGTAACCAGTAGAGTTATCTCATTGCTGTTATAAGCCCCCCAAAATTCAAAGGTGCACACAGCTCTCTGCAGCAGGTGTCTTAACCCGGTAAGCTCTTTTAAAAAGCAGCCTCCCTGTGGCCAGTTAAGTAAACTAGAGACAGTTCTTACTATCCTGTTTCTCCTTGTCCCCAATTTCTTTGCAGCTGATTTTTTTTAATGTATAAGTTCACTGCCAGACTCTGCTTTTCAAGCTCTACCCCTCATGACTCCACCCCCTTTCCTCTGCCCCACCTTGCTGCCTAATGTATGGGTTCCCAGAGTCCATTTTTTTCAATTCCTGCATTGCCTCCACCCCTAGAAACGGGCCAGTGTTTAGGTTACACGCTTGGCCCTCTATTTGGCTTTCTAATCTTTGCATTGCCTCCAGGTGTATTTGTAAGCACAGGTCCACCCTGTAGGGTATCTATGCGCTGAATAACAGGGGCCCGATTCACAGAACTAACTTAAGACAAAATCCTAAACTTACTACCATTTTGGTATTCACAGAAGGCACTTACTCATTTTGGTATTCACAGAAGGCACTTACTCATTTTGGTATTCACAGAAGGCACTTACTCATTTCGGTATTCACAGAAGTTAGGAGTCCTAACTTTAGGACTCCTAAATGCCTTCTGTGAATACCGAAAACCTCAAAATTAGGATTTTTCTCAGTTTAGTAGTAGTATAGTTAGGACTCCTAACTTCAGAACTCCTAAATGCCTTCTCTGAATACAGAAAGTCTTAAAATTAGGATTTTTCTCAATTTAGTAGTAGTAAAGTTAGGACTACTAACTTTACGACTCCTAAATGCCTTCTGTGAATACCGAAAGCCTTAAAATTAGGATTTTTCTCAATTTAGTAGTAGTAAAGTTAGGACTCCTAACTTTAGGACTCCTAAATGCCTTCTGTGAATACCGAACGTCTTAACATTAGGATTTTTCTCCATTTAGTAGTAGTAAACTTAGGACTCCTAACTTTAGGACTCCTAAATGCCTTCTGTGAATACTGAAAGCCTTAAAATAAGGATTTTTCTCAGTTTAGTAGTAGTATAGTTAGGAGTCCTAACTTTAGGACTCCTAAACTGAGGAAAATGCTAATTTTAAGACTTTCGGTATTCACAGAAGGCATTTAGGAGTCCTAAAGTTAGGACTCCTAACTTCTGTGAATACCGAAGTGAGTAAGTGTCTTCTGTGAATACCAAAATGAGTAAGTGCCTTCTGTGAATACGAAAATGGTAGTAAGTTTTGGATTTTGTCTTAAGTTAGTTCTGTGAATCGGGCCCCCGATGTTTATTGTTACCCAACTCAATGGCACTCATTTTATCGACTTCAGAAGGATGAAAGGCTGAGTGGACCCGCCGGGATTTGAACCTGTGACCATAATTCTAAACATAGGCCCCTACAGTGGACGCATTACTCCAGTAGCCACCAGACCCGGCTAAGCAGAGGGTGGTAGTAAAGACGGTATGAGAAGTGGACATGTCCGCCCTTTCCCTGTGGGGGGCATTCCATGGGCCTCACCATCGGAACCAACTCCACCCTCATTGTTGTGTGGGCAACCAAGAGGCAATGAAGCCAAAATACATGGGTTTGAATCCCGGCTCCCACATGCCACTAAACTGTGTACTCTTCATTAATCACTTTTTAGGTCTCGCCTTGTTATCGCGTAAGCGATCGCAAGGCGAGACTATTGTGGGTTTTAAAAGTGCTCCCAAAAAGCGGATTGCATGGCTAGCACGCGCACAATCACGCGCATCGTGCCGCCATGCAATCTGCTTTTTGGGAGCACTTCAAAGGGTCCGCTCCCCCGCCCCCAAGCGCGCGCGCGCCACGCTCCGCCGGGCTTGTCTCGTTTTGCATGCCATCTTCTCTCCTTCCCAGCGTATTAACCAAGGATCTGACAACGCTGTTTTTAACAAATCTTTCCCCCCCCTTGTTTTAACCCACCATGTCCTCCTTCCTGATCGCTGTTGATTTAAATCCCTCCCCCCCCACTTCAGCCACTTCCCGCACTATCACTCGAATCCCCGAAGGTATCGGAGTGCTTTATAAAAGCACCATTTACATTACAAAGACACTTTCAGTTTGA
Organism: Triturus cristatus; assembly: GCF_964204655.1. Taxonomy (NCBI): domain Eukaryota; kingdom Metazoa; phylum Chordata; class Amphibia; order Caudata; family Salamandridae; genus Triturus; species Triturus cristatus. Next base: position 42,689,878 of record NC_140587.1, read on the forward strand.
GTTTTTTTTTCTATTACACACACAGGCATTAAGTGATTTGCCCAGGATCATAGGATGTTGAGCCAACGCAGAGACTCGAACCCGCTTCCTTAGGTCGAAGGAGGAGGCACGAATGAGAACCATCCTAAAATGAAAGGGCCGGTCAGCTTTCTTTTAATACATTTTCCATGTGTATAATGTCCATTCCCGTCCCACATGCATGACGCTCACCACGCCTGCAAACACTACTCCACCCATTAATCATGTCTACTTGTCACTCAGGCCTGCAATAAAGCTTCCACTTTGAGATTGGTTGACAACGCTTTGCCAAGTCCTTGCTGTCTTTTACCAGCCCACTCCATGGTTAGTACTCTTATCGGGGTTGCAGTCGATAAACAAATCGCCTGGAATGCGCCCCCCCGCCCCCGCCAAGCGCGCGCGCCACGCTCCGCCGGGCCAGTCTTGTTTTGCATGCCATGCCAAAATAAAAAACATCACCAAATATTGGTCATAACGTGCTGGCAATATTAGACTTTCGAAAGCATGGAAGGTCTATTGCTGCGCGAAATTTCTCAAAGGTACCCACCGCAGCACTCAAGAGGATACACAACTCGCCGCCAGCCAGCTTTGCCTTTGACATGCATTGGTTGTGTTAACTCACCCTCCCAGCCCCCGCCATTGTTTTTAACAACTCCTCCTGCTTTTAAACCACCACCTCCTCCTCCCGCTCTCTGCTGATTAACCCACCCCACTTCTTCAGCCACCTCCTGCGCCCTCATTTGTGTCCCCGAATCTATTGGAGTGCTTCCTGCAAGCTATTTACTTCACGCACAAAAATCTGGGGTTTCCACAATTCACAGCTACTTTTCAGTATTAAGACACTAATCCCACTGCTGCGCCGGATAGTGCCCCGTCACCAGGCACCTTAATTCCACATGAAAACACACTTACAAACACAGGGCAAAATGCAAAGTACTGTGGTGGGGGAGGGAGGGGAGCGCGCACAAGCCCAAAGACGTGCAAGCCCGCTCCATTCATCAGCTTTTGGATGTGTTAAAAGCCACAGTAGTTTAATACACCATAACATAGCATAACATAATAAAACATAGCCTAGCCTAACATAAAATAACAACATAACATAACAGAACATAGCCTAACATAACAAAACATACCATTGCATAACATAATAAAACATAGCCTAGCGTTGCATACCATTGCATAGCATACCATAACTTAACAAAACATAACATAACATACCAAAACATAGCCTAACATAACAAATCATAACATAGCATAACAAAACATAACATAGTATAGCATGACATAACATAGTATAGCATAACAAAACAAAGCATAGCATAACAAAACAAAGCATAGCATAACAAAACACAACAAAACATAGCATAGCATAACAAAACATAGTATAGCATAACAAAGCATAGCATAACAAAACAAAACACAACAAAAAATAGCATAACAAAACATAGTATAGCATAACAAAGCATAGCATAACAAAACAAAACATAGCATAGCATAACAAAACATAGCATAGCATAACAAAACATAGCATAGCATAACAAAAAATAGCATAACAAAACTCAACAACACATAGCATAACAAAACATAGCCTAACAAAACAAAGCATAGCATAGCAAAACAAAGCATCACATAGCATAGCATAACAAAATAAAACATAGCATAGCATAAGAAAACACAAAACATAGCAGAACAAAACATAGCATAGCATAACAAAACAAAGCATAGCATAGCAAAACACAACAAAACATAGCATAGCATAACAGAACATAGCATAGCATAACAAAACAAAGCATAGCATAGCAAAACACAACAAAAAATAGCATAACAAAACATAGTATAGCATAACAAAGCATAGCATAACAAAACAAAACATAGCATAGCATAACAAAACATAGCATAGCATAACAAAACATAGCATAGCATAACAAAAAATAGCATAACAAAACTCAACAACACATAGCATAACAAAACATACCCTAACAAAACAAAGCATAGCAAAACAAAGCATAACATAGCATAACAAAATAAAACATAGCATAGCATAAGAAAACACAAAACATAGCATAACAAAACATAGTATAGCATAACAAAACACAACAAAACATACCATAGCATAACAAACCATAGCATAACAAAACATAGCATAACAAAACATAGCATACCAAAACACAACAAAACATAGCATAGCATAACAAAACAAAACATAGCATAGCATAACAAAACACAACAAAACATAGCATAACAAAACAAAGCACAGCATAGCAAAACACAACAAAACAGCATAGCAAAGAAAACATAGCATAACAAAACACAACATCGCATAGCATAACAAAACATAGCATAGCATAACAAAACACAACAAAACATAGCATAGCATAACAAAGCATAGCATAACAAAACACAACAAAACAAAACATCATAGCATAACAAAACATAGCATAGCCTAACAAAACAAAGCATAGCATAACAAAACGTAGCATAACATGACGAAACACAAAACATAGCATAACAAAACAAAACATAGCATATCAAAACAAAACATAGTATAGCATGACATAACATAGTATAGCATAACAAAACAAAGCATAGCATAACAAAACAAAGCATAGCATAACAAAACACAACAAAACATAGCATAGCATAACAAAACATAGTATAGCATAACAAAGCATAGCATAACAAAACAAAACACAACAAAAAATAGCATAACAAAACATAGTATAGCATAACAAAGCATAGCATAACAAAACAAAACATAGCATAGCATAACAAAACATAGCATAGCATAACAAAACATAGCATAGCATAACAAAAAATAGCATAACAAAACTCAACAACACATAGCATAACAAAACATAGCCTAACAAAACAAAGCATAGCATAGCAAAACAAAGCATCACATAGCATAGCATAACAAAATAAAACATAGCATAGCATAAGAAAACACAAAACATAGCAGAACAAAACATAGCATAGCATAACAAAACAAAGCATAGCATAGCAAAACACAACAAAACATAGCATAGCATAACACAACATAGCATAGCATAACAAAACAAAGCATAGCATAGCAAAACACAACAAAAAATAGCATAACAAAACATAGTATAGCATAACAAAGCATAGCATAACAAAACAAAACATAGCATAGCATAACAAAACATAGCATAGCATAACAAAACATAGCATAGCATAACAAAAAATAGCATAACAAAACTCAACAACACATAGCATAACAAAACATACCCTAACAAAACAAAGCATAGCAAAACAAAGCATAACATAGCATAACAAAATAAAACATAGCATAGCATAAGAAAACACAAAGCATAGCATAACAAAACATAGTATAGCATAACAAAACACAACAAAACATACCATAGCATAACAAACCATAGCATAACAAAACATAGCATAACAAAACATAGCATACCAAAACACAACAAAACATAGCATAGCATAACAAAACAAAACATAGCATAGCATAACAAAACACAACAAAACATAGCATAACAAAACAAAGCACAGCATAGCAAAACACAACAAAACAGCATAGCAAAGAAAACATAGCATAACAAAACACAACATAGCATAGCATAACAAAACATAGCATAGCATAACAAAACACAACAAAACATAGCATAGCATAACAAAGCATAGCATAACAAAACACAACAAAACAAAACATCATAGCATAACAAAACATAGCATAGCCTAACAAAACAAAGCATAGCATAACAAAACGTAGCATAACATGACGAAACACAAAACATAGCATAACAAAACAAAACATAGCATATCAAAACAAAACATAGCATAGCATAACAAAACACAACGTAGCATAGCATAACAAAACATAGCACAAACCCGCACTTCACCGCCATTGACTCTTTCCAGGACAGACCCCCAGCACACTTTTTATTCATCCATGTTTATGATTTAATCCCACGTTCATGGGTGACTGGGGGAGGGTTGGTAATCACCGCAGGACGTCACTACCCCTGATTTAATCAACACCTCATGACGCTGTCTAGCTGGCAAGACAGCTCAGCGAGTTGAACGCTGGTTGACGACACATGCAGTGATAAGTTGGTCACTAGTTTGATTCCAAGCAAGCCAGACTCAAACTTCCATTCATCTGCGGTCGGTAACAAAAGTACAATAAATTGGTAAAAATTAACATCTGGTATTTACCGTGATTTGAAGTAGTATCAAGTGCATATAAAACATTATAATTTTTGAAACATAGTCTAAAATGTTGGCGTTGCTCTTGCATCACATGCAAGAGTGAGCTATGAGAGCTGTGAGAGGAGCTTTGGGAGCTGTGAGACCTGTGTGAGGAATGAGAGCTGTGTGAGAGCTGTGTGGGCTGTTAGAGCTGTGAAAACTGTGAGAGGAGTTTTGAGAGCTGTTTGAGATGTGAGAGCTGTGCGAGGAGAGCTGTGAGAGCTGTGTGAGAACTGTGCAAGCTATAAGAGCTTAGTGAGGAATGAGCTATGGGAGCAGTATGAGCAGTATGAGCTGTGTGGACTGTGAGAGCTATGTCAGCTGTGAGAGCTGTGTGGGCTGTGAGAGTTGTGAGAGCTCTGAGAACTATGTGAGCTGTAAGAGCTGTGTTAGCTATGAGAGCTGTGAGAGCTGTGTAAGCGGTGTGAGCTGTGTACACTGTGAGAGCTGTTAGAGCTGTGTGGGCTGTGTGAACTGTGAGAGCTGTGTGACCTGTGTGAGATGTGAGAGCTGTGTAAACTGTAAGAGTTGTCGAAGCTGTGTAAGAAATTAGAGCTGTGTAAAATGTGAGAGTTGTGTGAGGAATGAGACCTGTAAGAGCTGTGAGAGCAGTATGAGCTGTGAGAGCTGTGTAGGCTGTGAGAGCTGTGTGACCTGGGAGAGCTGTGTGCGCTGTGAGACCTCTTTGAGCACTGTGAGCCATGTAATGCGTGAGAGCTGTGTGAGGAATGAGAGCTCAGTGAGCTGTATGAGAGTTACATGGGCTGTGAGAGCTGTGTGAGCTGTGAGAGCTATGTCAGCTGTGTCAGCTGGGAGAGATGTTTGAGCTGCGTGAGCTATGAGAGCTGCACAAGCTGTGAGAGCTGTTAGAGCTGTGCGAGCTGTGAGAGCTGTGCCAGCTGTGAGAGCTGTGTGAGCTGGGACAGTTGTGAGAGCTGTGCGAGTTGTGAGAGCTGTGAGAGCTGTGTGAGCTGGGACAGCTGTGAGAGCTGTGCGAGTTGTGAGAGCCGGTGAGAGCATTATGAGCTGTGAGAGCTGTGAGAGCTGCACGAGCTGTGAGAGCTGTGTGAGCTGTGAGAGCTGTGCAAGCTGTGAGATCTGTGTGAGCTGGGACAGCTGTGAGAGCTCTGCGAGTTGTGAGAGCTGTGAGAGCTGTGTGAGCTGGGACAGCTGTGAGAGCTGTGCGAGTTATGAGAGCTGGGAGAGCTTTGTGAGCTGGGACAGCTGTGAGAGCTGTGCGAGTTGTGAGAGCTGTAAGGGCATTATGAGCTGTGAGAGCTGTGCCAGCTGTGAGAGCTGTGTGAGCAGGGACAGTTGTGAGAGTTGTGCGAGTTGTGAGAGCTGTGAGAGCTGTGTGAGCTGGGACAGCTGTGAGAGCTGTGCGAGTTGTGAGAGCTGGGAGAGCATTATGAGCTGGGAGAGCTGTGAGAGCTGCACAAGCTGTGAGAGCTGTGAGAGCTGTGCCAGCTGTGAGATCTGTGTGAGCTGGGACAGCTGTGAGAGCTGTGCGAGTTGTGAGAGCTGTGAGAGCTGTGTGAGCTGGGACAGCTGTGAGAGCTGTGCGAGTTGTGAGAGCTGGGAGAGCTGTGTGAGCTGGGACAGTTGTGAGAGCTGTGCGAGTTGTGAGAGCTGTGAGAGCTGTGTGAGCTGGGACAGCTGTGAGAGCTGTGCGAGTTGTGAGAGCTGTGTGAGCTGGGACAGTTGTGAGAGCTGTGCGAGTTGTGAGAGCTGTGAGAGCTGTGTGAGCTGGGACAGCTGTGAGAGCTGTGCGAGTTGTGAGAGCTGGGAGAGCATTATGAGCTGGGAGAGCTGTGAGAGCTGCAAGAGCTGTGAGAGCTGTGAGAGCTGTGCCAGCTGTGAGATCTGTGTGAGCTGGGACAGCTGTGAGAGCTGTGCGAGTTGTGAGAGCTGTGTGAGCTGGGACAGTTGTGAGAGCTGTGCGAGTTGTGAGAGCTGTGAGAGCTGTGTGAGCTGGGACAGCTGTGAGAGCTGTGCGAGTTGTGAGAGCTGTGTGAGCTGGGACAGTTGTGAGAGCTGTGCGAGTTGTGAGAGCTGTGAGAGCTGTGTGAGCTGGGACAGCTGTGAGAGCTGTGCGAGTTGTGAGAGCTGTGTGAGCTGGGACAGATGTGAGAGCTATGCGAGTTGTGAGAGCTGTGTGAGCTGGGACAGCTGTGAGAGCTGTGCGAGTTGTGAGAGCTGTGAGAGCTGTGTGAGCTGCGAGAGCTGGGTGTGCTGTGAGAGCTCTTTGAGCTCTGTGAGCAATGTAAGCTGTGAGAGCTGTGTGAGGAATGAAAGCTCTGTGAGCTGTATGAGAGTTACATGGGCTGTGAGAGCTGTGCAAGCTGTGAGATCTGTGTGAGCTGGGACAGCTGTGAGAGCTCTGCGAGTTGTGAGAGCTGTGAGAGCTGTGTGAGCTGGGACAGCTGTGAGAGCTGTGCGAGTTATGAGAGCTGGGAGAGCTTTGTGAGCTGGGACAGCTGTGAGAGCTGTGCGAGTTGTGAGAGCTGTAAGGGCATTATGAGCTGTGAGAGCTGTGCCAGCTGTGAGAGCTGTGTGAGCAGGGACAGTTGTGAGAGTTGTGCGAGTTGTGAGAGCTGTGAGAGCTGTGTGAGCTGGGACAGCTGTGAGAGCTGTGCGAGTTGTGAGAGCTGGGAGAGCATTATGAGCTGGGAGAGCTGTGAGAGCTGCACGAGCTGTGAGAGCTGTGAGAGCTGTGCCAGCTGTGAGATCTGTGTGAGCTGGGACAGCTGTGAGAGCTGTGCGAGTTGTGAGAGCTGTGAGAGCTGTGTGAGCTGGGACAGCTGTGAGAGCTGTGCGAGTTGTGAGAGCTGGGAGAGCTGTGTGAGCTGGGACAGTTGTGAGAGCTGTGCGAGTTGTGAGAGCTGTGAGAGCTGTGTGAGCTGGGACAGCTGTGAGAGCTGTGCGAGTTGTGAGAGCTGTGTGAGCTGGGACAGTTGTGAGAGCTGTGCGAGTTGTGAGAGCTGTGAGAGCTGTGTGAGCTGGGACAGCTGTGAGAGCTGTGCGAGTTGTGAGAGCTGGGAGAGCATTATGAGCTGGGAGAGCTGTGAGAGCTGCAAGAGCTGTGAGAGCTGTGAGAGCTGTGCCAGCTGTGAGATCTGTGTGAGCTGGGACAGCTGTGAGAGCTGTGCGAGTTGTGAGAGCTGTGTGAGCTGGGACAGTTGTGAGAGCTGTGCGAGTTGTGAGAGCTGTGAGAGCTGTGTGAGCTGGGACAGCTGTGAGAGCTGTGCGAGTTGTGAGAGCTGTGTGAGCTGGGACAGTTGTGAGAGCTGTGCGAGTTGTGAGAGCTGTGAGAGCTGTGTGAGCTGGGACAGCTGTGAGAGCTGTGCGAGTTGTGAGAGCTGTGTGAGCTGGGACAGATGTGAGAGCTATGCGAGTTGTGAGAGCTGTGTGAGCTGGGACAGCTGTGAGAGCTGTGCGAGTTGTGAGAGCTGTGAGAGCTGTGTGAGCTGCGAGAGCTGGGTGTGCTGTGAGAGCTCTTTGAGCTCTGTGAGCAATGTAAGCTGTGAGAGCTGTGTGAGGAATGAAAGCTCTGTGAGCTGTATGAGAGTTACATGGGCTGTGAGAGCTGTGTGAGCTGTGAGAGCTATGTCAGATGTGTCAGCTGGGAGAGCTGTTTGAGCTGCGTGAGCTATGAGAGCTGCACGAGCTGTGAGAGCTATTAGAGCTGTGCGAGCTGTGAGAGCTGTGCCAGCTGTGAGAGCTGTGTGAGCTGGGACAGTTGTGAGAGCTGTGCGAGTTGTGAGAGCTGTGTGAGCTGGGACAGCTGTGAGAGCTGTGTGAGTTGTGAGAGCTGTGTGAGCTGGGACAGCTGTGAGAGCTGTGCGTGTTGTGAGAGCTGTGAGAGCAGTGTGAGCTGGGACAGCTGTGAGAGCTGTGCGAGTTGTGAGAGCTGGGAGAGCTGTGTGAGCTAGGACAGTTGTGAGAGCTGTGCGAGTTGTGAGAGCTGTGAGAGCTGTGTGAGCTGGGACAGCTGTGAGAGCTGTGCGAGTTGAGAGAGCTGGGAGAGCTGTGTGAGCTAGGACAGTTGTGAGAGCTGTGCGAGTTGTGAGAGCTGTGAGAGCTGTGTGAGTTGGGAGAGCTGTGTGAGCTGGGACAGCTGTGAGAGCTGTGCGTGTTGTGAGAGCTGTAAGGGCATTATGAGCTGGGAGAGCTGTATGAGCTGTGAGAGCTGTGAGGGCTCTGGTCACACTCCAAGGTCTATCACAGCTGGGTCCTTCAGCCTTTACAGCCCCCCCCCCCCTACCCCCCCCCCCCCCCCCCCGCTCACCTCCTCTCTAGTGTCACTGTGCGCCCAGGTGAAGAGCAGCAAAGTTCACCAGGGGTCACATAAAGAGGGCAGGAGGGCCGCGCGGCTCCTGGGCCCTACTTTGAGTGAATGAATGAATGAATGGAAATACGCATCTACCACGGGAGTGTCTCGGCGCTAAGGCAACAGACCAAAGTAACATCACCCACCCTACAGGTGGAACTGGTGAGTTTTCAGCCGCTTCCGGATACATTTAGGTTGGAGGAGGGGTTTGGGGGCGTTCATTCAGTCCCTGGCGCCAGAAGATATCAGGACGGCCCGCCAAGCTTCTTACCCTTAGTCTGGGGAATAACAGCAACCGGGGGGACTGGGGCCATAAGGCCCTTGGAGGGCGATGGTCGTGGAGCCCGCTGGCCACGTAGGCCCAGCCTCGTGAAAAGCTTGGTGTGGGAACGTCAATGCTTAACAGGGCACCGGAGGAAGGGTGGGCAACGGCAGGGGTGGGTGCAGGACCTGTGGACCCCGCTTCCAGGGCACTGGAGGAAGGGTCGGCCACGGCAGGGGTGGGTGCACGGCCTGTGACCCCTGCTTCCAGGGCACCGGAGGAAGGGTGGGCAACGGCAGGGGTGGGTGCAGGGCCTGTGAACCCCGCTTCCAGGGCACTGGAGGAAGGGTCGGCCACGGCAGGGGTGGGTGCAGGCCCTGTGACCCCTGCTTCCAGGGCACCGGAGGAAGGGTCGGCCACGGCAGGGGTGGGTGCGGGGCCACGCTTCCAGGGCACTGGAGGAAGGGTCGGCCACGGCAGGGGTGGGTGCAGGGCCTGTGACCCCTGCTTCCAGGGCACTGGAGGAAGGGTCAGCCACGGCAGGGGTGGGTGCAGGGCCTGTGACCCCTGCTTCCAGGGCATCGGAGGAAGGGTCGGCCACGGCAGGGGTGGGTGCAGGGCCTGTGGCCCCCGCTTCCAGGGCACTGGAGGAAGGGTCGGCCACGGCAGGGGTGGGTGCACGGCCTGTGACCCCTGCTTCCAGGGCACCGGAGGAAGGGTGGGCAACGGCAGGGGTGGGTGCAGGGCCTGTGAACCCCGCTTCCAGGGCACTGGAGGAAGGGTCGGCCACGGCAGGGGTGGGTGCAGGCCCTGTGACCCCTGCTTCCAGGGCACCGGAGGAAGGGTCGGCCACGGCAGGGGTGGGTGCGGGGCCACGCTTCCAGGGCACTGGAGGAAGGGTCGGCCACGGCAGGGGTGGGTGCAGGGCCTGTGACCCCTGCTTCCAGGGCACTGGAGGAAGGGTCAGCCACGGCAGGGGTGGGTGCAGGGCCTGTGACCCCTGCTTCCAGGGCACTGGAGGAAGGGTCAGCCACGGCAGGGGTGGGTGCAGGGCCTGTGACCCCTGCTTCCAGGGCACTGGAGAAAGGGTCGGCTACGGCAGGGTTGGATGCATGGCCTGTGACCCCTGATACCTGGGCACTGGAGGAAGGGGCGGCCACGGCAGTGGTGGATGCATGGCCTGTGACCCCTGCTTCCAGGGCACCGGAGGAAGGGTGGGCAACGGCAGGGGTGGGGCAGGGCCTGTGACCCCTGCTTCCAGGGCACTGGAGGCAGGGTGAGCCACGGCAGGGGTGGGTGCAGGGCCTGTGACCCCTGCTTCCAGTGCACTGGAGGAAGGGTCAGCCACGGCAGGGGTTGGTGCAGGGCCTGTGACCCTGCTTCCAGGGCACTGGAGGAAGGGTCAGCGACGGCAGGGGTGGGTGCAGGGCGTGTGACCCCTGCTTCCAGGGCACTGGAGAAAAGGGTCGGCTACGGCAGGGTTGGATGCATGGCCTGTGACCCCTGATACCCGGGCACTGGAGGAAGGGGCGGCCACGGCAGTGGTGGATGCATGGCCTGTGACCCCTGCTTCCAAGGCACCGGAGGAAGGGTGGGCAACGGCAGGGGTGGGGCAGGGCCTGTGACCCCTGCTTCCAGGACACTGGAGGCAGGGTGAGCCACGGCAGGGGTGGGTGCAGGCCAGGGCCTGTGACCCCTGCTTCCAGGGCACTGGAGGAAGGGTCGGCCACGGCAGGGGTGGGTGCATGGCCTGCGGCCCCTGCTTCCAGGGCACTGAAGGCAGGGTGGACCACAGCCATGAAAATGGTGGGTGTAGGGCCTGTGGTTCCTGCTTCCAGGGCACTGGAGAAGGGTCGGCCACGGCAGGGGTGGGTGCAGGGCCTGTGCCCCCTGCTTGTGACGTCAGGCCTGTGAGCAGTGAGGGGACAGTTAACACCGTTTGTAAGGTCCGGTAGAGTCTCACTGGAGAGGACAATGTCCTGTGAGGGCAGTGTCCTGTGAGGGCAGTGTCCTGTGAGGGTAGTGTCCTGGGAGGGCAGTGTCATGTGAGGGTAATGTCCTGGGAGGGCAGTGTCATGTGAGGGCAGTGTCCTGTGAGGGCAGTGTCCTGTGAGGGCATTGTCCTGTGTGTGCAGTGTCCTGTGAGGGCAGTGTCCTGTGAGGGCAGTGTCCTGTGAGGGCAGTGTCCTGTGTGGGCTGTGTCCTGTGTGGGCTGTGTCCTGTGAGGGCAGTGTCCTGTAAGAGCAATGTCTTGTGTGGGCTGTGTCCTGTGAGGACAGTGTCATGTGAGGGCAGTGTCCTGTGAGGGCAATGTCCTGGGAGGTCAGTGTCATGTGAGGGCAGTGTCCTGTGAGGGCAGTGTCATATGATGGCAGTGTCATATGAGGGCAGTGTCATGTGAGGGCAGTGTCCCGTGAGGGCAGTGTCCTGTGTGGGCAGTTTCCTGTGTGGGCTGTGTCCTGTGAGGGTTGTGTCCTGTGAGGGTAATGTCCTGGGAGGGCAGTGTCATGTGAGGGCAGTGTCATGTGAGGGCAGTGTCTTGTGAGGGCAGTGTCCTGTGAGGGCATTGTCCTGTGAGGGCAGTGTCATGTGAGGGTAATGTCCTAGGATGGCAGTGTCCTAGGAGGGCAGTGTCCTGTGAGGGTAGTGTCCTGGGAGGGCAGTATCATGTGAGGGCACTGTCATGTGAGGGCAGTGTCCTGTGAGGGCAGTGTCCTGTGAGGGCAGTGTCCTGTGTGGGCTGTGTCCTGTGTGGGCTGTGTCCTTTGAGGGCAGTGTCCTGTGAGGGCAGTGTCCTGTGAGGGCAATGTCCTGGGCGGGCAGTGTCCTGTGAGGGCATTGTCGTGTGAGGGCAGTGTTCTGCGAGGGCTCTGTCCTGTGAGGGCAGTGCCCTGGCAGTTCCATGTCCTCCTAGGAGGGCAGGGGCCAGTGCTAAGACCCCCTCAGCGGAGGCAGGAGGGTCTGGCATCAAGGCCTGAGAAGGCAGTGTTCTGCGAGGGCTCTGTCCTGTGAGGGCAGTGCCTTGGCAGTTCCATGTCCTCCTAGGAGGGCAGGGGTCAGTGCTAAGACCCCCTCAGCGGAGGCAGGAGGGTCTGGCATCAAGGCCTGAGAGGGCAGTGTTCTACGAGGGCTCTGTCCTGTGAGGGCAGTGCCCTGGCAGTGCCATGTCCTCCTAGGAGGGCAGGGGGCAGTGCTAAGACCCCCTCAGCGGAGGCAGGAGGGTCTGGCATCAAGGCCTGAGAGGGCAGTGTTCTGCGAGGGCTCTGTCCTGTGAGGGCAGTGCCCTGGCAGTGCCATGTCCTCCTAGGAGGGCAGGGGCCAGTGCTAAGACCCCCTCAGCGGAGGCAGGGGGTCTGGCGTCAGGCCTGGGAGCAGCGACTGTGAGGGGTAATTTATCACAGGTTGTCAGGCCTGCAGGTATTCACAAGCTCCCGCGCCTCTAATCCTGCTGACTGCTCAGATCCGCTCTGAGAGAAGAGACAAGAGCAACATATGGGGGTGCCTTCGAGCAGGGTGGGAGATAGGAAGGGTGTGTGTGAGACAGGAGAAGACCAGGTGGAGGCTGAGGGGGGGGGGGGGGGGCGGGGTTGGGACAGGGAGAAGAAGGACCGGTGGAGCTGAGAGAGAGTCAGACAGAGAGCGAAGGAGAGAGGGAGAGAAAAGGAGAGAGAGAGAAAAGGAGAGGGCGAGAGAGGAGGAGAGAGAGAAAGAAGGAGAGAGATAAAATAGAGAGAGAGAGAGAAGGAGAGAGAGCTAAAATACAGAGAGAGATAAGGAGAGAAGGGGAGAGAGAGAGAGAGAGAGAGAGAAAAGGAGAGCGGTCGAGAGAGAGAAAAAAGGAGAGGGGGAAAGAGAGTGAGAGAGAGAGAAAATGAGAGAGGGCGAGAGAGAGGAGAGAGAAATAAAAGGCGAGAGAGAGAGAGATGAAATAGAGAGAAGGAGAGAGAGAGGGGGAGAGAGAGAGAAAGGGGGAGAGAGAGAGAAAAGGAGAGAGAGAGAGAGAGAGAGGGAGAAGAGGAGAGGAGAGAGGGCGAAAGAAAGAAGGAGAGAGAGATAAAAGGAGATAGATAAAAGGAGAGAGAGAGAAAATGTGAAAGAAAGAGAGAGAAGGAGAGAGAGAGAGAAACAGAGACAGAGAGAGAAGGTGAGAGGGAGAGAAAAAGGGAGAGGGCGAGAGAGAGATAGAGAGAGAAAAGGAGAGAGAGAAAAGGAGAGAGGGATAGAGAGAGAGAAAAAAGGAGAGAGGGTGAGAGAGAGAGAGAGAGAGGAGAGCAGTCGAGAGAGAGAGAAAAGGAGAGGGGGAGAGAGAGTGAGAGAGAGAGAAAATGAGAGAGGGCGAGAGACAGGAGAGAGAAATAAAAGGCGAGAGAGAGATGAAATAGAGAGAAGGAGAGAGAGAGGGGGAGAGAGAGAAAGGGGGAGAGAGAGAGAAAAGGAGAGAGAGAGAGAGAGAGAGAGAGGGAGAAGAGGAGAAGAGAGAGGGTGAAAGAAAGAAAGAGAGAGAGATAAAAGGACATAGATAAAAGGAGAAAGAGAGAAAATGGGAAAGAAAGAGAGAGAAGGAGAGAGGGAGAGAGAGAGAGAGACAGAGACAGAGAGAGAAGGTGAGAGGGAGAGAAAAAGGGAGAGGGCGAGAGAGAGAGAGATAGAGAGAGAAAAGGAGAGAGAGAAAAGGAGAGAGGGATAGAGAGAGAGAAAAAAGGAGAGAGGGTGAGAGAGAGAAGGAGAGAGGGATAGGAGAGAAAGAGAGAGAGAGGGCAAGAGAGAGAGAGAAAAGGAGAAAGGGCAAGAGAGAGAGAGAGAAAGGAGAGAGGGCGAGAGAGAGAAGGAGAGAGAGAAAATGAGAGAGGGATAGAGAGAGAGAAAAAAGGAGAGAGGGTGAGAGAGAGAGAGAGAGAGAGAGAAGGAGAGCGGTCGAGAGAGAGAGAAAAGGAGAGGGGAGAGAGAGTGAGAGAGAGAAAATGAGAGAGGGCGAGAGACAGGAGAGAGAAATAAAAGGCGAGAGAGAGAGATGAAATAGAGAGAAGGAGAGAGAGAGGGGGAGAGAGAGAGAAAGGGGGAGAGAGAGAGAAAAGGAGAGAGAGAGAGAGAGAGAGAGAGGGGGAGAAGAGGAGAAGAGAGAGGGTGAAAGAAAGAAGGAGAGAGAGATAAAAGGACATAGATAAAAGGAGAGAGAGAGAAAATGGGAAAGAAGGAGATAGAAGGACAGAGGGAGAGAGAGAGAGACAGAGACAGAGAGAGAAGGTGAGAGGGAGAGAAAAATGGAGAGGGCGAGAGAGAGAGAGAGTGAAAAGGAGAGAGAGAAAAGAAGAGAGGGATAGAGAGAGAGAGAAAAAAGGAGAGAGGGTGAGAGAGAGAAGAAGAGAGGGATAGGAGAGAAAGAGAGAGAGAGAGAGGAGAAAAGGAAAGAGGGCAAGAGAGAGAGAGAAAAGGAGAAAGGGCAAGAGAGAGAGAGAGAAAGGAGAGAGGGCAAGAGATAGAAGGAGAGAGAGAAAATGAGAGAGAGAGATGAAAGGAAAGAGAGAGGGAGAGAGAAAGAGAGAAAGAGAGAAAAGGAGAGAGGGCGAGAGAGAGAGAGAAAAGGAAAAAGGGCAAGAGAGAGAGAGAAAGGAGAGAGGGCGAGCAAGAGAAGGAGAGAGCAATAAAAGGCAAAAGTAAAATGAAATAGAGAGAGAGAGAAGGAGAGAGAAAAGGAGAGAGGGAGAGAGACAGAGAAAAGACGAGAGGGCAGAGCGAGAAAAGGAGTGAGGGAGAGAGAGAGAAAAGGAGAAAGGGCGAGAGAGAAGGGGAGTGAGAGAGAAGGAGAGAGATAAAATAGAGAGAGAAGGAGAGAGAGAGAAAAGGAGAGAGAGCTAAAATAGAGCGAGAGATAAGGAGAGAGAGAGAGAGAGAAAAGGAGAGGGGAAGAGAGCTTGAGCGAGAGAGAGAAAGTGAGAGAGGACGAGAGAGAGACGGAGAGAGGGAGAAAGGGAGAGAGAGAGAAAAGGAGAGAGAGAGAAAAGGAGAGCGGTCAAGAGAGAGAGAAAAGGAGAGGGGGAGAGAGAGTGAGAGAGCGAGAAAATGAGAGAGGGTGAGAGAGAGGAGAGAGAAATAAAAGGCGAGAGAGAGATGAAATAGAGAGAAGGAGAGAGGGGAGAGAGAGAGAAAAGGGGAGAGAGAGAAAAGGAGAGAGAGAGAGAGAGAGAGAGAGCTAAAATACAGAGAGAGATAAGGAGAGAGGGGGAGAGAGAGAGAGAGAGAAAAGGAGAGCGGTCGAGAGAGAGAGAAAAGGAGAGGGGGAGAGAGAGTGAGAGAGAGAGAGAGAAAATGAGAGAGGGCGAGAGAGAGGAGAGAGAAATAAAAGGCGAGAGAGAGAGATGAAATAGAGAGAAGGAGAGAGAGAGGGGGAGAGAGAGAGAAAGGGGGAGAGAGAGAAAAGGAGAGAGAGAGAGAGAGAGAGAGAGAGAGAGAGGGAGAAGAAGAGAGGAGAAAGGGTGAAAGAAAGAAGGAGAGAGAGATAAAATGACATAGATAAAAGGAGAGAGAGAGAGAAAATGGGAAAGAAAGAGAAAGAAGGAGAGAGGGAGGAAAGAGAGACAGAGACAGAGAGAGAAGGTGAGAGGGAGAGAAAAAGGGAGAGGGCGAGAGAGAGAGAGAGAGATAGAGAGAGAAAAGGAGAGAGGGATAGAGAGAGAGAAAAAAGGAGAGAGGGTGAGAGAGAGAAAGAGAGAGGGATAGGAGAGAAAGAGAGAGAGAGGGGGAGAGAGAGGAGAAAAGGAAAGAGGGCAAGAGAGAGAGAGAAAAGGAGAAAGGGCAAGAGAGAGAGAAAGGAGAGAGGGCGAGAGAGAGAAGGAGAGAGAGAAAATGAGAGAGAGAAATGAAAGGAAAGAGAGATGGAGAGAGAGAAAGAGAGAAAAGGAGAGAGGGCAAGAGAGAGAGAGAAAAGGAGAAAGGTCAAGAGAGAGAGAGAAAGGAGAGAGGGCGAGCAAGAGAAGGAGAGAGCAATAAAAGGCAAGAGTAATGAAATAGAGAGAGAGAGAAGGAGAGAGAAAAGGAGAGAGGGAGAGAGACAGAGAAAAGACGAGCGGGCGAGAGAGAGAAAAGGAGAGAGGGAGAGAGAGAGAAAAGGAGAGAGGGCGAGAGAGAAGGAGAGTGAGAGAGAAGGAGAGAGATAAAATAGAGAGAGAGAGAGAAGGAGAGAGAGAGAAAATGAGAGAGAGCTAAAATAGAGCGAGGGATAAGGAGAGAGAGAGAGAGAGAGAGAGAAAAGGAGAGAGAGAGAAAAGGAGAGCGGTCGAGAGAGAGAGAGAAAAGGAGAGGGGGAGAGAGGTTGAGCGAGAGAGAGAAAATGAGAGAGGGCGAGAGAGAGACAGAGAGAGGGAGAGAGAGAGAGAGAGGGAGAAGGAGAAAGGGAGAGAGAGAGAGAGAGAGAGAAAAGGAGAGAGAGAGTAAAGGAGAGCGGTCAAGAGAGAGAGAAAAGGAGAGGGGGAGACAGAGTGAGAGAGAGAGAAAATGAGAGAGGGCGAGAGAGAGGAGAGAGAAATAAAAGGCGAGAGAGAGAGATGAAATAGAGAGAAGGAGAGAGGGGGAGAGAGAGAGAAAAGGGGAGAGAGAGAGAAAAGGAGAGAGGGCGAAAGAGAGAAGGAGAGAGATATAAAAGGACACAGATAAAAGGAGAGAGAGAGAAAAAGAGAGAGAGAGAAGAGGAGAGAGGGCGAAAGTGAGAAGGAGAGAGAGAGAAAATGAGAGAGAGCTAAAATACAGAGAGAGATAAGGAGAGAGGGGGAGAGAGAGAGAGAGAGAGAGAGAGAAAAGGAGAGCGGTCGAGAGAGAGAGAAAAGGAGAGGGGGGAGAGAGTGAGAGAGAGAAAATGAGAGAGGGCGAGAGAGAGGAGAGAGAAATAAAAGGCGAGAGAGAGAGATGAAATAGAGAGAAGGAGAGAGAGGGGGAGAGAGAGAGAAAGGGTAGAGAGAGAGAATAGGAGAGAGAGAGAGAGGGAGAAGAGGATAGGAGAGAGGGTGAAAGAAAGAAGGAGAGAGAGATAAAAGGACATAGATAAAAGGAGAGAGAGAGAAAATGGGAAAGAAAGAGAGAGAAGGAGAGAGGGAGAGAGAGAGAGACAGAGACAGAGAGAGAAGGTGAGAGGGAGAGAAAAAGGGAGAGGGCGAGAGAGAGAGAGATAGAGAGAGAAAAGGAGAGAGAGAAAAGGAGAGAGGGATAGAGAGAGATAAAAAAGGAGAGAGGGTGAGAGAGAGAAGGAGAGAGGGATAGGAGAGAAAGAGAGAGAGAGGGAGAGAGAGAGGAGAAAAGGAAAGAGGGCAAGAGAGAGAGAGAAAAGGAGAGAGAGAGAAAAGGAGAGCGGTCGAGAGAGAGAGAGAAAAGGAGAGGGGGAGAGAGGTTGAGCGAGAGAGAGAAAATGAGAGAGGGCGAGAGAGAGACAGAGAGAGGGAGAGAGAGAGAGAGAGGGAGAAGGAGAAAGGGAGAGAGAGAGAGAGAGAGAGAAAAGGAGAGAGAGAGTAAAGGAGAGCGGTCAAGAGAGAGAGAAAAGGAGAGGGGGAGACAGAGTGAGAGAGAGAGAAAATGAGAGAGGGCGAGAGAGAGGAGAGAGAAATAAAAGGCGAGAGAGAGAGATGAAATAGAGAGAAGGAGAGAGGGGGAGAGAGAGAGAAAAGGGGAGAGAGAGAGAAAAGGAGAGAGGGCGAAAGAGAGAAGGAGAGAGATATAAAAGGACACAGATAAAAGGAGAGAGAGAGAAAAAGAGAGAGAGAGAAGAGGAGAGAGGGCGAAAGTGAGAAGGAGAGAGAGAGAAAATGAGAGAGAGCTAAAATACAGAGAGAGATAAGGAGAGAGGGGGAGAGAGAGAGAGAGAGAGAGAGAGAAAAGGAGAGCGGTCGAGAGAGAGAGAAAAGGAGAGGGGGAGAGAGTGAGAGAGAGAAAATGAGAGAGGGCGAGAGAGAGGAGAGAGAAATAAAAGGCGAGAGAGAGAGATGAAATAGAGAGAAGGAGAGAGAGGGGGAGAGAGAGAGAAAGGGTAGAGAGAGAGAATAGGAGAGAGAGAGAGAGGGAGAAGAGGATAGGAGAGAGGGTGAAAGAAAGAAGGAGAGAGAGATAAAAGGACATAGATAAAAGGAGAGAGAGAGAAAATGGGAAAGAAAGAGAGAGAAGGAGAGAGGGAGAGAGAGAGAGACAGAGACAGAGAGAGAAGGTGAGAGGGAGAGAAAAAGGGAGAGGGCGAGAGAGAGAGAGATAGAGAGAGAAAAGGAGAGAGAGAAAAGGAGAGAGGGATAGAGAGAGATAAAAAAGGAGAGAGGGTGAGAGAGAGAAGGAGAGAGGGATAGGAGAGAAAGAGAGAGAGGGAGAGAGAGAGGAGAAAAGGAAAGAGGGCAAGAGAGAGAGAGAAAAGGAGAGAGAGAGAAAAGGAGAGCGGTCGAGAGAGAGAGAGAAAAGGAGAGGGGGAGAGAGGTTGAGCGAGAGAGAGAAAATGAGAGAGGGCGAGAGAGAGACAGAGAGAGGGAGAGAGAGAGAGAGAGGGAGAAGGAGAAAGGGAGAGAGAGAGAGAGAGAGAGAAAAGGAGAGAGAGAGTAAAGGAGAGCGGTCAAGAGAGAGAGAAAAGGAGAGGGGGAGAGAGAGTGAGAGAGAGAGAAAATGAGAGAGGGCGAGAGAGAGGAGAGAGAAATAAAAGGCGAGAGAGAGAGATGAAATAGAGAGAAGGAGAGAGGGGGAGAGAGAGAGAAAAGGGGAGAGAGAGAGAAAAGGAGAGAGGGCGAAAGAGAGAAGGAGAGAGATATAAAAGGACACAGATAAAAGGAGAGAGAGAGAAAAAGAGAGAGAGAGAAGAGGAGAGAGGGCGAAAGTGAGAAGGAGAGAAGGAGAGAGAGAGAAAATGAGAGAGAGCTAAAATACAGAGAGAGATAAGGAGAGAGGGGGAGAGAGAGAGAGAGAGAGAGAAAAGGAGAGCGGTCGAGAGAGAGAGAAAAGGAGAGGGGGGTGAGAGTGAGAGAGAGAAAAGGAGAGAGGGCGAGAGAGAGGAGAGAGAAATAAAAGGCGAGAGAGAGAGATGAAATAGAGAGAAGGAGAGAGAGGGGGAGAGAGAGAGAAAGGGTAGAGAGAGAGAATAGGAGAGAGAGAGAGAGGGAGAAGAGGATAGGAGAGAGGGTGAAAGAAAGAAGGAGAGAGAGATAAAAGGACATAGATAAAAGGAGAGAGAGAGAAAATGGGAAAGAAAGAGAGAGAAGGAGAGAGGGAGAGAGAGAGAGACAGAGACAGAGAGAGAAGGTGAGAGGGAGAGAAAAAGGGAGAGGGCGAGAGAGAGAGAGATAGAGAGAGAAAAGGAGAGAGAGAAAAGGAGAGAGGGATAGAGAGAGATAAAAAAGGAGAGAGGGTGAGAGAGAGAAGGAGAGAGGGATAGGAGAGAAAGAGAGAGAGAGGGAGAGAGAGAGGAGAAAAGGAAAGAGGGCAAGAGAGAGAGAGAAAAGGAGAAAGGGCAAGAGAGAGAGAGAGAAAGGAGAGAGGGCGAGAGAGAGAAGGAGAGAGAGAAAATGAGAGAGATGAAAGGAAAGAGAGACGGAGAGAGAGAGAAAGAGAGAAAAGGAGAGAGAGAGAGAAGGAGAGAGAAAAGGAGAAAGGGCAAGAGAGACAGAGAAAAGATGAGAGGGCGAGAGAGAGAAAAGCAGAGAGGGAGAGAGAGAGAAAAGGAGAGAGCGCGAGAGAGGGTAGAAGAGAGAGATAAAAGGTGAGACAGAGAGATTAAAAGGAGAGAGAAGGAGAGACGGAAAGAAAAGGAGAGAGAGAAAAGGAGAGAGAGAGAAAAGGAGAGATGGAGTGTTGGAAGGCGTTCCCCGGGGAGGCTACGGAATGCGTTCCCGACCACCCGGAGGCCCACCTTTCCCAGAGTTAGGCCGAGCAAGAGCAGGGAGGCCCTTCCTGGAAGGGTCTCGTACCTAGGATCGCACACGCTGCGCTTACTCTCTCTTCGGATAAAGGGACACCACACAGTAATTCGTTGTAAGACAATATGCTTTTATCGGTAGTTGTCAGGGATCTTTATGATCCGGCAGGCAGGTGCCGAATTAATGCCACAAGCGGCAGCGATCTCGTGATGAGGGAAAAGGGGTAGCGGGACAGTCTTTGAATCAGTGTCTCTGCGAGGTATCCGGCGCACAGCTCTCAATCCTCGAGCTGAGGGGATGTTGCTTCTCTCGGCAATCTCTGCCGTTTCTCTTGGACGAGCGGGCCGCGAGTCACTCAGCAGGCACCGGAGGTTCGTAGTTCGGGGAGCCGCGACGGCGTCAGCAGGGCTCAGATGGTTCAGAGTTCGGGGAGCCGCGACAGCTTCAGCAGGGCTCAGATGGTTCAGAGTTCGGGGAGCCGCGACAGCGTCAGCAGGGCTCAGATGGTTCAGAGTTCGGGGAGCCGCGACAGCGTCAGCAGGGCTCAGATGGTTCGGAGTTCGGGGAGGCGCAACAGCGTCAGCAGGGCTCAGATGGTTCAGAGTTCGGGTAGCGTTCTTCGGTTCGGGGAGCGATCGAGCCGCGACCAGGTCAGCAGGCTCTCGTCAGTCCAGGTCTTCTCTGCTCTCGTCCCTTCAGCACCCCTTGTTATACTCCCCCTCCTCTTTGAAGTCCGGAGTCCTCGCGGAGAGGGGTCTGGCGCCTGGGGGGCGGTGTGTCGGGGTTTCCTGTCGCTCGGCCCTTTGATCTGTTCAGGTGGGTCCGGGAGGGACTCCAGACACCCAGCATGCGGGGAGCCAGCTCCCTGGGGGTCCGGAGGGCGATCGAAACCCTCCATTGAGAGGAGGTCAGAGGTGCGACAGAGACTACTCCTCCCTGTCTTGCTTGGGGGGGGTCCCTCTCCCTTGGCCGGGCATGGCGCGTCTAAGGTCTAGGTTTCGCTGGGGCCCTGGGTCGGCCATCGGAACATCGGGACATGGTGGCCGGGGGTCTATAACCAGGGATCGGGGGGGGGGGGTTGCATGAGTCGGGTTGGGGGGATTAATGGTCAGGGGGGTCCACGCCACGAGGCTGGTCCCACACTGATTATTGTTGTGTTTTATAAGTCAAACAGAAAAGAGGCGGAGGCACTTCCTAGTTGTTAGAAAAGGTAGATGGACCGGGAGGGTCGGCCGGGGTCAGGAGGAGAGGTCTCCGGGGAGAGCCGTCTCCAGCGATCGTACAGACAAGTAACTTCCCCCCCACAGACAGATATCACACACGGATAAGGTTCAGTGATCTTTATCGCCACTTATTTAAGGTACGGTAAAATGGTACAAGGAGGTCTGGACTCAGGGGTCCCCTCGATTAGAGTCTCGTAAGGTAAGGAAGGGGGTAGCGGGACAGTCTATTTACCAATCAGGTAATTCGGCTGAGCTGGTGATGAGCTCACAATCCTCGAGCTTGGTGGTTAGGTGGTATGGGCCGCGGCAGCGCCAGCAGGTCCCGGTGCGGATGGTCGATACAACGGGCCGCGGCAGCGCCAGCAGGTCCCCGGAAGATGAACGGTCCGCGGCAGCGCCAGCAGGTCCCGGTGAGGATGGTCGTTACAACGGGCCGCGGCAGCGCCAGCAGGTCCCAGGAAGGTGAAGGTTGCAGAGGGCCGCGGCAGCGCCAGCAGGTCCCGGTGAGGATGGTCGGTACAACGGGCCGCGGCAGCGCCAGCAGGTCCCAGGAAGATGAAGGTTGCAGAGGGCCGCGGCAGCGCCAGCAGGTCCCGGTGAGGATGGTCGGTACAACGGGCCGCGGCAGCGCCAGCAGGTCCCAGGAAGATGAAGGTTGCAGAAGGCCGCGGCAGCGCCAGCAGGCAGGACGATGGTTCACAAGAGCGGGCTACGGCAGCGCCAGTAGACCGTCAGGGTTGAGCTCACTCGGTGTCTCTCGACTCCAGGATACAACTCCTTCCTGCTCCGGAGCTGTCTTAGTTATAGGGCTGGTGCCCTTTGATGTCCGGACCCTCGCACTTGGAGGTCGGAGGGTCCGGGATGAAGGTGTCCAGACACCCCGCAGGGGGTGGAGCCAGCGCCTGGGGGCTGCTGGAGGCGATCGGCACCTGGCGGGGGAAGAGCTCTTGACGCTTCGTTCTCCCATTGACCTGCCAAGTGGTCCGCTCACCTCCTGGGTGGATGGTGGTGCCGGGATGTCGGGGCCGGCCAGGCCCGGGGTTAGGGTCGAGGTGAGGCCACGCGGCCGCGTGGTGCAGGGCCCAAGATGGCGGCTTGACCTGGCCGGGGAAGCCGGTGGGGCTGGACCCCGTGATGAGTGGGGGTCCGAGGGCAGAGGGTCCGTCGGGAGACGGAGTACAGGGGCTTGTCACGGGGGTATGCCGGGTGGGCCGGAGCTCGGGCCCTGTCGTGCGGGGGGGGAGCCAGCCCTCTGTGTGGCCTGTCCAACATGCGTCCCCCCCAGCTGAAGGCGGGGAGAGTCACCCATCTCCTTGGGGACTCTCTTCGTCGAGGCGGAAAAAGCGGGACAGGCCGTCCGCGTTGGCGTGGTCTTGGCCTGGCCGGTGCTCCACAGTGAAGTCCATTCCCTGCAGGGAAATGGACCAGCGCAAGAGTTTTGGGTTCTCCCCCCGCATCTGCATCAGCCATTGCAGGGGTCGATGGTCGGTTTGTACCCGGAAGTGGGTACCGAAGAGATAGGGCCGGAGCTTTTTGAGGGCCCACACTACTGCAAATGCCTCCCTCTCGATTGTGCTCCAACGCTGTTCTCGGGCCAGGAGACGTCGACTGATGAAGGCCACCGGCTGGTCATGACCTTCGGGGTTCAGCTGAGAGAGGACGGCCCCGATGCCGTGGTCGGAGGCGTCGGTCTGTACTACAAATTCCCGACTGTAATCGGGGGCCTGGAGCACCGGGGCGGTGCACAGGGCGGCCTTCAGCTCCTCGAAGGCCGCTTGACAATCAGGAGTCCAGTGGACCCGCTTCGGTTGATTCTTGGATGTGAGTCCCGTGAGGGGCCCCACGATGCTGCCGTAGTCCTTCACGAACCGCCGGTAGTAGCCGGTGAGCCCCAAGAAGGCTCGGACCTCGGTCTGGGTGACGGGGGGCTGCCAGGACTGGATGGCAGCAATCTTAAGTTGTAGTGGGGCCACCAGCCCGCTCCCCACTTGGTGCCCCAGGTAGGTCACCGACCCTTGGCCAATTTGGCACTTGCCGGCTTTAATGGTGAGGCCGGCCCGCTGGAGGGCTTGGAGGACCTCTTGGAGGTGACGGAGGTGGTCGGACCAGTGGCGGCTGTATACAGCGATATCGTCCAGGTAGGCAGCGCTGAATTCTTCGAGCCCTGCTAAGACCTGGTTCACAAGACGTTGGAATGTGGCGGGGGCATTCTTCATGCCAAAGGGCATGACCTTAAATTGATAGTGGCCATCGGGGGTGGAGAAGGCTGACCGTTCCTGAGCCCTGGGTGTGAGGCCGATCTGCCAGTAGCCCGCCGTCAGGTCGAAGATACTAAGGTAGCGGGCGGCCCCCAGCCGGTCGATCAGCTCGTCTGCTCGGGGGATGGGATGAGCGTCGGTCCGGGTGACAGCGTTCAAGCCCCGGTAGTCGACGCAGAATCTCAGTTCAGGGGCGGTGCCGGGGGCGGCGGCCTTGGGAACTAATACAACCGGACTGGCCCAGGGACTGTCCGAGGGCTCGATGACCCCGATCGTGAGCATCTTGGCCACTTCCTCCTGTATGCAGGCCCGTACCCGATCTGGTACGCGGTAGGCCCGGTGCCGGACAGGGGGACTGTCCCCGGTGTCTACGTCGTGCAAACACCAAGGGGTGACCCCGGGGGTGAGTGAGAACAGGGCAGCGAACTGCAGCAGGAGGTCCCGGCAGTCCTGGCGTTGCTCCGAAGTGAGGGCGTTGGAGAGCCGGACCCCATCCACGGAGCCGTCCTTCTCCTGAGTCTTCAGGAGATCCGGGAGGGGCTCGGAGTCTTCTTCGGTACCACTGTCGGTCGCCATCAGGAGGCTTAGTTCGGAGCGCACAAAGTGTGGTTTGAGCCGGTTGGTGTGGAGGACCCGCAGGGGGTTCCGGGTGGACCCCATGTCGATGAGGTAAGTGACGGGGCTTTTACGCTCGACCACTTTGAAGGGCCCCGTCCACTTGTCTTGCAGGGCACATGGTTCGGTGGGGGACATCACCCATACTTGCTGCCCAGGCTCGAACTCAACGGAGGAGGCATTGTGATCATACCACCTTTTCATGTCCTCCTGACTGGCCTCGAGGTTCGCCTTGGCCATCTCCCTGAAGCGCCGGGTCTGGTTTCGTAGGGCCAGGAGGTATTTGAAGACGTCTGGAGGGGTCGTTAGGGGGGCCAACTCCCAGCCCTCCTTCACGAGGCTGAGGGGCCCTCGCACAGGGTGTCCGTATAGGAGTTCAAAGGGGCTGAAGCCGAGGGACTTCTGGGGTACTTCTCGGTAGGCGAAGAGGAGGCACGGGAGCAGTACATCCCACTGGCGACGGAGAGGCTCTTCCAATCCCCCAATCATCCCTTTGAGAGTGCGGTTAAACCGCTCCACTAGTCCGTTTCCTTGGGGGTGATAGGGGGTCGTGAATCTGTATGTGACCCCGCATTGTTGCCAGAGGGACTTCATGTACTTCGATATGAAGTTCGTACCTCGGTCGCTGACGACTTCTCGGGGGAAGCCTACCCGGGAGAAGATCCCCATCAGGGCCCGGCCAACCACTGGAGCGGTCACGGTCCGTAGGGGCACCGCCTCGGGATAGCGGGTGGCATGGTCCACTAGTACCAAGATGAACCTGTGTCCTTGTGCCGTGCGAGGGTCCAGCGGCCCCACAATGTCTATCCCCACCCTCTCGAACGGGGTGGTGACCACCGGGAAGGGTTGTAGAGGAGCCTTAAGCTTCCGGCCACTCTTCCCGCTTGCTTGGCATGTGGGGCACGATCGGCAGTGGTTCAGGACGTCATTCCTCATTTTTGGCCAGAAAAAGTGGGTCACCAGTCGACTGTACGTTTTATCTTGGCCCAGGTGCCCAGCCAGGGGGACATCGTGGGCTAGGTTGAGTAGAAAGTCTCGGAAGCGGAGCGGTACCACCAGAACTCGACTGGCCCCCAGCTCGGCGATTCTTTGCTCGCTGTAGAGCAGGTCGTTATCCCAGTAGACCCAGTGGGTTCCGGTGGTGTCCCCGGCGGCTTGGGTGCTGGCTTGTTGGCGAAGTCCCTCGAGGGAGGGACAGGTCTTTTGCTCCTGGCGGAACTGTTCTTGGGTGGGCCCCCCTTCTTGCCGCCACTGAGCCAGATCCGGAAGGTCCTGGGGTTGCGCGTTTTCTTCGGGGGCCGGGTCTGGGAGGTCGGCCTCGCCGTTGTCCTCTACGGGGGCAACCGGGGGTGGAGGTGCCGGCCATTCGGTTTCTTCTGATCGGGGGGCGGCCCGGCCGGCCAGGGATCGGGTGGTTATGCAGGCCCAGTCCGGGAGGCCCAGCATTCCCAAGTGCTCTCTTCTCTCGACGGTGGCCCACGGGGAACTCTCGAGGTCATTCCCCAGGAGGCAGTCCACGGGGGCATCGTCCCGGACCGTCACTTTCAGTAGGCCGGAGACCCCTCCCCATTCAAACGGGACGCAGGCCATCTTGCACATGCTTTCAGAGTTATCTGCCGAGCGGACGGGGCAGAGAATGTTCGGCAAGATCTGCTCGGGCTTCACCAGGTGACAGCGGACGGCCGTCACGCTGGCGCCGGTGTCGCGCAAGGCCTCAGCTCTCTGTCCATTAATGGTCACCCACTGACCGTATTTCCTGGTGTTGGCGGGTAGGGGAGCCCGCGGAACCATGTCTCTTCCCCCTAAGCATGCCAGGACCATGGCGGCCGGTTCCCACCCTTGCTGGTCCGGCTCACACTCCTCGGGACCCTCCAACGACTGCTCCTCCCCCAGGGCAGCGGCAGCTACCTGGCGGGGTTTGGGCGTTTGGTTCAGCGGGCAGTTCGGATCGTTGGCGTAGTGGCCTAGTCGCTGGCATCTGTGGCACGTGACGTTGGCTCGGTACCCAGGCCGCAACGGGGGGTTGCCCCGGCCGGCCGGCGGCGGGGTGCTGGCCACGGTTGTTGCTGGCAAGGCGTCTCTCCCCCGCCCCTGGCCTCCTCCTCCTCCCCGAGGACGGTGCTGGCCTTGGTTGCTTCTGTTCTGGTCGTGTGGCCCTCTCCGGCCCACTCGGGTGCTCTCCCACCGGTCAGCTTCGGCGGCGAGCTGCCGGGGGTCAGTCAGCTTACTGTCGAGTAGATGCTGCCGGAGCTCGACGAAGCAGTTGTTTGACAGGTGTTCCCATACCATGAGGTTGAAGAGCTGTTCGTAGGTGGTGACCTGACTTCCCTTGATCCAACCCTCGAAGGCCCGGCTGAAATAGTTCACGTATTCCACCCAAGTGGTACCTGGGATCCGGGTGCAATCCCTGAACCTCTGGCGGTACATCTCGGGCGTGAGGCCGTAGCGGGTGAGGAGGGCAGCCTTCATGTGGTCGTAGGACGACATTTGGTGATCGGGGAGCTGCAGCAGGGCATCGCGACCCTCGTTGATAAATCTCCCCCAAAGTCCGGCTCCCCAATCACTCCGGTCGATCCGGTGGGAGGTCATTGCGATCTCATAGGCCTTAAACCATTGTTGTATGTCGTCTTCTCGGACATACTCGCGGACCACATCCTTGGGGATGTGAACTTTTTTCTCAGTTGGTCCCGGGGTGTGTGGTCTTTCAGGCACCCCCAAGTCCTTATGCTGTTTGCGCAGTTCTATCTCTGCCAATTGGCGCTCGTGCTCGAGCGTTATCTTTTTCTCTTCCAGCTCTCTCTGTCTCTGTTTTTCTTCTCGCTCCTCTCGAATCCGCATATGCTCGAGGTTGAGTTTCTGTTCAGCTAACTTGAGCTCCCCATCCATCTTGAGTCGTGCCATCTCTAATTCGTGCAGTCTGACTCTGTCTCTTTCTCGTATCTCCTCCGGTGAGAGGCCCGTTCCCCGTTCCTCGGGAGTCGTGGCGTTCCCCTCTGGTGTGACGCTGTTTTGGTCTGGTGTGACGCTGCTTTGGTCGGAGGGTCTTGCGACCCCCGTTTCTGTCCACGACTCAAGGGCGTGCTTTAGGTCATCCTTGGTACTCAGGCCAGTGGTAGCAATGCCAAGTTCTATGCAAAATTGTCTCAGTTCGCGGTGGTTGTACTCCTCTAGTTTCTCCATTTGGAACTTCTCGGTGGAGCTGCTATCTTTGGTCGACATCGTGCTTTGTCGTGGGGTGAGCTACTCTCTGTACGATTACGCGTTGATTCGGATCGCGCCGCTGGCCACCAATGTTAGAAAAGGTAGATGGACCGGGAGGGTCGGCCGGGGTCAGGAGGAGAGGTCTCCGGGGAGAGCCGTCTCCAGCGATCGTACAGACAAGTAACTTCCCCCCCACAGACAGATATCACACACGGATAAGGTTCAGTGATCTTTATCGCCACTTATTTAAGGTACGGTAAAATGGTACAAGGAGGTCTGGACTCAGGGGTCCCCTCGATTAGAGTCTCGTAAGGTAAGGAAGGGGGTAGCGGGACAGTCTATTTACCAATCAGGTAATTCGGCTGAGCTGGTGATGAGCTCACAATCCTCGAGCTTGGTGGTTAGGTGGTATGGGCCGCGGCAGCGCCAGCAGGTCCCGGTGCGGATGGTCGATACAACGGGCCGCGGCAGCGCCAGCAGGTCCCCGGAAGATGAACGGTCCGCGGCAGCGCCAGCAGGTCCCGGTGAGGATGGTCGTTACAACGGGCCGCGGCAGCGCCAGCAGGTCCCAGGAAGGTGAAGGTTGCAGAGGGCCGCGGCAGCGCCAGCAGGTCCCGGTGAGGATGGTCGGTACAACGGGCCGCGGCAGCGCCAGCAGGTCCCAGGAAGATGAAGGTTGCAGAGGGCCGCGGCAGCGCCAGCAGGTCCCGGTGAGGATGGTCGGTACAACGGGCCGCGGCAGCGCCAGCAGGTCCCAGGAAGATGAAGGTTGCAGAAGGCCGCGGCAGCGCCAGCAGGCAGGACGATGGTTCACAAGAGCGGGCTACGGCAGCGCCAGTAGACCGTCAGGGTTGAGCTCACTCGGTGTCTCTCGACTCCAGGATACAACTCCTTCCTGCTCCGGAGCTGTCTTAGTTATAGGGCTGGTGCCCTTTGATGTCCGGACCCTCGCACTTGGAGGTCGGAGGGTCCGGGATGAAGGTGTCCAGACACCCCGCAGGGGGTGGAGCCAGCGCCTGGGGGCTGCTGGAGGCGATCGGCACCTGGCGGGGGAAGAGCTCTTGACGCTTCGTTCTCCCATTGACCTGCCAAGTGGTCCGCTCACCTCCTGGGTGGATGGTGGTGCCGGGATGTCGGGGCCGGCCAGGCCCGGGGTTAGGGTCGAGGTGAGGCCACGCGGCCGCGTGGTGCAGGGCCCAAGATGGCGGCTTGACCTGGCCGGGGAAGCCGGTGGGGCTGGACCCCGTGATGAGTGGGGGTCCGAGGGCAGAGGGTCCGTCGGGAGACGGAGTACAGGGGCTTGTCACGGGGGTATGCCGGGTGGGCCGGAGCTCGGGCCCTGTCGTGCGGGGGGGGAGCCAGCCCTCTGTGTGGCCTGTCCAACACTAGTCTTGCACTAGGCCCCATGACACACTGGCTATTCTACTATTTGACATGCGTCTAGGCCTAAAATTAAAATATGAGTCACTGGAACCACATCACCCCTGAGTCTATGGAGAACGGACATACTTCAGCCAGCTCTACAGACCCATCTCTCCTGAGAGTATGGGCAGAGAGAGCGGGCAGGCTGCTGACATCACCACAGAGACATCACCCCTCAGGCTATGGAGGGAGGACAGGCTGCTAACCTCACCACAGACACATCACCCTCGAGACTATGGAGAGAGGACATGCTGCTGACGTCATTACAGACATATCACATCCAAGTCTATGGAGAGTGGACAGGCTGCTAACAGCACACATACACCTCACCCTTCAGTCTATGGTGAGTGGACAGGCTGCTGAAAGCACACAAACACCTCACCCCTCAGTCTATGGAGAATGGACAAGCTGCTGAAAACACCACAGACATATCACCCCAGAGTCTATGGAGAGTGGGCAGGCTACTGACAGCACACATACAACTCACCCCTTAGTCTATGGGGAGTGGACAGGCTGCTGAAAGCACACAAACACCTCACCCCTCAGTCTATGAAGAATGGACAAGCTGCTGAAAGCACCACAGACACATCACCCCTTAGTCTATGGAGAGTGAACAGGCTGCTGAAAGCACACATACACATCACCTCTCAGTCTATGGAGAGTGGACAGGCTGCTGAAAGCACACAAACACCTCACCCCTCAGTCTTTGTAGAATGGACAAGCTGCTGAAAGCACCACAGACACATCACCCCTGAGTCTATGGAGAGTGGGCAGGCTGCTGACAGCACACATATACCTCACCCCTCAGTCTATGGGGAGTGGACAGGCTGCTGAAAGCACACAAACACCTCACCCCTCGGTCTATGGAGAATGGACAAGCTGCTGAAAGCACCACAGACACCTCACTCCTCAGTCTATGGGGAGTGGACAGGCAGCTGAAAGCACACAAACACCTCACCCTTCAGTCTATGGAGAATGGTCAAGCTGCTGAAAGCACCACAGACACCTCACCCCTTAGTCTATGGGGAGTGGACAGGCTGCTGAAAGCACACATACACCTCAACCCTCAGTCTGTGGAGAGTGGACAGGCTGCTGAAAGCACACATACACCTCACCCCTCAGTCTATGGAGAGTGGACAGGCTGCTGATAGCACACATACACCTCACCCCTCAGTCTATGGGGAGTGGACAGGCTGCTGAAAGCACACTTACACCTCACCTCTCAGTCTATGGAGAGTGGACAGGCTGCTGAAAGCACACGTACACCTCATCTCTCAGTCTATGGAGAGTGGACAGGCTGCTGAAAGCACACTTACACCTCACCCCTTAGTCTATGGGGAGTGGACAGGCTGCTGAAAGCACACATACACCTCACCTCTCAGTCTATGAAGAGTGGACAGGCTGCTGAAAGCACACATACACCTCACCTTTCAGTCTATGGAGAGTGGACAGGCTGCTGAAAGCACATGTACACCTCACCTCTCAGTCTATGGAGAGTGGACAGGCTGCTGAAAGCACACAAACACCTCACCTCTCAGTCTATGGAGAGTGGACAGGCTGCTGAAAGCACACATACACCTCACCTCTCAGTCTATAGAGAGTGGACGGGCTGCTGAAAGCACACAAACACCTCACCCCTCAGTTTGGCATCTGACAGCACCACAGACACATCACCCCTCAGTCTAAGGGGAGTGGACAGACTGTCCCCAGCACCACAGATCCATCACCCACAAGTCACTGGGTCGCCTTCCAGTGTTTACACCGGGCTACTTTCGAGAGCTCCGAAGCAGAGGCTCAAGGCACTGTGAGTTTCTCACAGTGCCTGTCAGTGGGTTCAACACATGTTCTGAATGTCTGCACATCCAATCCTTGGCCTCGCAGCAGAGTGCAGAGCAAAGGTCATGTATCCCAGGCACAATTGTGATTCTGTGTAAGTGTGTGCATAGAAGGTGCACCCAATTCAAACTCTTCACACACACATGCAATGCCCTGTACAAAGTGGGCCAAAATACCTCGACACCCACATATGCTTACACGAACCAACCAGACCCTACCCTCTGCCTTCCTCTCACTCGCACACACGCCCCTATCTGCAACTGGAGGTCGCTCATTCTCCTACATCGCCCACCTCCCTCAACACACCAGAGCCGCCTCCTCACTTATTGCGATCCGCAAGAGGCTGAAGGCCAGGCTCTTCTCCCAAGCACCAGTGGCGTAACAAAAGGCCACGCAGCCCACGTGCTGCGGGGGCCCAAGCTCCGGGGACCCCTCTGGCACTGGCAGGTCCATGGTCTGACAGCTCCAGACTGGGTCTGGAGCGTGGGGGAGGGGGGGGGGCATGCATGTACTATAGAAGGGTCCCCCTCAAGTTTCGTTCCGCCACTGATAATCACCTTGGAGACCACAAACCCACACAGCTGCCCTAGCGCCTGGATACCCTCTGGGGTGGTTAGTGCGCTATACAAACCAGTATAACAGAACAGTTGTCAAAGCAAAGTAAAAGAAAATGCGGTGCTCATTTTGGGGTGAAGGGGGCGATGAAGTGAAGGAGATGCTAGAAAGTGCATTCAGGAGAGAGTGAAAAGAGGGTCCTGAGGAGGGAGGAGGTGAGGTGAGGTGTGAGAGATGCAGATGGAGGCGATGTGGAGAGAAGCTCAGCGCACGTCACATGGAGCCGGCGCAAGGGGCGTGGCTGAGACACTACGGAGCCCTCTGTCCTTTCCACGGAGCTGAGGAATGTTTCATTCAATGTCATAAATCAGAGTTAAAATATTTTCAATATTGATTATTGCCAGTAAGACCATGGTTGTTACTCGCTTATCTTAAGCAGCCAACAAGCACTGACAAAGCCAATAGTCCTGGCTGGTTCTAGGTGTGTGTGTCAGGCAGGCGCGCAACACCCATTGGACTCAAAGGGCTTTTCTTGTACAACTTTAAGCCCTGCGGTTACGTACGAATACATCCGAAGGAGACAGCTCAGTGTACGGAGCGCCTGCAGTGGCGGAGTTAGTAACATCGGTACTTTGGGGACGGGTTCATCGTGTTTCTTTCCAGCAACAAAAGACGGGGTTTGGTTTATGGCCCATGGTGCAACCCTCGCCTCATCCCGTCAATCAACCCTCGCACGTGCTCTTACGAGGGGGTGGGCCACGGGCCTTCACCCTTGCTGCCGCGGCTTTGTGCTGAGCGCCAAACACGCCACCGAGGGTTCACTTGGCGCTATACACTCTCTCTTCACACGATGTGATCGACGTGGGCCAGCGGGCTCTTTTATGACTCTGACCCGTTCCTTCGTGAGTCTTTGTGATAGGTGTAAAACTGTTTGTCATGGAATAAAAACAGAATAAGGGACCTGCCTGTTGAATGTCGGCACCGAGGTGTAAATAAATACCACACACGACTGACAAGTACCGAACCCTCTAGGTATGAACGTCTGCGGGGCGCCTCGTGGACTAGGATTGTATTTATCTGTGTGTAGGTGTATATATATCTATATATACGTGCGTACGTATACACACACACATATACAGAGGTGTGTGTATGCGTGTGTTTTCACTTCTGACCCTATATCAATTATCGATCCAATAAAAACAGAACTACATGCAGGGATTAGAAGGCAGGGGTGAAGGAGGGGTGGCTTTCGATGACAGACACTAGAGTGGGGGATGGGGGGGTGCTAGGGGTGGGCTCCGAGGAGGGTGTTAGACGGGTGCTCTGATGGAGGGAATGCTACAGGGATGGGCTACGGCGCACCCCATTACAAGCCACAGACTTCCCCCCCCTCGCCGCCCCCGCCCTGTTAATGATCCGGCCGCACTTGTTTAAGCAGCGGAAGGTTAAGCGCCCCCATCGCTTCCATCGCCCCTGCTGCTGAGGTGGCGGCCCCCAGGGGCCCCAGGGACCGGCGGCGGGCCCCGGACAGCGCCGCCTCCAGCCGCCACGGGTAATTAGTTCCCAGGCTGCAGCGGGGAGATAAAGCGCTCTGAAGCCCTCAGCCAATCCCGGCCCGCGCCCGTGACCCTCCCCACGCCCCCACCCACAGGGGAAGGGGCTTGACACGGAAGATTAATGTTTGCGCCATCGCCTCGCACAAAGACATCAGGTTGGATGAGGCGGGGTGAGGGGGGATAGCGCCCCGACCTGAGGATTGGGGACACCTGTACAGACAGACACACAGGCGCTCATCCCAGCACCCGCGCCGACGGGAGCTTGCGCCTGACTTGTGCGCAAATTAGCGCCTCAGGGAACGACTGCGCACCTGACTCAGTGGGGGGTGGGTGGGGGTCTGACAGGAATCACGTGTACCGTGCTTTGGAAGCGTGTTATCCCATGCCCTGGACCAGGAAACCCGGACTGATGCGATAACTGCCCTCCCGGTAAATACCGCACCAGGAGTGGCGGTGGTAGTGCAGAGGAGCTAAAGGCCGGGAGCAGTCAGTGGTGATCTGACCTGAGGGTCAGGGGCCCGGTGAGAGATGGGCCCTCATGAAGAGGGCTGCGGCATTCGCTTCGAGAACACCGCCCCGGAAATGCCAACTCACTGTCGGTGTCGTGTTAACATGGCGTGCCCTGTCTGGCCCTAATGCCCACACGCCTCCCCGTCTCAGGGGCTTGTTCCACCGCGCTCACTGCCGCATCTTAAACATTTCAGAAGGATGAAAGGCGAAGTTTTCCCCGTCGGAACTCACACACAGGTTACACAAATCTCTCGTAACTCACACACAGATCACACCGGATCCCAGGCAGAGGGGGCGGGTATTACTCAGTGTCTGGTCGGCCCCAGTGGGTCTCACTCAGTGTCGAGTGGTCCCAGTGGTTGTCACTCAGTGTCTGGTCGGCCCCAGTGGGTCTCACTCAGTGTCTGGTCGGCCCCAGTGAGTCTCACTCAGTGTCGAGTGGGTCCCAGTGGGTGTCACTCAGTTTCGTGGGTCCCAGTGGGCCTCACTCAGTGTCGGGTGGGTCTCACTCAGTCAGCAGGTGGGGCACAGCGGGTCTTACTCAGTGTCGGGTGGATCTCAATGGGCCTCACTCATTGTCGGGTAGGTCCCAGTGTGTGTCACTCAGTTTCGTGGGTGCCAATGAGCCTCACTCAGTGTCGAGTGGGTCCCAGTGGGTGTCACTCAGTATGTGGGTGAGTCCAAGTGGATCTCACTCAGTGTCTGGTCGGTCCAAGTGGATCTCACTCAGTGTCGGGTGTGTCTCAGTGGGTCTCACTCAGTGTCGAGTGGGTCCCAGTGGGTGTCACTCAGTCTGTGGGTGAGTCCAAGTGGATCTCACTCAGTGTCTGGTCGGTCCCAGTGGGTCTCACTCAGTGTCGAGTTGTCCCAGTGGTTGTCACTCAGTTTCGTGGGACCCAATGGGCCTCACTCAGTGTCGGGTGGTTCTCACTCAGTCAGCGGGTGGGGCCCAGCTGGTCTTACTCATTGTAGGGTAGATCTCAATGGGCCTCACTCATTGTCGGGTAGGTCCCAGTCTGTGTCACTCAGTTTCGTGGGTGCCAATGGGCCTCACTCAGTGTTGAGTGGGTCCCAGTGGGTGTCACTCAGTTTCGTGGGTCCCAGTGGGCCTCACTCAGTGTTGAGTGGGTCCCAGTGGGTGTCACTCAGTTTCGTGGGTCCCAGTGGGCCTTACTCAGTGTCGGGTGGGTCTCACTCAGTCAGCAGGTGGGGCACAGCGGGTCTTACTCAGTGTCGGGTGGATCTCAATGGGTCTCCCTCAGTCTATGGGTGGGTCCCAGTGGGTCTCACTCATTGTCGGGTAGGTCCCAGTGTGTGTCACTCGGTTTCGTGGGTGCCAATGAGCCTCACTCAGTGTAGGGTAGATCTCAATGAGCCTCACTCAGTGTTGAGTCTGTCCCAGTGTGTGTCACTCAGTTTCGTGGGTCCCAGTGGGCCTCACTCAGTGTCGGGTGGGTCTCACTCAGTCAGCGGGTGGGGCACAGCGGGTCTTCCTCAGTGTCGGGTGGATCTCAATGGGCCTCACTCATTGTCGGGTAGGTCCCAGTGTGTGTCACTCAGTTTCGTGGGTGCCAATGAGCCTCACTCAGTGTCGAGTGGGTCCCAGTGGGTGTCACTCAGTATGTGGGTGAGTCCAAGTGGATCTCACTCAGTGTCTGGTCGGTCCAAGTGGATCTCACTCAGTGTCGGGTGTGTCTCAGTGGGTCTCACTCAGTGTCGAGTGGGTACCAGTGGGTGTCACTCAGTCTGTGGGTGAGTCCAAGTGGATCTCACTCAGTGTCTGGTCGGTCCCAGTGGGTCTCACTCAGTGTCGAGTTGTCCCAGTGGTTGTCACTCAGTTTTGTGGGACCCAATGGGCCTCACTCAGTGTCGGGTGGTTCTCACTCAGTCAGCGGGTGGGGCCCAGCTGGTCTTACTCATTGTAGAGTAGATCTCAATGGGCCTCACTCATTGTCGGGTAGGTCCCAGTGTGTGTCACTCAGTTTCGTGGGTGCCAATGGGCCTCACTCAGTGTTGAGTGGGTCCCAGTGGGTGTCACTCAGTTTCGTGGGTCCCAGTGGGCCTCACTCAGTGTTGAGTGGGTCCCAGTGGGTGTCACTCAGTTTCGTGGGTCCCAGTGGGCCTCACTCAGTGTCGGGTGGGTCTCACTCAGTCAGCAGGTGGGGCACAGCGGGTCTTACTCAGTGTCGGGTGGATCTCAATGGGTCTCCCTCAGTCTATGGGTGGGTCCCAGTGGGTCTCACTCATTGTCGGGTAGGTCCCAGTGTGTGTCACTCAGTTTCGTGGGTGCCATTGAGCCTCACTCAGTGTTGAGTGGGTCCCAGTGGGTCTCACCCAGTGTCGGGTGGACCCCATGGGTCTCACTCCGTCGATGGATGGGTCTCACTGGGTCATTGTGGGGGGGTTGGTTCCCATTCAAGTGCAAGTGGGACTTACTCAGTTTGTGAGTGATCACAAGTCACTGTGGGGGAAAGGCCTCTGGGCTGTCACTCAGTTTTTGGGGAACAGTCAGTGTGGGGAAGGGCCCCGGGCCGGGGTCCGCCAGTCAGTTGCGGTGGGCACAGTCAGTGTGAGGAAGGGCCTCAGGGGTTGTCAGTCAGTTGCGGGGGGCTCAGTGTGGGGAAGGGCTTCTGGGGTTGTGAGTCAGTTGCGGGGGGCACAGTGTGAGGAAGGGCCTCAGGGGTTGTCAGTCAGTTGCAGGGGGCTCAGTGTGGCGAAGGGCTTCTGGAGTTGTCAGTCTGTTGGAAAACGAGGCAGCATCCGTGAGGCCTGCACAAATAACATGACTACATTTGTCCTTCACTGGGAACCAAACACCCAATTGTAGCGCCTGACTCTCAGAGGGTAGCGTTGCAGAGCAGTCTGAGGCTTACTCAAGGGAGGTGGTGTGGGCTAGTAATCGCCATTTGCAGGTGCACAAAAATAACACTCAATAATTGATTGTCCAGTCTGTACTTTTCTTTATAAAAGTAAGAGTACATTTATTAAACACACACACTACTCAATACTATGCACCAATTTACAAATATACATAAGCTGTTGGAATTACTTTGTGACATTGCATAACATCTCCACCCCTCCCGCAGGGGGGTGGTGTCTAGTACCACCACTCCCATGTATGCACATCAACTTGCCCCCAATGCAGTTAGTTGAACATAACCTGGAGCGAGGGCCCTGCGCACTGGCACCATCCCAGTGGCGACCCACCCCATTACCTCAACAAGCATTAAAAAGGTGTAAACCTGCCTTAGTGACACATGACCCTGACTGAGCATCTCCTACTGACCATAAAGTATGCACCTCTATATCCTAAGGGCTAGCAGTCTGGGGTCTTCACCTAAGTGCAGCAGCAAGAATCCATGTTTACGCACACTTTAGAATGACAGCACTCATCACCTTGGTTGATCATTTGAATGCATTCCAATTACAGCCCCTAAAGGCATCACAGATGAAATCACAGGATTGCTCATATACAGCCAGACACCCTAGTAGGACTGTCTGGCCACATAGCCCCACTTGGCCTATGACATCTCCTTACACATGTGACTTACAGTCCCTTCAGAAGAAGTACTCCTGTCAACTACACTTCTCCTGCAGTGCACCTCTTCACTTTAAAAGGAATCACAAAAGCATGGGATTACGTAAATACAGCCAGACCCCCTAGCAGGAGGGTCCAGCAACATAACTCCATTTAGCTTAACATCACCTTACACAGGTACTTCACTTTACACATGTGACTTTCAGTCCACCTAAAAAGAAATAACCAATAGTAAATGCATTTCGGTGCAATCACACCACTTCACCTCCAGGGGATGCCCTTCTCCAGACATCCCCAACTCAGCCCTTCTGCTGAGCCCTTGAGGGGTTATTCTTTCAGATGCCCCGTGAAACTTAGGGGTGGACTGTTCTTCTTTATGCTGGGGGAGACTGCGGTGCTCCTGCCGCCCCCCTGCACCCCTTTTCACAGATGAGGTTGACCCCCTCCTCAGGGGGCCACCAGGCACCAAAATGGCAGATTTCTTCGTGCTGGGGGGGGGGAAGACTGTGCTCCCCCAGCCGCTCCCCCAGCACCTTTCCACAAGTGAGGGTGGCCCCTCTCCTCTGGGGGCCACAAAGCACCAAAACAGCAGATTTCCAAATTCCTGGCGAGGCTTTATGGGGCACTTCATGCTCCTCTTTACCAGCCCCCGCCACTGGGAACACTCTCCTCTTCCCTCAGGGTCTCTGATTCAGCAGGGTGCTGTCTTCACTGGCTCCCTGCGCAAGCCTCTCGCCAGGCTCTCCTTCTGGGACTCACCAGCCCCCACCACTGGGAACACTCTCCTCTGCCCTCGGGGTCTCTGATTCAGCAGGGTGCTGTCTTCACTGGCTCCCTGCGCCAGCCTCTCGCCAGGCTCTCCTTCCGGGACTCTGTTCTACCTGCGCAGAGGCCCCTGCTTCTGTGCACCAGCCTGGGCTCTTCTTCTGGTGCTGATAGGGTCCTGGGGGCAGTCAGGGGGTCTCTCCTTCCAACTGCCCATTGCCAGGCTCCAGCACCTTCACCCTCAGCAGACCACACCCCAGAGAGCCCTTCTCTTCCTGTGCAAGCACTTTTTAAAAGTTGAGTAGGGGGCTGGCAGAAAGTCTCTGTTGGTCCTATCAAACAGCGACACATCACGTCCCTGCCCCTGCTCCCTCCTTGTCCAGCCTCTGAGGTTGTTCAAAATGGTGTCCTCCAGGGTTTCTGGCCACATGTCTGAAGCCTCATCCCGCATGCTGCCTTCCCTCCTTGGTGCAGCCTGGTGCCTGGCACCCAGTGACAGCTGCTAATTGATGAGCCTGTATCCCCTCCCATCTTCTCTTCGTGGAGAGGAGGCCCTAGCTTGTGGAAGAAAGGTTATCAATCCATCCAGCTGAGGTCAGCCCTCAGCCTGGGTCTGGTCCTGGCTGGCTTACAGAAATATGACAGTTCTGGATGACCCAAAAGCAGTACAAATATGACTTTGGACTCTGCAGAATACTTCTTTTCACCTCCAATACAATGGACTTTAGGGCATGTCTGGAAACTGTAGGCGTTGTGGAAGTTAATTTAGCCATGGGCCCCACATCCCCTTAGGGGAATAATGAAGTGAAAACACAGTAAAACACACTGACTTTCCCTGGCATGTTTCTTTCCAGCGTATAAAGCCTATTCCATATCACCACCTAATACAGCATAAGTCCTGCCACACCATTCACTTTGTAGCTGCTCCTGGACTGCGCACGCTAGGAATCTCCCCTGCGCAGCCCGTACACATGTGTACACGCATGTTCACATGTGTCTGTATGTAACCAGCCCGGTGTCCCTTACTCCAGCTGCTGCGCCGTGGCCTGGTCAAGCCACGGGAACACCAGTAAAATCCCCATGCAGTCTCTTACATCCTGAGTTCACTGTGGGTGAGTCCCAACTTATGAGGCTCCCCCACAGTAAAAGCTAAACTATTAGGTGCTCAAAAAGCAAACAAATCCGGGCGGCCCATAGTGTCAGAACCACCTTCTAACACAGTCTGTTGCGGGGGCACAGTGTGAGGAAGGGCCTCAGGGGTTGTCAGTCAGTTGCGGGGGGCACAGTGCTAGGAAGGGCCTCAGGGGTTGTCAGTCAGTTGCGGGGGCACAGTGTGAGGAAGGGCCTCAGGGGTTGTCAGTCAGTTGCGGGGGGCACAGTGTGAGGAAGGGCCTCAGGGGTTGTCAGTCAGTTGCGGGGGGCTCAGTGTGAGGAAGGGCCTCAGGGGTTGCCAGTCAGTTGCGGGGGGGCTCAGTGTGGGGAAGGGCTTCTGGGGTTGTCAGTCTGTTGCGGGGGCACAGTGTGAGGAAGGGCCTCAGGGGTTGTCAGTCAGTTGCGGGGGGCACAGTGTGAGGAAGGGCCTCAGGGGTTGTCAGTCAGTTCCGGGGGGCTCAGTGTGGGGAAGGGATTCTGGGGTTGTCAGTCTATTGCGGGGGGCACAGTGTGAGGAAGGGCCTCAGGGGTTGTCAGTCAGTTGCGGGGGGCACAGTGTGAGGACGAGCCTCA
This sequence comes from Triturus cristatus, assembly GCF_964204655.1. Taxonomy (NCBI): domain Eukaryota; kingdom Metazoa; phylum Chordata; class Amphibia; order Caudata; family Salamandridae; genus Triturus; species Triturus cristatus. Next base: position 42,728,787 of record NC_140587.1, read on the forward strand.
GAGGTTGTCAGTCAGTTGCGGGGGGCACAGTGTGAGGAAGGGCCTCAGGGGTTGTCAGTCAGTTGCGGGGGGCACAGTGTGAGGAAGGGCCTCAGGGGTTGTCAGTCAGTTGCGGGACGCACAGTGTGAGGAAGGGCCTTAGGGGGTGTCAGTCAGTTGCTGGGGCACTGGCAGTGCGAGGGAAGGGCCTCAGGGGTTGTCAGTCTGTTGCGGGGAGCACAGTTTGAGGAAGGGCCTTAGGGGGTGTCAGTAAGTTGCGGGGGCACTGGCATTGCGGGGGAGAGCCTCGGGGCTGTCAGTCAGTTGCGGGGTCACCGGCAGTGCGGGGGAGAGCCTCGGGGCTGTCAGTCAGTTGCGGGGGGCACCAGCAGTGCGGGGGAGAGCCTCGGGGTTGTCAGTCAGTTGCGGGGCGCACAGTCAGTGTGGGGAAGAGCCTCAGGGGTACTTGTCAGTCAGTTGCGGTTGACACAGTCAGTGTGGGGACGGGCCTCAGCGGCTGTCATTCAGTTGCGGGGGCACCGTCTGTACGGTGGACAACCTCGTCAGTCAGTCAGTTGCGGGGGAGAGCCTCGGGGGCTGTCAGTCAGTTGCGGGGGGCACAGTGTGGGGAAGGGCCTTAGCGGTTGTCAGTCAGTTGCGGGGCGCACAGTGTGAGGAAGGGCCTTAGGGGGTGTCAGTCAGTTGCGGGGGCACTGGCAGTGCGAGGGAAGGGCCTCAGGGGTTGTCAGTCTGTTGCGGGGAGCACAGTTTGAGGAAGGGCCTTAGGGGGTGTCAGTCAGTTACGGGGGCACTGGCAGTGCGAGGGAAGGGCCTCAGGGGCTGTCAGTCAGTTGCGGGGCGCACAGTGTGAGGAAGGGCCTTAGGGGGTGTCAGTCAGTTGCGGGGGCACTGGCAGTGAGAGGGAAGGGCCTCAGGGGCTGTCAGTCAGTTGCGGGGGGCACAGTGTGAGGAAGGGCCTCAGGGGTTGTCAGTCAGTTGCGGGGCGCACAGTGTGAGGAAGGGCCTTAGGGGGTGTCAGTCAGTTGCGGGGGCACTGGCAGTGCGAGGGAAGGGCCTCAGGGGTTGTCAGTCTGTTGCGGGGAGCACAGTTTGAGGAAGGGCCTTAGGGTGTGTCAGTAAGTTGCGGGGGCACTGGCATTTCGGGGGAGAGCCTCGGGGCTGTCAGTCAGTTGCGGGGGCACCGGCAGTGAGGGGCAGAGCCTCGGGGCTGTCAGTCTGTTGCGGGGGCACCGGCAGTGCGGGGGAGAGCCTCGGGGCTGTCAGTCAGTTGCGGGGGCACCGGCAGTGCGGGGGAGAGCCTCGGGGCTGTCAGTCAGTTGCGGGGGCACCGGCAGTGCGGGGCAGAGCCTCGGGGCTGTCAGTCAGTTGTGGGGGCACCGGCAGTGCGGAAGAGAGTCTCGGGGCTGTCAGTCAGTTGCGGGGGCACCAGCAGTGCGGGGGAAAGCCTCGGGGACTGTGTCAGTTGCGGGGCGCACAGTCAGTGTGGGGACGGGCCTCAGCGGCTGTCATTCAGTTGCGGGGGCACCGTCTGTACGGTGGACAACCTCGTCAGTCAGTCAGTTGCGGGGGAGAGCCTCGGGGGCTGTCAGTCAGTTGCGGGGGGCACAGTGTGGGGAAGGGCCTTAGCGGTTGTCAGTCAGTTGCGGTGGCATCGTCAGTGCGAGGGAATGGCCTCAGGGTTTGTCAGTCAGTTGTGGGGGGCACAGTGTGGGGAAGGGCTTCTGGGGTTGTCAGTCTGTTGCGGGGAGCACAGTGTGAGGAAGGGCCTTAGGGGGTGTCAGTCAGTTACGGGGGCACTGGCAGTGCGAGGGAAGGGCCTCAGGGGTTGTCAGTCTGTTGCGGGGAGCACAGTTTGAGGAAGGGCCTTAGGGGGTGTCAGTAAGTTGCGGGGGCACTGGCATTGCGGGGGAGAGCCTCGGGGCTGTCAGTCAGTTGCGGGGTCACCGGCAGTGCGGGGGAGAGCCTCGGGGCTGTCAGTCAGTTGTGGGGGCACCGGCAGTGCGGGGGAGAGCCTCGGGGCTGTCAGTCAGTTGCGGGGGGCACCAGCAGTGCGGGGGAGAGCCTCGGGGGCTGTCAGTCAGTTGCGGGGCGCACAGTCAGTGTGGGGAAGGGCCTCAGGGGTACTTGTCAGTCAGTTGCGGTTGACACAGTCAGTGTGGGGACGGGCCTCAGCGGCTGTCATTCAGTTGCGGTGGCACCGTCAGTGCGGTGGACACTCGTCAGTCAGTCAGTTGCGGGGGAGAGCTTCGGGGGCTGTCAGTCACATGGTCAGCGACTGGCTACCGCCCTCCCCCTAGGTCCACACCACCCCCGGACACAGCACCCAGACGTGGTATCTTTGGAAGGCGGGAGGTCGAGAGACCCCCCGGCCGTATTTATTAAGTACAAAAACAATAAATTTTAAATTTGCATGATAAACAATTATACAAAAATTCAGCAGGACATTAGATACATTATTGTCAACAGGTGTGAGTGACTATCCTTAACAAAGACTCTAATACAGATTGTTTCCTAACCGAGTCTAACATCCTCCTCTGCATTTATGTATACTAACATTTCTGGGCCATATGGCAAGGTCGCTAACCGGTGTCAGGTCCTACTAGCTGCGCCTCCCCTACAGGTGTGCGCATGCGCAGCCGGGCCCGGTAATTACCCGGTCCACGCCGTGAACTCCATTTACCCACTGAAGGAGGGCCCTTACTCTGCGCCATCCGGTGACGTCATGAGTATGCGCGCGCGGGGTGGCTACCAGCCTAAGGAAAGCGTGACTCCCCAACCCGCGCTCCTTTGAAGCACCAGTTACCTTGCCCCTGAAGTTCTAGGAGGAGCCAATGGCCCCTCCCCCTGGGCGGGCACCTCCGTAGGATGATGCCCGCCCCCTCAGACCTTCAAATAGTTGCTCACCGGTCATGACCTTACCGCATGCCCCCATACCTAATAAATACGACGACCTATGGGAGAAAATTCTAAAGGACAACTACACTGACTAAAATCACACGTCATGTATAACACCATAAAGCTACAAGGGAAAGAAAAGGCCTAAACACGACTGCATCAGTTACACATAATACAGTATCATTCACTACCTTGGGAGAACAAGGCCTACAAGAAAGCATAAGCAAGAACATAACTGCACAATACCATATTGATCACTACAATGGGAGAAAAAGTCCTAAAAGAAAACCTCATCAGAAACTAACATCTCATAACAGTTTCACGCGCCCAATGCCCGCTAGTTGGACTAGCAACGCATCAACCACGTACTCCAGGGATGGTGGGTGGGGAAAATTTGCCGCCCTGCGCGCCAGGGCACGTCCGATGTGGGGGAGCGTCCAGGGAACAAGGGGGTCACCTGGGCGCTCCCCGCCGCTTTATCCCCCCAGAGGCCCGCCCCCCCCCCTCCCCCCCGACCCGGATGTCGATTAACGTCATCCGGGTCACGTAGGCAGCCAATCGGTGGTAGGGCGCGCCCCCAGTGAACACGCCCCACCACCGAGAAGTCCGGGGGAGGTCGCCGCGCTGCCATGCAGGCGGAGGGGCCAAGGGCCCCCCCTTTCCACATGGTCAGCGACTGGCTACCGCCCTCCCCCTAGGTCCACACCACCCCCGGACACAGCACCCAGACGTGGTATCTTTGGAAGGCGGGAGGTCGAGAGACCCCCCGGCCGTATTTATTAAGTACAAAAACAATAAATTTTAAATTTGCATGATAAACAATTATACAAAAATTCAGCAGGACATTAGATACATTATTGTCAACAGGTGTGAGTGGCTATCCTTAACAAAGACTCTAATACAGATTGTTTCCTAACCGAGTCTAACATCCTCCTCTGCATTTTTGTATACTAACATTTCTGGGCCATATGGCAAGGTCGCTAACCGGTGTCAGGTCCTACTAGCTGCGCCTCCCCTACAGGTGTGCGCATGCGCAGCCGGGCCCGGTAATTACCCGGTCCACGCCGTGAACTCCATTTACCCACTGAAGGAGGGCCCTTACTCTGCGCCATCCGGTGACGTCATGAGTATGCGCGCGCGGGGTGGCTACCAGCCTAAGGAAAGCGTGACTCCCCAACCCGCGCTCCTTTGAAGCACCAGTTACCTTGCCCCTGAAGTTCTAGGAGGAGCCAATGGCCCCTCCCCCTGGGCGGGCACCTCCGTAGGATGATGCCCGCCCCCTCAGACCTTCAAATAGTTGCTCACCGGTCATGACCTTACCGCCACAGGCCAGTATTGTTAACCGACGATCTGGCCTCCCCCCCCAATCCTACAACTCAGAAAGGTCATGCCCCTGCCTCAATTCCCTGACCACACCTATGAAATTTCTCAACACTATGTCATCACCCACCCTAGTCGAGTGAACCACGACTTCTATAAAGCACAATTCGCCCTGACACCCCCTGTGACCAGACTATGCTGCAGCCCTGTTACCCCTGTGCTAACCGGCCAACCTCGAAGATTACCTCCTCCCGCAAGACCCTTCTGCCTAGTGGTGACAAGCCATTCCTCTGTGTAAAACGCTAGCCAGCCTCCTCCCTACTGGAATCGCTGCACTCCATGCCGAAGTGTCCTCGGGATAGTCATGTCGCATTCCCAATCCCATGCGAAGTATTCCCCCCATTCTACCCAGCGCATAGGGTACGCAACCCCCCACCCAGTGTGGGGCAACACAAAAAATCCCAGAGCTGACTGAATCTGGCAAAAACGACATACCGTCAAGGAGCCTCAAAATGGTCATGATTGACGTATCGTGACGTACCACGTTGGAACCCCAACCCCTAGTATTATTAGCACCCTGCTCTAAACCTACACAGTTGACCAGCCACTCACATAACCCGGTACTCATTCCCAATGTAATTGTAGAATTTGTGATACAACCCAGAATAGTGCCCCCAGGGTCCCAGATAATTCCCATGAGCATCCCCCAGGGCCTCATGTACTGCTGATACTGAACCAATATGCTCTAAGCTATGTTCTGCGTTGGCTGCTGCCCCTACTCCGGAGCCCCCCAACCCACCCAGTGACTAATGTAATTACAAGGTGCGTTGAGGAATAATTCCACACCCGGGCACTCCCATTAGCAGGACAATAATGCTATGGTGCTGGATTCGTCATAGGGAGTGAACCTCCCATTTAGGACCCCCTAAACCGTGAACTATCTGCATCCAAGCCCAAGGTTCTGGGATATGCCCCGTGCCTGCCTATCCCCCTACACGGAGCATCCAGACTCTACTCCATGTCCGCATCGATAAGCGCCCGCGTGCATGCGCCGTAATGGCAGTTAGCCGTTCCATGACACAGGAGTTGTGTCACCTCTGCCCCTGATACTCGTGTTTTTTTTTTTTTCCATTGGTAAAGGTATATACTTACAAAGCGGCGTCCTGCCGTCAGAACTCGTGTGGCAAAATTAAATGGTGACAACCATACCCTCTCACTAGAATGCACCAGCAGATCTGCAGGTATATACCTGTCAGGCAGACGTACTGCCGACTTACCACTAATGGTAACCACAAACGCATGACAGCTATACAGTCCGTTTATGAAGCACCATCCAGGCTGGCACCACTTGACCACTGGGTTGATCCCCATCCAACTTGACGGCGCCGCTTGCCCCTCACATTCCGGATCCACCGGTCCCCTTGATTGTCCACTTTTGCAGTCATAGCGGCACGTAGCGCTTCCAGGCACCAGGCGTTGATCCAGGTAAACAATCGAAAATCAAAGACAAATGATTAGTGCCTTACACCGAGAGGTGCCCAACAACGATGTTTGACTGCCTTGATATTCCGCGAGACTGTACTCTCCCCCCTTTTTCCCCTACTCCCCACAGGCTTTAAACGTGCCACAAATACGTGACCCACACTTACATTACACTGTGGGAGTGGCTGGGCCATGGTGCATAAATACAACATGACACACCCCAGGCATATAATGACGCCGTGTAACGTACGGGGGGAGCGACGGTATCCTGTGCTGCCATACGACGTACAATAAGAAGTACACAAGCCCCATAAATGCAGAAATCCCGTGTGATACCATACCTCATTGCGCACAAATGTGCTCCCTGGATACTAGTGTACAGACACTGAGCAGACATCGGACCCCAGTCCCTACATGTATAATTGGACCGGCGCAAAGGCGCCGTGTGACTGAACGCCCTCCTGCAGCTACTTCCCCTGCACATAGCGCCTAGGGCTTCCTTACCCCACCTTCCTACGCCCCCCCCCACTGCACATATGGATACCCTCGCCGATGTGACGACAAGGCCTATACCTGTTCAGATTCACCTAAATGACCCTGACCCCCAGCCAGTGCCTAATGGGCCCCACCCCATAATCATTTTACAGACAAGACATTATGTAACACGCTGAGTCTCGCTTGCCAACTAAAAATTGTAACACACTGTGCAACCCAGTAACCTACCATAAAGGCACTACATATGTAACGGAGCGAAAGGCCGCTCCAACCGGGCAAATTACCAACTGTTTGAACAGATCCTACAATGACAGGCCTGACACCCGTGTTGACTACAAGGTGGGCCACCCCGGCGGGTGGCAATGCTGGTGGTACAGGCCCCACCATGTGTACTTGCCCGGTACCCGCCATATTGACCCGCCTTGCAGGAACAAACACCGACTCCCATCCTACATTTCCTATTCCTGCCAACTTTATTTTTCCTCATCTATAGCTAATCCCCTTAACGCTGTTCATTACAATGTTACCTAATGAATTTGCCTGCTGGCCAAGACATTGCTTCCCGCTATCTAATGAGTCTCCAAACTGCCTGGGTTAGCCCCCCAAAAGCAAATGCTGACTGATTACTGACCAGCCTATGTCACCCATATGTGTTCCCCAGTGATCCGAAGCCTGATGATGTTGTAAACTAACAAACGGCGGTCGGCATCAGCCGCCTACGTCAACTGTGTACACTCCAAAAACGTCCCCCATGGATCATTTTAAGTAAAATCTCATTGCCAAAAGAACCTTGATAACAGACAATAAAATTCAAGCGACACTTATCATAACACCAGGTGCCCCACCTCTGGGACACTAGATTCATACTTCCAATAGGGAGAGTCTTGCCTAGCACTGGTCACAGCCCCTCTGAGGATTTGTTAGTATGCCCGCACTTCCTCATACCACTAACAGATTGTGTCCCGCAAAAGGACATAACACGTGTGTGCGTAACCCCGTGACGCTTTCTGCAAGTATCACCCATTTTTTGGTTTTCACAGTCGCACCGGGGCACAAACTTGCATTTTATGTGAAACGAATGTATTGCCTCTTCTCGCAAGAAAAACACCGCTTCCTAAAAACATGCATTGTTCAATACACAAGTACCAATGGTCAAGCCATGCAGACGCTCAGGGACCCACTCACCGGGACCCCGCAACATTTGTGACGCCCACCTGCCTGCAATATGTGGCCCCCTTCGGCTTCCCCCTTCCGGAAAGCTGTCCAGGGCGCTTCCCCTCTTTTCCTTTAAAAAATCGTCTACATCTGCCAAGACACAAAATTGGACCACAACCACTGCACTGGGGTGAGGGTCATAAAATGAGCAAAGAAGGGGTCTGTACGTGGCCCCACGTGGATGTAAACCGATGCATGCACAGTACAATACCTTCACGCGTTGGCCCCGCCAAAAACACTCACCGCTTAATTTGAAGACCGTGACTCGCATGGTTATATAGTGGGCGCAATGCCCCAAATGGGCGCGCAAGGCACAACGCTACAAATATACCAACTAAAGAACAATACATGGGCAAGCACAACGAGAAAACCAAGGCATGACATGTGCAAGTCCCCTAGAATGACATGTACCAAATGCAATCAGCGGCAACCGCCCATCCCCGTTCTGTACTCTGGTAGAGAGGTTAAAAAGTCTTCCGCTCTAGTTGTAGGCTGCGCTAAATGCATGGTACTGTTGGCGGGGCACAGAAAGTGATGCCCCTGGGGGGGGGGGGGCTGTTGCGTTACACAGATTTGGCCGAGAATATTTCACTCGCCAGTCAAGTACTTCTTACCCGCGAGCGGGCAGGCCTGGAGTGTTTGTTTTTTATGGCTCTCTCGAATATGTTGAATGAGGAGTTATTACAGTTAAATGACCCTGTGAGAAACCCCAAGAAATGCGACTGCCCGCAGCACTAATAATGAGAACTGACAGGGAAATCCTGCTGTGTTTATTTACGACCCTCCGCCTTTGTTAGCTCTTGTGAGAAATTCCTTCCTAACCATAACAATATTGCGGCGGTTGGCAGCGGCCGGAGGCTCCGCCGGCCGGCACCGGCTCAGCACGGAGCACGTTGCCACGCGGGTTTCACCTCCATACGATTTCACTTTAAGGCTCGCTAGAATTATGCATAGATTGGCCCGTTGCGCCCAAGGCCGTGTTGGTGAGCATGCCGTGACAAACACACAATTTTAACTTTTCGTTTCCCTTTTTTAAACTCTCAAGTTAGTTTAGGTCACCAGAGGCGTGCTTGACTTCGGGACAATAAACCCGACCGAAACAGGTCATTTACCAACTAACCGGATACATCTATAGCTATATACGGAAATTATCAGAGGTGGCTCATAGCAGACTGTTTGAACTCTTTGTGTTTTGGCATTGCTACAGTATTTTGACCTACACAGTAACTCTCTGCCTATCGCAGAATTTGGAAAAAGGGTTTTTATTTTTGATTTGCCACACACCGGCCGAGGCCTCTGAGCCAACTCCGCAACAAGGGGAGGGGGAGGTTGGAGAACCCACGCCAGCAACTGTTTACCCGAGCCCCGCGCACAAGGCTCAGAGCACCAACATGGCCAGTAATATATGCCCCCAGAAATCGGAGCGCTGCACCAGAGCCCCGCGTTAACCTGCGCAACTCGACTCACCGGATGGAATGCGCCCCCTAGGCTCAAACACTAGGTTTCCCGCACCGAAATCGGCATGCCAAGCTGACGTGCCACATCCACGAGTGCAGCCCGGCCCCACAGCACAGCGCCGGAGTCCGCCAGGCGCTCGTCGCGCTACAGTCAAAACCAAACTCGCTGCCCCCGACACGGCCAGCGGCGAGAGACTCAAACGACCGGCCAAGGCGAACGAGCGGACAAGAGGAGCCAATTTACGAACGCTATTGGAGGATTTCTGTCAGGCACCTGCCACTGACCGCTATTTACTTGTAACAGAAGACAAGTGGTGGTAGTTTTGGGACTGCAGCGTTTATTTGAACTGTTTTCGCAGCAGCAACTGCCCTACATGTTCGTCTGTATCCAGAGCTCTTGCATCAGCTGCCGCCTTTCGTGCCCCCCTAATGCCAGATCACACACACAGCGAACGATCGAAGGAGGGGCGTGCCACCGCCTCCCATTACCTGTTAATTCCTAGCATGCTGCCGCCGCATCACACGATCGGTTCCCCCCTCGTGCAGGCGCCGAATTGCGAGATCGGACTCCCGGACCATACGATGCCTCCTGGCGAGTCTTCGTGCTCCCTAAGCCGCTGCCTGCCGTCCAACGTGAACGCGATTCCCGCCTGCTTCCGAAACTCGGACACGAACAGCACCTGCAGAACGAAAAACAAAGAAAATTTGCCGCCCTGCGCGCCAGGGCACGTCCGATGTGGGGGAGCGTCCAGGGAACAAGGGGGTCACCTGGGCGCTCCCCGCAGCTTTATCCCCCCAGAGGCCCGCCCCCCCCCCCTCCCCCCCACCCGGATGTCGATTAACGTCATCCGGGTCACGTAGGCAGCCAATCGGTGGTAGGGCGCGCCCCCAGTGAACACGCCCCACCACCGCGAAGTCCGGGGGAGGTCGCCGCGCTGCCATGCAGGCGGAGGGGCCAAGGGCCCCCCCTTTCCAGTTGCGGGGTGCACAGTGTGTGGGGAAGGGCCTCAGGGGCTGCCATTCAGTTGCGGGGGCACCGGCAGTGCGGGGGAGAGCCTCGGGGCTGTCAGCCAGTTGCGGAGCGACAGTCAGTGTGGCGGTAGCTCCCCCGCAGCAGCCGGAAGCCACAGAAGGCCCGGAAGCGGCTCTCATAGATAAAGCAGTTAATGAGCCATTGAGGTTCAAGTGGTCTCTGCACGAGGGCCACTCGAGGCGCACGGAGGGATGTGTGAGTGTGAAGAGGGGATGATGAGGGGGCTGCAGGGGGTAGGAGGCTCCTGAAGGGGGCAGGGTCCATCTGAGGAGAGCACCCAGGCCTCAGAACGGAGTGTGCGCTACAGCCTTCCTCTCAGACCCTCGGAGGGACTATAATGGATCCAAAGACCTCCTGGGGGGGGAGGGGGGGTCTCAGTGCACCTCATTCCCAGAGCACCTTAGTGCACTTCCACCCCGAGGGTCCCTGCAGGGGGCTATGGTGCACTTCCACCCCAAGCCCCTCAGTGTACTATCAGTCCCACGCCCCTCGGTGCACTATCACCGTGTCAGCGTTCTATGATCCCTTACGTCTTGGAGACAGGAGAGAAAATAATTCATGGTTCAGAAATTAGCTCATATTACAATTCTTTTCTGGGCCATTTCCAACTGCTGGCTAAACAATTACGTTCGCAGATGCAGAGTTCTTTTAGGAAGCACGATTAAAAAGTGATTTACAGTAAAATCTTTATTGAAATGTTATTCGAGTTTATGTGCGCTAATATGTATTGTGTGTCTGAGAAACATCATGTATGCCTTTGTGCCACTTTCATCGTGAGCTGTGGAGGGCACACGTTTGTATATACTTACTTTAGTTCAAGCACATAGCTGGCAAGGTTTCAGATTGCTATGTGTGACATTTTCATAATTTTAGTGTAATTATGAGTGACAGTTCAATGACTATGAGGGGCACTTTCTCGCGCGCAAAATCAATCAATGAAAACATGAAAAACATGTAAATATCAGAAATTACTCCCATTTGAGCAGCGAGAACCTCTACGGGCCCCTGACAGACATTAAATTATGACGCCCAGTGACAATACCCGACTATCACAATTTCAGGGATAGTAGCATAGTGATGCACACAAAAATGTATAGGTTAAGTAACAGTCACAAAGAAGAACTTACATACAACAAAAAGGAATTATAAACTTGTGTGAGACCGGCCTCGTGGCGTGGGTCCTCCCGACCAGCCAGCTACCCTGCAACCACGCCGAACCTCGATGTTACAGCCTCCCGGTCCCCGTGGGCCAGCCTCCCGAGGGCCGGCCAGATCCCCAACACGCATGCCCGGCGGAGGGAGGGCGAAACCCCCCCAAAACCAGACCGAGAGGCGCCGGTCAGGTGACACCTCTGGTCTCTTCCCCGAGGGAGGTCCGATCGACCACCAGGCCCCCGGTGAGCAGGCGCCTCACCCGCTGGGTGTCTGGAGTCCCTCCAGGACCCCCCTGAACAGATCAAAGGACCAGAACCCCGACACACCGCCCCAGGCACCAGAACCCTCTCCACGAGGACTCCGGACTTCAAAGAGGAGGGGGAGTATAACAAGGGGTGCTGAAGGGATGGGAGATGAAGAAGACCTGGACTGACGAGAGCCTGCTGACGCTGTCGCGGCTCCTCGAACTCTGAAACATCTGAGCCCTGCTGACGCTGTCGCGGCTCCCGAACTCTGAATCATCTGAGCCCTGCTGACGCTGTCGCGGCTCCTCGAACACTGAACCCTCCGAGCCCTGCGGACGCTGTCGCGGCTCCTCGAACGCTGAAACATCCGAGCCCTGCTGACGCTGTCGCGGCTCCCCGAACCATCCGAGCCCTGCGGACGCTGTCGCGGCTCCTCGAACTCTGAAACATCTGAGCCCTGCTGACGCTGTCGCGGCTCCCCGAATTCTGATCCATCTGAGCCCTGCCGACGTCGCCGCGGCTCCTCGAACTACGAACCTCCGGTGCCTGCTGAGTGACTCGCGGCCCGCTCCTCCAAGAGAACCGGCAGAGATTGCCGAGAGAAGCAACACCCCCTCAGCTCGAGGATTGAGAGCTGTGCGGCGGGTACTCCGCAGAGACACTGATTCAAAGACTGTCCCGCTACCCCTTACCCCTCATCACGAGACCTCTGCCGCTTGTGGCACTAATTCTGCTCCTGCCTTCCGGATCATAAAGATCCCAAATAACCTATGATAAAATCTATTATCCTGCAACGAACTACTGTGTGGTGTCCCTCTATCTAAAAATAGTAGTGCAGCGTGTGCGATCCTAGGTACGAGACCCTTCCAGGAAGGGCCTCCCCGCTCTTGCTCTGCCGAACTCGAGGGGAGGTGGGCCTCCGAGTCATCAGGAACGTATTCCGCACATCCCGGGGGAACGCTTTCCAACATTGGTGGCTGCGACGGGATCCGAGCCAACACCTAGAGATCGTGCAGTAGACGGCTAACGCACTACCCAGAAGAAATGGAAGGAGAAACATCCCTAGGTGCCGCCGGCACCAACCCGAGCACGACATTCCAAGAGGACCAGTTGGAATCTTATACGCACCGAGAACTGAAACAATTTTGCAAAGACCTTGGAATCGCTACCACCGGACTAAGCACGAAAGAGGACTTCCAGGAAGCATTAAGAACCTGGGTCGAGGCGGGGACTCCCCAGACACAAACAGAAGGGGAGCCTCCTAACGAATCCCGAAGCAGCCCAGGGAGGAACGGCGCCGCCGAGGGGGGCCTATCCCCAGAGGAAATAGCGGACCCAGAAAGAAGTCGCAACCACGAACTAGAACTAGCAAAATTGAAAATCGAAGGAGAGATAAAGCTGCCCGAAAAGAAACTGGCGGTAGAACAGTTACGCCTACAAGGAGAACTTGAGGAAAAGAAACGACAAAGAGAACACGAAGAAAGAAAACTCCAGCTAGAGCACGAACATAGCCGGAAGGAGATCGAGCTCAAGGCTAAGAATGCAGAAGTCAGACCCCCGGAAACCCGACCCCCTTCCACCAACGTGGAACTAAAGGTCCACATCCCCAAAGATGTGGTGAAAGAATACTATAAGAACGACGACATCCAGCAATGGTTCAAAGCCTACGAAGTCGCCATGACCTCACACCGAGTCCCGCAGAAAGACTGGGGGGCTGGGCTGTGGGGCCGGTTCCTGAGCGAGGGAAGAGATACCCTGCTGGACCTGCCTTCCACGGTAATGAACTCCTGCAGTCACATGAAAGAGGCCCTAGTAGCCAGATATGGGCTCACCCCTGAAATGTACCGGCAACGGTTTAGAGACTGCAAGAAGATACCCGGTACCACCTGGGTGGAGTACGTGAACTTTTACAGCCGGGCCTTGGACGGGTGGATCAAGGGCAGCAAGGTCTCCACCTTTGAGGAGCTGTTCGACCTGATCGCTTGGGAACACTTGGCCGCTAATTGCTTTGTAGAACTACGCCAGCACCTCCTGGACAGCAAACTCACAGACCCTCGAAAACTGGCCGTCGAGGCTGACCGGTGGGTAAACACCCGGGCCTCCCGGGGTCCCGTGGGAGACTACGGCCGCCACAGTCAGGGCCCCCCCCGCCAGAGGGGCGAAGGGAATCAAGGCCGGCCAAGGGAACGTCCGGGGGGATCCCCACGCAGCCCCCCCAGAGGACAACCTCCACCCTTTCCAGCTCCACCTCCAGCCATCACCGGGCCACCGGGGAGGCCGGGGCCTCGCGTGAGGATCACCTGTTTCCGCTGCCAACAGACCGGACACTATGCCAGCGACCCTCAATGTCCCATGTACCAGCGAACCGCCACAACAACTCCACCGGGTCGACAAATGGCCTCCGTAGCCCTGGGGGAAGAGATGGAAGACTCCGAAGAATGGGAACCCGCCGCCATGGCCTTGGTCTCCCTAGGGGACCGGAAGATGGTCCCCGGAGCGCCCCTGCCCGCTAACACGAAGAAGTACCGACAGCAGGTGACGGTCAACGGTCACCGCGTCGAGGGCCTCCGGGACACGGGGGCGAGTGTCACGGCGGTTCATTGTCACCTGGTCTCCGAAGATCAGATCCTACCCGGCGCCTTTTGTCCCGTCATATCCTCAGACAATTCCGAGAGCCTCTGCCGGATGGCTCTGGTTTCCTTCGAATGGGGGGGAGTCACCGGCAAGTTAAAGGTGGCGGTACGAACCTCCCAGCCCGTGGACTGCCTCCTGGGCAACGACCTCGAGAATTCCCCGTGGGGACAAGTGGAACGAAGAGCCCATCTCGAGATGATGGGTCTACCCGAATGGGTATGCGCCACCACGCGCTCGATGACTCTCAGAGTGCCTTCCTCCGAGGAGGGGGAGGCCATGCCGCGGAGCACCGCCACCATCCCGAGGTCCCAGATGCGCCACCCGAGGCCAACGACCCCCTTCCGGACGAAGCGACCGTTCCCGACGAGGGGTCCGTGCCTTCCGACCCCGAACCCCTGACCGAGCTCGAAGACATGCCAGAAATGGCCCAGTGGCACTGCGAAGGAGGCCCCTCCCGAGAAGAATTCTGCCAAGAACAATCCACCTGCCCGTCCCTCATTGGACCCCGACAACAGGCCGAGGCCCAAGCAGCAGGCGACCAGACTGGCAACCACTGGGTATACTGGGAAAACGGCCTCCTGTACAGCGAACAGAAGTCGGCCGAGTTGGGATCGGCCCGAGTACTAGTGGTACCCCAGCGCTTCCGAAGTCTCCTCCTGGGCCTGGCCCACGATGTACCCCTGGCCGGACACTTAGGCCAAGATAAGACCTACCAGCGACTCGTCACCCACTTCTATTGGCCCAAGATGCGAGCAAATGTGGAGGCCCACTGCAAATCCTGCCCCACGTGCCAGGCCAGCGGAAAGAGTGGGGGGAAGCGCAAGGCTCCGCTGCAACCCTTCCCAGTCGTCAGTACCCCTTTTGAGCGGGTAGGGATCGACATCGTGGGACCATTGGACCCCAAGACAGCCCAGGGCCACCGGTTCATCCTCGTCCTGGTGGATCATGCCACCCGTTACCCCGAAGCCATCCCTCTCCGCACCGTGACGGCCCCCGTGGTAGGCCGGGCCTTGATGGGGATCTTCTCCCGCGTGGGGTTCCCCCGCGAAGTCGTGAGTGATCGGGGTACGAACTTTATCTCCCGATACATTAGGTCCCTCTGGCGGCAGTGCGGAGTATCGTACAAGTTCACCACCCCGTACCACCCCCAAGGGAACGGCCTAGTCGAGCGCTTTAACAAGACACTAAAAGGAATGATCATGGGCCTCGAGGAACCCCTACGCCGGAGGTGGGACGTCCTCCTCCCATGCCTCCTGTTCGCCTACCGGGAGGTTCCACAAAAATCCCTGGGGTTCAGCCCATTCGAACTGCTAAATGGACACCCCGTCCGGGGACCCCTGAGCCTGGTCAAGGAGGGTTGGGAAACGACCCCCCGGGGGACCCCTCCGGATGTGTTCCGATACATCTTGGCGCTCCGCAACCAGACCCGGAAATTCAGAGAACTCGCAGAAGCGAACCTCGAGGCTAGCCAGGAAGAGATGAAGCGCTGGTATGACCAGAATGCTACGCTGGTCGAGTTTCAGCCGGGCCAACAAGTCTGGGTCATGGCCCCGGTGAAGCCTTGCGCCCTCCAAGATAAATGGACTGGACCCTTCAAGGTGGTCGAGCGGAAGAGCCAAGTTACCTATCTCATCGATGTGCATTCCCCGCGGAACCCCCTCCGGGTTCTCCACATGAACCGCCTCAAACCCCACTTTGTAAGGACAGAATTGAGTTTGCTCCTGGCCACCGACGATGGGGCCGAAGAAGACACCGAGCCCCTTCCAGACCCACTGGGGGCGAAAGAGACCGATGGTTCCGTGGAAGGGGTGAGACTATCAACCACCCTCACAGCCCAATAGTCCACCGACTGCCGCCAGCTCCTAAGGCAGTTCGCGGACCTCTTCTCCCTAACACCTGGGGTCACCAACTGGTGTGTCCACGACGTGAACACCGGTGACAGCCCGCCCGTGAGACACCGGGCCTACCGGGTCCCTGATTGGGTCCGAAAAAGCATCCAGACCGAGGTAGCGAAGATGCTGGCCCTCGGGGTGATTGAACCCTCCGACAGCCCCTGGGCCAGCCCGGTAGTCCTGGTTCCGAAAGCGGCTACCCCGGGTGTCGCCCCCGAACTGAGATTTTGCGTGGACTACCGAGGACTCAATGCGGTCACCCGAGCGGACGCTCACCCTATCCCCCGTGCCGACGAGCTCATTGACCGCCTCGGGGCCGCTCGCTACCTCAGCACCTTCGACCTAACGAGTGTATACTGGCAGATTGACCTCACCGAGGGAGCCAAGGAGCGCTCCGCCTTCTCCACCCCGGAGTGGGAACTACCGCTTTAGGGTGATGCCGGTTGGAATGAAGAATGCCCCGGCCACCTTCCAGCGGCTGGTGAACCGGGTCCTGTCCGGACTAGAGGGGTTCAGCGCAGCGTATCTCGACGATATAGCGGTATTTAGCTCCCAATGGACCGAACACCTCCAGCACCTCCGACAAGTCCTGCTGGCTCTGCGCCGGGCCGGCCTCACCATCAAAGCCAGCAAATGTCAAATTAGGCACGGCTCCGTAACCTATCTGGGGCACCAGGTGGGAAGCGGGCAGGTCGCCCCCCTCCAGCCAAAGATCGACACCATCATGTCCTGGGAACCCCCCACGACCCAAACGGAAGTCCGGGCCTTCCTGGGCCTCACCGGGTACTACCGGAGGTTTATTAAGAACTATGGCAGCATCGCAGGCCCCCTCACAGAACTAACCTCCAAAAAACACCCCAAGAAAGTACAATGGACTCCCTCCTGCCAGAAGGCGTTCGACACCCTAAAAACCGCTATGTGTTCGGCTCCGGTGCTCAAAGCACCCGACTACGCCCAGGAGTTTGTGGTCCAGACGGACGCCTCGGAACACGGCATCGGGGCAGTCCTCTCCCAGTTCGACGACAAGGGCATAGATCGGCCCATAGCCTTCATCAGACGAAGGTTGCTGCCCCGAGAACAGCGGTGGAGCACAATTGAGAGAGAGACCTTCGCGGTAGTCTGGGCCCTCAAAAAGCTACGGCCCTACCTTTTCGGAACACACTTCCGAGTACAAACGGATCACCGACCCCTGCAATGGTTGATGCGAATGCGAGGGGAAAACCCCAAACTGCTACGCTGGTCCATCTCTCTCCAGGGGATGGACTTCACGGTGGAACATCGCCCCGGGACGGACCACGCCAACGCGGACGGCCTGTCCCGATTCTTCCACTTCAGCAAGGAGAACTCCCAAGTGGATGGGTAGTTCTCCCCGCCTTTCAGCTGGGGGGGGCCCGTGTGAGACCGGCCTCGTGGCGTGGGTCCTCCCGACCAGCCAGCTACCCTGCAACCACGCCGAACCTCGATGTTACAGCCTCCCGGCCCCCGTGGGCCAGCCTCCCGAGGGCCGGCCAGATCCCCAACACGCATGCCCGGCGGAGGGAGGGCGAAACCCCCCCAAAACCAGACCGAGAGGCGCCGGTCAGGTGACACCTCTGGTCTCTTCCCCGAGGGAGGTCCGATCGACCACCAGGCCCCCGGTGAGCAGGCGCCTCACCCGCTGGGTGTCTGGAGTCCCTCCAGGACCCCCCTGAACAGATCAAAGGAGCAGAACCCCGACACACCGCCCCAGGCACCAGACCCCTCTCCACGAGGACTCCGGACTTCAAAGAGGAGGGGGAGTATAACAAGGGGTGCTGAAGGGATGGGAGATGAAGAAGACCTGGACTGACGAGAGCCTGCTGACGCTGTCGCGGCTCCTCGAACTCTGAAACATCTGAGCCCTGCTGACGCTGTCGCGGCTCCCCGAACTCTGAATCATCTGAGCCCTGCTGACGCTGTCGCGGCTCCTCGAACACTGAACCCTCCGAGCCCTGCGGACGCTGTCGCAGCTCCTTGAACGCTGAAACATCCGAGCCCTGCTGACGCTGTCGCGGCTCCCCGAACCATCCGAGCCCTGCGGACGCTGTCGCGGCTCCTCGAACTCTGAAACATCTGAGCCCTGCTGACGCTGTCGCGGCTCCCCGAATTCTGATCCATCTGAGCCCTGCCGACGTCGCCGCGGCTCCTCGAACTACGAACCTCCGGTGCCTGCTGAGTGACTCGCGGCCCGCTCCTCCAAGAGAACCGGCAGAGATTGCCGAGAGAAGCAACACCCCCTCAGCTCGAGGATTGAGAGCTGTGCGGCGGGTACTCCGCAGAGACACTGATTCAAAGACTGTCCCGCTACCCCTTACCCCTCATCACGAGACCTCTGCCGCTTGTGGCACTAATTCTGCTCCTGCCTTCCGGATCATAAAGATACCAAATAACCTATGATAAAATCTATTATCCTGCAACGAACTACTGTGTGGTGTCCCTCTATTTGAAAATAGTAGTGCAGCGTGTGCGATCCTAGGTACGAGACCCTTCCAGGAAGGGCCTCCCCGCTCTTGCTCGGCCTCCGGGTGGTCAGGAACGTATTCCGCACATCCCGGGGGAACGCTTTCCAACAACTTGTATAGTATGAGAAACAGTACCAGAGTCATAAGCATAGTCGTACACAATATTCACAGTTGTATAAAAGGTCAATTTGTATGCCAGCTTTAGTTTGGAATGTTGAGCGGAAGCTATTATGCAAAGGATCTATGGCCTGTCACCCTAAATGCATTACAATTAAACACTTCTACTCATTCACTGTGCCTGTGTTCACTTACATTCTTACTCAAACTCGCAGTTTTTGTGCCCTTTAAATAATTTTTACCTAATTCATGAAAAATTCTATTCCGACGCTAGTTCAAGAAGTCCACTTTTTTGCTCAGATTGAGTTTCCATCGCTTTGTAAGCGATCAAAAATATTGCAGTATAGTAGTGTCAACTCAATTGTTACATTCAGCCCACTTACCAAAAGTAGTATTTTGCGCAACACAAGTGATACATGCGAAATAGACAAGAACGAACTCACAGCTTATACAGCTGAGCTGCTTGTAGGAGGCTGCTCTATTACAGAGAGAAGAGAATTGGAGGAGGAAATGCTGCCTGCACGACCAAAGCTGGGAGAAGTGGCTCTGATTTACATGCACTCACACGAAGCAGACATTTTTTGCTGCAACAGGCAGGCGCGTTATGCAAACGGAACTTGTAACATATTAAAGATTGTGGCCGCCTTCGAATAATACTTTGCTTTTCTTTTGGGTACCAGGGTCGGACAGACTTATAGGGCAGTACGGCAGTGCCAGAAGGGCATTGGTGCACATGCTTTTTGCCAGTGGTGGAAATGGATGCTATGTTGTTTTTGCACTGGTGTAACTTTATCACAAAGCATCCCTTGATAACCTAAACAAGAACCCTCCCGTTGGTTAAATGTCCATCTTACGTGTAATAGTGACATCATTCATAGTTCATTTCTTCGTGTTTGTTGGGGTAAATAAAATTATAAACTTGTAGGAACTAAGGATCCCTAGCCTCGTTCCCATATTTACACTCTCGCGTCTCACCTCCCCTCGACTGATGCTTGCTGGTGTTTGTCATTACTCTTTTCTATAATTTAGTGTCATTTATTAGAGCTTTGGGGAATGGGTGGGAATACTCCTTTTGTGCAAAGGTAATATGGATTTAAGTGCCAGACTGGAGCCCAGGACACTTGTGGAATGGTGAAAGCTGCTGCTGTCCGCATTCAATGTAATACAATATTTAGTTAAATGTGAAATGTAAACTGAACTGTCCCTGACATTGATTACCTTAGGGGCTACACTGAACCACTGTCCCTGCTGCACAGTTAGTTGTTGTGCGAGCTCGGCTGCCGCTGCGTCACTGCTCTCAGTCAGAACAGTCATCCGACCTGAAGGAAAGAGGGCTGAGCATAAAACAGTGAGTACCTCGAACTCCTCAGGTCAGTGTCGTCAGCTTGCCCGCTTGTGGCCTGTCTTTACGTGTCCCCTCGTGGCTGCACAGTCTTTGGATAAATCCTTACAGTCATTCTCATGATGTTGGGTCACGTGAATCAGAATGCTGGGACCAGGTAAAATGTATCCAGAGCGGAGCGCAGCTGAGTCTGCCCCCAAGCCGCGAGCAGCACAAACCAGCACTTCGAGATTTGCTCAGACAGACACTGCGAATTACTATATTGCAGTGCTCCTGCTTGACACTGAGGAGGCGCTATAATGCGTGATGATTATTTTTAATGCGATGATGCGGGGACTTGCCTTCAAATGCGTTAGGATCACGTGTGATGCGTGGCACTTGGCAGGGCTGCAAACACCTGCCTTTGCTTGTTTCTGTAAGCTTCGGTGCGTGTGCTTTGTCTTTCATGGCAAGTTTGTGTGTTTGCATGTGTGCATGTTTGTGGGTGCATTTGTGAGGGCATGCATTATGTGGATGTGCATGTGTTTGGGCACCTGTATGCTTTTGTTTTGTTTGTGTGACTGTATGTGTGTGTGCCCTTAACTTCCACAGCAGTTCTCTGTGCTCATGTTTGTGTTTGCATCTGTGTGGGCATGCAATGTGAGTTCGTTTGTAATTGCATGTATTCCTCGTGTACAGACTTGATTGCTGCAATGTATCTTTCAAAGTTAAGATATAAGATACTAACTTATATCCTGTACTGTCAATTTCTGGTAAATAAGAGCAAATACAACAGTCTAAACGGTATGAGTCTCATTTAAAGTTATGAAATGGATGGAGACAAGCAGGTTCCTGCTCTCCTGAAAAGGTGCTGTTCCGCACAAAACCAAATGAGGTGCATATTAAATGTATCATATGGAAATGATTTAGATGATTAGTGTGAAAAGAGTCAAAAAAGAGAGCTTCCTTTTTTATCAAGTATGTTAGTGGCTCTAGGTGTTGTGCTCACAGAGTTTCTTGTGAAGTGATTGGCATTTAGCCATGAACTTGTAATGAGGGCCTTTCTAGCCTGCTAGCACAGATAAACTCGTTTGCCCCGATTTTCACTCTCTGGGGTCGATTCCGATCCGGGTCGGACAGCCCTCCGAGAGCTGTCCGTACCCTTACCTTGCGACCGACTCGTCCCGGGAGCCGGTCCGTCCGGGCAATGAAGTACGATGCGCATAACTGACACAATTCCGTCCGACACATAGGCTGCGATTCCAGCAGCATTTCCAGTACGAGCCGTACCTCCGAATGCTGATTCGAGTCGCCCGGAAGCAGTTCCCACAGCAGTTTCCGGCCGGACAAGTACGATGCGCAAATCCCACGCGCCAGATGGGTCGCCACTAGCAGCACGTCACAGAATCCGGGAGAGCTGCATATCAGGTCCAATTCACGTCTCAAAACGATCCACGGCTACGAGATGGACCAATTCTCAACGTGTACGAGACGGAGCAACGAGCAGCAAGTACGAGCTGAACCAACAATGAATCCCATCGCGCAGGTCATCCCAGTACTGTACATCAATGACTGGATCAGGAACAGACGCGCAAAACGCAGACGGTCAGTCAGACACCCCCGCAAATTAACATCACGAACACGCGAAATGCTACACACACATAGGGGGTGAAATCCCTTCCACCAGCAACAGCAAAACAACAGGGGTAGCATGGTCCCCACTAGCAGCAGTCACCACACCTAGGGGGTGCCCATCACCACTCCCCTCCCCACTCATAGGGGGCTGTATGTCCTGCACCACTCCCCTCCCCACTCATAGGGGGCTGTATGTCCTGCACCACTCCCCTCCCCACTCATAGAGGGCTGTATGACCTGCACCACCACCCACAACTCATAGGGGAATTATGCCCTGCACCACTCCCTTCCCCACTCATAGGGGGCTGTATGTCCTGCACCACTCCCCTCCCCACTCATAGGGGGTTGTATGTCCTGCACCACTCTCCTCCCCACTCATAGGGGTCTGTATGTCCTGCACCACTACCCACAACTCATAGGGGGATTATGCCCTGCACCACTTCCCTCCGCACTCATAGGGGGCTGTATGTCCTGTACCACTACCCACAACTCATAGGGGGATTATGCCCTGCACCACTCCCCTCCCCACTAATAGGGGGCTGTATGTCCTGCACCACTTCCCACGCATAGGGAGCTGTATGTCCTGCACCACTCCCCTCCCCACTCATAGGCGGCTGTATGTCCTGCACCACTCCCCTCCCCACTCATAGGGGGCTGTATGTCCTGCACCACTACCCACAACTCATAGGGGGCTGTATGTCCTGCACCACTCCCCTCCCCACTCATAGGGGGCTGTATGTCCTGCACTACTACCCACAACTCATAGGGGGATTATGTCCTGCACCACTCCCCTCCCCACTCATAGTGGGCTGTATGTCCTGGACCACTCCCCTCCCCACTCATACGGGGGCTGTATGTCCTGCACCACTACCCACAACTCATAGGGAGATTATGCCCTGCACCACTCCCCTCCCCACTCATAGGGGGCTGTATGTCCTGCACCACTCCCCTCCCCACTCATAGGGGGCTGTATGTCCTGCACCACTACCCTCCCCACTCATAGGGGGCTGTATGTCCTGCACCACTTTCCTCCCCACTCATAGGGGGCTGTATGTCCTGCACCACTTTCCTCCCCACTCATAGGGGGCTGTATGTCCTGTACCACTCCCCTCCCCACTCATAGGTTGATCAAGCAAACCATCCCCTTAACATCTTGGCAAGATCATATGTTTGTGTGTGCAAAATGGCCACAAGCCAGATCCAGACAGTGAACATACAATGTGACTCACATCACATGCCTGCCCAAAAGTCACAAAAAGTGAATGTGGGGTCCAGAAAACCAGCATTGTCAGATCAATGTGGTAATGGGGTACAAACCCCCCATCACTAAAGTGACCAAAAGGTGAGTGTGGACATAACAAGAGCGGCATCACCAGACCTGCACTTGTGACTACTGCAACCAACGTAGTGGCAATGTGGTGGTTGTGTCACTTACAAACATAGATATGAGAGGCAAAGAATGCTGTGTATCACAAGAACTTTCATGTGCAGACATGCATTGGCCATGACCCCTGACAATACCAACAGTGTACAATTAGACTGTGTGAAAAGTGAGCATCATGATGCATACACACATATCTCTACAAACAGACACACAAACTGCGGAATCCTGTGGAGACTGTCAATGTTAGGTGACAAAGTCACATACCATGGCAGCAATGGGACATACCAAACATGATCAATGTGCAGGATGATGAGCTACAAGACGCATGGACACTAGGAACAATCCCACAAACAACATCCCTCCAATGGAACGCTAAAGCCACACCAATGCAGAGGCGCAGATGCACAAACACAGACAGGCAGCCACACACTGCATATCATACACAACACATGTGTGTGTCACAGTGTCCCCAGGCTAGTGCACAACACATGACGGTGAGCTGAACTACAATGACACACATGTGTACACAGTGCCATACTAAAGTAAATCTTTGACTGGGCACAAGCAGGCATTGTCAGGTAAGCGGGATCACAAAGGATTCATGTGACACAAGGTGGGTGGAACAGCAACCAACACAGCATGAGACAGACCCAACACAGCACTACCCTCTAGTACCCTAATTATTTATTTATTTATTTACCGAACTTATACAGCGCACTATCACCTTACAGGCATCCTGGCGCTAAGCAACAAAGACTGTATCATGTGAGCAAAAGCAGCAAAGGGAAAAGACAACATTATTTAGGGGCTCGGAAAAAGCCAGGTCTTTAGTCTCCTCCTAAATGGGAGGAGATCACTCATCATTCTTAGCTCCAACGGAAGCATGTTCCAAAGTCTGGCCGCTGTCACACTAAAAGCTGTACCTCCAGATCTAGATTTCTTAAATCTGGGTACTGTGACCAGTCTAGCAGATTCAGAGCGCAAACATCTCCCTGGAATGTACCAGACAAATTTCCTCTGCAGGGCGGCAGGGCCAGTCTCGTGCAAGGCCCTGAACACCAAGCAGAGAGATTTGAACTGGATTCTCTGCCTAATAGGGAGCCAATGCAGCTCCGCCAGAGCCCGGGACGAGGAAGCAGACCTCGGCCAGCCTAACACCAGCTTAGCTGCTGTAGACTGGATGCGCTGCAGTCTATCTAATAGGTAGTTTGAAGCACCCAGCAGCAGCGCATTACATTAGTCCAGTCTACTTAATATAATGCCCTGAACTACTAGAACTCGAGCCTGGGAAGGCATTAACGGCAGAATTTTCCGCAAAGTACGTATCATGGCGAAGCAGCTGCCTACCAATTGGTTGACCTGTGCTTCAAGCGTTAATTTGTTGTTAAATATAACACCCAAGTTCCGCACCTTCTCCACTGGACGTAAAGTCTTAGGGAGATCCAAGGGCCAGAAATTCTCCGGCAGCGACTGAGGGGCCTTTCCTAGAGAGAAATAAAGAACCTCCGTTTTACCAGCATTGAATTGTAGGGAGTTAGATTTCAACCAGTGCGACATTGCTCTTAAACAATCATGAAATGCTTCTAATGAGGTCGCGTCATCACCCTTCATGGACAGAATTAACTGCATGTCGTCAGCATAGTTTACAGACATAATATTATAAGCCCTAATGATGGTCATCAAAGGGAGCATATAAATATTAAAAAGGATCGGACTAATTGCCGAGCCCTGGGGTACGCCATGGGTGATCTTAAAAAAGGAGGATTGATAAGGAGGCAGGGCCACTGCTTGACTCCTCCCAGTAAGAAAGGATTGAAACCAGCAGAGGGCACACCCAGAAACCCCAACCTCTTCCAACCTCCGCAGTAGAATCGCATGGCTGACCGTATCAAATGCGGCAGACAGGTCAAGCAAGACAAGAGCTACTGACCGGCCCCTGTCTGCCTGCATTCGAAGCTCGTCCAATACGGTCACCAATGCCGTCTCCGTACCGTGCTCTGGCCGAAACCCAAATTGTACCTCCACCAGAATATTATTCTTCTGAAGATATTGTGAGAGGTGATTACCCACCACTCTTTCAACAATTTTAGCCGGAAACGGCAAGAGAGAGATGGGTCTATAGTTACTAGGGCTCGCTGGGTCCAGCGAGGACTTCTTCAATAGGGGTGTCACAAGTGCCTGCTTCCACTGCGAGGGGATCACACCACTAAGAAGTGACTGATTACAAATCAGCCTAAGAGTGGGAAAGAGCTCCACTTCGAATTCTTTCCAGACTCTCGGAGGCAGAGGGTCCAGCGGTGAGCCTGACATAACCCCTAAAGAGACCTTACCAAAATCCTCTAATGAGAGGCCTGGGAATTCGGTTAAGAATTTCCCACCAGGCAGGCTCTCAGGGTGGGAGAATGTACTTACATCCCCCACCCATGATCCACTTACATCACAGGGAGGTGCCAAACTCACAGCATCCTGACAACGAGGAGTTTCCCACAAATCCGCAATAATTGTAGTAATTTTGTCATAAAAAT
Source organism: Triturus cristatus (assembly GCF_964204655.1). NCBI lineage: Eukaryota > Metazoa > Chordata > Amphibia > Caudata > Salamandridae > Triturus > Triturus cristatus. The sequence continues at coordinate 42,754,072 of NC_140587.1, forward strand.
AGCTTGCCAGGCTATCGCATAACTCTTGTGAGGGGGGAATCTGATTCTTACCACATTCGGGGCTGATCAGGGAGTTTAAAATTTTAAAATTTGTGGTGACATTAGCCTGTAGGCCAATCCCAGTGTTATGATAAAGCAAGTTTTTCCCCATACTGTGTAGAACAGTCAGATGTGTGTCCTGCGTCATGTATCCGGGATCACAAACTCACATCACACCTCCATAAACACAAATCACTGGCCATGGCCTGCAAACAATGGGCAAAAAGTAGTCATGGGCCTAGACATGATTGACTAGACATGAAACAACTCCCATTGTGCATCAGCTAGGCACACAGGGACTAGTGATATTGCTCGTGCACACATGACAATCCCGGGGGGGGGGGGGGATCCAAGGTACCCACAAATCCTCACACATGGGCTGACAACAACACCTGTGAAGGTCTGCCACACTGCACAGCATGCGGCACATCGACATTACGTGAAAACTACACAATTAATTCGGAACCCTGCCACACACCTACACCAATGTTGAACCAAAGGAGAGCCACAACGCACAAAGGTCGACACCTTACAACATAGCAGCAATGACCCTGATGATAGGGAGTAGTCTCACACACACACACACAAGTGAGCTTGTCAATGACAGATATCACAAAGGAAAAACAACATGATGTTGGTAACACATAAGTGCCAATGGTAATCCAGAATGTGTCCCACGTGCGTTGGACAATATCCCTGGAATTTACTACAGAAACAGCCAGGGATGCCAGCCTTATGAGCAGTAGTTTGTCATGCACCTCTATCCCAGAAAAGGCAGGGCAAAGAAGTTAGATGAACACAGGCCAAGTCTGCAAGTCCACAAAACAGGTACATCTGTCTGGAACACAGGCTGCATCCAAAAACGTGAACACACACAGACATGCTCACACAACACACACCATGTGCCCAGGCAATGTCATGGAATGACACAATGCCATGAGGGGACTGCACTCCTGGGGAAGGTCAGCTGTGCCAAATGTAGTCTGTGCAGGCTTCTGTCATGCCAGCACAACACTTGCCCAGTGATCCAACAATTACAACTCAAGAAAAGCTCTGGTCACAGAAGCTTGTGTACGGGAGTCCTCCCTCAGTTATCTGCACATATGCAATACACATGTAGAGCAAGTTGGACTGATGACACAGATGACTTGTGTAACATGGATGCACAAACATGCCTGTCCAGTGGAGATTGTCCAAGTCAGGGAATCTTTCCATGTGCCCAAATGTAAGCACAACCTATGTGCAACAGTGTATGCTAAAGATGCGAAGTTGCAACCCCAAAGAGAAAATCTGGCCCACAACATGTAGCCAACATCACACCCTGGAATTGCAGCTTAGGATGTCATGGATACATATCTGAAAAGTACACAGATTTCAGGGACCACATGGAGTAAATCCCATCAAAAAATCATTCTGTTATACCTTTAAAACACCTGTACAGTAGCAAGTCCATGACACTCATCATCAACATCATGTACATTTGATGCAACAACACTGGATAACAACAATTGGGAACATAACTCTTTGAAACCGTTTAGCCACAATGTCAAGAGACCAATGGCCAGTCCATTTCTGGAGTCCTCATAGGGTGAGATGTGACAAGTCGTCAACCATTGCTTGCCTGCACTGCTACGGGCAGGGGACATCTCCCCTTGGAAGGGCATACACAAAGGCAGGCCAGGCACCGCAGTAACAGGATCAGGGGGACAGCAGAATGAGGCAGGGGAAGGTTGGTGGGTGCAGGAGTGTCACTGGCAACAGCAGCAGAGGTGTCTGACACAGTTGGCGCCGTCACCACGGCAGGGCCCAAGTCCAATGGGGTGTGTGCTGACACGAATGCAGGGCTCAAGTCAGATGGGGTTGTTACTGGCAGCACTGCAGTGGGGAGGTCAGATGGTTGGGACAGGGCCTCCACTGCAGTGCAAAACTCCAAGGGAGTGTCATGGGGCTCAGGTGAGGTTGGCAGGACAGAGGGGGGACACGGTCCCCACATCAGTGGCAGGAACAGGCTGAGCATGTGAGGTGGGGGTGGAAGTGCATGTGGTAGGAGGGGATGGCCTAAGCATTTTGGGGACGCGGTATCGGTGTGTGGGGGAACCAGGGGCAGGGTGTGGTGGGGGACCTGTGGAGTGGTGGCCTGGGGGCTGCAGGATGTAGACTGTGACTTTGAGCGGCGGGATTGGGTGGTCTTGCTCTTCCTGCTCTGGGGGAACTTGCGGATGGGGGCCTCAGTGTCCGGGCTCCTGGGGGTGGGTGTCTGTGTGGCAGGGGAACTCACCCTTGTGCGTGGTGACTTCCTCTTCCCCTTGTGCAGCTGAGCAGATGGATCGGTGGGGAAGAGGCCAAGGTAACAGAGGAAGAGCTGCTTGGAAGGGGGGGGGGGTGCAGGTGAGGCAGAGGAAGTGCTTTTGGAGGGAGAAGCATCTGAGGTCTGTAGAGTGCTCGTGGATGCCTGTTTGTGCGTCTGTGACTCATCCCCTGTGTGTGTGTCATCAGTCCCTGGAGTGTGCGTGCCTGCGGATTTTGATTTTGATTTGCATGATTGTGTGCTGCCTGGGTCTGTTGTGGTGCGTGCCGGTGCTGGTGTGTGTGTGCATTGGACAGGTAGGGTAGTGGGGGCTGTGGGTGTGGCAGAGGTAGGAGGGGTGAGGGACTGTTGGAGGAGGGCTACTGCTGCTGTCTGTGTGGAGGCCATGGACTGAATGGTCCGATGTAGGGCAGACATGTTGGATGAGATGCCCTCCATGAAGGACACCAGTTGAGTCCACAGAGTGGTGTGGGAATGGAGAACACTCAGCATCGCAGTCTGCCCTACATGGAGCTGCTTCAGTAAGTCCACAGACTCCACACTCAGGGCAGCAGGGGAGACAGGGGCAGGGGGGCGGTGCCTGGACCAAAGGAGACATGTTACCTCACACGGGGGCCTCCACGGACATCTGGGAGGGTGGAGATGGTGGTGGTGGTGGTGGGGACAGACTCGCTGGGTGTTGTCTGGGGTCTGCTGACACCCGCCTCCACAAGGGAGTCCTCACTGGAGATGCTGTGTTCCTCAGCAAAGGTGTTTGTAGCTGAGGTCTCCTCTGTGTGGCTCCCCTCACCCTCAGTGCCACTGGGTCCCTCAAAATCCTCTGAAGCTGACCCAGTCATGCTCTGAGGCTCCTCTTGGTCAATAGACTGTCTCCTCCAGTAGCCGTAGATGTATCCGCAGTCAATCGGGATAAACAGATCCACATCAGTCACCTGTTTCACCTGACACATCACAGTCAGTACAGCACATCACAAAGTACGCCTTGGCATCAAGTGCCAGATATTGCGAAAAGTGGAGACATTTTTGGGAAATGACACCTGTCAGTCAACCATGCCCCTCATATCCTGCCCCTCCATGGACCCATCTGTCTGGGGCATGTTGTATGCCACTTCTCATATTTGTGCACAAGCACCACATGGACATATCTCAGAACTGCAGGACTCATGATTTTAATCTGCCAGGACTAACACATGCCATCTCCTGCCACTGACTCAGTACATGTGTCATGCAAAGGGATGGCCAAATTCATTGTCACTAAAATGGATATGCTTCACTCACAAAACACCATGATGTGCACATGTTTTAATGGTCAAGGCCACAATAGAGTGCATGCTGTACAACTGACATCACTGTGGGATACACATCAGCAAGTGGGATACCATGCTACGGCCCAGTATGGCTAAGCAGCCAGCACTGGCTTCTGTCTCAGGGGCCGTGCATCCAAATTTAAACACACAGCACTGTGTCACAACCATTAACATGTATGAGAATTTAAGTCCTGCAGATGTCAAGTGCACAGGTACACCCAATGCTAGCCACATCTTCAGGCATGTGATGATCACACGTAATAAAAAATGCAACAGATGACTGACTGCAAGCACAAATCTGTAAGCATGATGACATCACTGCATGATGAGAATGAATTGAGACTGCCTGCACTGTGATGTACAATACAACATTATGCACCGTCAAGAGATTCCACACCTATGCATGAACCCATTGTGATGATCCATTGGCCACACCCCAGCTAGCTGCACAAACCAAAATGACCAACACCACAGGAGTCTAAGAGGCTAGGCCTCCTCACAATGACACCGATGCAGACACCATATAGCACACTTCACAATGCACTAATGTCAGGCTGACACACAGGAGTAGAAGAACAGAGTGTACTTCATGTCCGGAGTAGGCATACCTGTCCAGGAACATGTGCAACATGGGATTACCCTGGACACCAGGCATGTGTCCATGCATGTGTGAAACACATGATGTACATTTTTCTGATGCCCATAAATTGTCGTTGCTGCTACATGGCTGTGTGTCAAATACCCCTGGCACATATGGTGTGCCAAAACATCAACTGGAACACATATCAATTGCCCCCACAGAGTACATGTCTTTTTTTCTGGCAATGTGCAGACACATGGAAATCTTGTGCCTCACTCATGAAGACCAAACAATGCACCGGTCGCAGATGCTGTTCACAACGTAAAATTTGTACAACAGCAGGAACACACAACCCAAGTTAAACAAGTCACAGCCTGAAAGGGGCACACCTGTGTATCAGATGAGAATGGGACATGACCTATTTTTGCCACACGACTCCTGTACAATCAGACAGGAGATCTGTGGGAAGTGAAACCAGGATGTGGGAGTGCAAAGGCATGTGAGACATTGGACACAGAGAATGCATGCACTTACCCCCTCTTTGCTGCTGTGTGGCCTTTAACTGCCCATCCAGGTCCGGGAAGACCACCGCCAGAATCTTGAGCATGTGGGGGTCAGTGTCCATCGTCCGACCCTTCTGCGAGGAGGCGACAGCTTCAGCTGGACTCTGGAAATCCTCCGGGTCCAGCCACGAAGGTCCTGCCACCTCTTCTGGCAGGAGCGGATGCGGGGTCTGTGGGCCCCCACAGAACGAACAGCCCGGGCAATGGTCAGCCAGATCTCCTAATTCTGGTGGGCATCAACCTGTGAGGATGACAAGGAAAGAAAAAGTCCTTTACCACACATGCCACATGTTTGTGCGTCACACAGTTGGATATACATGTCTTTCTCGCAAGGGTATATGATGGACACAGGTAGTGCAGATATGGTGATTGACAGTTGTCCTGAAGTTCCAACAGGGAAACATTGCCTGAGTATTACAACCGTGTGAAAAGGCACTTTTCATGCACAGTACCTGTCCACTACAGGAACCTACACACCCTGGGGGTATAAACACAATTTCATTGGTTCCAGTCAGACAACATACACAGTGAATAAGGGATGTGGAGTGCACACTCACCTGCTTCCCTGGTGTCCCATACAGCTTGCTGTACTGTGGAAGGAGGCTGTCCAGCAGGGCCTTGTTCTCCTCCTCTGTGAAGGCTGGGGCCCTCTCCGCAGTACGTGCCATTCTTGGAGCCAGAGGATGCAGAGACAGCAGCAGTGGTAGCAGAGATGTCAATCTTGATCATGTAGTGCAGGCAGGTGAGCTCCCAGGTGAACAGACAGACTTATATCTGTGCTGCAGAGGCAGATTCAGTCCCATGTGTCAAAAGCGATAGGTCCAACACGTTTGCATCCTATGAATCTGGCCAATCCATCGCATTGCACGCCTCGTACACACCATCCGCATCATTTGAAATATTCAAAAGCATTGCAATGACGAGTCTGAAACATTGTTGCAGGCAGCCAACGGATTTTCAAGAAACCGATTCGTACTAGGGTCGAATCCGCGTCTGTTACTATTGAAGACATTGTGCAAGGCGTGCATGCAAGTCGTGCGTGCGGCTCCTTCCACCCGTGTCAGTCCCCATTGAAGACATTGTGCAAGGCGTGCGTGCGGCTCCGTCCACCCGCGTCAGTCCCCATTGAAGACATTGTGCAACGCGTGCGTGCAAGGCGTGCATGTGGCTCCATCCCTAGGTGTCCAACGCGTCTTTCGCATTGGTCACCCGCGTCAGTCACCATAGAAGTAACTGTTTAAGGCGTGCAACACACCATAGCTTGCCATTGACCCATGGGCACAACAACAATAAAGTCTGTGACACAGTAACTCAAAGTGCATGTCAGGCTGTATTACCTGTGTGAGTATGTGGATAAACATGTGATTTTGTATGTTTAACTTAGTGGCAACCACTCCCAGGCAGGGCAGGTTGTCATGGGGACAGATACAATTGTTGGCTGGACACATAACCACTGTGTTTGACAACAGTACATTTCAGTGCATGAGGCATGTACACAGTTCCCGGTGTACATTGTGTATGTCATGTGACACACACCCTGACTCTTCAGTGGAATGGTAGGTGCCTCACAGGGTGACACAGTGTCACATATGTGATGTTCATCCACAGTATGTGTGCATTTTCATGCAGAGATGATTTAATGTGCTCAATGTCAAACGTTCACAACATCCCTGTCTATTGTCAATGTGAGTTGATGTTGCGTCTGTGTGTCACAAACATCCATGTGTAAGCTGGCATGAAATCAGGGGGCACTACATGTGTGTGTCATGTGTGCTTTGTGTTGTGCATATGGGAAGCCACATCATGATGGTGTCCATGTTGCGACACAAGGTCCCTGTGTCTGTCTGTCAGGATCCTGTGATGTGGGGTAGACATCTGTCCTCACTAGTCTCTGTGGTGTGTGTCTGGTATGTGACACTCGTACTGATGTACTGTGACGGAGTCCATTGATTGCTCACAGCACAACAGGGACCTTGTTGTGTGGCCCTGCAGTGCTGAGATGTCAGATGATGGGCATGTATCTGATATGTGTGTCCATACCCAGAGCACACACATCATGTTCTTGTGTCCTGTAATGTGGTCTCATGTGCTATTTGTCATGTACATTGGCACATAGATAGGGGGAATGACAAACTGTCTTTGCTCTCCGTTGTACTGCAGGAGACCAAATGTCCACAGACCGTTCCCGGGCGTGGAAACCATGGGTTAACGTGACTGCATGCGACGGTACCACTTCACCAGGCCACTGATCGAAGAATTGGCGGAGCAGTTGGCCCCACATCTGCAACCTGGCTGGACATACCCTACAGCGCTGACCCCCAAGGTGAAGGTGATGGCAGCCCTACACTTTTTTGCCACCAGTACTTTCCAGCACACTGTTGCTACTGCTGGTGGCATGTCACAGACTATGTTCAGCCGTGTGCTTCGAGATGTGTTGGAGGCAATGTTGCATTTCCTCGACCAGTACATCCATTTCCCCAAAGCACAACAACTAGCTGACATCAAGGGGGACTTCTATGCTCTGGGCAGGATGCCACATGTCATTGGCTCTATCGATGGAACCCATGTGGTTTGGTACCACCGCAGGCACATGAGCAGACGTACCAGAACAGGAAGCATTTCCACTCTATAAATGCTCTTGTCGTTTGTTTGGCGGACATGACCATTTCCCATGTGTGTGCAAGGTTCCCGGGCTCAGCGCACGACGCCTACATTGTGAGGAGTAGTCGCATCCCAACGATGATGGCACAGATACAGTACCAGCGTTCCTGGCTTGTCGGTGTGTACTGACTGCTTATCATTGTGTGTGTTTGCTAAAGTAGATTCGCACCCTATTTTCACACTCAACTAATGTGCAATTGTCTCTCTGTAGGTGACTCCGGATACCCCAACATGCCATGGTTTCTGACACCCCTCAGGAACCCTGTGACACCAGCGGAGATGCGCTACAATGAGGCACATGGTCGGACCAGGAGAGTGATTGAGCGGACATTTGGCCTCCTGAAAAGCAGATTCCGCTGCCTGGACAAGACAGGAGGGGCCCTCCCATATGCACCTGCGAAGGTGTGCAGGATCATCATTGCGTGCTGCATGCTACATAACCTGGCAGTGCGCAAGCGGTTGCCTCTCATCCAGGATGACGATGACCAACCTCCGCCAGCCGTGGAGGATCCTGGCCTGGGGCATGATGCCAGTGATGATGAGGGTGATGGTGATGTTCGAAGCCAGCTGATCCAGAAATTCTTCTCATGAATGTCAGTATACAGGTATGTGTTGTTAAAGTAATGTGTCGGCATGACCTATGTTGGCGGTGCACTGGTGCCGATTGAGTGTGGCTGTATGCTACTTGTCAGGATGCTTGCTGTGATGTGTCCATTCTGGTAGTCTGTACTCCCAAACAGTGTTTACCTGATTGTTAGGATGTGTCTGGGTAGTTAGTGTTTTGTTTTGGGCACGTATATTGTTGTTGTCTCCTGTAAATCTGTGTTTTTGATTGTGTTTTCTGTCTGTCCTTCACAGGTTACTTTGGATGCTGTGTGGTGCGGTCTGAACCCCAAGACACAGATCCTTGTTCCAGAGTGCAAGTCCCAACCAATGATGTGCTACACACCCCTGGACTTTCATCGTTCACCACATGTTTCATTTTCTGATCACTGTCACGTTAGGTTAACGTGCATCAGTTGTGGAATTCTCACAATGTGAATATTTAATAAACCTGCCCTTCACTTTGTGATGTGCTCCATGTGTGTCCACACATCTAACAGTAATTCGGATCCTGTACCTGTGGGCTGCTTGCCAATGATCCCGGATGGGTGTTGTGTGTGTGCATTCCACTGTGTTTCCTGTTGACATCAGTGTTGACGAGGAGTTAGGGGCCCTGGTGAGATTGTGTTGTGTTGTCCTAGTGGTGTGTCTCCCTCATATGTGCCACATTTACATGACTCACATAACTGTGTTCACATTGCTGTATTAGTTTGCATGCACAGTGATCCTTAGCTGCTCATCATCGCCATGGCACAAAGCAAGTAGGAATCACGACAGAGGCAAGTATTGTGTGATTGTGAATTTATTTACAAACATGTGTAAGGATGGTGAACAGAATTTGCAGTGTTGTACAATGTGATGGTAATCCAAAGTTCACAGGTGAGTTGGCAGTCTTGGAAGTTAAAATGTCCAGAGTAGAATCCACAGTCATTTGGTGCATTGTCACAACTTTAACCCTCCATGTCAAGTGGGTGATTTAGATGTAGGTCGACAAGGTCAACTGGTTTGCACACAAAGGATGTTTACAGGAGCAGGTGTTGGGTGCCTGGGGGATATGCATGGCCATCAGCATCTTAATTGCCCTTCTTCGGATGACCCCTCTTCTTCCTCGGGGGACCCTCATGTTGAGGTTCCGTATGACACGGGACCGCAGTTTTGAGTGGTGACGAATATGGATGAGTTTGGTATCTATGAACCGCAAATGACGAGTATAGTGGGTGTACGAAGTTTCGCTATGCAGCCACGTATGGTTCGCCTCATTTTTGGGTTCGTTCATCCGAGCCCTCGGGTTCCATTTTAGATACAGCGTCCATTTTGTTTCTTGCCCTCAGGTAGCCAGCGAACGGGCTTCTTGTCCGCTTCGTGACCCTGGAACTCTCAAGCTTACACGAAGGACACGTGTTCCTTTGAGGTGACTTTTATGATGAGGGAATAACGCGACTAAAGCAGATGGCCCCGCTCGAGGCTCATCTTGCCGCTCCGGTCTATTGTTTTAGCCACGCATACATTAGACACGAGGTCTTTGACCCCTCTATCGAGTTTCCTTTATTGCCCCAACACTCTTTTCTAACCTGTTGTGCATCCTTGTCCTTTCCTTACATCTGTTTTCCGTCCTTCCTCTTAATGCGTTTATGGTTAGGATGGAATGTGTTTATCGCGGAGGGGATATGTTTTTACAGTTGGGAACCGGCAAGACTGTTGTAATTATGTTCCGGCCTCTTGAAACATGAATGCGACCCTTTTGCAGTTTATTGTGGGAACTGAGTTGTAACCTTTGTTCACCATACTGTGCTATGGCCGAAACCTGTATAAAAGGAGCGATCCACTTCTACGAATTTGAAGCAGTCTCCGAGAACCTACACGTTGTGTACTTCTTGTGACCTCTGTATCCCTGCAGTAAATAAACGCTGATCTCTGACGTCGCTGGAAGTGTCCCGTGTCTCTGTGTTTAGTACGCCAGAACAGGTAACCCACGAAGGTTTCAGGTGTTGTTCCCTGGCACCGCTGGGTCTTAAGAATAACCCAGTCCTTCAGTTGGCGCCCAACGTGGGGCGACATCAACGGTACCGGTCCAAAGCCCGACGATCGTGAGGAACTTCGTGTGAAATCTCCGAGGGAAGGTGCACCCCGCTTCATCGATCCAGTTGTCGAAATAAGTGGCCCGACGTCTTTTCCCGCGAAGATCCCCGCCTCCTGACGGCTGCGACGGACCGATGCCCTGACTGTCGACCTGTTTTGGCGCCTGGCGTAGTCCTTTGTACGGCGAGACGATTGACGGGCCTTCCTGGTGACGCCATTGTTCTTTCAGTTAAGTATTTGTGGGTCGCTCCCAGTGTTGCTTTGTTGTTTGCATGGTTCCATAGCATTCGTGGTTCTTAGTTGTTGGGTTTTATTTGACGATTGCAATTGCCAAAAACCGAGGGTCTTGCATTTTTGCGAGGACATCGTAATCCGATAGCCCTTGAAGTTTGTATACTCGGTTAGTGTGCACGATGCCTGGCCGTAGTACTTTGTTTGGGTTTCTTAAATGTTGCAGCATGGATTCCCGGCTGGAGGATTCATGTCCGATACCTCCGGCTGGAACTCCGCTTTACGAGCTCTATAGTCGCCATGGCGTGGGTCCTATCGTATATAATGCATATTGGGTTCGTTACACTAAAAAGGATGGTGTCCTTAGTTGGCCACCTCATGGTAGTTTCGAGACTGCCATTTTAGATAACTTGGAAGCTAAATTATTTAAAAAGAAAGCTAGGCCGGCCATGTTTGATTCCTTCCGGTTATGGCGGAAAGAGGCCAAACAGAAAGAAATCAAACAGAATAAGAAAAATAAACGAGAAGGTGTTATTACGGTGATGCGCAATGCAGAACAATATCAGTTAGATAAAGATGAGAAAGAGCAGGAAGTTAGTGCTCGGCTTCACCACATGGCAGTGGACAAATGTTATCCGGCGCTACCTTCTACGACCGATAAGGCAGGAGAAGAATCGGTGGAAGATTCGCTTTTGTCTTATCTGATGAAATCGCCACCTCCCTATGCTCCCGATGTTATGGGTCCCGTTCGTCCACCTCTTCCTCAACCCGCTGGTTTGGCGGCTGCTGGTCAGCCCGCCGTTCCTCCCGTACTCCCGAATCCCCTCGGGCCACAGATCGTACATCCTCTTGTCCCGGCTTCTCTCCCTACTGCGCTTTTCCAAGTTCCTCCTCAGCCTGTCGTTCCCGCTACTCCTGCTGCTGCGTCTACTTCTACCGTTTCCACCCCTATGGCTGCTACGCCTGCATCTTCGTCTTCTTCTCCTTCTGTTCGTAGTCGTCTTTTGACTGCTGTTTCTTCTCTTTATTCTCCGCTTTTTGGGCCGATACTTGGCTCGACTCTTTCAGACATTGCTCAAAGACGCAGTCAGCTTCCTGATGGTAGGGAACGTGAATCGTTGGTGAAAACTGCACGTAGGTGGATTCGCAACCCTGTTAAATACACCCCACGTGTAGTGTTCGAAACGTTTTCTCAGTTTAATGTGCCCACGCAACGGTTTGTGTTCGAAGAATTGTGTAAGTCATTGAAAGAGGAGTGGGACGATGATATAGCTGATGATATACCACCTGAGGTTTCCGAGCTACAGCTTCGGTTTGCCACGGGTGTCATTGTAGGTGACAAAGTTCGAGAGGCTCTGGAACGCTTGTTATCCTTTCGATGTACAGTGCAACCGCGTGCGCTGTTTAAGGACGCGACCGCGGAATGGATGGCACAACCTGGCCAATATCCTATGCGGGAAGTTCCCCCGGTATGGATGCCAGGTGACGCTGCTGCTAACCCTCCTGTCCCAGGCCATTTCCAGAGGGTGTGGATACACCTCCCTTGGAAGCGATCGGAAGTTTTGCAAGTGAAGCAATCCCTACCTGATCCCCGTAAGAATCCTGCGGGGTACTATAAAGAACTGTCCCAATTGGTGGATGCTACTGTTATGAACCTAGCCGATGTTGATATGTTGTTTGGCAATGTGGTGCCTCAGCCGATTTGGGCGAAAATTCGTCACGAGAATCACGTAGCCGAGTTAGGCGGTGACTGGGCTGCCCTTACAGCGGCAGATGCCCGGCAGGTCGGTGGGGCTAAACCCGAACAGATTATTGTGGCTTTGCCCCAGAGGATAATTACCCTCATGAAAACGCTTATGCCTGCGATGCGCGTAAATTGGGACAAATTATCGGCGTGCAGGCAAAAGAGAGATGAAAGTGTTTCCGATTTCTTTACGAGATTTGAGGAAGCGTTCATTGACCATAGTGGTCAGGACATGGGTTCCGAGGGTGGTCAGCGGCTGTTCGTTGATAAGTTTGTATCGAATTTGTTGCCCGACCTTAGCAACAAGTTGAAGAATTCTGAGAGTGCGTGGGCTGTTTCTACCACTGCCCAAATATTGGCTACGGCCCAATATTATGAGAATAGAGAAAAGGAGGAAAGTGAGCGTGCAGAAAAGAAAACGAAGGATCTCAAAACTAAGGTCTTGTTGCAGCAAGCCTACCCACCGCGTCCGAATTTCAGTGATACACAGCAGCCAAACAGATCGCAATCACAGTTCTCTAGATCACAGCCGCGAAATGTTCCGCCTGCGTCTCGCCTTGTGCTGGGCTATAATCAATGTGCATATTGCCGTGGGGAGGGCCATTTGAAGTTTGACTGTCCGGTTCTCCGTGATAGGAACAATGGTGTGTCGGCTCGAGGAGGACGTAGTGGCCCTCAACAGGTCTCTCGTGGTAGAGGTCGCGGAGTTACCCAGAATCAGGCCGAACGCTTTGCGACGTCTTCGGATTCGCAAAATTGTTTCGATAGGCGCGAACCATCGTCCGGTCGGTCTACACAGTATCATGTAGATGACTGTTATGTTGAGTGTGATGTTGATGCGGACGGTATCTACTAGGACAGCCATAGACAAAGGAAGGGAGAAGTATCAGTTCCGGTTGATCAGAGAGGGCCATATGTTGCAGTAGCCACTATGGGCGTTGTTGAGCCTTTTCTGTTGGACACTGGTGCGGCAAAAAGTTCCATTATGCATTCAAAACTCCCTGGCGCGCCTTTGTCTGGCTTAACGAATGTTTCCGTTGGATTTTCTGGCGCCCCCGTTAGTAATCCAGTTTCTAGCCCTTTGCCCCTTACAATCGGGTCTCATGAGCTGGAAGCTCCTTTGATTTTGACTACTGGTTGTGGTGAGAATCTTTTGGGTTTAGATTTGTTGAAAAGGTTACATGCGACTTTGTACTGTTCTCCTACGGGTGTGGAGCTCACGTTGGGTAAGAGCGTGATTTCCCCTATGTATTTATCGATCGACAAGCTCCCATCGGAATTGAGATCTCTTCCAGACTCCTTGTGGGCGACAGGTCCCAATGACGTGGGCCTGTTGGATATCCCACCTTATGTTGTCCACCTAAAAGTTGGTGCGCGTTTGCCACGTATACCTCAGTATCGTATTTCCCTTGATGGTGAAAGGGCACTATTAGCGATCATTTATGATTTGATCGGCAAGGATGTTATTGAGGAGACACGAGGTAATGTGTGCAATAGTCCCGTGTTGCCTATTCTGAAACGAACGGATCCCTCCAAGCCTCCCGTGTATCGTCTAGTTATCGACTTACGGGAGGTGAATAAAGTAGTTGTTCCGCAATTTCCTGTGGTGCCAGATATTACAGCTTTACTGACTCTGATTCCAGCCACTGCATCATGGTTCTCGGTCATCGATCTGAAGAATGCGTTCTTTAGCATTCCAATTGCTGAGGAAAGCAGAGATTTGTTTGGTTTCTCATTAGGTGGTCGTAGCTTCAGATTCAAACGCGCTCCACAGGGCTACTGTGAGAGTCCATCAATCTACAGTCAAGCTCTTAAGAGTCAGCTTGATGCGTTTGTGTTACCGGCTGGTGCAGCCTTGATTCAGTACGTTGATGATCTGTTAGTTGCTGCTGACACTGAACAGCTCTGTAGAGCCACTACAGTGTCTTTGTTACAGCATCTCTGTGCTTTACATCATAAAGTGTCACCTTCCAAACTACAATATTGTTGTCAAGAAGTAACCTATCTCGGTCACTTATTGTCAAAGGCGGGAAAAAGGTTGACCCCTGAACGAATTGCAGCAATTGCTCGAATGCCTGTGCCAGCAACTCAGAGAGATGTGCGTGCCTTTTTAGGTATCACGTCATACTGCAGACAGTGGATCCCGAATTTTTCACTGTTAGCGAAGCCATTGGTAGCTCTCACGTGCAAGGACGTTTCAACCCCTTTGCCTTGGACGGAGGAATGTCAGAAAAGTTTTTCTGAACTACGTGATGCGCTGTGTTCGGCTCCTGTGTTAGGTACTCCTGATTACAGTAAGCCTTTCACATTATACGTCCATGAGAGGGACGGTTGTGCGTTGAGTGTTCTAACGCAACAATTTGGTGATAAGCAGCGTCCGTGTGCATATTTTTCCTCGACCTTAGACCCGGTGGCTAGAGCGTTGCCAAGTTGCTTGAGGGCGACAGCGGCAGCTGCGGCGTCTATTCGGCAGTCCGCAGGTCTGGTCATGGACAATATGCTCATAGTAATGGTTCCGCATGCAGTTGATACTCTCTTGAATCGGACAAAGACTCAACATCTGACGAGTGCAAGGTTGTCTGGGTACGAGCTGACCCTTTTGGCAAGTCACGTACAGATCAAGCGTTGTAATGTACTGAATCCGGCGACATTATTGCCGATTAATATGGAATCAGATGATGTGCTACCGCATGATTGTTATTTACGGACTGAGGAAGAAACAAAAGGTCGTGTGGACCTGAAAAACACTCCTTTGTCAGATCCCGATGGTACTTTGTATGTGGATGGCTCTTGCTTCAAGTTGCCGAATGGTGATGTGACGACTGCGTATGCTGTAGTGACGTTGAGCACGGTTGTGGAAACTGCAAGATTGAACCAGAATTCCGCGCAAGCGGCAGAGTTAATTGCATTGACAAGAGCGTGTGTTTTGTCGAAGGGAAAGCGAGTGAATGTGTTTACCGACAGTCAGTATGCGTTTGGTGTTGCGCACAATTTTGGAAGATTGTGGAGAGAAAGAGGATTTATGACATCGCATGGTACAAAGATCCAGCACGGGCATCTCGTGAATGATCTTTTGGATGCACTCACATTGCCTAAACAAGTGGCGATCGTCAAATGTAGTGCACATCGGAAAGTGACGGATGATGTTGGTCGTGGTAATGCATTTGCGGATGAGATTGCTAAAGAAACGGCTAAGAATCTTGCGACTCGAATGTATGTCACGAGTTTAGTGAGATGGCCGGCGGAGACTGGTATGTGTGAAAATACTGTTGAAAGTGTGAAAGCAATTCAGAACGAAGCTACGGAAGCTGAAAAGACCAAGTGGAAAGAAAGTACAGGGAAATTGGATATGCATGGATGTTGGGTTGACCTGACGGAATGCCAGAGGTGGATGTTACCAGACGCATATGTATTAGCTGTTGTGACGATGGCTCATGGGTTGTCACATATTAGTGCGAAAGGAATATGTAAGTTCTTGTCTCCTGTATGGAGGAATGATGGTATCGCTAAGTGTGCCGAAAGAGTGGTTAAGAATTGTATGGTGTGTTTGATGCATAATCCCGGAAAAGGCACCCCCACTCCACCTGGTCATTTCGCTCCTCCTGTTTGTCCCTTTGAGGTTATCCAGCTGGACTTCATCCATATGGAGAGATGCAATAATCTGAAGTATGTTTTGGTTGTGGTTTGCGCGTTCTCCAGATGGATTGAGGCCTATCCTCTTAAGGATAATACTGCCCTGTCCACAGCAAAAATCCTGCTGAAGGAATACTTTCCTCGGTACGGAATGCCCCGGATTGTATGGTCGGATAATGGGAGTGAGTTTGTGGGAAGTGTAATGCAGAGTGTGTGTAAGGGCCTTGGAATTCGTCAGAAATTCCACAGTGCTAATCATCCTCAGGCAGCGGGTTTGGTTGAAGGGTACAATGGTACCCTGAAGCTGAAACTTGCCAAGATTCAAGCTACGACTGGTCTGTCATGGCCTGATGCCTTGCCTCTGGCTCTCCTATCGACCAGAGCAACCGTACACTCTCGAGTAGGGCTTAGCCCATATGAGATTGTGTTCGGTCGCCCTGCGAATATTTGGGGAGTCCCGAGACCTAGGGCTTTTGATAGTCTTGAATATCCAATGTTGATCGATTACTTGCATGATTTGACCACTAAACTACGGTTAATTCACCAACAGGTCTTTGAAGCTCTACCAGCGCAGACAGAGGGTCATGGACACCAGCTTCGGCCAGGAGATTGGGTGGTTACCCGAAACTTTGGTCGAAAGCGTAATTTGGAGCCAAGATTCGTCGGACCCCACCAAGTCTTGTTGACGACGAGGACAGCGGTTCGACTGGCGGGCCGGAAAAATTGGGTTCATGCCAGCCACACAAAGAAGGTACCGATCCCCTTACCAACCGACTGTTGGGTGAGAACTGGGATTTCGGCCGCAGAAACTGAGACTCCTTTGCGCTTTGTGCCATTTAGCGACGCTCACCCTGTGGAGGAGGATTCGTCATTGTCAGATCCACAGGTGGAGTCATTAGTAGCAGAGAACCCAAGGTCCGACTCGTCATCTGTTTCATTGAACACTGTTGCGCCATCTGAACAATTGTTCGTAGAGCAAACTCGACCTGGAAGAAGTCGATACTTTCTTCGTTCAAGGACTAATAAAAATTGACAGTATAGTGGTCTTTAACGTTACGAATATTATGAACAATTACATCCTTTCTTTCTGAGTTTTTTGTGCTTTCCACTGCTAAGAGACTTGTAATAAATCGAGGAAACCTCGCCATCCGGGTTACCGTAGGGCCGTGCGGGTACTCCTTTCTGTTTAGCAGGTTTCTGACGCTAGGTCGGTTACTTTTGTCGATTCCTGGGAACTCCTGGGGATTGATAATCGCTACTCAGAACGAAGTGCGTCAAGTACGTCACGGACGGTTTGTAGAGGATGGCATTCTCTAAGCTAGTGGACGAAGAAAGGGTGTCAGCGCAGAGATCAGAGTTATGGAGGGTTGTACAAACAAAATGTTTTCTGTTTCAGGTGTTTCTATTGTTTCTAACTGTATCTATGTTATTGGTGGGTGGAGTGTATTTCGGAGTATCGTTGTTCTTGCCTTCTGCTTCACCTACCTCTGCTCTTAACCTAAGTTCCCTCACTACTGTTTCCCCACATTCCTTTCATCCTTTGCCTCAACATGAGCAGGTTAGACGTGCGGAATTCATGAATAATTCCTTTATTCAACTCCTACATCAGCATCAGTTGGTGGTGAATACTACCAATTGTTGGGTGTGTGGGTTAATGCCACACACTATGGATAGGGGTATTCCGTATTTGGTCCTTCCATACAGCTCCCAGGGTTCAGCTCGAGCATTCCAAACTATGTTTCGCAGTGCACTAGATTCCTACCCCAGTCGAGAGCCACGGTCTGTCAACTTTGGTCCTGGGCCGTACCACAAGCCTTTGGCGATAGCCATAGCAGATCTGGATAGAGATGTTATTGATGCATCACTCATTCCAGATGAAGAAGTGCAGGCCTATAAGGATCTGAGCGAGACTGAGTATAGTACGTCAGTGGGTGATAGACAACTTAAGAGCTCGTCCCCAATATGGATTGTACCGCACCTTGGAAATTTCTGTTTGCAGGGTTTGGGTCGAAATCCGAGAGCACAACTTGGGAACAGTGCTTGCACTGAAACGTACGTCCTACCGATGCTCTCCTCCCCTGTTTTTCTGACTGCTAAGGGCACCTATTTTGTGTGTTATGAACGCGCATATACATGGTTACCCCGCGACTTTTCGGGTACCTGTTATATTGCGAATCTTTTGCCTCCAACCTTCACAGTTGCTTCGGACTACCACAAAACTAGAGTCATGAGAGGCGTTATTAGCAAAGAGGATACTGCTGGTCAAGAAGCAGGAGACTTCTTTAAGGGTTTCTTGCCGTTTTGGGGACCTATGGTTAATAGTAGGAACCTGAGACAGTTGACCCGTGTGGTAGAGTCGACTGCTAATATCACTGCAAATGCCCTTGGTAATCTAACGGCTGAACTACAGGCGGATAGACTCATGACGCTGCAGAACCGTATGGTTCTAGACGTTGTTCTTGCAGATAGAGGGGGCGTGTGTAAAATTATCCATTCGAGTTGTTGCATTTTTATTCCTGACAATGCTCCAACTGTTTATCAAGCCATCTCGAAGTTGCACAAGATTTCCGAGTCCATACACGTGGACGAAGGTAATTGGACGCTCCTAGGATGGTTTTGGGGCTTGATGTCAACCTGGGGTTGGAAGATTCTAATGATCGTAGGGGCTGTTGTAGCATTTCTGTTCACGTGTTGTCTTTGTGTGCAGTGTGGTCCTGCCTTATGTGGCCTATGTGCTACGACGTGTATAAGGCGGTCATCTGTTACCAAGGAGACATTGATGGATAGAATGATGTTCCAGCAGCAGCTGAACAAACTGATGAATATTGATATAGATTCCGATCTTGACTAGTGCTTGCCTACATGAGGGCAAAAGGAGCGTCTGAGGGTCCGTATGACACGGGACCGCAGTTTTGAGTGGTGACGAATATGGATGAGTTTGGTATCTATGAACCGCAAATGACGAGTATAGTGGGTGTACGAAGTTTCGCTATGCAGCCACGTATGGTTCGCCTCATTTTTGGGTTCGTTCATCCGAGCCCTCGGGTTCCATTTTAGATACAGCGTCCATTTTGTTTCTTGCCCTCAGGTAGCCAGCGAACGGGCTTCTTGTCCGCTTCGTGACCCTGGAACTCTCAAGCTTACACGAAGGACACGTGTTCCTTTGAGGTGACTTTTATGATGAGGGAATAACGCGACTAAAGCAGATGGCCCCGCTCGAGGCTCATCTTGCCGCTCCGGTCTATTGTTTTAGCCACGCATACATTAGACACGAGGTCTTTGACCCCTCTATCGAGTTTCCTTTATTGCCCCAACACTCTTTTCTAACCTGTTGTGCATCCTTGTCCTTTCCTTACATCTGTTTTCCGTCCTTCCTCTTAATGCGTTTATGGTTAGGATGGAATGTGTTTATCGCGGAGGGGATATGTTTTTACAGTTGGGAACCGGCAAGACTGTTGTAATTATGTTCCGGCCTCTTGAAACATGAATGCGACCCTTTTGCAGTTTATTGTGGGAACTGAGTTGTAACCTTTGTTCACCATACTGTGCTATGGCCGAAACCTGTATAAAAGGAGCGATCCACTTCTACGAATTTGAAGCAGTCTCCGAGAACCTACACGTTGTGTACTTCTTGTGACCTCTGTATCCCTGCAGTAAATAAACGCTGATCTCTGACGTCGCTGGAAGTGTCCCGTGTCTCTGTGTTTAGTACGCCAGAACAGGTAACCCACGAAGGTTTCAGGTGTTGTTCCCTGGCACCGCTGGGTCTTAAGAATAACCCAGTCCTTCAATGTGCAGGCTGATGCGGTGCCGAGGACTCTCCGCCAGAGTCCTCCTCCCTCCCTGTGACTGTTGCGGATGTTGTGGCAACAGATGTTGTGGACGCACATGGAGGTGTGGTCAGGTTGGTGCTGATCTGGTGTAGGCATGTCAGTATGCCCCTATGCACTGCTGTTAGTTCATCCAATTTGTCCCACTTGGACTCCACCCGGGCCATGTGGGAGTCCAAGCGTGCATGATGGGCAGCCTGCTGTTCTTTGAGTTCCTTGAGGATCCCCAAGACCTGTCCAAACTCTCCGGTACTTTCCTGGTATGCATCTATGATGCGTTCCAGGTGTGGCTCATCATGCAGTCCAGCTCCATCGTCAGGCTGTGTCCTCTGCCTGGCCACCCTCGCACCACCCCGACCCACAGGGGTAGGACCTGCCATGGCCGGCCCAGCCAACACTGGGCCCCCTTGAGTGTTAGCGCCGGTTGTGTTGTCCCTTGCTTCCGGGGGGCCCTGTGTACCTGTTCCGGTTGTTGTTCTGGGGCCTGGGCCTGTCCGTGTCGGCATGGGGACTCTGTCTGGTGTCCGATGTGGCAGGAGTGGTTGAGGGGGGTGCTGATGTTACTGCTGCTGGGGCTGCACGATAACTCACGCCAGAGGTGCCAGGTCGGTCAAGGTCGTCGTCCAAAGAGGACGGAGAGTGATCCACCCAGGGGAGCTCAGGGTCCGGCAGAGTCTGGGACTGGGACTGTTCCTCAGTACCTGCTGTGTCCCTAGCATCCCCTGTGTTTGAAGGAGACACACAATGTATGTTATGTTTTTACAGACCTCAATGTTTCACACACATGACATTTGACACTGAACATCATTATGAGAGTCTGTACATTGCATTTTCCTAAGTTGTGACAGACAGAGGTTGATATTGTTGGAGCACTTTGTAATGGCAACCTGGAGCATTTTGATGTGCACGTCAAGCTGTGTGCATGACCAGCTCATGTATTGACCAATTGTCTGTAGATGCAGATTGCCACTCAGGTTCCATTACATACCTGACACTGCTGTATTATCACTGTCCACATTTGTGCTTTAACAATGACATACGTACAATTACACTTGGGGTATGTGGCGAGCTTGGGGCATGTATTGTGTGATTCTTCTCTTTCCTCTGTGTGTCACATTGGTGTGTCTGTGCAACATGGTTGCAGTACGGTATGCCTGAGATCCAATGTGAGACACTAATTTGTTGCCTGTGTTCCTAGTTCACATCTCTTTTCATACAAGTCATGGTGCTAGCATAGCTAATGAAGTTGGTGCTGAGTTTTGTATGTGCTAACGCCTTCTATCTTGTCAAATTCCTCCACAGTGAGAGGGATTGGGCACAGAAGCTCTCTTGCTTTTCAATGCTCATGACAGTGATGGGCAGAGGTGTGTGTGTTACAGTTCAGCTGCTGTGAGTCGCATGCCTCCTCAGATACAGTCCAGGTTAGTCATTGTGTTTGGGGTCTCCATGACAGTGAATAATGTGTTGCATGAATATTGCGTACAATGCAGACCGATGTGGGATTGAAATGCAGCTCACAACTGCACATTCTTTGAATGACACCATGCTACAGTGTCAGCTATGTGTGTGTTCATTCTAGCCACTGTCAGGTGTCCACTGTCAATGATGTATAGGTGACATTGTGTGTGCTTGTTGCTATGTACTATGTCTACATCTCCCCAATTGTCATCTACAAGACACATTTTCACAGCCAGGTCAGGGGACTCCACAGGGACACTGCATCTCCAGAGAGTGGGAGGATACCTACAGTTCCAATGGGTGTGAGTGTAAATGTGTTTGAGTTGGCCAGTGCATAGGTATGACTTGCAGACAATTCATACATCATGACCATGTGTCATTCATCTTGCCAAGACATTTACTTTTGGAGTGACTGGTCCCAAGGGTGCACTTTGTTCTGGCTGAGAAGGTGTGCTTTGAGGCGACATTGATGGTATTGCAGGACCTCCTTCACCCACAGAGGCCAGCGAATCCCCCATGTGTCCTGCTTCTATTGCAGGGAGTCACAATTTATGTTCAGGATGTCTGGTCTTAGTGTCCTGTTGTCAGTTAGAGGTCAAGGCCCAGCATGGTCTTGTGCTCCCCACAGCAGGGCCTAGTGTCAGCCATCTTGGTAGTACTTTTGCACTCCCTGTGAGGTGAGCATGGTTCAGTGAGAGCCTGCAGGGACATGTGGGTGGGGGACTGGTGGCTGTGACTGCAACTCCCATCACGCGTTTGGCTCCACCCACCTTCCCACAATACCTGAGCTTCCTTCCTGTGGATCTTTTTCCCTATGTGGTGGAGGGCCTGTGCTGAAAGTTTGGCAGGCAGTGGTGTCCTTGTGTTTGTTTGCACTCAGGTCCTGAAAAGCCCATGTCTTTCACACAGCAGATCCCAGTGTGGTCAATTTTTGTGGGATATTCAAAGGGATTCTGAGGGATTGCATTAGACCAGGTGGTTTGGGTGTAGTTTGTGTTAAGGGGTGTGTGTTTGTGTATGTGCAAGTGCCTGCTGGTAGTTGTAGTCAGAGCTGGCAGTCCTCCTCCCCCACTCCAGACCTCCCACCATGCATCATGCTTCCATTGCAGGGAGTAGTGGTCACCTTTCACGATGTCTGGCATTGGTGTCCTGTTAAACATATCAAAAGAGGGGGGGCCAAGGAGCTAATAAAGGTCCAGTGTCCATGCTCCAAATACTTAAGTTTCGTTAACACAAGGGGCACTGTTCCTGTATGCGGGGTGCAAAAGTCACTCACGCATGAGGGTGCAATTAGTCACCCGTGCAATGAAAGAAAAGGGTGTGGGGATAGAAGAAAGAAATTAAGATATCCTAGGTAAAAATGGGGGCCCATTCATGAAGTGGAACTACCACTTGTACTCTGTTGCCCTCACACACCCCAAGGGGTGTCATGCTTCATCATCGGGCTGTTGCTCCTCGTGGGGCCGGCGCTGCAATTCCCCACGGGTCCCCCGAAGGGTCTCTTTATCGGAGATCTTTTTAGGCCTGCCGGATGGTGCATGTGGGTGTGTGGGGTATGGGTCCAATTGAGGGTGAAAGAGGTGCGTGCAAAGTAGTGAGATATTTAATAAAGGGTAGACATGCAGCAAATGTATGGATAGTAAACCCTTGGCAGATTGCCTGCTAATTAAAAACTTGCCCCGGAAAACACTATGTCCGGGTGTCAAAAGGTCATAGGTCGACATGTTTCGCGCCTGTGTCGCCTTAAGGGTCGTTGGCGCTTCTTCAGGACCAGAGCAATGATATATAAAGTGCACGTGATAAAAATTCCAAAACCCTCTAAATCAAAAAAGGGGCGAGCAGTAACCTGATTACCATTAGTACGGTTACAGCTGCATGGTGAAAGAACGCTCCTGATAAGAACCTAGGAGAAGGAACAGAAAGAGCAATTAAGAGCATCAGTAACAACTTGATGTCTCATAATGTGACACATCTGTATTCACATCAATAAAAACAATAAGCAAAGAAACAGGCACAGGGGGCATATAAGTACATTCAATAGGGCAGTGGCCCAGTGTGGTATTATTGAAACACCATGCCATTTGATAATGTCAATATCGGTACCACTCGTAACCCTCCCAAGTGGGGATTATGCCTTACAGTAACAGCAGCTAGTAAAACGAATGTTGCTTCGCCTATTGGCGGTGCCGTGAGGTCATTGGTTATGAAAGGTGCTTACCTCATAATGTTATGAGGATACCTCCGCCGGCAAGAGCAGGGAATGCCCGCAACATTACTGGGCTGTAAAAAATGGAAATGGACACAGAGATGCAGGAACAGAAACCCAGCACAGGCTTTCTTGAGCCAAACGCTCGCCATGTCTGAATTAATGCCACGGGAATCTACTTACTGTTTCTCCGGGGGGCTGCCTCCTCTACACCTACCCCTTCCATGTCACTGCCGGGAGTGAAACAGTGGCCGTGGAACTTGGTGCTAATAAAGAAGTGAGGTCAGGTGTGGGCGTATACAATTTCCGGGTTGTCCTGGTGTCCTGTTGTCAGTTAGAGGCCAAGGCCCAGCAGGGCCTTGTGCTCCCCACAGCAGGGCCTAGTGTCAGCCATCTTGGCAGTACTTTTGCACTCCTTGTGAGGTGAGCATGGTTCAGTGTGAGCTTGCAGGGACATGTGGGTGGGGGACTGGTGGCTGTGACTGCAACTCCCATCATGCTTTCTGCTACATGCACATTCCCAGCAGCCCAACCTTCCTTCATTTTGACTCAGCTTTCCTGTGAGGTGGTGTGACAGTGGTGGCAAAATGGATGACAGTGTTTATTGGTTATTTATGGTCATGCCTTGCAGTATTGGTCATTAGGTTTGTACATGTTAGGACATAGTTCCATCTTACTGTGGGATGGCAGATATTGTATTTGTATAACTGATATACACCACACAGGATACTTGCCTTTCCGTTGCTATGGCTTTGCTGGCGGTAATTTTTTTCACAGTCCCCTTGACAGTGCTATATGTGTGTTGCCACACTATTATGAGTGTATTGGATGTGTACTCACCAGGCTCTGGTATTCCTGTTAATCCATGTATGCTTTCCGGTGGTAGGATGGCCCGCACCTTCTCCTCCCAGGAGCTGAAGTGCATTGGTTTGGCAGGAGGGCCACCGCCAGTCTGCCTGCTCAGGGTGTGTTCCCTGTCGATGAGCTTCTTGTCCCTCCTGCGCACATCATAATACCTGTTCTGTATATTGTCCTTTGTGCGCAAACAAGGTGCTTGTGCGTTGACCGTGTCAACAATCCTCTTCCACATCTTGGTTTTCTGTGACATGGGGGTTTGTTGGACCAATGTGCCAAACAACTGTGGCTCTACCCTGAGTATTTCATCAACCATGACTTTCAACTCACTATCTGTGAACTTTGGATTCTTCTTGGGGGCATGGTGCAGGGTGGTTGTGGGGATTGATGGGGGGTGTATGTGAGTGTGGTAGGTGTGAGTTTGTCAGTGAATATGTGATTTAGTTTTTAAGTGGTGCAAATGGTGTAGTTGTTGTGTGCGTTGTGGTGTGTCTCTGCAATGTGGTGGTGGTGTCTGCTGTCCTATGCCTGTAGTTTGCAAAGGATCATGGCAGGGATTTCTTGCCATTATACAGGTGGAGTTGTGGGTGTGTCTTGGTTCCTTTTTTATTTTTTATTTATTGGCTTTGTCATTTGTTTTTTGGGGCTTTTTGTTGTGACTTTTCCTTTGCTTTTGTTGTGCATGATGGAGATGTTCGTTTGACTGTGTCGGACGCTGCCAGAGGCTCGCGCGGGGTAACCCGAGTCTGTCACACTGACATTCTGCTGTTTTTGATGTTGTCGTATGCGTTGGACGCAGAGGGGTCTGTAGTTTGCTAGTCACTATTTGCTGTGCGTCTCGGTTTTCATGATCGTGCTCCGTGCGAGTCGGTCTCAATTCATACGTTTTGCATCATACTGCGCGGCTCGTGCATCGTGGGTACGTTTCGGTCTTGTCAATTCCTAGTGCGTGTCGGTCGGTAGGATTCCCGATCATTTTACGGGCGAATCACTGATTTTTCGTACGTTTCCGTTGTTCGGCTCGTGTTCCTTTCGAGTGGGTTGTAATGCACATGCGTTGCATCGTACTGCGCGGGTCGTACGGCGCCGGTCCGTGTCGGTCGGTCTCCGTTCCCGGTCCGTGTCGGTCGGTATGTTTTACAGATGGAATCAGAATCGGCCCCTCTGTCTTAAGTCTCTATGGGAAAGCCTTGCTCCTGTCACATCTTAAGTGCCCCTCCACATGTGGGCCATAGAAGAGGTCCACAGGGCAGCAAAGCCCAGCTATTTACAAGATGCGAGAGGAATTAGTGAGAAAACCCTTTCATGCTGCACAAAGCTTTCTCATATTTCAGAATGGTGGGAGCAGGTGTGAACCTGGACTTCCTTGGGCATGTGCAGAGCCAAGGTGTTGGGTGCTTTATATGAAACTAGATATTCAAAGGTAGTGATACCTGTTGCAATCCGATATGGTGGGCTAATGCACCTGCAAAAGAAACCTGTGTATAATAAACAAAAAATGAATTAGAATCAAGTTGTAACTACTAAACCTTGTATCGAGGTGTCTGCACTATGAGAAGGTATTGTCTAAGTCAATTAGTCTGGCTTACAACTGAAAGTATCTCTATGCTTTCATCCATTCAGTGACTCATCCGCAATCACATGAAAGTAGTCACTCTTTATCATACAGTCAAGCATCTGGCCTCACCTTACCAACCTACGAAAACCTCATGATCGGACAGTGCTCCACAGCTCATTCATCAAAAGCCCAGAACACTGACAAATGAGGAAGGTGCTTGATGTGTGTGAGGCCTCACTTTGGTAACGACCGGACCCTTTTTATGAGAAACCTAGTAAAGGGCCTTCAATTCAGAAACCACCTTAGAACCTGCCTTTTCAGAGATGCATTTAATGTTCACACTTTAAAACATAGTCAATATAAAAACCAGGCAAAAATATCCTCCAAGACCTTTTTCTAGGATGACCATTTACGTGTCTCCTATGAGTACCATATCCAGGTGGTTCAATTCCTTTTCATCACCATATAATTCTATTCCTTTCAGCTGCTTTACTTCCACAGTGCTCTAAAGTAGTCATAGGGCAACACCTAAGAGCTTTGTAAAACTATTAAATGCATAAACACATCTGCACTTTAGTTGCGCTTCCATAACTAAATAAAATGATATATGTCCTATTTGTCTTGCTTGCAGAGGGGCTCAGACTCAGTAATTCAGTACTTTGCTTGACTGACCAACAAGAGTGGAACCTGCTTTGTCCATACGCAATTCCTTGCTGTCAGACTGGTTGGATAGAGTTGGAACTGCACTACCCACAGTCATCCATTCATGGTGGTCATGTGATGACTGCTGGTGTCGCTTGCATAGGCGGGAAAGTACAGGTATTCCTGCTGACCCTCCTCAAGCACTATAACATGTGACACCAATGTGTGCTCCCTCAGCCTTCCCAGAAGGCACAAGTGACTTACCTTCATTGACACTTGTCATCATCCCTAACGAGTGCCACCATCCATCATAACATTCACTCAGCAAATCAAGGCTGAGCCCAAGTGCATGTCTGTGCCGCACCTGGCGATTGAGATGACTGGTCTGTTGGTGTTGAGTGGATATGATGCAAGCTGGCACACAGGCCCCTAATGATTGACAGCACAGCAGAGCAGTACAAAACTAAAATCATCATTTTAAAATGGTCCTAATTTTACTACTGAACTAGAAGGCTGCATGGGCTGGGCCTCATGCACAGTGACAGTGCTTGTACAGGAAGAATAGAGGCGTCCCAATGACCACCAGCCTCACCCTCGTCCATGGTGAACTATGACCCCTGTTGAGGGTATAACACTGGGGTGTCATCAGCACAAGAGATAGTCATGGCACACCTGCAGCAAGTGGCACACCTGTTCAAGGCAGATTACATCAATCCTAGTGGAGATGCAGCTGCCCCATCTAAATCACGCGAAATTAACCTCGGGAAGAATGGTGCCAGCATATTGTTTTTTCTTTCCAAATGTGTCTTTAGACATGTCTAGCTTCTGCTACTGCTGCACTGTTCTGATAAATAGCATCCTTTGTTAGCATGTTCATTTCCAATGAGTGTTTATGTTAACCCATTTGCAGTGAGTAGCTTGTATTTGCCTTTGAAAGGCTATCTCTGTCCTCTCACCTACTTGGCTGTTGATGCCCTGCAAGAAAAAAGTCAGTCAGGATGTAATTTTCCTTTTTGCATTTCACAAGCCTGCCAAGTAGCACTATGACATTTGATACTATCAGCCATTCCTGGCTTTTAAGACCACCGCATTGCGGGCCATGTAGTTTTCCATTTTACACTTTCATTAAGGGCTCATAATCCTAGCATTCAAAGTGCTGCAGACTAAAATGCCAGAATTGGCCTGGCGTTTTATACATCCCCATGAGACACTTGTCAGCTATGTTTAAAAATCAAATCAAAGCAATTTACATCAGTTGCTCTTAACCTGTGGTCCCAGGACCCTTGGGGATCAGCGAGGCAAACTCAGGGGTCCATGACTGTGTTACAAAATGAGATAATATTAAAATAAATACATTCAACATCATAAAGTGTATACAAAAAAGGAAGCAAAATTGAAAATGTAAAAGTTTATATTGATTGTGAATTAAACAAAATATTTCAATATTTGAGCATTCGTTTGGTATATGTTTGTTTTTGTATTTTTGTGCATTGTTTTGAGATTCAAATTATGAAAATTGCTTAGGCTCGGGGGACACCATCTTCCAATAATGACTCAGTTCGGGCCACCACAT
This sequence comes from Triturus cristatus, assembly GCF_964204655.1. Taxonomy (NCBI): domain Eukaryota; kingdom Metazoa; phylum Chordata; class Amphibia; order Caudata; family Salamandridae; genus Triturus; species Triturus cristatus. The sequence goes on from NC_140587.1 coordinate 42,781,942, forward strand.
TCCAGTAATGACTCAGTGGGAGTCCACAGAAGTCAAAAGGTTATGACGGCCTTATCTAGATAACTTAAAATCTGTTTGTTTCACACATAAAACCAAAAGTAAATTCTGCCCATGTATTTTGTGAGGGTTTACTCACACCATGCATTAAAACAAGCATAGGCAATATAAATAGTTTTGTCCTTTGTGTAGTGGAAAGTATAATACTAAGCTTCATAACGCAATACCACATGGACAGCAGCAGCTCAACCTTTCCTAAATCTGGATGAAAACGACATGATATCCCTTTATGGGGGGGAGGGGGTTCAGTGTTTTTATGCTACTTTATAATTTCGCCAAATTGTTGTAGTGACCATTTTTTGTAATGTATGCAGGTTTTTTTTATGCCAGTGAACTGTCATGTTTTGTGTATCCGCAGCTTTGCAGGGCAGTTCTGCTTTGTGCGTCTATGTGGCGTACAATCCTATTGTGTACTGCAGAGTAGGTGTTCTAGAGTCAGCTGTGGATGGACAGTGTAATAGCAGCCTTGCTGATTGTGTTCCAGTTTCACAGGGAGATCTGTGCATGTGTACATGTGTTGGGGGTTAAGCATACTTTATCAGTCGAGCAGATGCATGTTTTGCGTGGTTGCACAGTGAAACTTATGCTGGAGATCCGCTTATTGCATGTCCTGTCCCTGTTCCCTTCATTCATTACATCTGTTTGCTTCCTCGCCCCACCCTGGCCCCTCTACTGCTTGCCCCTCCACCCACTTGCTTTTGTCTGGTTTTCTTTTGTAAATATTTTTATTGCACATTTTCTATCAATATAAACACCCTATACCCACCCCCCCATGCCCTGCCCCATACACTCAGAGTTAATCACTATACACAAAGAGTATAAAAAAAACCATCCATATAACCAAAAATACAATCTTTTCTATTTTACCACAACATAGAGTTGAGCTGACCAACCGGGCGGCAGATTTACCCCTAACAAAGTCAGCTGTCCTACTTTGTAGTGCTTTGTGCAAGAATAAACATTGACATTAAATAAAATCCCTCTACAAATACCAATAAAAGTTACAGACCCCCCTCAACCTGAGGGTCTCATACCCCATTTGCATTCAATTTGCCCACAGGATATACAAACAATTGAGCAATCCTTATATACATATACAAATTCCTAACCGTCTTGCTAGCCACACAATGTAACCTTTAAAGATAGTTTGGCTATTTTAAAAAGACATAGAAAAGGCTATAGCCCGACCTCCTGGGTCTCCCACTGCCATATATACTAAATACAAATCCCCCAAGAGCCCTTTACATATCTAGTTGTTTACCCAACCACTTAGGGGTGCCCAAAGTTTACTTCCCCTTTTCTTTGCTTGTCTGTCTTTCCTAGCATAAATAGCCTTCTCCAGATTGTGGTTCACCAATAGCTGTCTCAACCAGTGTTGGAACACTGGGGGATTCGGATCTAGCCAGGCCGATGCTATAGTGAGTCTTAAAAAAGCCATTGCCACTGCCAAAAAAGGTTTTGCCTTCATAACCGTCCCTCTTTTTGAACTCCCAATAAAATAAGATGTGTGGTCAGACTGACTTTTATCTCTAGTTTATATTCAAGAAAACGGGCGATTTGGGTGCCAATTACGATCCGGTAAAAAATTTCCCCGTACGACTCGTATCCGGTCTTTTTACCGTACGAATCGTACAAGTGCCGTACAAACTGGCAATCACGATTCGCATGGGAAAAAGACCATACGAATCGCATTGGGAATCATTCCCCACACGTCCTCGGGTCGGAAAATGTGTCCGACACGTCCTCGGACGATTTACCGTACAAATGTGAAAAGTGAAGTCCGACCGAGGAATCACGATCCAACCCGTGCGTCCGATCTCACAACCGTATGGTAAAAACACCGTCCGCACCGAACTCCCATTGCAACCATGGAGACATGTGCCCGCATACGCGCCCAGCACTCCCCCCAGCACCCATACGTTCGAGTCGTACTCCCCGTGAATGTACACCCCCCCCTGTATGTACACCCGTGTACGTCAGAGTCGAACCCCCACCCCTGTACGTGTCGTACCACCGTGTATGTACACCCCTGTACGTTCGAGTCGTACCCCCACCCCTGTACGTGTCGTACCACCGTGTATGTACACCCCAGTATGTTCGAGTCCTACCCCCACCCGTGTACGTGTCGTACCACTGTGTATGTACACCCCTGTACGTTCGAGTCGTACCCCCACCCCTGTACGTGTCGTACCACCGTGTATGTACACCCCTGTACGTTCGAGTCGTACCCCCACCCCTGTACGTGTCGTACCACCGTGTATGTACACCCCAGTACGTTCGAGTCGTACCCCCACCCCTGTACGTGTCGTACCACCGTGTATGTACACCCCTGTACGTTCGAGTCGTACCCCCACCCCTGTACGTGTCGTACCACCGTGTATGTACACCCGTGTACGTCAGAGTCGTACCCCCACCCCTGTACGTGTTGTACCACTGTGTATGTACACCCCTGTACGTTCAAGTCATACCCCCACCCCTGTACGTGTCGTACCACCGTGTATGTACACCCCTGTACGTTCGAGTCGTACCCCCACCCCTGTACGTGTCGTACCACCGTGTATGTACACCCGTGTACGTCAGAGTCGTACCCCCACCCCTGTACGTGTCGTACCACCGTGTATGTACACCCCTGTACGTTCGAGTCGTACCCCCACCCCTGTATGTGTCGTACCACTGTGTATGTACACCCCAGTACGTTCGAGTCCTACCCCCACCCGTGTACGTGTCGTACCACCGTGTATGTACACCCCTGTACGTTCGAGTCGTACCCCCACCCCTGTACGTGTCGTACCACCGTGTATGTACACCCCTGTACGTTCGAGTCGTACCCCCACCCCTGTACGTGTCGTACCACCGTGTATGTACACCCCAGTACGTTCGAGTCATACCCCCACCCCTGTACGTGTCGTACCACCGTGTATGTACAACCCTGTACGTTCGAGTTGTACCCCCACCCCTGTACGTGTTGTACCACTGTGTATGTACACCCCTGTTGGTTCGAGTCGTACCCCCACCCCTGTACGTGTCGTACCACCGTGTATGTACACCCCTGTACGTTCGAGTCATACCCCCACCCCTGTACGTGTCGTACCACCGTGTATGTACACCCCTGTACGTTCGAGTCGTACCCCCACCCCTGTACGTGTCATACCACTGTGTATGTACACCCCAGTACGTTCGAGTCGTACCCCCACCCCTGTACGTGTCGTACCACCGTGTATGTACACCCCTGTACGTTCGAGTCGTACCCCCACCCCTGTACGTGTCGTACCACTGTGTATGTACACCCCAGTACGTTCGAGTCCTACCCCCACCAGTGTACGTGTCGTACCACCGTGTATGTACACCCCTGTACGTTCGAGTCGTACCCCCACCCCTGTACGTGTCGTACCACCGTGTATGTACACCCCTGTACGTTCGAGTCGTACCCCCACCCCTGTACGTGTCGTACCACCGTGTATGTACACCCCAGTACGTTCGAGTCGTACCCCCACCCCTGTACGTGTCGTACCACCGTGTATGTACACCCCAGTACGTTCGAGTCGTACCCCCACCCCTGTACGTGTCGTACCACCGTGTATGTACACCCCAGTACGTTCGAGTCGTACCCCCACCCCTGTACGTGTCGTACCACCGTGTATGTACAACCCTGTACGTTTGAGTCGTACCCCCACCCCTGTACGTGTCGTACCACCGTGTATGTACACCCCAGTACGTTCGAGTCGTACCCCCACCCCTGTACGTGTCGTACCACCGTGTATGTACACCCCAGTACGTTCGAGTCGTACCCCCACCCCTGTACGTGTCGTACCACTGTGTATGTACACCCGTGTACGTTCAAGTCGTACCCCCACCCCTGTACGTGTTGTACCACTGTGTATGTACACCCCTGTTGGTTCGAGTCGTACCCCCACCCCTGTACGTGTCGTACCACCGTGTATGTACACCCCTGTACGTTCGAGTCATACCCCCACCCCTGTACGTGTCGTACCACCGTGTATGTACACCCCTGTACGTTCGAGTCGTACCCCCACCCCTGTACGTGTCATACCACTGTGTATGTACACCCCAGTACGTTCGAGTCGTACCCCCACCCCTGTACGTGTCGTACCACCGTGTATGTACACCCCTGTACGTTCGAGTCGTACCCCCACCCCTGTACGTGTCGTACCACTGTGTATGTACACCCCAGTACGTTCGAGTCCTACCCCCACCAGTGTACGTGTCGTACCACCGTGTATGTACACCCCTGTACGTTCGAGTCGTACCCCCACCCCTGTACGTGTCGTACCACCGTGTATGTACACCCCTGTACGTTCGAGTCGTACCCCCACCCCTGTACGTGTCGTACCACCGTGTATGTACACCCCAGTACGTTCGAGTCGTACCCCCACCCCTGTACGTGTCGTACCACCGTGTATGTACACCCCAGTACGTTCGAGTCGTACCCCCACCCCTGTACGTGTCGTACCACCGTGTATGTACAACCCTGTACGTTTGAGTCGTACCCCCACCCCTGTACGTGTCGTACCACCGTGTATGTACACCCCAGTACGTTCGAGTCGTACCCCCACCCCTGTACGTGTCGTACCACCATGTATGTACACCCCAGTACGTTCGAGTCGTACCCCCACCCCTGTACGTGTCGTACCACTGTGTATGTACACCTGTGTACGTTCGAGTCGTACCCCCACCCCTGTACGTGTCGTACCACCGTGTACGTACACCCGTGTACGTCAGAGTCGTACCCCCACCCCTGTACGTGTCGTACCACCGTGTATGTACACCCCTGTACGTTCGAGTCGTACCCCCACCCCTGTACGTGTCGTACCACCGTGTATGTACACCCCTGTACGTTCGAGTCATACCCCCACCCCTGTACGTGTCGTACCACCGTGTACCTACACCCCTGTACGTCAGAGTGCTACCCCCACCCCTGTACGTGTCATACCACCGTGTATGTACACCCCTGTACGTCAGAGTCGTACCCCCACCCGTGTACGTGTCGTACCACCGTGTACCTACACCCGTGTACGTCAGAGTGCTACCCCCACCCCTGTACGTGTCGTACCACCGTGTATGTACACCCCAGTACGTTCGAGTCCTACCCCCACCCGCGTATGCATGGAGCGTACCCACACCACAACATCCTAAGGACGGAGCGCACCCCAGGCCCCAACATCACAACCGATAATACGACTCGTACCAAGCCACACACAAGGACAGCACTGTACAATAAAAAGGCCCATGTACACACCGTATACACGACAAAAAACGCACGTGCACAACCAGGACAAACCAAAACGACACAATAATACACCATTCGGATGGCACAAAGCCACAAAACATGTCCAACAACTACCAAAACAACACATGCACTGACCTGCAATAGCCAAAAACAAACAGAGGCCCAAAACACCACCACTCCTTATAACACACCCACCCAAAGTTCAAACACAGCCACACCCACCAATGGACCAATAAAAAGGGCCCACACACACAAACCATGAGCCTTTGCAACAGACTCACTGCTGCCAGACCCCACAGACAACCTACAGCACCAAACTAGAAGCTTCACCACACCTTACACTTGCACACCTTCACACAACCACCTACTCAAACACACCCTCATCACATTCACACACACACCTGCACAACCACACACACCCACCCACAACCATCCACACACACCCCCCCCCACCATCCACACCCACACCCCTCACCATGCCCACTATCAAGAATCCAAAGTTCAGTAACCGAGAGTTGGAGGTCCTTGTCGATGAAATCCTCAGAATCGAGCCACAGCTCTTTGGAACCTTGGTCAGACAGACCAGCATGTCAGAAAAAACAGCCATGTGGCAGACCATCGTCGATGCTGTGAATGCTGTTGCGGACACCAGAAGGAACAAGCAGGAATGCCAAGCCAGGTGGTACGATCTGCGGAGGAGGGTCCGAGCTAAGATGCTGGATGAACACAACCAGGCCAACGCCACTGGAGGAGGGCCGTCCTGCAGACCCGTACACTACCATCCCTGGGAGGAGAGGGTGATGGCCATACTGCCGGTGGAGGCAGTCGAAGGATTAGGAGGACTCCGAGACCCGGGTGAGTACACAAACAACGCACCTCACATGGGGGGAACGTCATCCACAACCAAAATCACAAACAGGCATGCAACCACCCCAAGCTATCGCATGACTCAACCACACTCCATGAACACGCACATGCCACTGCCGCCACCATGCCCCATGCACCCAGCTGGACAATGTCAAGTCACAGGCCACAGAAGACACCAACACATGACATGGTAACCCGGATGGCGGGAGGTTGGGCCCCAAAATTCACATAGTGCAACTCAGAAGCAGACAACAATGCCCTCTGCCCATATGGCCTAGGTCACAGCCAGACAAACAGTGTGTCCCCACACAGGAAAGACTTGCCAGCAAATGGCGGACGCCTTGCATCAACACATGGGGGTGAAGGCACTGTTTTGCACATGACAGCAGCTAATGAACAGCCAACATTGTGAAAGAGTGGCAGCACACACCACCACAGCAGCAGCGCAGGGACACACACTACACCCAATGGGTGCCTGGAGATCAGAAACAAACTCACATCAACAAGCCAAGGGCCATTCAAAGATCTGCTAACAGTGTGTACCCAGGAAGCTGGGCTGAGGTGACAGAGGCTAACACACAGAGTGAGGGAAAGGGGGACAGAGAAGGAGGGAGAGGGGGACAGAGAGGGAGGGAGACACAGGAAGACGGACAGAGGGAGGAGGCTGACACACAGAGGGAGGGAGAGGGGGACACAGAGGGAGGAAGAGGGGGACAGAGAGGGAGGGAGAGGGGGACAGAGAGGGAGGGAGACACAGGAAGACGGACAGAGGGAGGAGGCTGACACACAGAGGGAGGGAGAGGGGGACAGAGAGGGAGGGAGAGGGTGACAGAGAGGGAGGGAGAGGGGGACAGAGAGGGAGGGAGAGGGGGACAGAGAGGGAGGGAGACACAGGGAGACGGACAGAGGGAGGAGGCTGACACACAGAGGGAGGGAGAGGGGGACAGAGAGGGAGGGAGAGGGGGACAGAGAGGGAGGGAGACACAGGAAGACGGACAGAGGGAGGAGGCTGACACACAGAGGGAGGGAGAGGGGGACAGAGAGGGAGGGAGAGGGGGACAGAGAGGGAGGGAGACACAGGGAGAGCAAATCAGCCCTTTGGTGTGTGGGAATGTCTGCTCGTCAGCAGATGGACTGCGTGCATGTAGACAAGGGTGGCCAGTGCCAGCACCCCCCCCCTCTCCTCCATGGCTAAACACAGGGCCATGTCACAACCTGTGCACGAGCACAACGACAGCTACCTGCATCATTGAAGTGTGTGTAACTACTTCATGTGCCCACGTACAGTGCAACACGGAAGGCGCCAATGCACGGCTCGCCACACCTGCCCACTCCACTGCTGACTGCAGTCACACTTGACGCAGCAAGTAAGTTTGTGCCACAAATAGTTAAAGGCACCAAACCTGTGCCCAAGGGACACACCCATGCACAAGTGCACTGTGAGTGGAATGCCAGACAGATCCAAATTCCCAGAGGAAATGGTGCAACTTTGAAACTGATGAAACATGGATGTTGCATGGACCTAAATTAACATTGTCTCTCTCACACACAGGTCAACCTCGTGGTTCACCCCCCAACACTGGGGGGGAAGACTCACAGGACCCGGCTCTGCGGGAGGCCGATCCCACCGGCAGCGACGACTCTCACCACTCTGTGGACGAACCCGATCCCGACCAACCTGGCCCCTCTGGTGTCCAACGACCTGCAGCACCTGCGTCAGGTACAACGGGGCCAACCACCACCCCCACTCCTGCCACATCCCAGGCGACACCCAGGATGCCTGCCCCACCACCACAAAGCAGCCAGGCTGGCCAGGAGGGACACGGTGTCCCGGGCACCCAGGAGGAGGCAGGCGACAACGCCAATGCCACCCCTCAGGGGTCCCGGAGACCCGATGTGCCCACAAGGGCAGGCCAGGTGCAAGTGGGCAGGGGTGGTGGGAGTGGAGGACGGCGGAGGCGCCAGCCTGACCAGTTGGCTGGGGACCCGGTATTTTCCCATGTCCGAAACATCCTGGACACATACCGGCAGGACACCACGGGCCTGGCCCAGGTTGTGTCCGTCCTCAAGGGGATCAAGACCCAGCAGGCCCAGCAACATGCGGAGCTACATGCCTGTCTACTGCAACACCAACGGAGGATGGAGGACGGACAGGCTGAGCTCGTGACGGCGTACACGGGAATTCACGATACACTCCGTCGGATGGCCGACAACATGGGCAACCCTCCCTGTGCCAGAAGGCGGAGAACATCACCACCCACAGGGAGGGATCAGGAGGAGGAGGAAACATCCGATGGAGCATCCCAGACGTCGTCACGGCCTGCTTCTGAGGGTCCCCGCAGGAGGACGGGTCGTCCACGGAAAAGACCGTGAGGGTCGGCGCTACATCACCATCTCCCAGGACACCTGGCCTGGCACCTGGCCCACTGGAGCAACAGCATCACAGCATCAAAAGACATTCTCTGCCACATGGCCTTGCTGGTCACCGTCTGACCAATGTTGACAAAGACTGTGGCATGGACTCTGAGGATTTCCAATGGCAAGGACACCAACTCCCCTACTGAACTTTGGAATCCAAACACCCGGGGCCCGATTCACAGAACTAACTTAAGACAAAATCCTAAACTTACTACCATTTTGGTATTCACAGAAGGCACTTACTCATTTTGGTATTCACAGAAGGCACTTACTCATTTCGGTATTCACAGAAGTTAGGAGTCCTAACTTTAGGACTCCTAAATGCCTTCTGTGAATACCGAAAGTCTTAAAATTAGGGGGCCCGATTCACAGAACTAACTTAAGACAAAATCCTAAACTTATTACCATTTTGGTATTCACAGAAGGCACTTACTCATTTTGGTATTCACAGAAGGCACTTACTCATTTCGGTATTCACAGAAGTTAGGAGTCCTAACTTTAGGACGTCTAAATGCTTTCTGTGAATACCGAAAGTCTTAAAATTAGGATTTTTCTCAATTTAGTAGTCCTAAATTTAGGACTCCTAACTTTAGGACTCCTAAATGCCTTCTGTGAATACCGAAAGTCTTAAAATTAGGATTTTTCTCAGTTTAGTAGTAGTATAGTTAGGACTCCTAACTTTAGGACTCCTAAATGCCTTCTGTGAATACCGAAAGTCTTAAAATTAGGATTTTTCTCAATTTAGTAGTCCTAAATTTAGATTTAGGACTACTAAATTAAGAAAAATCCTAATTTTAAGACTTTCGGTATTCACAGAAGGCATTTAGGAGTCCTAAAGTTAGGAGTCCTAACTATACTACTACTAAACTGAGAAAAATCCTAATTTTAAGGCTTTCGGTATTCACAGAAGGCATTTAGGAGTCCTAAAGTTAGGAGTCCTAACTTCTGTGAATACCGAAATGAGTAAGTGCCTTTTGTGAATACCAAAATGAGTAAGTGCCTTCTGTGAATACCAAAATGGTAGTAAGTTTAGGATTTTGTCTTAAGTTAGTTCTGTGAATCGGGCCCAGGATTTTTCTCAGTTTAGTAGTAGTATAGTTAGGACTCCTAACTTTAGGACTCCTAAATGCCTTCTGTGAATACCGAAAGTCTTAAAATTAGGATTTTTCTCAATTTAGTAGTCCTAAGTTTAGGACTCCTAACTTTAGGACTCCTAAATGCATTCTGTGAATACCGAAAGTCTTAAAATTAGGATTTTTCTCAATTTAGTAGTCCTAAATTTAGGACTCCTAACTTTAGGACTCCTAAATGCCTTCTGTGAATACCGAAAGTCTTAAAATTAGGATTTTTCTCAATTTAGTAGTCCTAAATTTAGACTTGGGACTACTAAATTGAGAAAAATCCTAATTTTAAGACTTTCGGTATTCACAGAAGGCATTTAGGAGTCCTAAAGTTAGGAGTCCTAACTATACTACTACTAAACTGAGAAAAATCCTAATTTTAAGACTTTCGGTATTCACAGAAGGCATTTAGGAGTCCTAAAGTTAGGACTCCTAACTTCTGTGAATACCGAAATGAGTAAGTGCCTTCTGTGAATACCAAAATGAGTAAGTGCCTTCTGTGAATACCAAAATGGTAGTAAGTTTAGGATTTTGTCTTAAGTTAGTTCTGTGAATCGGGCCCCCGGAAAGCCCCTCATGTCATACCCCCCCCCACTAAAATAAAAACTCACACCATGATGAGAAGATGCCTGCTGGTTGCATTATTACCTTACATGTGTCTTGTAAAGTCTAACCATGCCTGAGTTCTCTTTTGACTTCAACCATCCACACCCTGGGGCCTGAGTCTGGCACAGGACACACGGGTCACAGTGTATTAGGCAAGACAGACATGGAGCACCATACACACCCGTGATGGGCCCAACCAGCTGAGGGGGTGGCCGCACAACCGTGCCGACAGACATATTGAGTACAGCAACAGTCATGCGCAGAGGTCAGGGATCATGTCCAGTGTCCTGGGGGGCACACAGGTATGTGTAGACAGGTGGCAGAACCATGTCCTGCAAGCTTGAGTCCGGTGGATGCACCTAATGGGGGCCTGGCCAACGTTGGATGCATGGGGATGGCACATGTCACAATACCCACACAGTCATGGACATCATGCACGATACACAGTCACATCCCACACACACAGCTTGCATCTTGCTACTCGACACATAGACACATAGCCACTATCAGGGAAAACCATGCCAGACATGCTGGATGCACCGTGGCAACACACCAGCATTGACTGAGAAGAGGCACCTTGGAGGCATAGGGACACCTTTATTAGTCATGTTTTCGGGATTGCAGAGGCAACTTGAAGTACACATGAACACTTCATGTGGAGTAACATGTGGGTCCAACACTGGCACCCCCCTTCTGCAGCACAAATGCGTGATAGCCATGGAACTGGCACACAAGCGTCGGCTAACAGCTAAACACCCACAGCTGCTCACGGAGAGCCTGCCATACACCATTGATCAGCTGATGTGGAAGTCCCACAGCATGTCAACCCAATGCAAACCGTATGTGTCCGAGGGCAGTGTTACACACATTGATGCCATCATCACAATCCACTATCCCATCACTGATGACTGTCAACAAGTCTGACCATCTATTCAGGTGTACCCAGCTGCATGTCATGTGCACCATGGTGATGCGACATGTCTGCAGAGGAACCAAACATCGACAGGGGCAGTGTGCATACATCGTGAACAACTGCCACACCCAATACACCCCTGATGCATCCCTTACCCTAAGGAGACTTCATAACTTGTCCGTGCGTGTAACGCTGAGTCAGCACACGATGACGTGTCCATGAGGAATAGCAGTGCCACAACAATGCAAGCAGCAGACGGCATGCGCAAGTACCTGGGGAAGAGAGACACACAAGCAGTCAGACACAAGAAGCACAGCCACTTGCATGTGCATTTACTCGACACATGTATGGATGACAACATGCTAGGTCACAATTATGACTGGGGAAATACAACCATCACTGGCACCATCACTCCAGTGACACACCCACACACACCTCTGACTCACGTGCCATACATGCAGGTGGAGACACACATCACAACACATGCCACACGGGGACCAATGCGTGCACACTCAGACACTGGTACTCACCACTAAGCAAAGAAGTCGCGTATGAGTCGAGTCCGGATGTCCTCTTGCGGAACCACATCCTCCACATCACTAGCCCCATTGCCAAGCCCTTCGTCCTCCACGGGTGGATGGTCCTCGTCATCTTGATCCAGGATGAGTGGCACAGCTTTCTCAACTGCCATGTTGTGCAGCATGCAGCAGACCATGAAGATCTTGCAGACCTTCGCCGGGGCATATGGGAGTGCACCGCCGGTCTTGTGTAGGCACCTGAATCGGCTCTTCAGCAGGCCAAACGTCCTCTCTATCACTCGCCTCGTCCGGCCATGGGCGGTGTTGTAGCGGAGCTGGGCCGGCGTGATGGGGTTGCGGAGAGGTGTGATCAGCCATAGCATGTTGGGATAGCCAGCGTCCCCTACATGGGAAGCACATGGACATCGTTAGAACAGGAGAAGCGGTCGTGCTGGAAGTCTACGCAAAATACAGGACAGACAGACTGTACCCACCAACAACACATGCTCGTTCGTTGCGCAGCTGCGTCATCATTTCAGGCATCCTGCTATGCCTCATGATGTAGGCATTGTGTGCTGATCCTGGGAAACGAGCACAGACATGTGAAATCACCATGTTGGACAGACACACCACAAGGGCATTGATGGAGTGGTAGTGCTTGCGATTGCGGTACGCTCCCTCCTGTGCGTGTGGTGGTACCAAAGCTACATGTGTCCCATCTATGGACCCAATGACATGGGGCATCCCTCCCAGGGCATAGAATCCACGCTTGACCACAGTCAACATTTCAGGGGTTGGGAAATGGATAAACTCATCCAGGTGAATCAACATGGCCTCTAAGAAATCATGCAGCACACGGCAGAACATGCTCTGGGACATGCCACCAACATGAGCTATGGTATTTTGAAAGGTACCCGTGGCTAGAAAATGTAGGGCTGCCATTACCTTCAGCTTGGGTGTCAGTGCCGTAGGATACCTGTGCAGCGGTTGCAGGTGTGGTGCCAGTCTCGCCGTCAAATCCAGAATCAACCGTTGGGGGAAGCGGTAGCACCGGATACAATCATTCTCCCGCATGTCAGCCAAGTCTGGAATTGCTCGGGGAAGAGGCGGCGCTCTGCAGGAAATTGGAAATGACAAGGAGGAGTGAGTGCACCACAACAACAAATAATTTGTCCTGAGCACATGTTAATCTGTCTATACACATATGCTACATACGGAGTGAGGTATGTGCCACATGCCCTGGACACGTATGGCTGGCAGGTGACACTCCTCCCAAGAGCCAGCGACACACGCAGATTGAGAACCTCCACATGCCATGGCATGGGATTAGCTGTGTCCCAGTGCAAGTGAACAGCCAGACGCAAGACAGGAGTGACATACACCCACACATCAGCAGAAGTATGATGTCGATTGCAGAGACTGGTAGCGGAACACTAGAGCCACAGGTCACATGACATTACACTAGGACAGGCCACACACCTTGCCATGAAGGTGCACATGTGATGACTCACCACACATTCATAGAGAGGATGCAGACATGTCCTTGTTACGCTAATCCGTGTCCCATGCATACATACACACCTCACATCCGAGACCACATGTGGCCTGGTGTGCGTAACAGTGTGCCATGGCCATCTACACACAGACACATGTTGGTTGCTGCAACGGCTGCAGCTTTCGAGGGAGCTCAAACATCTACCTAATGTGAATCCCCCACACATACATGACATAGTCACATCGTGCACCGTGGGTAGTGACATGTCAGGTGTGGTAACCCCTGTACCGGGCCTCAGGGGACACTTCCGTGAGTTGGTGTCCGTGCCATGCCAGTGACGCTCATGCCAAGTGTGCAGTACGACATGCACACATGTCAAAGGAGTCAAGGGCATGCCTGGCACACATTGCACCGTCACACATTACATATGTACACATCTCATCATACATCTGGTGCCTTCTCCACTCAGGAGTGTTGTGCCACATCACACCCTTTCACACCTGTGCCCCACACATGTAGTACTGGCCAGACAATGCCTTGATGTCCATCCATGGACAAGTATGTCAGCCCTATCCCTTCCTGTGTGCTGCCTGTCACCACTGTGATGTGTGAAAAACACCGTACTACTGCTAAGAGGGCCTGTGTACCTTCCCGTATCACTATGGGAGTGCTGCCGTATGTGTACCCATCGTGATGGTGAGCGTACAGGCGTGTGTACGGTCCGTACCACTACGAGTACGCATACGCGAGGACACCCATAGTGGTACGGCTCGTACACACGCCTGTACGGTCCCCATCACTATGGGTGTCCTCGCGTATGCGTACTCGTAGTGGTACGGCTCGTACACACGCCTGTACGCTCCCTATCACTATGGGTGTCCTCGCGTATGCGTACTCGTAGTGGTACGGCTCGTACACACGCCTGTACGGTCCCCATCACTATGGGTGTCCTCGCGTATGCGTACTCATAGTGGTACGGCCCGTACACATGCCTGTACGCTCCCTATCACTATGGTTGTTCTCGCGTATGCGTACTCGTAGTGGTACGGCCCGTACACACGCGTGTACGCTCCCTATCACTATGGTTGTTCTCGCGTATGCGTACTCGTAGTGGTACGGCCCGTACACACGCCTGTACGCTCCCTATCACTATGGTTGTTCTCGCGTATGCGTACTCGTACTGGTACGGACCGTACACACGCCTGTACGCTCACTATCACTACGAGTCCGCATACGCGAGAACACCCATAGTGATAGTGAGCGTACACGCGTGCGTACGTTCACTATCACTATGGTTGTTCTCGCGTATGTGTACTCGTAGTGGTACGGCCCGTACACACGCCTGTACGCTCACTGTCACTATGGGTGTTCTCGCGTATGCGTACCCATAGTGATAGTGAGCGTACAGGCGTGTGTACGGGCCGTACCACTACGAGTACGCATACGCGAGAACAACCATAGTGATAGGGAGCGTACAGGCGTGTGTACGGGCGTACCACTACGAGTACGCATACGCGAGAACAACCATAGTGATAGGGAGCGTACAGGCGTGTGTACGGGCCGTTGCTATGCATTTGGGGTGCCCTAGGGCCCCGGAACGCATCGTACCTGTGTGTGAAGCTCCAAATTACATAGGGGACACATGGGGGACAAGTATTAAGGCCTACATGCATGCTGGTTGTCATGGAGACCAAGTTTTAAGTTTGAATTTGTTCTGGAAGGTGCACAGCAGAAGTTAGTTGGAATGAATCTACATTGTTGCAATGTGTTTGTGGGGTTGACATCATGCTGACGAAAAAGACAGAATAAGAACCCACTGACTGCTAGGTTTGAAGGGATTGGAGGAAACATAGGATGCAAATGTGAGTGACCAATCACTCTGCACTCCTGTGAATGAAATGGGCCAGCAAGGCAGATATAAGGCAGCCAGGTTCCATGAGGGAGCACTTGCCTGCACATCTCTGTATTCCACGACCCAGCTGCTGCTACTGATTCCCTGGAACCATGTCAAGGGCTGTGGAGAGGTCACAGCCATTCACCCTGGAGGAGAACATGGCTTTGGTGGATGTGATCCTCCCACAGTACCCCATGCTGTATGGGCAACCAGGTTATCAGGTGAGTGCAGTGTCCACTGGCACAGACTGTGCCCCTTTTTCGTGACTGTGACTTCTGGCATTGTGTCCAGGTGTGACCCACATGCTATGTACTGTAGGGGGGGGTCCCAGGGGTGGGAATGCCTGATGTCTCCCAGCAGAGCCCAGAGACAGGAGGGGTGTGTGCAGAGTCCTCCCAGCAGTGCCCAGACACAGGAGGGGTGGGTGCAGAGTCCTCCCAGCAGTTCCCAGAGACAGGAGGGGTGGGTGCCTATCACTCCCAGCAGTGCCCAGAGACAGGAGGGGTGTGTGCAGAGTCCTCCCAGCAGTGCCCAGAGACAGGAGGGGTGGGTGTGATGCACAGTGTGAGCCTTGATAATTGATTGTGTCTTTGCCCTCATTCCACCTGTGTACTTTCACTGGCACGTACTGCTTTTGCCCTTCCCCAGAGGAGTATGTCCCTATGGCAAAGGTGCAATGCGTTGGCTGCATGACATGCCTTGTTGTAAACAGCTAATTTGTTCCCATATGTGTCTCTGTGACATGTTGCAGGTGTATTGATGTAGTGTCACTTGTTCATCCTCACAGGTAGGCGCCACTGCCAAGGAGCAGATCTGGCTGACCGCCGTCAGTGCCGTGAGGGGTGCGGATGGTCGGAGGCGGAGCCTGTCCCAGGTGAGGAAACGCTGGCAGGATATCCGGTGCTGGACGCGGAGGATCGCACGGGTCCTGCTGGGGGACTCACCTGAGAGCCGTAAGAACCGTGGGCGCCGCCGTCTCTCCCACATCCACAAGCGTGTGCTGGCGGTGGTCTTTCCCGACTTGGACAGGCGCCTACAGGAGATGCAGCAGCAGCAAGGGGGTAGGTACATGTGTGTTTGTTGTGTTTCACCAGCATTTGTACGTGCACTGTTCCATGGGTACACTGCCAGGGTTTTATGGTGCTGTGCGGATCCTGTTACCCACAGTGTTGCAGTGCTCTCCTGCCTCCCTTCCCCTCCTTGCAATGTGTTCCCTGGTCTGTGTGTAGTCACTCGGTCACAAGGTTATGTAGCCTGGCACCTTCTCAAAGTGTACTATGCCTGCAGCATCATGTGTGGGGGTAGTGTGTAACAGGTATTGGGACCTTGCCTGTGCCCTGTCCCGTTCTGGACTTGTGGGTTCCATGTCAGTTGGCACTAATGGTGAGTCCAGACATGGGAGTTAATCTCTCAAGTGCGAGGCCTTCCAGCACGCATGTCCTATGCGGTGGCCTGTGACATGATGTGCATGAGTGTGCGGTACGCATAGTGCAGGGATGTTAGCGTGTTTTGCAGTCATTCCCATTCAGGAGCATGGAGTTGTGTAGCCACTACTGTCCCCAGGGGCATATTTTCCTAGGTCTCATGTGTGTAATCCGAAAATGTCGACAATCTCTGTGTCTACAGCATAGGTTGTGCTCTGTGCCAGTGTCCCCTGGCACCATGTATATTGACGTGAAATGTAGTACAAGTGTCCACTGTCCAGCCTGACCTGATTTTCCCAGTACATACTCACGGTGGCCATTGCCTGTGTGTCTTGTTACAATCATCTCATGATGCCCATTTGTACATGCTTATTTGGA
Organism: Triturus cristatus; assembly: GCF_964204655.1. NCBI lineage: Eukaryota > Metazoa > Chordata > Amphibia > Caudata > Salamandridae > Triturus > Triturus cristatus. The sequence goes on from NC_140587.1 coordinate 42,798,881, forward strand.
CAGGCGCACTTTGGGTATTTTGTGTGCAATATAGAATTTTCACATCCCATGTGTATTTCACCCAGACTAAGAGATGTACGTGCCTCCTGTGTCTCCATAAATTTGTCTCATGTAGGGGGTGGGTGGTGCGGGCATGTCCTTCATGTCACAACCTGATATCTCCTTGCTAGGACTGGCCAGTGTGTGATGTTTGCCTGGACATACACTCAAGGTGCAGTGTGCCAGTCAGGGTGGGCATGTTATCAGTATTACCTATGCTGCATGTGCCTCTAGAACCTGCCTATGGTCCCTGCTCATCCCTATTTCCTGCCACGCTGTGTGGTGCAGATGCAGTGCTGGATTGTCCCCAGGGCCTTGCTCCTCAGTCAAAATTCCATGTCATCTCATTTGCTATTGTGTCATGCTCTCCATAGTTTTTCGGTGGCATGGTGGGTCAAACAACTGTGTCTTGCAGGGCCTACATATGTACCTTGTTTAGTAGTTGTAACTCTTCTTTTGTTTCAGGCTATGCACTGTAACCTAAGTAGATTGGACTCATGTGACATATGTATACAGGTGTATGATTAATTTCTGTCTCTTCACCCTGCCCACAGCATCGTCGGGGGACACGGAGGGAGACATGGACACAGACGGCACAGAGGGACCGAGCACCAGTGCCAGCGGTGAAATCGCGGCTGGCACATCGAGTGGGCCTGAGGCGGAGGAGAGTGAACCCGGGGACCTGTCGACTGGCACAACAGAGTATGAAGCTGACGGGTCCGAGGATGATCTCTCCGAGTGGGCGGTGGCTGCACCACCATCTGACAGCAGCCCTACATCTCGCACCGCCCCCTCCATTGCCATCAGCCGCCTTCCACGTGCTCGTGTCCCTTCCCAGCGTCCCCAGTCACCGCATGTCTCCTTCCTGCCAGGCACCGCACCCCCTGCCCCTGTCTCCACTGCTGCCGCCAATGCCGAGTCTGTGGACATCCAGCGGCAGTTGCAGGTTGGTCAGACTGCGATCCTTAATGTCCTCCATGCCCACAGCCAGGTCCTCAACAACATGGAGGCATACTTGGAGGGCATTCATTCATCGCAGGCTGACCAACGCAACTTGCTGAGGTCGATAGACTCGACACTGACTGCAGCAGTGGGTCTCCTGCAGCGCTACGTCCCACCCCCTACCCCTGCCCCTTCCACACTTCCCACTCCCATACCTGTCCCACATACACCCAGACGTCAGCATGCACCCACCACAACAGACACAGGCACCAAACCAGCAGGGAAGGTCCGCCGCACACCTCCTGACACGCACACACAGGGTGTAGTAGGCACACCCACTGGGTCTGGGGCAAACGTGTGACACGCAGCCAGAGTGGGAGTCCGCATTCCACCCAATCCACTCCCTCCAAATCCCCTCCCCTCAGCTCTCCTGGCCACATCTCCCCCAAAGACTCGTTCATGGCCGCTCTGTCCCTGAGCCCCACATTGACACCACCCCGCAAGCGGTCAAGGAAGTCCACGGTCAGGGTGCTTGAGTCCCCCCCCCAGTGGCGCTGCGACCCATCCCTCTGACCCCCCCCCCCCCTCCTTGGGGCCTGTGGTTCCTTCGGGTGCAGGGGAGTCCCTGGAGGACCTTGCCAAGGTGTGCAGCGCGCTCCTAGAATCCACCTTTGGCCCTGCCCCACCCCCTGTGGTGGAGTCCTCCATCCCTGCACCCAATTCGCCTACCCTTTGCCCTCCTGTCCCTGCGGTGCCTGTTCCTTCCCCCCCACATGATGCCCTCACCCCTGTGGAAGACGACGACTTGTAACTGTGCAGGCAAGCTAGGGGATACGCATCCCACTGTGTCCCCCATCCAGCTGTGACTTCTGGACTGCCCTATGGGCTTTGTTACTATTGAACTTTCTAAGAACAAACAATTTAAGATAATGCTGATTAAAGCCATTTTTGTTTCCTTTGAACACTACTGCTTTACTGATATTGCTGTTGGTGGGGCTGCTACATGAATATGGGTGGTGATCATGTGTTGGGTGTGTGGGAAATGTAGTGGTGTGTGCTGGTCATAGGGGGGACCCTGGTATCTGTGTGCCATCACACGGTGTTAGCTAGGTTTCTCTGTCCATGTACGCAGTTACTGCATGGTGGAATTGTACCACGGTGTATTCCTTCCTCTGTGTACCCTGACATCTTCCCTGCAGGGTGTTCCCAATATGTGGTGCTGAGCTGTGTCTACATCAGCTGGGTGTGTGACGGACTCCTTCTACTTTGCACATGCATGCTGAGCGATGTCTCCACCTGCATCATTCGTGGCATCCTTGGTAGTCATAGTACTTGTGTGTGTGGACTATTGACATGACTTCATGTGGACATGTTTTCGTTTCTGCGCTATGCATGCGTATACTCCCAGCCTCGCACACATGTGGTACATGTACTGCAGGGTCTTTGTGCACCTGACTGACATTTGTGGGCATGGTATCTGTGGCTACTCCACCCTTAGCGTTTCATGGGCTTTGCTGTGAGTGTTAGGCACCCACCCCTCCTATGTCTGGGCACTGCTGGGAGGACTCTGCACACACCCCTCCTGTCTCTGGGCACTGCCGGGAGTGATAGGCACACACCCCTCCTGACTCTGGGCTCTGCTGGGAGGACTCTGCACACACCCCTCCTGTCTCTGGGCACTGCTGGGAGGACTCTGCACACACCCCTCCTGTCTCTGGGCACTGCCGGGAGTGATAGGCACCCACCCCTCCTATGTCTGGGCACTGCTGGGAGTGATAGGCACCCACCCCTCCTATGTCTGGGCACTGCCGGGAGTGATAGGCACCCACCCCTCCTGTGTCTGGGCACTGCTGGGAGTGATAGGCACCCACCCCTCCTATGTCTGGGCACTGCTGGGAGGACTCTGCACACACCCCTCCTGTGTCTGGGCACTGCTGGGAGGACTCTGCACCCACCCCTCCTGTCTCTGGGCACTGCTGGGAGGACTTTGCACACACCCCTCCTGTGTCTGGGCACTGCTGGGAGGACTCTGCACACACCCCTCCTGTCTCTGGGCACTGCTGGGAGGACTCTGCACACACCCCTCCTGTGTCTGGGCACTGCTGGGAGGACTCTGCACCCACCCCTCCTGTCTCTGGGCACTGCTGGGAGGACTCTGCACACACCCCTCCTGTCTCTGGGCACTGCTGGGAGTGATAGGCACACACCCCTCCTATTTAACAATCTGTACGATTAGTACATACACGTGTGTGGGTTCGCTCCATGGGGGTGCAGTTCGTACTTACACTGTTGGGGTGGGAGTCGGCTCCATACGTACGCGGGTGGGGTGCGGGTCGTACTTACACTGTTGGGGTGGGAGTCGGCTCCATACGTACGCGGGTGGGGTGCGGGTCGTACTTACACTGTTGGGGTGGGAGTCGGCTCCATACGTACGCGGGTGGGGTGCGGGTCGTACTTACACTGTTGGGGTGGGAGTACGCTCCATACGTACGCGGGTGGGGTACGGGTCGTACTTACACTGTTGGGGTGGGAGTACGCTCCATACGTACGCGGGTGGGGTACGGGTCGTACTTACACTGTTGGGGTGGTGGTACGGTACGTACATGCACTGTTGGGGTTGGGGTACCCTCCATGCATAAGAGGTGGGGGTACAGGTCGTACTTACACTGTTGGGGTGGGACTTATATGTACGCGGGTGAGGGTACGGGTCGTACTTACACTGTTGGGGTGGGGGTACGCTCCATGCATACGCGGGTGGAGGTACGTGTCGTACTTACACTGTTGGCATGGGGGTACGCTCCTTGCATACGCGGGTGGGGGTACGTGTCGTACTTACACTGTTGGCATGGGGGGTACGCTCCATACGTACGCGGGTGGGGTACGGGTCGTAGGTACACTGTTGGCATGGGGGGTACGCTCCATGCATACGCGGGTGGAGGTACGTGTCATACTTACACTGTTGGCATGAGGGGTACGCTCCTTGCATACGCGGGTGGGGGTACGTGTCGTACTTACACTGTTGGCATGGGGGGTATGCTCCATGCATATGCGGGTGGAGGTACGGGTCGTAGTTACACTGTTGGCATGGGGGGTACGCTCCATGCATACGCGGGTGGAGGTACGTGTCGTACTTACACTGTTGGCATGGGGGGTACGCTCCTTGCATACGCGGGTGGGGGTACGTGTCGTACTTACACTGTTGGCATGGGGGGTACGCTCCATGCATACGCGGGTGGAGGTACGTGTCGTACTTACACTGTTGGCATGGGGGTACGCTCCTTGCATACGCGGGTGGGGGTACGTGTCGTACTCACACTGTTGGGGTTGGGGGTACGCTCCATGCATACGGGGTGGGGGTACGGTCCGTACATATCCGTCCCCACGCTATGTAATGCTTGTGCGGCCCGTACCCAGGCCTTTGCCACGTGGGTACGAGCTGTCCTGCCATTGTTGGGGTGACGTATGTGTGGGCGTGGTACGACTCGTACCCACGCTCTTAAGGCGTGGGTACGGGACGTACCTGCCTGGTTGTGTTGCCGGTTTGCGTCGTCATGTACTTCCGTTGTGGCGGTCGCTGGCTTAGCTGGACACGCCCCCACCCCCTCGTAGTGACCAGGGCCTGAGGGTCAGGTATGTCCAGGGCATGTGTGCTGTGTGACTATGGTGGAGGTTTTGTGGCCTGCCCCTGGTCCTGCCCCCCCCCCCTTTCCCCCCTCCCTTTGTTGTTCTGACCTTCTGCGGCGTCTGCGTCGTAACCTGTAGAGGAGGTGGACTGCTATGAGGGCCGGGATGACACGTAGGTTCGGGTCCATGTCTGTCCGTCGCGTACGGGTACTCCTTGTTCGCGTCGTCCTGTCTGTCCGTCGCGTACTGGTACTCCTTGTTCGCGTCGTCCTGATTTCCCGGCAGTTTTTGGCTGCCGGAAAATATTCACCGTGCGGGATGACGTCGGTGCGAATCGTAATTCCTGGTTCGTGAATGGCAGGCTGCGAGCGTCCCGACGTCAGCTCGGCGCTTTCCCGGATCGCATTTGTATGTTTATTTTCGTCGGTCGGGGTTTTGTACGATTCGTACGGAAATGGTGTTTCCGTGCGAATCGTAATTCCATGTTGGTAGATTTTGACGACCGGGTACGTGGCGGACGGAGAATATGCTCCGTCCGACGGTTCGTACCCGGTTTTTACCGGATCGTAATTGGCACCTTAGTCTTTTACAGGGCTCAGGGCACTACAAGGTGCAAACATATGCACTACATCATCACACACATGGAAATGCGAGGACAGTTCACACCTCAGCCCTGCCCCATTTTGCTATACTAGTGGGCGTGTGGTATAACATAAAGCAGGTCTGAAAGAAGTGAGCTTGCAAATTAGCTGACATAAAAACAGATTGCGAGAAATTAAGAGCTTTATAGAGATCCAAATCCGATATCGATACATTCTCTTCCCATTTTGCCGAGAACTTTACGAGATCACCTTTCATCTCTAAATTCAGAATATTATATAAATTCCCGATTCTGCTTTCGCATTGTGCGGTTATTTCTCGACCAGCTCAATTATGCCAAAGCCCACTGAGCCACCCCCCTTATGCTGCAGATAGTCCCTGACTTGCAGATATTAAAAAAAGTCTCTATAGTTAATACCAAACTTATGTTTTAACTCCTCAAATGAGACAATCCCAGTGGAGGAATAAAAAGCCCGTAGACTGTTGATACCTAATTGCGACCATCTTTGTATACACTAAACCCCAAAAATTAAGGGAAGATTTTCATTAGTCAGCAACGGTTTGTAAAAGTTTATTCTTCCTATTTTCAGCAGTTTGCATACCCCGGCCCAGACTTTATAGGCACCCAAAATGCACTTGAATCTAACTTTTTTGTAATAGCTAAACTCTAGTTGTCTCCAGAAGCAACCCCAGGCTTCATTGCCAATCAATAACTCATATGTTGAAGATATAGCCTCTTGAGGCTTATTAATGTGCTGTTGTCCAAGTAATGTAGAGCTATATTGCAACATAAAGGCCAATAATACAATTTGAGGTTTGGTAATGCCCCCCCTCCTTTTTCTTTTGGAAGTGAAAGGTATTTCAATGCCTTTGTTGGTTTGGAGTAGGCCCATAAAAACCTTGAGAACACTGCCTCAAGCGTCTTCAACCAATGGTTTGAGAATTCTAAATTGATTGACCTAAACAAATAAAGAATTTTAGGGAAAAAAAAACATTTTTATTAAATTACACCTCCCCACAATTGTAAGATGGAAATTGTCTAATCTGCCTAGATATTTTTTCATCTTTCTTATGAGAGGGTCCAGATTTAGTCCACCTCCGAGTTGATGCTAACACCCATATAGACAGCTTTTTCATCATTCTTTTATCCACCATCGTTATCTTATCATTTATCACCATGTGGGTCTCATCCATATTCAACGAGTATCCGCAAACTTCCCCAAAGAGTACTGCCTCCCTTTCAATTGTTTTAAGGGCCATTTCACATTTAGGGGTCACCACGGCTATATCGTCTGCATACGCTAAGATTTTCTTCTCATACCCTTGTACTGCCACTGGTGTAATTGCTGAATTTAGCTTGAATTTACGTTTCAGAGGGACTATATACAGTGCAAACAGCTAGGGGGAGCAGGGACACCATTGCCGTATCCCTTGTGTGATCTCTATATTTTCAGGCAAATCACCTGAGACAAAAATATTAGCTCCTGATTTGTAATATAGGGTCTTAAAATGTCCAATGCCCATAATCTGCATTATCTGCCAGAGAAAGTGCCAGAAGACCCTATCAAAGGCTTTCTCTGCATCCAATAAGACCAGAGCCATAGGGTCCCATGACACTTGTACTGCATCGAGCAGTGTGACCACTCTTCTGATCTGATCTGTCATGTCCCGCCCGCTATAAAGCCATGTTGTCGGCTGGACACTATCTGTGGCATAACCTGTGCCAACCGTGCAGCTAAAATCTTAGGACAAATTTTTGCATCCCCGTTCATTAAAGTTATTGGTCGATATGAACTAAGAACTGTGGCTGGTTTATTCTTTTTTAAGAAAACAACCATATTTGCTGTAGACCACGATCCTAGAGGGGGAGTTCCTCTATAGATCTGATTTAATAAATCAGTCAGATGTACTTTCAATTGGGGGGCAAACGTTTTATAAAATTCCACTGGGATCGAATCAGGCCCTGCGGCCTTACCTGTAGCCATACCAGCTAATGCCGTATAAATCTCCTCCCAACATATGTCCCCTTCCAGGGACTCTTTATCTTCCGGGGACAATATCCTTAGCGGCACTCCTCTCAAAGTATCGGCTATCTGATCTGAGCTGGCTATTGATAATATGCCCTAAATGCCTCCCTGATCTTCCTGGGCTCAGAAACTGCCCCGAAAGTGGGATCACATATTCCTCTCACTTCATTTGCTGAGATTTCTGTCTAGCCAGATGATGCTTGGCTTGCTCGCTACATTCATACACTTCCTCCCTCCGGGCTGCCATTTTTTCTGCAGCTCTATCTGCAAAAATCTGATTAAGTGCTGATCTAGCTAACGTGACCCCTAGGTGAGCCTCCCCTATCTCCCCTCCCTGCTTGACTATTCCAACCAGGTCCTCCTCAGCAGTGGCTAACATATCTTGTTTACGCTGAATGAGTTGTTTTTCTTCCTTCTCTCTATCCAACGAGAACCCCAGCATCCCCCCACATAAACACATCTTCAGTGTGTCCCAAACTACCCCTATTGGTGCACTACCACTTTTCCCTTTAAAAATATTGGGATCAATTCCTCATATGGCTGCGTTAATCCACATTTGTTAATAAGGCCCGCTCAAAACTCCACTTTGTTTTAGTTTCAGTCTCCCCGACCCTGAATTTCCAGCATTAAAGGATTATGATCTGACAAAAAACACGGGTATCATTCAATTCTACAGCTCGTCAATAATGTATTTGAGATAAAAAAAAATTGTCTAGCCCCGCAAGCGCACCATGTGGGCCCGAAGAATAAGTGAACCCATGCTCTAGAGGTCTCTTCCTACTTCAGACATCAATAAGCCCATGATCTTCACAGATGCTTTCTATGGCACGAGAAACTTTTGTTTTCTGACCCACATACTTTTTAGATTTGCCACTATCCCAACCACTGGGCAGATTGATATTCAGATCCCCACATACCTTTATTGGCAGAGGCTGATGAGTTGATTCATTCGATAAGTCGTTAATAATATGTGGGATGTCCAAAATACTCCCATACACAGAACATAATGACAGTACGCCTCAGTTTGTAATATGACATCCAACAATCACCAATTTACCTTGTCAGCTGGAACTTGCGTGAACTGTATTTTATTACCTTTGGCCAAAATCGCCAGCCCCCCTATTCGAACACTTTGAGAGATCCCCACAATCAACCTATAGCCAAGAGTATTTAGGACATCTCTACGTGAGCCTTCAATGTGGGTCTCTTGCAAGTAAACCACATCTGCTTTCAATGTTTGCTGACAAACTGCCACTCTCGCTCTTTTTTGGCATCATTCAACCCACACATACACACTTTTCCTTGTCCACCCACTACATGCCTTTCATAGCCCGACTATAGCTCTTATACATGGATACAATTAACAAAAATGGCTCTGTCCTAATTTCCAACTTTTACACCTCTGAGCGTATGAACCCCCTATCCTCCCCCTCACCCCACCCCAACCCATCACCCAAAACCCCCTTTCCCTTCATACCTCCACACCTCCTCCCTCTGCCCACCCCACACATGTGAGCAATCAAGCCTAGCCTGTGTGAGGGTATCTGTATAACTGCTCTCTCCACCCCCCACCTTATCCATCTGCTACAACCTCTCCGTGCTTCGTCCTGCTTCAAAGCATCATAAGCTTGATGGTCCCATCTCATTGTAAATCATTGGGGAATCTCTCTCCTCAACAGCTGCATCTAACTACTCGGCTCCCTCCCTCCATTTCTCTGTTGAGGCCTTTCAGATCTCCCCCGACAGTTCAATCAGGTAAGGCTACGAATACTACCCTTAAAAACTATTTTCAGTTTCGCAAGGTACTGTAAATATACCTCCGCTCCCAATTTCTGGAATTGTGTGAATAATTGCCTCACACGCCACCTCCTCTCCACTGTGGCATAGGTGAAGTCAGGTCTTGCACAAAAGGAAACCCCTTCAAACTCCTTTTTTGCATTTGGCCGTGCTTGCGCATATATACATTCCCTCAGAAAAAAATTGCCTGAAAATACAAGCATTGGCTGAGGTTGCTCTTGATTGCCTGCATGATGAATTTTAAGAGTTAAGGGAACACGATCGGCCCTTTGAATTTCATTTTCCCAGTCCCACCCTATCATATCTGGGAAGACCCCTCCAAAAGTTTTATTCTATACCCTCTTGCATCCCCCCTTCATGGCCTTCAGGTATTCCTAGGAGTCTGAGGTTATTTCTTCTTTGCCTGTTCTCCTTCTCTTCCAATTTCCGCATCATGTCAGTTATCTGGGATCTTGAGATATCTTTGTCTTCTTTAATTCTGCTGCCTCTCATTCGAGAAACTCTGTACGGGCCTCAACCATTGTCATTCTCTCCGATATGTCTGTGCATGTTTTATTGATCCCCCTTACTGCACCCTGCAATTTTTTAGAGGCTTGCTATGCCCAACGATTGTCACTTGTCACTTCCTCCTGCATCTGTTTTATAGAAAATAAAATATCAGAGGGTGAAGGTTCTCCCGTGTTCTGTACTTTTGAATCAGCTGTGCCGCTGGGACCCTCTATTATTCCGTTATCTGGTTTCTCATTTTCCTGAGGCAGCAACTGTGTGTCTGGATAATCAAATCTTAGGTTGGGTGAGTTCCCCCGACTCAATCCATCTTGTCTAGAACTCCCTTTTCTCACATTTCCTTATCTTTCCCCTCTCTTCTGCAGTGAGGCTTTTTTTTTTCTCTCTCCCCACCCTCGGACCTACTTTTTCTCCCTACAGCCACCACTGATTCCTCCAATGGGCTGTTGCTGCTTAGGTCCGAAAAGGTAGTAGTGGAGGACTTGTTTCCTGGTGGTGATGATTCCGAGTCATCCATCAACGAGAAGAATTTTCCACCCAAAAGCTTGGGGGAGCATAAAGTTATAGGGCCCGTTAAATTGCCTTGGATTATCTGGGTAGGACTCGCCTTACTGGAGGACACAACAACCGCTGACATCTCAACCCCACTTTTTTTTCCGCTCTATATGACCCCGCCGGGGTGCCAACTTTAATGGATCCGACTGCAGTGCTGAAGAGGGCACCAGGATTACTGTTACTTCATCCACCTCGCTCTGCATCGTAATTGGAAATTCCTCTGATGACATCACAGGGGTGTCCAAATCCAACTGGACCGCTGGGATAACTGCCTTTTTCATTTCTTTGTTCCTTGTAGCAGAAAACATATCAACAAGTGATGGCTGGCCATCTCCAGCTTCCATGGGGTTAATACCACGAGACAGCTGTTGTGCCTGTTTGTTGCCAACATCTGGGTTTCCTTATCCTTTAGCTGTCTGATCGTCACTTTTTCTCACCATCCTTCCTTCCATTGCTGTGTCTCAGCTGCTTGGTACTTGAGCTGAAGTTGGTGCACCTGTCCTGGCCCATCCGGTTGAACAATTACCATAACTTATTACCATAACTAAAATTGGTCTCCGAGTCTTAGCTCTTTGTCTCTTCTGTCATAGTGCCGGGACACTCTGTCAAGTAGCTGTGTGCTCTATAAATCTATGATTAACATTAACATTAACAGAGCCGCCGTGACGGTTGACGATGGAGGTTTAGTTTTCGTGGACTTTGCCCCTCTGTCTGCCATCTTTGCCAGCCACTCCTCTTTTAGGGTTACCGTAACGGCCTGTGTTTGTAGCACATTAGCCAGTTGCTTCGACGTCATAAGGTTCACAGCCAAATTATAATCCACGGCAAATTTGAGGAGACCGCGTCTAAAGCATCCATAACGTGAGTCACCAGAGCTCCTCTCACATTTCACCACCATCGGCTCACCCTCCCGCCGGACTTCCTCGCGCTGTTCAGGTACTGGAATGGACCACCGAGCTATCGAAATGGGGTGGGGCGATACGCAGTGAGGTAGGTTACACAAGCACCATCTTGCTCTCTCCCACTTGCTTTCGTCTCTGTCATCTCTTTCTCTTCTCACTCAGTTCCTGCATTGCTTGATCTTTTCTGCCTCAGTTCCATCCCTGTGTCCCATTCCCCCCTCAATTCAGTTGTCTGCCTTTCTTTTCTGTGGTCCTCGTTCATTTCCATTTTGCAAGGATTAAAGACCCCCTATGACTCCAGAGGCTATAAATATGCAGCATTCATGGGAGTGTTGCCCACTTTTCCTGTTGCCACTTAGCTCCCTGTTTCTTTGTATGGGTGTCATGGCCTCCTCTCCCTGGGTAGGGGGTTGAACCAGGATCAGACCGGAGGGAGGAACAGGAGAATCAACTCAGATGCCATCTCACCCCCTACCCTCCAGGACGTTCCCTGTAGAAGCCCCCAACAAATGGGTCTTCCTATCAGCCTCGTAAACAACAAGCCTCTGGCCCACATCTGCACAGCCATGGGTTCAGCCTCCATTTGTCTTTCATATTGTGTTACGTGAGCTCCACCAGGCAGTGTAGGAGTGCTTTGCATGGACGCCAGTTGCATTGCATAGGAACACACCGATTTTGTGGGCACGAGAAGATGGAGTGGTTTGCCCGTAGTCAAGGGATGTTGAGTAGACGCGGAGACTCGAGCCTTGTTTCCCGGCTCTGGATTCAGCATCTCTGTCCGTTGCCTCACACCCTCTCTTAGCGTGAATGAAAGAAGGCATTACAAGGCATACTGATATTTTTTTACAGTTTTATATTGCGCAAACTCAGGTTCGGGGGCACTAGAGCACTTTAAATGAGCATCACACTTTTTTTCTGCAATATCTAGGGCTCTTAATGTTGAAATGGTGTATACACTTGCAATCACATGTTTAAACTGTTTGCCCTGGATATAGAACACTATGTATAATGTTACTCTCTACAGCTGACATTCTCTAACTACGTGAACACAGAAAGCCTTCTCCTACTATACTCCTAAACACTGCTTGAAAAAATGGCATTCATTTACTCTTGCTTGATTCCTCTCCTTTCTTTCTTCAGAATGCCCCTCTGCTTGGCTTCCATCCTCTGCATATCTTCTATTTCTGAGAATAGTAGTGTAATTAAACAATAGTCTCCTCTGTCTCTTGCCTGTCTGCCTCAATCCTTTTTATTGTCATTCTGCATTTGTCTGATTCCTCATTTCATAGATCACAACCTCTCCTCTTTAAATCCCTATCCCTGTGATCTAACAATAACTAATATCTGCCAGCCTATCTATCCCACCCAACAGTTCACCGGAAACTACACAACTAATCAAAATAAACAACAATAACCACTGGACTAACCACTAATCGTTCCGGCGTAGTGTGCTATTTGATGTAAAGCGCTTTGACGCCTCGTAGTAGGCACTATATAATTACAATTACAATTAAATGACAGCCATGGAGGATTTCTCATTCACTTTATTGCAAAGAGCATTACAGCCTTTGTTTGGCACTTGTAATACGGCAGAGTGGATACCCGTCACGTTTTGTTAAAGTTTCACATCTGAGAAACTCTAAATAAGATTCTGTGTGTCTCAGCTAAGAGAATGCCTGCTATTAATTTAGCATATTATTAGTATACTCCTAATTGCAGGATTGTTTATAATTTTCAGTAGTAAGGCATCATTAGAAATCATCCACTGTGCACATGTGAGCAGGGCACAATTTATAAAGGAATCAAAACATGATGCGTTGGGGGTTTCAGAGGAAAAGTTGAGAAATTAGGTTTCTGTTGAACTCAGATGGCGAAAAGAAGTGAGACGTGCATTAGCAGTAGGATGGTAAATAAAAAGAATCAGGTAGGAAAGGAGACAAACGGTGAATAGATTTCCAGAAGGAAGAGCAATAGGCAGTGCTTAATTTGAAAAAGAATAAGTCCCAGGGCCCAATGTTTTGCATTGTTTTCTAAGACACGCCGGTGGGATTATGCCCGAGACATATAGATCGACTTAGAATCTCCGACTGTATTAATTCTAGAAGACTCGTTGATTATCTGATACACCCTGAAGAAGCCCCAGGCCGGATGGCCATGTAAGAGGGCGAAACACGAGTTGGCTGTTTTTTCACTCGTTATTTAACCTATATAGAATTCCTTCACCTTTATATAAAGAATTTTCACCTTGAACTAAGCCTACTGGAATTTTTTCCTGAATCAGAACAAACACAAAAACTTGTCCAGACATCCTTTTCTGTAACCAAAGTTTTGCTCAGATGCCCGCGGCTGTCATTATTAAATGGCGGTGTGTTAAATTCAACATTGCATTGTCTTGCTTCCACCTCATTCCCTGCCTCTTTATTTCACTCTTGCAGGTGCTTGTTTATCCCTGCTTTGTCGCTGTGTCACTGTCTGCCTTTCTCTTCTTCCTTCCCTTCTTTTGGGGATTTTCTCTCCCCTGCTCTGGATCAAAACCTGTTGAGGAAAAATAAATGCTCGTCCCTAAAAATAAGTGCATCCAAGCAGTGGGGAGACTCCATGTGTCGACTGAACAGTAAGGACAGACAATCTCATAAACAGAAAGGAAAAATGAATGGAAGAGAAAAGAGTACTGATGGACTTTGAAATAGGCATAGATTATATATATTGTACCACTGACATTACACAACAGAATCAAGAGTTCATGGTTAGCAGTGCAGAGTATCACACAGGATGTAGAATGCAGAAGCCGAGGCAGGACCTTGGAGGGCGCAGTTCGAGCGTGAAGCTTTTGTGGTTTACAGCCTCTGAGGTGAGGCTGAGGAGAACGGTGCCACGAGAAGCAAGTGGAGCGCAAGAGACATCTGAAGCTCACAGGTGGTCAACCCGGGGCTCCCAGTCCACACGGGCCTCTGGAGCTGTGGCCCCCAGACTGCGGCCCGGCTGACACCAGTCCCTCGCAGCTCTTGACTGCCACATCACTGGGGGAGTACACAAGTTTCCACAGTATTTGAGGGTTGATAATGCCAGTGATCAACATACCTGCCAAACAGACACCCCTTCAACCCAGCAGCACTTAGCATTCTGGGGCAGTTGTCCCCCCGCGTTACCACCAAACATTACGCACCATGCCAGCTGGTGGGGTGCTGATCGCTCCTTGCAGCACGGAGGCGCGATATAAGACAGAGACACATACTGTGCTGCAGCCAGCTCCCAGGAAGGGGAGGTTAGTGCCAGAACTACCAGGACCTCCCGCATAGTTCGCAGGCCTGCATCTGCCTTGAAGGTCAGCAGAGCAGGCATTGGAGATACTGAGCCTGCATGACAACAGGGCTGCGAGTGGAGAAGGTGGCGAATCCCACATCGAGGGCGATGCAAGTCAATGTCCAGAGAAGCTCCAAGGAAGAAGGAAACTAGGATGGAAGAGATTGCTGAGCTCTGATGTGGAGGGTGGAATATGAGCTAAGGTAAGGCCATAGTGCTGTGGCACACAACTGGTAGGTGCGGAGATGGCCGGCTTTAGGTCAGTGCAGCTTGTGCCTTCCTTTTTAGAATCCCATACCAGCTCCGCCTTTACCATTTTTACTGCAACATTGCCACTATCCCCTCCCCCTTGATCTCAGCCAGTAAGCTCAGTTTTGGTTGCAATCCCTGCTGGGATACACAGGGCATCCCTACTAGGCAGCCACAGGCTGAGAATTGGCTACAAGTGCTCAAAACAGCCAACTGAGAACCATTGTAGTAAGATCCGATACTTTTAAGACACCATAAAGTATCTAACAAGGACACAAGCCTCAACTCATATTGGGTAGTGGTGTGCTCGTACCTCTCCCAGTAGGCAGTGAGTGATAAAGGGTTATGTGTAGCCACAGGAGGAAGGAGACATTGGCTCTGGCTTTTACTGTGAGACGACTGAGATTGGGCGCAGCATAAATCAACAGGAGGTGGGGCCTCCTGATGCTCATTGGAATAACTTGGGGAAAAAGATCCCAGCATGTGATCAGGTAAATCCGGGGCTCCAGTGGTGACCCTAAAGAGGAAAAGGAAGGCGCCAAAGCAGCCAATATAGCCACTGACACTAACACCTATATTGGTATCTCCACACTAAATTGCAACATGCTTCCCTAGGGAGGCCAATGAGGGGCTGCTACAGCCAAAGATTACGTTTAAGTGTACCTTCTTGAAAGACGCTGGGGAAGTCAAGCAATTTGAACATCAAAGGGTTTACTGTTTCCCTAAGCCCCACAGTACTGGCACAAAACCCTCTTAGAGGACCAGCTATCCCCCGGCAGGCGGTGGTTTCCACAACTAGCAATGGCACCATGATACTTCAAGAAATCCATAGATCCCCTTTTAAGCAGAATAATTTAGATAACCAGGGTATGATGCCCGTAGCTCGAGCCAGCCTGAGAGTCAAAATCAACCCTTTATGCCTAGAGCTCTAAGAACACTCTGAGCAGACAGAGGAAACAGTGATGAAAAATTATATCCCCCTGACAGCAGAACATTTCTTGCAGCCAACACTCGGTCAACAACTGGGGAGCAGGACGACCTGCTACAGTTAATAAACCAACTTGAAGGAGGAAGAAAGGAAATGTCAAACACTCATGACTGACTCACCGCCAGGGCTAGGAATGGGATCCCATAGCAACTGTTCAACTCGACTGGGTCGTGCTGTGGCTGCGACTATCCCCCCCACTGTGCTGAGCCCTCAGGAAACAGCTGACAATTTGGCTGGTACTGACAATGAGGACTCATTAGCAGCTGTGAATGATACTTTATATCTCTACTCGAAGGAATGGGAGAGGATGCTTGTCTCATAGGGCATTGAGGCACCAACAAACTCCAGCCCAAACCCAAAAGGAAGCAAGAACTCACAAGGGGCCTTATGGTCAACCATATTAAGGATTCTGCAGGGCTCAGAAGAGGTACTCAGTTTTCAAGCAAACAAGCAAATGGATATACAAATTAGCCTACTGAACACTCTAGCAATGTATGTGTCAGGCATTGATGAGAAAATTGCGAACCGAAAATTGCAAACCAAAAGAAAGCACAGGCTGACATGCAGGGAATAGGAAAGAGGTGCGGGTGCTCCCCTGTCTTAGACAAGCTGTCAACACTTCCGGTGAATATGTCGAGTCTACTGGTTGACCTCAAAGACCTGAATAAAGACAGGCCCCAAATGAGCATAGGACCCCTGAACACTAAGGCAAACCACTCAGAGGCACCACTTCCAGTAGAGCCAGAGGGGCTGAAGTGTGGCCACCTTTCCTGCTGCAACAATGAATGCCGAGGACTGCTGGATCCAACACTGGGATGGCACCTTCGCCAATGGCAGGCTCACCAGATTTTGACAGGACCCAATAAAACATGGACGAACCACCAAAACAGCAGAGAGCAAGGAAGAGAAAGGGTTGCAACAAAAAGCTCCCACGGTCTAGCAGGCTGGCAGCCACCCAGTCTTCAATACAAGACTCAGGCCACACTCCACCCCCAGGGATGCAGATCTCTATGAGAAACTGACAACTCAGGGCTGGGAGGATGTTCCAACATTAATGACCACTTTTAAACAAACCAGCCCTGCGAACAGATAGAGGTGACATTCTCAAGCTCATTCGGACAATGGATGAGATGGGGGAGGCCGCCTCACATAATATAGTATCAATTGAATGTATTGACCCAGGCGCTGGTCAGTGAAATGAATCAAGTAAGGTAGTGTGGGGCTCTATTGAGATTGCTGAGAAGATCCTGAGTGCAGCCAATATATTCCAGGGCGGGGGGATTACCATCACACCATTCAAGGGAACAGGATATAAGTTTGCCTTAACATCGACCTGACCGAGAACTGTCTACTCTGTCCTGAGAGGCGCAAGAAGCAAATTGAATGGGCTGAACGGCCCTGTGGTGGGTATGCCACAGAACCAGACGTGGCACAGAGTGGGGTTGGCTGTCTGGTGCCTTGAACAGAACCGGAATTTTACAATGACAAGACACTGCTCTTACTACTGGTATTGACAAAGCACTTAGGATCTGCTCTTGGAATATTAATATGCTTGAAGGACTAGACACCTACCAATACCTGCGCACCTACCATGTAATTCTCCTCCAAGAAACCTGGGCTCATCTAGAGGGCTTTACAAGCTTTTATACTCCTGGCGTCAAAGCACACAAACATGGCTGCAGTAAGGGTGGTCTGGCAATAGGAGTCTGAGCTTCAAGAAATATTGAAAACCTAGAGCAAGAAACTGATGAAGCTGGCCTACAAATCGTAGTAATGACGGTCACGACTACAAACAGCCAGCCAAAGAAAATTATAATGGTAAACGTCTACATTCACCCCAACGCCGCAACCAAGGCTGTGCTAACAGAGAAGCTGACTAAGACAAACCTGACTCTAAGGCTAAATGAACAAGAGTGAAATGATAGTTACAGGCCACTTCAACATGTGGCTAATGAGCAAGCTACCGAAAAATGAGGTCACAGCCCAAGAAGCCCTTTGGCTGATGCCAACTCAGGTGGCCCCCAGTGGCAAAAAGAAGATAGGAGAAGTCAAAGCCTACAAGAAAACCTAGATCATTTAGGCCTTCAAGCATTAAATGGTCGGTACAACCCCGGCAAACCACCTGAGCCTTCGTTTCTGTCCAGATCTGGTGCATCACTCATTGACTACACATTTGTAAGTTTCACACTACTGCAAGCTGTTAGTGCTTATGAGTATGGCAAGAAATTGGAAAATGACCTCCGGTCCCAAGAAATAATTCTATACTTAGGCTTAGAAGCACTCGTACCCGCAAAGGATAATGGAACGCCAGGTTACATGATCAACCTCAAACGCATAAAATGCACATTCGCCTCTGGTAAAAACCCACTGATCAGCTGGGAAAGATTCACTATAAAACTCACAGATCTGACTGCAAAACCAGTCAAGTTAATCTTAATAAACAGGCAACATCAAGAGATTAAGGTCAACTCCCTGGAGAGGGGAGGAGGGAGTGTAACCCCGATTCTGGATGGCCAAAAAGGAAGCCAACCGCCTCTGCCAAACCCTCAAAAGGTCACCTATGGACCCTGTCATTCTGAAAGATCTCGGAGCTTCAAGGAAACAATTAAAAAGAGCAAAATGGCAGCTTCAAAGGGCAACTCAGGATTCATTCTGGACTAAGCTGCTGCATGACATAAGAGAAAACAACTCCACCTCCTTTTGGCAAACATTAAACGAATCAACCGGCCCCTCCCAAGAGTGGCAGCATCCAACAACTCTGAGACAATCTGGTATCATTTCTTGAGCTATCACTATAATCAAGGGGCACTGGAGGAACAACAAAGGTGCAAATTAGATGACCCTGACCCAGCAAGCACATCTCAAACCTCACAAAGGGAGAGGGCCCCAGAATTAGCCAGGTGCCCAATCCGCCCTTGCGATGTGCAGAGGCAAATTGCAAGGGGACGTAGGTAAGGGGCACTGGGCTCGAATGGCATTCCACCAGCCATTTACAGGGAGGACCCACTGTTCTGGACAGCTCAACTTGCCCCATTTAGCTCCATAGTATTCCTTCCTCATGGAGAGGTTCAAATCTTGCCCCAAAATACAAGGGGATGTAAGGGCAACCCCGGAAATTACTGTTTAATAGCCTTAATTGATAATAATGTAAAATACTATGCAGGTGACCTATTGGAGGAATTTTAACATTGGGCTGAGGCATACTGTAAATCAACCAGGCTTTACTAAACAAACAAGGAACAAAACAAACATCATGGTGCTTTCGTTGCTGATTGATTCTACAAAAATTAATACAAACCCTGTCCACCTTTGTTTAATTGATTTTAAATATGCTTTTGATACAGTGGATCGGGGTAGGCTCTGGAGGAAATTGGCAAACCTAAAAATGCCAAATGGTTTGTTAAGATCCCTGGAAATACTGCACACAGACACCTGGGTCATGATCAAGGTAGGGGATGGCTCCCATTTATCAAGGAAAATAAAAACCACGCCAGGGTTGAAACAGTGATGTGTTTTGGCCTCAACCGTGTTTAACCTGTTCCTTGCAGACCTCATTCCCTCACTAAATGAAGTGAACTCACCAAAGTGGTGGGCTTCCAGTTATCAAACCTACTGTATGCAGATCATTTAGTCCTTGCAAACAGAGCAAAGCTCGACCTACAGCGCTTGTTGAATGAAACCCTCGCCTACGGTGAATAACAGAAAAAAAACAAAAATGTTACCAGTGCAAAGAAAAATGAAACAGAAGCATACCTGGCGTCTGGGGAATGAAATAATTGAATCATTAAAAAGCTTCAAGTACCTTGGAGTTTATTTCAATGGGAATGGAAGCTATAGCGACCGACTGGAGGAACTCAGGAAGAAGGGCAAAGCGTTGGCATATTTTTTTAGGTCTCTTTGCAACAAGCTTAAAGACCCCATGCTTACCCCCATCTTACAGGTAGCACAAGCTAAGATCCTTCCCACCTTGACATATGGGAGGGAGGCTCTTGGCTCTCAGGGCCAGGACAGTGCAAATCTGGACAGAATGATTCTCAAAATATAAGGGTGAATTTTCCAACTATCTCCGAACACATCGCCTGCTCAAATAAGGCTGGAATTTGGTTTTCCCAAAGAGTCACGGGCTCGGAAGGTGGCCTGTGTGTCCTGTTGCCACAAGTTTAGGAAGGCTTCAGAGGGCTTTCTGGGCGGCCACCTCTGGCAAGAACTGGAACTCAGGCCGAGCTCCCCACACATGTCTATGTAAACCAGGCATTGAGTTCACAAAGCTTAACAAATGTTTGGGGCTTATCTCTAGTCCACCGGAGCTTAGAAAACTAACCAAATCTAGAGCACAGTTGGCATCAGTGTTTGAGGATAAAGTTAAACTGTCTAAACATAGTTATGGGTGAATGACACTTCAAAACTACACCACGTTTAAATCACAGGGCTACCTTGACGAAGCCTATTGCAATTGGGCCAAGGTGCATTTCCTGAAGTACAGGCTGGGTTTATAACCATTATTAAAGCACTCCCCCCATGGTGAAGAAGGCCGGGGCAAGCCAGTTGCCGGTTATGCCTGTGCCACACCAGTATAGGGGATCTACGTGAGCGTTTGTGCAGGAAGTGGAGAAACCTGTCATAAGGTCATGCAGGGAGACAGTGCTAGCCTGCTTTGACCCTACAGATATCAGTCTGAACTGTGCCATGATCAAATTCCTTCAGAGATTTGAAAAGAGGGCTGCGACTAAGGCGCAAGTAGCCAGTGGAGATGCAAGAGCTACTTGAGAAGTCACCACTTGGGCATTAACACTCCTAAACGCTTGTGATTGCCTGTAGCTAGGCTCAAACCAAAGGCACAATACTCGAAGGTGGGAACAATCACACTTCAACTTTGAACTGCACCACCTCGACCCCCTTGACAACTGCTCTATCGGTTTACTTACGCCTTTTTTCCAGCAATTAACTTTTGTCATAATTTTTAGAAAAAGGGTTTTTATGAACTGATATCTTGCACTTTAATGTTTTATTGCTTACTAATGCCCGCACCAGTACAGATCTTCTATTTTACTTTTTAAAGTAACATTAAATGCTTTCAAAATAGATTTTTATTGACCTTACTGCTATCAAATTAGTCATTTTATGTGTGTTGTATAGGTGTTTTATCATGCATTTTGATGCAAAGATTTTAATTAATCATGAATTAAAGATTTACTTACTTAAAATAAATCATGAGCTTTTCTTTAACTTCCAAAAAGGCTTCAAAATCCACAGCTTGCTGTTTGGTCACAAACAGGAAAAGATGGTTATGTGCAGAAGGATGGGTGTTAATAGGACATGAGAGTTATAGGTGACGTATCAGTTTTAGGAGAGTTGGGCAAAGCCGAGAGAAATTGGGTGTAAAGGACGGGGTGACATGAACCAGAGACAAGGGTAGTGAAAAGAGGGAAGGGTTGCAGGAGCAGAGCTTAATATACAACTTATTAAGTTCTCTGAAAAAGGAGAAGCAGATCCAGAAGTGAATCAAAGGGCAGACAGCAGCGTAGCTTTGGTGCGGAACATGGGTCTGTGGAATTAGCCCATCATCTATGAGGAATTTGGGGCTGGTCCTGCTCATACCCACGTGACCAAATGGCTACTCTGTGACATGTGCCAGCCCTCATTCAGTTAGATTAGCCGAGACACAAAGAGAAGAAGAAAGATTAAGGCCTCAATTATGATAGGGCTGCACAAAATGGGTGCACTGAGGTGGTATGCAATTTGTGCATGGTACGAGTAAGGTCTTTGAATTGTAGAATGTCATGTGAAAAGCTCATGCTATTCCATACTGGGGTGAACAAACATGGCATGTGCTTTATCTGGTCCCACAATTTGCAGCAGGTTTCACCTTGCATAAATCACGAAGATAGCAAACCGCCACAATTTGTGAACACATTTTAATTATCAGCTCACTCTTGATATAGTCCTGAGAGAGATACAGAAGGGAAACACATTTGATATTTAGCAATTAGTCACCCCATATTAACTAATTTCTTATTGGTGCATCAATATGTATCAAACAAGTCAGTGGATAGTAGTAGAGAAATGTAGTAGAGAAATGTATTTTGTTGGAGGGCGTTCACTGGGGAGGCTGCGGAATGCGTTCCTGACCACCTGGGGACCCACCTTTCCCAGAGTTAGGCCGAGCAAGAGCGGGGAGGCCCTTCCTGGAAGGGTCTCGTACCTAGGATCGCACACGCTGCGCTTACTCTCTTCTGATAGAGGGACACCACACAGTAGTTCTTCGTAAGACAATATACTTTATCGTTAGTTATAAGGGATCTTTATGATCCGGAAGGCAGATATAGAATTAGTGCCACAAGCGGCGGCGATCTCGTGATGGGGGTATGGGGGTAGCGGGACAGTCTTTGAGTCAGTGTCTCTGCGGAGTATCCGGCGCACAGCTCTCAATCCTCGAGCTGAGGGGATGTTGCTTCTCTCGGCAATCTCTGCCGATTCTCTTGGAGGAGGGTGCCGCGAGTCACTCAGCAGGCACAGGAGGTTCGTAGTTCGGGGAGCCGCGACGGCGTCAGAAGGGCTCAGATGGTTCAGAGTTCGGGGAGCCGCGACAGTGTCAGCGGGGCTCAGATGGTTCAGAGTTCGGGGAGCCGCGACAGCGTCAGCAGGGCTCAGATGGTTCAGAGTTCGGGGAGCCGCGACAGCGTCAGCAGGGCTCAGATGGTTCAGAGTTCGGGGAGCCGCGACAGCGTCAGCAGGGCTCAGATGGTTCAGAGTTCGGGGAGCCGCGACAGCGTCAGCAGGGCTCAGATGGTTCAGAGTTCGGGTAGCGTTCTTCGGTTCGGGGAGCGATCGAGCCGCGACCAGGTCAGCAGGCTCTCGTCAGTCCAGGTCTTCTCTGCCTCCCGTCCCTTCTGCACCCCTTGTTATACTCCCACCCCTCCTCTTTGAAGTCCGGAGTCCTCGCCGAGAGGGGTCTTGGTGCCTGGGGGCGGTGTGTCAGGGCTTCCTGTCGCTCGGCCCTTTGATCTGTTCAGGTGGGTCCGGGAGGGACTCCAGATACCCAGCAGGCGAGGTGGCCGCTCACCGGGGGCCTGGTGGTCGATCGAAACCTCCCTTGGGGAAGAGACCAGAGGTGTGACAGGGTCGGCGCCTCTCGGTCTGGCTTGGGGCGTTTCTCTCTCCCTCGGCCGGGCATGCATGTTGGGGGTCTGGCCGGCCATCGGGATATTGGGCCATGGTGGCCGGAAGTCTGTGACATCGAGGATCGGTGCGGTTGCAGGGTGGCTTGCTGGTCGGGAGGGCCCACGCCACGAGGCCGGTCTCACATATTTTATATGTATGTATGTGGTATTTATGATGCACCAAAAGGCAGTGGATCTCTCAACAAAGGTCAAGGCAAAGACAAAGGGGCAGATTTACAAGCCCCTTGCGCCACTTTTGCGTCACTTTTCCCATGTTAAAAGTGATGCAAAAGTGGCGCAAGGGGCTTGTAAATCTGCCCCAAAGTCGGCATGTGATGAAGAGGGCTGCCAAGTTTTTTTTTATACCACTGTAATTTCCGCGACGTTCCCAATTGCTACAATTCATAAGGTTTGCAAAGTTTCTGCCCAGCTAAACTTCCTCATTCACCAAATGCATTAATAAAATGTGGTTCAGATGGAAAAATGTTGCAGACCTTTTCCCTGCAAGTTTACCTTGGTCAATGTTTTTTATTAGCACAGGGACAAATGCATGTAGAGGTTTTGTCCACATTTGCTTTTTTTGAATAGTTTGTTCTCAATACTTGGGTCTCTTCTCCCCCGTTTTCATCCTCTCTGTGCCACTTTTCACACTTCTCTACCTTTCAATTATTAACTGTACCATCCTGACTCTTGCTTTCGGGTTCTTATAGAGGGTGCAGATCTAGTTAAGATATCCTTGCCCGACGCCGATTTCCTCCAGAGTCGCCAGAAGGTAATCCCAACCCAGTATGTCAAACTCCTCATCTAAGTCAAGCGTCACCACCAACTGTTCCCCCGTCTCACTCAAGTTAGGTTTCATCAGATTAAGTAGTCATCGTATGTTGAAAAAAGAATTGCATTCTGGAATAAACCCACATTGATCTACGTGCACTAGGGTGTTAGCAACAGGGAGCAGCCAATGAGCCAGGGCCTTCCCTAATATCTTATAGTCTACGTTTAATAGGGAGAATGGCCAATATGAGGGGACTTCGGGGGTATTTATTTCGAAGTCTTTACTTCACAAATACCTGTACTACGCATGATTTTAGTGTGCATGTTTTTACTTCGCAAATATATACAAATATACAAAATCTTGCGGAATGATGTATAAATTTGAAAAGCTACTGTCGTCTGCTATCAAATAAATATTCACCTCAGCTGGTCAATGGCTGAATGGCAGCCCATGAAATGTAGGGGATACGAGATATTACAGAAATGCGTGAGCTATAATATTTGGTATCCCCATAGTAACCGATGTTAGAAAGAAAAATGAAGGGTGCTATTTGGCATAGAAATACTGTGCTCACCCATCCAACAGAAGACCATGTCAAATTGAATCCTGGTAAGTTTTAACCAGAGAAACAGAGGGGACACCAAATATTATAGATGGCATAGCCCATTATATATGGTATCCCGTAAAGGAACCGGATGTAAAATGTTTTGGAATGATGTATAAACTGTGAAAAGCTGCGTTAGTCTTGTATCAGACAAATGTCCACCTCAACTGGTCAATGGCTGAATGGTAGGCCAAGAAATGTAGGAGATACAAGATATTACAGCAACGCCTGAGCCATAATATTTGGTATCCCCATAGTAGCCAATGTTTAAAAGAAAAAGGAAGGGTGCTATTTGACATAGAAATACTGTGCTCACCCATCCAACATAAGACCATGTCAAATTAAATCCTGTTAAGTTCTAACCAGAGAAACACCGGGGATACCAAATATTATAGATGGCATTGCCCATTATATATGGTATCCCCTAAAGGAATCGGATGTAAAATGTTGTGGAATGATGTATAAACTGTGAAAGCTGCTGTAGTCTGCTATCAAATAAATGTCCACCTCAACTGGTCAATGGCTGAATGGTAGCCTATGAAATGTATGGGATACGAGATATTACAGCAATGCCTGAGCCATAATATTTGGTATCCCCTTAGTAAATGATGTTGGAAGGCAAAAGGAAGGGTGGTCTTTGGTATAGAAATACTGTGCTCCCCCATCCAACATAAGGCAAAGTCAGAGTGAATCGTGGTAACTTCTAAACCGAGAAACACTAGGGATACCAAATATTATAGGCCGTATAGGCTATTAAATTTGGTTTCCCCTAAGGGTACGGATGCAAAATCTTGTGGACTGATGTACAAAATGTGAAAAGATACTGTAATCTGCTATTATATAAAAGGCAAATTCAATTGGTCAATGGCTGAAGGGTAACCCATGAAACATAGGGGATACGAGATATTATGGCAATGCGTGAGCCATAATATTTGGTATCCCCTTAATAAATGATGTTGGAAAGCAAAAGGAAGGGTGATATTTGGTATAGAAATACTGTGCTCTCCCCGCCAACATAAGGCAATGTCAAACTGAATCCTGGTAACTTCTAACCCAAGAAACACTGGGGACACCAAATATTATAGGCCGTATAGGCTATTATATTTTGTATTCCCTAAGGGTACCGGATGCAAAATCTTGTGGAATGATGTATAAAATGTGAAAAGATACTGTAGTTGCTATCAAATAAAAGGCAAACTCAATTGGTCAATGGCTAAAGGGTAACCCATGAATCATAGGGGATACGAGATGTTATGGCAATGCGTGAGCCATAATATTTGGTATCCCCTTAGTAAATGATGTTGGAAAACAAAAAGAAGGGTGCTATTTGCTATAGAAATACTGTGCTCCCGCATCCAACATAAGGCAAATTCAAATTGAATACTGTTAACTCCTAACCTGAGAAACGCTGGGGAAACCAAATATTATAGGCCCATTAGGCTATTATATTTGGTGACCTTCTGGAAGGTCGCTCCCCCCCCCGCTGCAGCTCCGCCTGCACCTCCGCTGTAGTGTCCTGATCGTCTCCGAAGTCGAGGCCCTCCACCACCCGCAGGTTTCCACATGCGCCTCATCCCTGGTGGCCGGTGGTGGCCTTGGTTTGTATCTGCTCTACTCTGCCTTCTCTGCCTATCCTCCTCTGTGCCCCCCTGCCCCCCGCTCACTGCTCTGTTCTATGCCCCCTTTACTGTGTGCCTGTGACAAGTTGGCCTGGTATATGATGCTCACTAGTTAAAGTGATCACCTTGTACCATGCCAAGCAACCCTTATGGTGTGGTTGTAAGTCAACCTTTTCGGACTAGCTGCCCTAGTGGTAGCATAGGCTAAGCAGTCTTTGAGGCTAAACTCGTGAAGCGTGTTAAGCCAGCTGTTTTACCAAATGCAACCCCCTTTTATACCAATGAAAGGACACCACACAGATATATATTCAAAATATATATGTATTTATTTCTCAAAGTAACCCCTAGTCTCTTTATGAGCACAGGAGCACAAATCGTCAAACAAGATTACAGTAGAATACACAGAAGTTGCACTTTATATGGATAGGCCCTGGTGGCCGCTCAAACCATATACTAAAATAGTGGTATAAGTACCACGAACAGAAAAGGGAAAAGGCCTAGGGCCTCTAGAATCGCTGGGCCTACAAGGAGCTAACTTCAGTTAGTGACCAGGAGGTCTGGGTGCGTAAAAAGTACAAAGTTACTGCAAAGAGGATCTTCCGGATGGACTAGGAACTCAAGATTTGGAACACAGGCACTAGATATGTAATACTGCACTTGGGCACAGGTGTGCCAGCTTTACCTCCCCCACAGGAAGCGGGTGCATAGGCCTCGAAGTGCGTCGGGTTTCTTCTATCTGTTCCGTGGAGCCTGTGGACAAAGATGCTGCAGGCGGTCGGTCCGGGAGAGATGCGGTGGATCCAAGAGTGGATCGGAGATGTTGAAGACCTGTAAGCAGAGGGGACAGTGTTCACAGTCACTAGCCAGTGACCAGCGTGGCACCAGGTGGGTACCAGGCAATGTCGGGTGCAAACAGGAAGAAAGGTGTAGCTTGTCTCTGCAGCCACGTGGTCCCTGGAGGTCGACGATGTCCAGGAGTTGGTTCACGAGCTGTCCCACGCAGGCTCTCGCTGTCGGCGGTGTCGGCGACTTGATCGAAGCAAACAAGCCTTGGCAAAAGCAATTGTTGTAGGAGATGAAATAAGCTGATGGCTCTGACCAGCAAGGTCAGAGGGACTGCCCCTTTGGAGGGGAGCAAGGGCCAGTCTGGAGCAACCAGACCAGCGGTGTATTTTGTAAAGTTCGTCGCCAAGATGGCTACTAGCCAGCGGGCCAGCAACCGGTTAGGCGCGTCGAGTGGCAAAATGCAGAAGGGCCCCACGCAGACCGTGGAGATGCTGGAGGGCTCACCTTTGGTGCAGATGCTGCTCGAGGGTTGGGCTTCTCAGATCCCAAAGCACAACTTGGAGGGAGCCTCGGTTGTTGCACTTGTCAGCTTGTCGTGGTCGTTTCAAGATGGCTGGCTCCACGTGTCTCGGTGCCTCCACGGGTCTCTTCTTTTCAGGGACTGTGGATCGGGTGGTGAGAGGTCTAGAGGTCCAGGTCTTGTCAGTCTCTGGGCTCGGGCTCCGGCGGGAGGCAGCGGCAAAGCAGACGTTGATTCGCTGGATGGTGCTTGCGTTAGCAAGGTGGTCACTCCCTGACCACAGGGGAGATTTCCTTCAGTCTTCTGTGCAGCAGAATGTCGAAGTTCCCGTCTTCTTCTTAGTTTCAAGTTGATTCCAGGATGTCTGAAGTCTTAGGACACAGCTCCTACCTTTAAGCGGATTCTAGGGGCCGGACTACCTGCTAGGTCCCTCCCTATGAGTGGGACCAGGAAGGGGGGTGGTTACACCCCCAATCCTTTGTCCAGCTCGCCCCAGGCCCGGGACTGGTGTGCCCCAGGACCGGTTTGAACTGGCATATGCACCGAGGCTCCTTGTGAGCCACAGGCATGTCTGGTTTCTTTCAAGCCCTACCTGACCAATACACAAAATCCTGTCTGGGGTGGTGCATGCACCTCCCCTGGCAGGAAACCCTTTGTCCACACCTCCCAAGCTGGAAGGACTCCCAGCAGCAGGAGGGCAGACTTGTGTCTGTGGTGGCAGCATCCATTTTTTGGAGCTGAGGCTATGTCTGATTTTACCCGGGTTTCAGGTACTGTACATGTCGTGTCCCTCTAGAAGGGTGGAATGCTAACCCCGTCGCCAGAATTGGCGAGGGGTTAGTATTCCAATTCGTATGACACCTTACTCGACATGTTTTGATAAAGCCAAACCAAAGTTAGCATTTAACCGCGAGGTTCATAATGCACTTAAGAGTATATGGTATGACGATATCTGGAAACAGTAGAAGGAAGTTGTTCCGACCACTGCAGACAGGCTCAGCTCATGCCAGAGCACCATCTCACATGGAACCAAGCACTCTGCCTTCAGGATTGTTAAGGCCTGCCATAGGAGTGACTTATAGGTAACCAGGTGTCCCATTTAAGGTTAGGTATAGGTATACTACACCTAAGTAAGAGGTGATTACACCAACTTACCCCAGCTGAGTGATCAGCCAGTTGTGTCAAATTGTTAGGCCAAGCCTGGGGTGGCATAATACATGCTTCAGCCCCTGGCAGGCCTTGGGTACACCAATGCCCTGGGTACCTAGTGTACACTGGTACAGGGGCTGACAGGGTGATCCACTTCCAATTGGTTATGCACCTAGGGTGCATAGTTTTAATTTAGTAGAGAGAACAGCAGGCTGGGGGTCTGATTGGCAGGCCCACAGCCTCAATATGTCAAAAACCAGTGAAGCAAAAAGCAAAAATTTGGGGTGACCATAGGATAGCAGACCCTACTCTCCTACACAACCCCCCCCCAAACAATGGGACATTAAACTAGCCTTGACCAGTCTCGTCTTCATGTCCTAAGTGGAAGTACCTGGAGAGACCATCTGCATTCCCATGGTCAGTACCTGGCCGGTGCTCCACTGTAAAGTCCATCCCCTGTAGGGAAATGGACCACCGAAGCAGTTTGGGGTTTTCACCCTTCATCTGATTTAGCCACAAGAGGGGCTTATGGTCGGTCTGAATCTTGAAGTGAGTGCCAAACAAGTATGGCCTCAGCTTCTTCAGGGCCCACACCACAGCAAAGGCCTCCCTCTCAATAGCTGACCAATTCTTCTCTCTGGGGGTCAACCTTCTGCTAATAAAAGCAATGGGTTGGTCTTGACCATCTACATTAAGTTGTGACAGCACAGCTCCCACACCCAACTCAGAAGCATCTGTTTGGACAATAAACTCTTTGGAGTAGTCAGGACTTTTCAGGATAGGTGCAGAGCACATGGCCTCCTTCAGGTCATCAAATGCCTTTTGACAGCTTACTGTCCACTGAACCTTTTTGGGCATCTTCTTGGATGTCAGATCATTAAGAGGAGTCACAATGGACCCATAGTTCTTAACAAACTTCCTGTAGTACCCAGTCAAGCCCAAGAAAGCTCGAACTTGAGTCTGGGTGGTTGGAGGGGACCAGTCCTTGATGGATTGTATCTTACTCTCCAGTGGTTGAACTTGGCCTCCACCTACAAGGTGGCCCAAATATACAACCTTACTCTGCCCTATCTTATTTATTTATTTTAAGTATTTATAGAGCGCGACTGATACCTTGCAGGCTTCCTGGCGCTGGAGAATACTCTGCTGAAGGATAGACCGGAGTAGTTAGCAGGTGGGCAGAATTTAGGGGAATAGCCAGGTCTTGATGCGTTTCCTAAATGGAAGAAGTTGTGAGATCTGGCGTATGTCAATAGGCAGACTGTTCCATAACTTGGCCGCTGCGACCCTGAAGGATCTGCCCCCGGTTCTGGCTTTGTTGAATCTGGGCACCTTTACCAGACGGGCTGATGATGATCGTAAGTCTCTGGTGGGAGTGTACCACAGGAACAAAGCTTGCAGGGGTCTGGGCCCGAGTCCATGCAGAGCCTTAAAGACGATGCAGAGGGACTTGAATGCCACACGCTGCTTTAAGGGTAGCCAATGTAGCTCGGCCAGAGCTGCTGTGGCCGAAGACCTTCTCGTCCAGCCAAGAGCCAGCTTGGCGGCGGCAGATTGAATTCTTTGAAGTCGGTCCATCAGCGTGACTGGAGATTCAAGGAGCAGGGAGTTACAATAGTCAATGCGACTGAGTATTGTGCATCTGACTATCGACGCCCGGGCTTGTGCTGGGAGGAGTGGCATGATTTTACGCAGGGAGCGTAGCAGGGCTGTGCAGATCCCCACTGTTTTTGCTACCTGGGTTTCCGTACTCAGCTTGTTATTGAGCATGGCTCCCAGGTTGCGGACCGAGGAGACTGGCAGAGGTTTATCCCTAGTCTCAGGTGGCCAGAATTCACTCGGAAAGGGTCGGGGTGTGTTGGTGGCCGCACAGAACAGAACCTCTGTTTTGGAGGAGTTGAATTGGAGGGAGTTTCTGTGGAGCCACCCAGCCGTCTCTCTTAAGCAGTCGTGGAAGGTGGTTAAAGGAATGGAGTCTTCTCCTTCCCAAGAGAGAATGAGCTGCGTGTCATCAGCGTAGTTGATCGTTTTTATCCCGAAAGACTTAATTAACGTTATCAACGGGATGAGGTACACGTTAAAAAGAATGGGGCTGATGGAGGAGCCCTGGGGAACTCCCTGAGGCACCGGTGCGAAGGTGGTTTGGAATGGGGGGAGGGAGACAGCCTCCCTCCTGTCCCACAGGTAGGAGTGAAACCAGAGCAGCGCTGTGCCATCCACGCCTGCCTCACCTAGTCTCTGCAGCAGCGTGTTGTGGTTGACCGTATCGAATGCGGCAGACAGGTCCAGCAGTATCAATGCTACTGGCTGGCCCCTGTCTGCACGCATGCGAAGGTCTTCCATGGCTGTCAAGACCGCTGTTTCGGTGCCGTGGGCGGGACGGAATCCGAACTGATGATCGTCTAGAAAGTTGTTCTGTTCCAGATGACAGGAAAGGCAAGAACTGACCCATCGTTCAGCGACTTTCGCCGGAAATGGTAATAGGGAGATGGGTCGGTAGTTAGATAGACAGTCTGGACTCAGGGAGGGTTTTTTTAGGAGTGGGGTGACCAGCGCCTGTTTCCATGAGGTTGGGACATAACCACTGTGCAAGGACTGGTTACATATATGGCGCATGGTGCCGAAAAGTTCAGTTCCAAAACTTTTCCAAATTTTAGGGGGCAGGGGGTCGAGTGGGGAGCCCGAGGTAATTCCAAGCGCCAGTCTTTCAAACTCGGAGACCGGGAGAGGAGGAAATTACCGTAATCTGGCCGTCAGGACGGAGCCTGGAGGCGTCAGGTTTTGAGAACTGGTGCTGGATCCCTGAATGTTAGGTGCTCCCAGAGAAGGGGGAGTTTTCAGGTTTTGAATGATGGTGTTTATTTTGTTGATAAAAAATGCTGCGAGGTTATCACAGAGGGCTTGGGTGGGGGGCTGCGAAGAAGTTACACAGTCTGGATGGGTTAAGTTTTTAAGAATCTGGAAGATACTTTTCGAACTGTTGGTGGCATTGGTGATGGTGGAACAGTAATAGTTGGCCTTATTATGGGCAATGGCAGTTTTGTACGCCCGGAGGTTGTCTTTCCAAAGAGATTTGTTGGTGTCAGAATAGCCTTGCCTCCATCTTCTCTCTGCTTGTCTGCAGGCTAGTTTGAGTGCTCTCAATGAGTCGTCGAACCAGGGGGCAGGTGCTCGTCTCTTTGGTTTGCCCTTTTTCTGAGGGACGAGGCGGTCGGAGATGTTGGAAATCCTTGAGCAGAGGGACAGATAGTTGTCCTCTACCGACTGAGCGATGGAGAAGCTGTCTTCCACCTCAAAAACCGGGCCGGTCAGTCTTAGTTTATCCAGAGCTTTCCAATCTCTGAACAAAAGATCGGGGCCGGAGCTGAGTGACGATCTGCTGGCCCTGCTGTCGGCTATGTGAAATTTAATGAGCGCATGGTCGGTCCAGCACATAGGCAGAATGTCGCTCAGGAGTACTAGCTGGGGGGAGGAAAAGATTAAATCGAGCTGGTGCCCTGCGGAGTGTGTAGGCTTATTGACCAGCTGGGAGAGTCCCATCCCTTCACAAGAAAGTAGTAGATTGTTAAGAGCGGAGTCTAGGCTGCCGTTGGGCCATAAGTTAAAATCGCCCAAGACGATCAACTTGTTGTGAGAGGTAGCCATATTAGTAAGGGTGGTGAGGAGCGACTGCTGCTGAGTGGAGTTAAAGGCTCCCGGTGGGCGGTAACAAATCACAGCCGTGAAAGTTGTTCCGGAGTGGCAGTCGATTGAGAGACCAAGTATTTCCGTGCCGGCCACTGGGTCCATATCAAGAGTTTTTACGGTCCAGGAGGCTCTATATATTATACCAACTCCACCACCCCGACCCTTAGGTCTAGGGAGATGCAGGATTTTAAAATCTTGAGGACAGGCCCAATCCAATTCAATATTACAGTCGGAGTGGGTCCAGGTCTCCGTCAGGAATAGAGCATCAAGATGGTGATTATCGATCAACTGGGAGATTTCGTTAGCATGTTTAGGCAAAGACCTGACGTTCAGCAGGCCACCCGACAGTAAACCTTTGCAGGCAAAGTCGTGCAGAGGATAGGCGGTGTCAAAGAAGGACAGATGGCCTTCATGAGCGTGGTCTCTGAGTCGGATTAAAGACTCGCGCGCCAGAGGCGAGGGGCTAGTGGTGGATAGGGGGGCTGGAGCCTCAGGGGTCGCTCCGGGCGCTACCGAGGCGCGGACGAGCGCAGACGAGCTTGCCTTATGCGCGCCTTCGGCGCGCATTCGCCGCGCCCGCTGCGCTCGTCCGCTGCGCTTCCTGCAGGGGCTCATGTTTTATAGTCGATGTCAGTGCGTAGGAAGGGGGCGTGGCCAGCTGCGGTGGGCGTGTCAGGCGGCGACCAGGAAATGGCTGCAGGACGCGATGTGCTCTAAGAGCGAAGCGACAAGCTGTCTGCCGCTAAGCTCAGGAGCAGGTAAGGCCAAGGTTTTTTAAGGGTGCATATGGTTTTAAAATCACACACAATACACAAGTATACAAAGTTTAAAATAAATTAGCGACTACCGGCTTCCGCCTCAGTAGTGTTCTCAGGTTGTCAATGCCTACTAAGTGCCTATCTGGCACTTAGTAGCCTTGATAGTGAGGCCTGCCCTTTGCAGAGCCTCAAGAGCCTTCTTCAGGTGGATCAGGTGATCCTCACAGGTGGAGCTAAAGACAGCAATGTCATCAAGATATGCTGCGCAAAAGTCATCCAACCCAGTAAGGACTTGGTTCACCAGCCTTTGGAAGGTGGCAGGTGCATTCTTCAGACCAAAGGGCATCACCACAAACTGGTAGTGCCCACCTGGGGTTGAGAATGCTGTTTTGGCCTTAGACTCCTCAGCTAATCTGATTTGCCAATAGCCAGCTGTTAAGTCAAATGTGCTCAAAAACTTTGCAGAAGCTAGTTTGTCTATGAGCTCATCTGCCCTTGGAATAGGGTGTGCATCTGTCCTGGTGACAGCATTGAGTCCTCTGTAATCCACACAGAACCTCATCTCTCTCTTGCCATCTTTGGTGTGAGGTTTGGGGACCAGAACCACTGGGCTAGCCCAGGGGCTCTCTGAGGGTTCAATGACACCTAATTCCAGCATTTTATGTACCTCAGCCTTTATACAGTCCCTGACGTGGTCAGGTTGTCTGTAAAGCT
Organism: Triturus cristatus; assembly: GCF_964204655.1. Classification (NCBI taxonomy): domain Eukaryota; kingdom Metazoa; phylum Chordata; class Amphibia; order Caudata; family Salamandridae; genus Triturus; species Triturus cristatus. Next base: position 42,832,183 of record NC_140587.1, read on the forward strand.
TGTTCTTTACAGGCAGACTGTCACCAGTGTCCACCACATGGGTACACCAGTCAGTTTGACTAGGTATCAAGGAAAACATATGTGAAAATGATTGTAGAACCTGTCTACATTCAGTCTGCTGATGGGCAGTGAGGTTGCCTCCAAGGGTCACTCCTTCAACTGAGCCATCTTCAGGGTTCTGAGACAACAGGTCTGGGAGAGGGTCACTCTCTTCCTCCTGTCCCTCATCTGTAGCCATGAGCAAGCCCATGTCTGCCCTGTCAACATATGCTTTAAGCCTGTTAACATGGAGTACCCTGTGAGGACTCCTGGGAGTTCCTAGGTCTACCAAGTAGGTGACCTCTCCCTTCTTTTCCAGGATTGTATGGGGTCCAGACCATTTGTCTTGGAGTGCTGCTGGGGCCACTGGCTCCAACACCCATACCTTCTGTCCTGGCTGAAACTCAACCAAGACAGCCTTTTGGTCATGCCAAGCTTTCTGTAAGGCCTGGCTTGCCTCAAGGTTTTTGGATGCCTTCTCCATATACTCAGCCATCCTGGAGCGGAGACCAAGTACATAGTCCACTATGTCTTGCTTAGGCTTTTTGAGAGGTAACTCCCATCCTTCCTTCACTAAACACAGTGGGCCTCTTACAGGGTGCCCAAACAACAACTCAAAGGGGCCGTAGCCAACTCCTTTTTGTGGGACCTCTCTGTAAGCAAACAGAAGGCAGGGTAGAAGGATGTCCCATCTTTGCCTGAGCTTTTCAGGTAATCCTTTGATCATACCCTTTAGGGTCTTGTTGAATCTCTCAACAAGCCCATTGCATTGTGGGTGATAAGGGGTGGTGAACTTGTAGTTGACACCACATTCCTTCCACATAGCTGTCAAGTATCCTGACATAAAGTTGGTACCTCTGTCAGATACTACCTCCTTAGGAAACCCCACTCTGGAGAATACTCCCAGCAGGGCCCTGGCCACAACAGGAGCTGTAGTGGTCCTAAGGGGAATTGCCTCTGGATACCTGGTGGCATGTGTGGTAAATAATTTAATTACCGGGACTTAATTTGATACAGAACATAATAAAAATAGCTCAATAAATAAGAGGCAGAATCCGTGGTATTAGAGGTTAGGAACGGGCTTTATTCCAATGGACGGTTTCGAAATCGTGGACTCCAGGTTCCATCACCACGGAGGCTCAGGAAGTGAAGTACATACATTATTGATAATTAATTACTTTTATACAATAGGCATTACAGTGAAGCAAATGCGAGAGGCGTAACAATTGATAAGGAAGATAACATTATTCATGCGTAATGAAAATGGGCGTGATTGGGCGTAACAAAGGAACGTCATCAGGCATGATGTCATAATGGGGTGGTTCCATGAAAGAATTTCGCAATGTCAGCAGAAATACTTGGCAGAGATGCGCGCGCAGCAGCATGACGTGTGATTGACGTGCAGCTAGGGGGTGAAGGGGACTTGACATTTAGCTCTACATGTGGCGACAGATGTCTAGAGGGTCAAGTCAACCTAATCCCAAATCATATCTAACATCCTATGTTTAAAGAACTATGTTATCCAAAAGAGAGGCCTTCTTGGAGTAGAATCTTATTCTATACTGACTATACTGACTGTTAGTGCGTGTACAAGCGTCTAAGTGTCTACACTAGATGCGAGGGCAGGAATCTTCCATAGTAACAGGGCTATGAATTACTTGCGTAAAGACAGAGAAGCCGGGCCTCTGCTCGGTAGCTGGCAGAATGTTTACTTAAACTACTAGACAGGAATGCATTGGGCAGGGAACGGAGCAGATAATTTCGAAGGTGAAATACAGTTCTTGGCAGGCAGCAAGCTGATGTCAGGCATCGTGAGCCGCGCAGAGGATGAGACAAAGTTCATGGTCACAGATGCAGGCTCGGACTGGAGCTTCAGAGACAGAAAGCAAGAAAAGCTTGATGACAGAATCAGGGCCTACTCGTCTGAACTGTAAAATGGCATAAGTGAACCATATAAAGGCGGTGGCCTTTCGTACTTAGGAATGGAATATCCGGCCCATTCATGGCGGATCTGAAAGAGGACATGTTAACGGTGGACGCACATGTATTTGCGTCTTCATAACTGGAACCGGAGGGAACATACATGTACTTGTAACATGCACATAGAACCGTTGGGGTCCAAGATAGGGGACATAACTGACCAGAAAAATCCATATTTCCACATTCCCTCCTTGTCCCCTACTTGCCCGTCAAGAGATATCAATCTTCATTAATCCATTGATCTGTTCATATAGCATCATTTGTTCTTCTTTCTTCTTCCGGGATCTTGAACGAAAATTTTGATGTGGAATACACGATGTGGCACACAGACCACAAATCGCTGGTCCACATTGCAGGCATAGACAGCAACTGAATAGTATGAGAAGGCCAATACCTAGGAAGGATAGAACTCTCCATCCCCAGGCTGATAACACGCTCCAAAACCACCCGGACCAAGTCCAAGTGCCTGGATTCTGGTGTATCTGGCTCACAATCTTATGAAGGCGCGTTATAGCTTTATATACAGATGGCGAATTTTCTGGTATGAAAATGCAACAGCTTGATCCGATGACCCTACAAGCTCCGCCCCTATCGGCCAGGATGACGTCAAGGACAAGACGATTTTGAAGCACAACAATCCGCATAGCAGACTGGTCTTCTGTTAAATTGCCTAAGGCGGAAATAGTTTCGTTCACTACTGCTTCAAGGGTTCTAGTTAATCTACGTATCAGCTTACTATTAGTAACGGTACCTATATAGGGAAAGAGACCTTTATTGAAGTCTGTGTATTTTTCCCATGCTGTTTCAGTGTAATCGACTATTGGGAGATCTCTCCTTTCTCTATTGTGTACTAAATGAGTATTTCTGTGATAATCAGGAGGAGCTAGAAAAACAGGTGGCAAAAGGAATCCAATGTAGCAGGTACCATCCCAGTCTAGAGGCAAACGTACATATGCCGTCTGACCACATATAAAATAGGAATGGCGGGAAGCTCTAAATGTCGACTTGCCTTGATCACTGAATTCTATTACAGTGGTGCATCTACTATGGCCCATATGTATGGAACCATTCTTTCTCACACATAATTCACCTTTTACTGGAAATACTGACATGGCGGGCAAACTTGGATTAGCTTCGGATTCGACATTCAAGATCAGGAGATTAAGCGTAAAATTACCTAATCCATATACTTCATTTTCTAGATCAGTTCCTGTTCTTTTGGGAAGTCCCTCCTTGTTGGGGTGGCAGACTTTAAGTAAAACTAAGTTCAGATTTCCCCATACCCAGTTGTCTTGATAAACTGCAGAATTTGAATCTAAGGAATTAATTAAGCTAAACCATGCTCCACAGGAGCCGTTGTGTGTGAACGGGTATGGAAAAAGAGGTAGAATTCCTTTATAGTTCTGATAGGGAGGGAGTCGGCCACATATCCAACAATTTGTAGCATTGCTAACCTGATGGGAATGATGTAACATACTAATAAAAGTGTTATTGCGCAGCGCAAATCTGTATGACAATTCATGCGGAGGTAATTCACTAAAAGAATGTTCAGCAGTAACATTATAAACATGTCTAGAAATAGGATAATATATGTGCAACAATATACTTGCAATGATTATTAAAAGACTTAAGAAAAACAAAATTAATAACGTCACTGTGCAATGACTACGCAGTGATCTACAGTATGCATGTCGTTTCAACATTTTTCGGGTTTTTTCTCTATTCAGATCTAAGGGATACATGTCAGAGACAAATTCAACCGCTTCACCTTGGAGAGGACTTAAACAATCAAATTGCCCGACTGATTAGACCTGAGTTTTAGTTTATAATGTTCGTGACTATTTGAGTCAACCAAAGGAAGTTTTGAGTCAATGGGTGAAGACACGCGAGGTGTGGTTTTCACATCTGATGGTAGTCCATAAAATTTCTTGATATGACTTGAATGTACCCAGCCTTTTCTGCCTTCGATCTTCACGGCTGTCCTTGTGGTGAGCAAGACCAATTGCGGCGACCTCCACCTAGGATCCAGCTGAGTCTTTCGATCAAAGTTCCTCACTAAAACGAGATCCCCCGGAATTACGTCATGGGGTTTCACCTCAGTGTTGTCAGGAAAAGCTGCAGCTACCTGTGAACGACAAGATTGTAGTGCAGACATCAAGGAAGCCAAATAATCTGTCAGCATATTACAGTCAATATCAGTTATTTTACGTGGTATAGGCGTCCCCCACATATTTGGTGGTCTGCCAAAGATCACCTCATACGGGGATAGCCCTGTTCGAGAGTGTGCTACCATTCTCATGTAAAAGAGTGCAACTGGTAATGCTACTACCCAGTCGACACCTTTCTCCCTGCATATTTTGGACAATCTAATTTTCAGGGTCTGATTATGTCTTTCCACGAGACCTGCTGCCTCGGGGTGTCGGACACAGTGGAATTTCCACTGATAACCTAACAAAAGTGAAACGTGTTTCATTAGTTCGGATGAGAACGGCTGGCCGTTATCTGAGTAGACAGCACGTGGTAAACCGTATCGTGGGAAGAATTCTCGAACTAACAGTTTGGCAGTAGTCGGGGCAGTGTAATCTGAAACCGGGTATGCCTCTGTCCACCGGGAAAGAGCACAGACAACTACGAGAACATATTTGAATCCTCGACATCGTTCCATCTGGATATAATCTATCTGGAGGATTTCAAAAGGGTGATCAGGAGGCTGAAATCCACCCTGCTCTACGGGAATGCTTTTTCCTGGGTTGAACTGACAACAGATCATACAGGTACGAACTTTTTGTTTGGCTGCTGCTCGTAAATGTTTGTTGAACCAAATGTTTTGAATGCTGTCTAGCATAGCTTTCTCTCCTAGATGCGCTGGACTATGGATAGTGTTAATAATGACTTGGACCATTGAATCAGGAAGGAACCACACAGATTTTTCCTTCGTCATTCATCCTTGATCCGTTTGGATCCCTCCTAATTCAGTCCATTTCCTTATTTCGTCTGGAGTGGCATGTGTCTGTATGTCAATTACATCAAGAGTGGGATCCTTAACCATCATGCAATGTGTTGGCGTCTGGACTATTGTCTTTGTCATATCGGATGTTTGAGTTTGAGCAGTCTGTTTAGCTGTTCTGTCAGCTAGATCATTGCCTTGAGAAATGATATCAGTAATTTTCGTATGAGCTTTGCATTTCATAATCGATATTGCAGTGGGTAAATGTATTGCATCTAATAAGGCATGAATGAGGGGTCCGTGCTGAATGTGGGCACCGTGAGAAGTTAAATAACCTCTCTCTCGCCACAGCACGCCGAAGTCATGTACAACTCCGAATGCATAACGTGAATCAGTGTATATGTTGACTCTTTTATTTGTGGCTTGAATACAGGCCTGTGTCAGAGCGACGAGCTCTGCTGCTTGAGCGGACAAGGTATTTATACACTTGGTTTCGATAATTTCAGTGACTGTTGTGACTGCGTAAGCGGCCACTAACTCTCCTGTACTTGTTCTCATACATGAACCATCTACATACAACGTCAGGTCTGGATCTGACAATGGGACATCCGTCAAGTCTTGTCTGGGTTTCGTCGTTATTGTAATAACTTCAATACAATCATGAGCTAGTGGGTCTGTTCCATTTACAGGTAAAAGTGTGGCAGGATTCAATGTGTTACAACGTCTGATTTCTATATGTGGCTGAAACAATGTTAATTCGTAACCTGTAAGTCGCGCTATAGTCAAGTGTTGTGTTTGCGTTCGATTCACAAGAACCTCTACTGCATGTGGTACTTGTACTGTCAATGGATGTCCTAACACTATGGCATCGCTTTGTCTGATTGCTAAAGCTGTCGCTGCCACTGATTTCAGGCACGCAGGCAGAGCCTGAGCTACGGGATCTAATGTGCTAGAAAAGTAAGCACACGGTTTGTGTGATCCTGCTTGTTCCTGTGTGAGTACTGACAAGGCAGTACCTTCTCGTTCTGTAACATAGAGTGTAAAATGTTTTCTGTAACATGGTGTTGCTAAAACAGGTGCTTGGCATAGAGCTTTCTTTAAGCTTTCAAAAGCTAGTGTGCGTTCCTGAGTCCAAGGGAGAATAGTCGATGTGGCTGCCTCCTGTGTTGTTAATTGAATGAGTGGTTTTGCTAGAAATGCATACTGAGGGATCCACTGCCTACAATATGAAGTGAGGCCTATGAAAGCCCGCACCTCCTTTTGTGTCTTGGGTATTGGCATGTTAGCTATTAACTGAATACGATCTGGTGTAAGCTGCCTTCCCTCCTTGGACAGCGAGTGACCGAGGTAAATGACTCGCTGGACACAGAATTGCAGCTTAGAAGGGGACACCTTGTGCCCCTTTTCGGCTAGAAATTGTAAAACCGTCAGTGATGCTTTTTCACATTCAGGTTCGCTTCGGGCGGTGATCAGCAGATCATCGACATATTGAAGCAGAGCAGTGTTGACTGGCATGTGTATACTGTCAAGTTCTCGTTTCAGTGCCTGGCTATAGATGCTGGGGCTTTCTGTAAATCCTTGAGGTGCGCGTGTGAATTTAAAGCTACGTCCATTTAAACTAAATCCGAACAAGTATTGACTTTCCGGATCTATTGGGACGCTAAAAAAGGCGTTCTTGAGATCAATTACAGTAAAGAATGTTGCTTCGGAATCAATAGCTGTCAGTAATGAAGAGATGTCTGGAACTACGGGGTATTGTGGTACAATACATTTATTTAATTCGCGCAGATCAATAACCAATCGATATACTGGGGGAGCCTTTGGATCAGTTCGTTTAAGAATCGGAATTATCGGTGAATTACATACATTGGAGTCGGTCTCCACAACCACTCCTTGGCCAATAAGCTCGTCAATGATTTGCAGTAAAGCCATTACAGCATCTGGGGGTAACTTGTATTGTCGCATTCGTGGTAGTACCACTCCTGCCTTTAGTGTGACTCGATAGGGTGTAATGTTCATGCAACCAACATCTGTAGGGCCTTGTGCCCATAAATGTGTCGGTAAAGTCTGCAGTCGGGAATCCATATCTCGAGACACATAGTGACCTTTGAAATCACGTAAAAACAATCTTACTCCTTCCGGAGAACAACATATTATAGCTCCTAGAGCTTTCAGTGTTTTTATACCTAACAAGTTTTCTGGACATGATTTAGTAAGCAATAAATCTGTAGTTCTGGTCAAGGGTCCTATCGTAAGAGGAAGAGGCTGTGATACTTCATTAACAATAGGTTTTCCTGAAAAACCAAGGGAAATATTCTGTGAGCCTGAGAGGGGTGCCCCTGGAACTTCACTACGTTTTATAGTTGTTCGACTTGCCCCTGTATCAAGTAAAAATTTTCTATCTTGGCCTAATAATTCACTATGTACATAAGGTCCTTCTTGGTCTACTGGGACCTCGATAAGGGGTAAGTCAACTTCCCTCTCTAGGCTGGTTCATGCATATCGTTGATAATCAGGATAGTCATACTGTGCGGTCTGGTACAGCTGTCGTGTCGTGGTTTGTGTGGCAGCAGCAGGCAACGCTGGTGCGGCTGGCACGAACTGTATAGACTGTTGTGGAGCCGGCATGGCCTGTGCATGCTGCGGTGCTCCTTGTTCATTCTGATCCTGTCTAGGTGGCCGTGGTCTTTCTTTTGTAGTGCCTGTGGCGATATTACGCTTCAGGACTGGGCAGTCATGTATGTAATGTCCTGGCTGTTTACAATAGTTGCATGTCCCTTTTATAGGTCCTGCTGAATCACCAGAATGTGTCCCCTTTTTATGTCCTTCAGCTGGAACTGTCTGGGAGACTAGCATTTTCATTTTCGTGTCTTTCATGCGTCTTTGTTCATGTTCTTGTTCTTCTCTAATTCTATTGTAATGGTACTGTAACATTTGTAGCATTTGTGATGGGGTATTACCTTGCCAGGTACTCTCGAATTTTAATACTCTATTCTTCACTTGGGGCAAGGAATTTTCAACTAATTTTGTCACAAACAGATGTGGGTATGACTCGCTACTTGCTTTTATACCACTATTTATACCAAAACATTTTTCGAATCGGGCATAGAAATCACTAGTGTCTTCATCTTGCTTTTGTTTACAGGCTGAGATTGCACCCCAGTCTTCCTTTTTCGTGGTTAATAAACGTGGCAGTACCTGTACTAGTAAACCTGGTAGTGCTTTAGTTTTGTCCCCAAGCCCCGAACCTGGACCTCGGGCCTTTTCTTCATTTTCTAATGCTGTCCAATCTGTCTTTTGGTCTCCTACCTCCCACTCTTTTTCCTTGAGTTTTTCATAAATGCCAGCAGGCATTAATACCTTTAATATTGTCATAATGTCGGGATAGGTATACTCTCCCATGAGTAACATGTCCTTGATTTCTCGGTGGAAACCCGCTGGGTCTTTGTCATGACTGGGTACCACTTTCTTCATTTCTAACAATTCTATTTTTGATATGGGCGTATATACATATACACGTTTAAACTGATTGTCCTCGCCCTTTATTGGGTGCACTTCTCGTAAGGGATTCTGTCTGTCCATGTAATACATCGGTCTTTCCTTGATGGGCAGTGAATCATGTTCTGGACATACAAAAAGAAAGTACTGCTTTCTGGATTCTAGTATTTCCTTAATTAACTTAGTACCTGAACCTTTCCATCTATTCGTGAGTAATTCAGTCAGTATATCAGGTAAGGGACCAGGATCTGAATGTTGGCTTTTATATAGTATAAGAAGTTGTTGAATCATATAAATCCCAGCTAAACGCTGTTCATCTGGGGTGAGGTTCAAAAATGTGTGTGCTACTGTATCATCACCATATTTTCCGGGACTGTCAACCCAATGAACGGCTGACCTGGCTAATTCTTGTTCATCCATAGAATCGAGTAAATGATAACCCCTTCGTTCTCGGAGTAATTTGTCAGCGGCTTGGAACGAATGCTCGGGGGATCTCATATTTATTATAGGTGTTTGGAAATTCCTGTTATTATCTGGACATATCGGACGTATCGGGTCAGTAAAATATCTAGTACTATTACAAGATCTTCCTCTACCTACATAGGCTATGGTTTCTGACTGTCCTGTGGACGGTCCTGATCCTTCCTCCCCCTCGTTTTGTTCAAACTGGTCTACCGCTAATCTTTCTTCGTGTAGGCGTTCTAATTCTTTACGGATCTTTCTGCACATGGCTATTATACATTTTTGCCTATCATGTCTCCCTTCTGATATATTCTGGCTCCATCTGGTAAGAGTTTGCATTATTTCCGGATCTACCCCCGGTCGGTCTTGATTTCTGATCACACAATTTATGAGGAAACGTAACAGTTCCCCCTGTATCTCCACTTTCTGGTATTCCATAGCTCTATTAATACTTTCAGAATCTCGCCCTGTTTGGACATAATGATATATATTATCTAGATGCACAGTCATTCCTGGTAACTTCCCTAAATACACCGCGGCTCGTCTGATACGTAATGATGCCATGATCATTTCGTCCTCTTTGCCGGGCACAGGGTCATATCTACAATCTACTAGAAGTTCCTTAAGCGTGCGGGCATTTATGAGTTTGGGGGTACGTGGATGTGCTGACTCTTGAAAGGTAAGTTTATTTACTCTGGGTGGCGTAGAAAAAATGTTGGTAGCACCTCCAGTAGCCCCGTCTTGAGTATCGGGCGTGAAAGGATTCGTAGAACGCGATACAGCAACTATAGGTGTGGACACAGCTATAGAAGTAGCTGTAGGAACAGATGTGGAAACGGACGTGCTTGCCGGAACTTGTGTCAGGATTTGATGCTGTAAGGATACAGGTACAGGATCTTGGCGTTGAACCTCCCCGGCCGACGGTCTATGTGGGGCGGGGTTAGCATACTCGGGAGCTGCGTCATCTAAATATGAGGAAAGGAAAACATCTTCTGCTGTTCTAGGATGCCCCTTAGGATGTACTTTTATTGGAAATAATGGGGGTGGCAAGTCTTTTGGTATCCCCGGAGTAGCCTTAGGTAATCCCTCGGCCAGAAGGGGATACATACCCTTCATAAGGGCATTTCTTTGTCTGTCTACTTGTTCGGATTTTACTCGTGTACCTTCTTCAATTAATAGATTTTCTCGAACTTTATTTGCATTCTCTTTACTCTTCTCTTCCTGTCTACGTGCTTTTTCTGTGCGTCTATACGATTCCTTACGCCATAATTCAATGGCGTCTTTCTGTGACTGTCTGGCTTTCCTTTTCCATAATTCTTCCTCTACTTTCACGATGCAATCTGCATCCCAGGTCCCAGCTGCGGGCCACCTCTGACTTTCTGGTAATTCCTTAGTGTAGTCTACCCATAGATCAAGAAATAATATAGCGTCTAGGCCGTGTTTATGATACATGAAGTACCCTGGAGTGTCCCTAGGAGGAATGGGAACAGCTTCTTCGAGTACCCCTTTTCTAGTTGTGATCTGTCTTAGTTTCGAAAAGAGCGGCATATTGAGAACTGGTCTGCTACTTGATCTTGAACAAACTTAATACAATAAAACACAATAATGAACAGTCATTCACACCACAATATGCAGGACGTATTAATACATTTAACATTTAATATTTAAATGAGCAGCGATGATGATGACGATCTAAGAAAACTTAATCATAAAACATATTTCTCGACATTTAACGGAAATTTTCTGAACTTATATACTTGATATACTAGATATACTGCTAAACAGTACAGATACACTGCTAAAACAGTGCAGACCGGATTTGTGTACCCAAACCCGTCTGGACCGGCACAACTTATGTGCACGCCAGAACGCCTCCCCAGTAATGGTACTCACCGGGTAGCTCGGAACGGAAGGCCTCGGAACGGAACTGAACTGAACTGGACCGGACTGGACTGGACTCGACTCGAAAACTTCGGACACGTCGGGACATCGGAAACCTGGTGGGCCTCTGTATACCTCGGATCTTGCTCTCTCAGCTAGGCTCTGGTCGGGATACTTCGCACTTCTCACCGCCTCGTCTGGGTGTTGATCGCAGCCTCAGTCGCCCCCGCTTGACCGGAGGGAGATACAGGAAATCCTGCTGGTACGCGTTGTTGTCCGTCCAGCTGTGGCAGGAGACCGGGCCTGCAACGCACCGCCGGCGCGTGAGATGAGAAAGTGTCCCTGTTCGGGCGCCATTTATGTGGTAAATAATTTAATTACCGGGACTTAATTTGATACAGAACATAATAAAAATAGCCTAATAAATAAGAGGCAGAATCCGTGGTATTAGAGGTTAGGAACGGGCTTTATTCCAATGGACGGTTTCGAAATCGTGGACTCCAGGTTCCATCACCACGGAGGCTCAGGAAGTGAAGTACATACATTATTGATAATTAATTACTTTTATACAATAGGCATTACAGTGAAGCAAATGCGAGAGGCGTAACAATTGATAAGGAAGATAACATTATTCATGCGTAATGAAAATGGGCGTGATTGGGCGTAACAAAGGAACGTCATCAGGCATGATGTCATAATGGGGTGGTTCCATGAAAGAATTTCGCAATGTCAGCAGAAATACTTGGCAGAGATGCGCGCGCAGCAGCATGACGTGTGATTGACGTGCAGCTAGGGGGTGAAGGGGACTTGACATTTAGCTCTACATGTGGCGACAGATGTCTAGAGGGTCAAGTCAACCTAATCCCAAATCATATCTAACATCCTATGTTTAAAGAACTATGTTATCCAAAAGAGAGGCCTTCTTGGAGTAGAATCTTATTCTATACTGACTATACTGACTGTTAGTGCGTGTACAAGCGTCTAAGTGTCTACACTAGATGCGAGGGCAGGAATCTTCCATAGTAACAGGGCTATGAATTACTTGCGTAAAGACAGAGAAGCCGGGCCTCTGCTCGGTAGCTGGCAGAATGTTTACTTAAACTACTAGACAGGAATGCATTGGGCAGGGAACGGAGCAGATAATTTCGAAGGTGAAATACAGTTCTTGGCAGGAGGCAAGCTGATGTCAGGCATCGTGAGCCGCGCAGAGGATGAGACAAAGTTCATGGTCACAGATGCAGGCTCGGACTGGAGCTTCAGAGACAGAAAGCAAGAAAAGCTTGATGACAGAATCAGGGCCTACTCGTCTGAACTGTAAAATGGCATAAGTGAACCATATAAAGGCGGTGGCCTTTCGTACTTAGGAATGGAATATCCGGCCCATTCATGGCGGATCTGAAAGAGGACATGTTAACGGTGGACGCACATGTATTTGCGTCTTCATAACTGGAACCGGAGGGAACATACATGTACTTGTAACATGCACATAGAACCGTTGGGGTCCAAGATAGGGGACATAACTGACCAGAAAAATCCATATTTCCACACATGATCCACTACCACCAGTATAAATATGTGCCCAGATGCAGTGGGAGGATCCATGGGACCCACTATGTCTATTCCCACTCTTTCAAAGGGGACCCCCACCACAGGTAGTGGTATTAGGGGGGCCTTTGTTGTGCCACCTGATTTGCCACTGGCTTGGCAGGTCACACAGGAGCGACAAAACTCCTTTGTATCTTCATTCATATGAGGCCAGTGAAAGTGAGGGACAAGCCTGTCCCAAGTCTTATTCTGGCCTAAGTGTCCTGCTAAAGGAATATCATGGGCCAAGGTAAGAAGGAAGCCCCTAAATTGCAGAGGTATAACCAACCTCCTGGTAGCACCAGGCTTGGGGTCTCTAGCCTCTGAATAAAGGAGCCCTTCATCCCAATACACTTTATGGGTACCTTGAGCATTCCCAGCAGCCTCAGCAGCAGCCAGCTGTCTGAGGGGTTCAAGAGAGGGACAGGATAACCGAGCCTGCCTCAAGTCAGCCCTTGAAGGTCCCCCTGTCCCCAGAAACTCAACCTGATCAGGTTCAAGCTCTTCAGGGACAGTTCCTTCAGGGTCCTCTAGATCAGCTTCCTGGGAAGGCTGATCATCACTCTGAGGCAGGGGGGAAGGCACAGCCTTGACCCTCCTGTTCTTCTTCTTGGTAGGTGCTTGGTCCATTGTTCCAGGATCCAAGACCTGAGGTTCAGTGAGGCACTTTTTGGCCTGTGACCTGGTCACAGCAAGGACATGTGATGATATACCTAACATCTCTGCATGAGTCCTGTACTCCACTTCTGACCATAGAGAACTCTCTAGGTCATTGCCCAACAAACATTCTACTGGGAGGTCTGCACTAACCACAACCCTTTTGAGGCCAGTTACCCCTCCCCATGAGAAGTTAACAATGGCCACACTATGTGAAGTAGTGGCATTGCTGGCATTGGTCACCAGGTAATTCTCACCTGGTATGTACTGTCCAGGGTCCACAAAGCCTGGTGTCACCATAGTGACACTGGCACATGTGTCCCTGTAGGCTTGAGCCACTTTTTCATTTATTAAAGGAGTCTGTCTGTACTTGCCCAGGTTACTGGGGCTCACAGTCAGGGACAAATCAATGTCCCCATCACAGATCAAGACTGCCTGTGTCAGGGTTCTGTCTAAGTCAGAATCTCCTTCAGTTCCCATAGTGATTCCCACTACACCCTTTGTCTGGGGACCAACACTGCTAACAGTAGTACTGGGAGCAGGTGCCTTAGGGGCAACAGTGTTGGGGGCTCCACCCTTTTTGCAATCACTAGTCCAGTGAGTTGTATTCTTGCAATGATTGCACCAGGGTTTCTTTTGACCTTCTTTCTTCTTTTTGGACTGTTGGGATCCACCCTCCTTAGCAGTAGTTTTGGGCCCTGTTGAAGACTTCTGGTCTTTAGGTTTCTGATCTCCACCCTTTTGGTCTGTTTTCTTCTGATCACCCCCTTGGCCCTGGTTCTGGTTCTTTTGCTTAACCCTGCTTCTGACCCATTTGTCTGCCTTCTTTCCCAATTCTTGGGGAGAGGTCAGATCAGAGTCAACCAAGTGTTGATGCAGTTGCTGGTTTTGACAGTTATTTAAAATCTGTTCTCTCATCATCAAATTATACAATCCTGTAAAATCAGATACCTTACTTCCCAGCAACCAACCCTCCAAAGCCTTAGTGGCACATTCAACATATTCAGACCAGTCCTGAGTCTGTGTCTTTTGGGTGTCTCTGAACATTAACCTGTACTGTTCAGTGGTTAAGCCTAACCCATCAACCAGAACACTCTTCAGGACTCTGTAGTTTCTGACATCCTCTTCTCTAACAGTGAGGAGTCTGTCTCTGCCTCTTCCTTCAAAGGAGAGCCATAAGATTGCTGCCCACTGGTCTTCAGGAACCTGCTGTACTTTGCAGGCTCTCTCAAGAGCAGTTATCCATTTGTGGATGTCATCCCCACTTTTGTAGGGGGGCACAACCTTAGACAGGTTCCTATTATCAAAGACCCTATCTTTGTCCTTAGGGACAATGCTGCCACCAGTGGGTATAGACCCACTCTCTCTAGGTTGCCTAGCCTTGTTCAGTTTCTCTTCCATCAGGGCTACCTCTAGCTCCTGCTTCCTGATCCTCAGCTGGGCTTCCTGCATTCTGGCCTCATGTTCCCTCCTCTGAGGGGTGGTCATCCTTTTCCTGGAGTGACCTTGAGAGCCTCTAGAGGCATGAGAAGCATTAGAGTCACCTGAGCGATTCCTTTGCCTCCCAAGCCCCTGGTTAAGTCCACTGGGGAGATCCAATGGGATGATCCCACTGTCAGTCCCCAATAGCCTTAGTTTAGCTGGGCCAAGTATAACACTTGGCACTGGGCTAGTTCTCCCTTCATCATCACTACTTTCTGTATCAGCACCTTTATCACTCTCATCCTCTGTGGTATTATTGCCATCTAAGGGGTGACTATTGGAACTGGGTACCTCTGTAGCATCTTCATAAGGGGGGCCTCCTGTTCCTGTCCCTAAGGGGGCTAACTGGGAAGCTTTCTTGAGCTCTCTCTGATTTTCATCATTTTGCAAGAGTTCTCTGAGCTCAGCAGAGGTAGGGTTCTTGGGCTGTTTAAGGCCTCTAAGAGTTGCCAAATGCCTGAGCTCATTCTGATTAAGGGTAGCAAAGATGGATGGTGCCCTCTGGGGGTCACTCTCAACAGAGATGGGTACAGTGGACCCCTCTGCCCTAGCCATTGCTCTTAAGTGTGGGTGGATGTGTTGCAATCTACCTACACTTGGGTTTACCTACGAAACCTATCTAGTAGTTGTAGTCAGGGTGTGCTACTCCCTTTGCTCTACAACAACTAAGTTCAGTAGAACTTATGTATATCTAATCTTGTTTTATATGTACCTACAGGTACCTATGTGATCTTTCAATTGGTAACCAAGAGATTACAATGGTAAAACACAGCAAGCTCAAATCCAACCGCTGCTCACCAATGTGAGAAGTTGGCCTGGTATATGATGCTCACTAGTTAAAGTGATCACCTTGTACCATGCCAAGCAACCCTTATGGTGTGGTTGTAAGTCAACCTTTTCGGACTAGCTGCCCTAGTGGTAGCGTAGGCTAAGCAGTCTTTGAGGCTAAACTCGTGAAGCGTGTTAAGCCAGCTGTTTTACCAAATGCAACCCCCTTTTATACCAATGAAAGGACACCACACAGATATATATTCAAAATATATATGTATTTATTTCTCAAAGTAACCCCTAGTCTCTTTATGAGCACAGGAGCACAAATCGTCAAACAAGATTACAGTAGAATACACAGAAGTTGCACTTTATATGGATAGGCCCTGGTGGCCGCTCAAACCATATACTAAAATAGTGGTATAAGTACCACGAACAGAAAAGGGAAAAGGCCTAGGGCCTCTAGAATCGCTGGGCCTACAAGGAGCTAACTTCAGTTAGTGACCAGGAGGTCCACGGGTGGCGTGTGCAGAGCAAATAGTCACACGCGTGCTCCCATAGGTTTCAATGGGTGCGTAAAAAGTACAAAGTTACTGCAAAGAGGATCTTCCGGATGGACTAGGAACTCAAGATTTGGAACACAGGCACTAGAGATGTAATACTACACTTGGGCACAGGTGTGCCAGCTTTACCTCACCC
The DNA here is from genome assembly GCF_964204655.1 of Triturus cristatus. NCBI lineage: Eukaryota > Metazoa > Chordata > Amphibia > Caudata > Salamandridae > Triturus > Triturus cristatus. The sequence continues at coordinate 42,848,180 of NC_140587.1, forward strand.
ACAGGAAGCGGGTGCATAGGCCTCGAAGTGCGTCGGGTTTCTGGGAAGCTTTCTTGAGCTCTCTCTGATTTTCATCATTTTGCAAGAGTTCTCTGAGCTCAGCAGAGGTAGGGTTCTTGGGCTGTTTAAGGCCTCTAGGAGTTGCCAAATGCCTGAGCTCATTCTGATTAAGGGTAGCAAAGATGGATGGTGCCCTCTGGGGGTCACTCTCAACAGAGATGGGTACAGTGGACCCCTCTGCCCCAGCCATTGCTCTTAAGTGTGGGTGGATGTGTTGCAATCTACCTACACTTGGGTTTACCTACTAAACCTATCTAGTAGTTGTAGTCAGGGTGTGCTACTACCTTTGCTCTACAACAACTAAGTTCAGTAGAACTTATGTATATCTAATCTTGTTTTATATGTACCTACAGGTACCTATGTGATCTTTCAATTGGTAACCAAGAGATTACAATGGTAAAACACAGCAAGCTCAAATCCAACCGCTGCTCACCAATGTGAGAAGTTGGCCTGGTATATGATGCTCACTAGTTAAAGTGATCACCTTGTACCATGCCAAGCAACCCTTATGGTGTGGTTGTAAGTCAACCTTTTCGGACTAGCTGCCCTAGTGGTAGCGTAGGCTAAGCAGTCTTTGAGGCTAAACTCGTGAAGCGTGTTAAGCCAGCTGTTTTACCAAATGCAACCCCCTTTTATACCAATGAAAGGACACCACACAGATATATATTCAAAATATATATGTATTTATTTCTCAAAGTAACCCCTAGTCTCTTTATGAGCACAGGAGCACAAATCGTCAAACAAGATTACAGTAGAATACACAGAAGTTGCACTTTATATGGATAGGCCCTGGTGGCCGCTCAAACCATATACTAAAATAGTGGTATAAGTACCACGAACAGAAAAGGGAAAAGGCCTAGGGCCTCTAGAATCGCTGGGCCTACAAGGAGCTAACTTCAGTTAGTGACCAGGAGGTCCACGGGTGGCGTGTGCAGAGCAAATAGTCACACGCGTGCTCCCATAGGTTTCCACGTGGTCCCTGGAGGTTGACGACGTCCAGGAGTCAGTTCTCGAGCTGTCCCACGCAGGCTCTCGCTGTCGGCGGTGTCGGCGACTTGATCGAAGCAAACAAGCCTTGGCAAAAGCAATTGTTGTAGGAGATGAAATAAGCTGATGGCTCTGACTAGCAAGGTCAGAGGGACTGCCCCTTTGGAGGGGAGCAAGGGCCAGTCTGGAGCAACCAGACCAGCGGTGTATTTTGTAAAGTTCGTCGCCAAGATGGCTACTAGCCAGCGGGCCAGCAACCGGTTAGGCGCGTCGAGTGGCAAAATGCAGAAGGGCCCCACGCAGATCGTGGAGATGCTGGAGGGCTCACCTTTGGTGCAGATGCTGCTCGAGGGTTGGGCTTCTCAGATCCCAAAGCACAACTTGGTGGGAGCCTCGGTTGTTGCACTTGTCAGCTTGTCGTGGTTGTTTCAAGATGGCTGGCTCCACGTGCCTCGGTGCCTCCACGGGTCTCTTCTTTTCAGGGACTGTGGATCGGGCGGTGAGAGGTCTGGAGGTCCAGGTCTTGTCAGTCTCTGGGCTCGGGCTCCGGCAGGAGGCGGCGGCAAAGCAGACGTTGATTCGCTGGATGGTGCTTGCGTTAGCAAGGTGGTCACTCCCTGACCACAGGGGAGATTTCCTTCAGTCTTCTGTGCAGCAGAATGTCGAAGTTCCCGTCTTCTTCTTAGTTTCAAGTTGATTCCAGGATGTCTGAAGTCTTAGGACACAGCTCCTACCTTTAAGCGGATTCTAGGGGCCGGACTACCTGCTAGGTCCCTCCCTATGGGTGGGACCAGGAAGGGGGGTGGTTACACCCCCAATCCTTTGTCCAGCTCGCCCCAGGCCCGGGACTGGTGTGCCCCAGGACCGGTTTGAACTGGCATATGCACCGAGGCTCCTTGTGAGCCACAGGCATGTCTGGTTTCTTTCAAGCCCTACCTGACCAATACACAAAATCCTGTCTGGGGTGGTGCATGCACCTCCCCTGGCAGGAAACCCTTTGTCCACACCTCCCAAGCTGGAAGGACTCCCAGCAGCAGGAGGGCAGACTTGTGTCTGTGGTGGCAGCATCCATTTTGTGGAGCTGAGGCTATGTCTGATTTTACCCGGGTTTCAGGTACTGTACATGTTGTGTCCCTCTAGAAGGGTGGAATGCTAACCCCGTCGCCAGAATTGGCGAGGGGTTAGTATTCCAATTTGTATGACACCTTACTCGACATGTTTTGATAAAGCCAAACCAAAGTTAGCATTTAACCGCGAGGTTCATAATGCACTTGTTGGACAGGCCACATGAAGGGCTTGCTCCCTCCCCGCATGACAAGGCCCAAGCCCCGGACTCCCAGGTGTTACCCACAAGGGCAACCCGCACCCCGTCTCCCAACGGAACTCCTGCCCCCGGACAGCCATGTATCATGGGGCCGAACCACTACCGGCTCCCCCGGCCGGATCAGCCGCCATCTTGGACACTGCGCCACGAGGCCTCGTGGCCTCAGCTCGACCCTAACCCTGGGCCTGGCCCGGCCCCGACATCCCGGCACCACCATCCACCCAGGAGGTGAACGGACCACTTGGCAGGTCAATGGGAGAAAGAAGTGTCGATGGCTCTCCCCTGCCAGGTGCCGATCACCCTCCAGCTCCCCCAGGCGCTGGCTCCACCCCCTGCTGGGTGTCTGGACTCCCTCATCCCGGACCCCCCGACCTCCAAGTGCGAGGGTCCGGACATCAAAGGGCGCCAGACCTATAACTAGGGCAGCTCCAGAGCAGGAAGGCAGTTGTATCCTGGAGTCGAGAGACACCGAGAAGAACTCAGCCTTGACGGACTACTGGCGCTGCCGTAGCCCTGCCTTGTGAAATATCGTCCTGCCTGCTGGCGCTGCCGCGGCCTTCTGCATCATCCATCCTCGTCGGGACCTGCTGGCGCTGCCGCGGACCGTTGTAACGACCACCTTCATCGGGACCTGCTGGCGCTGCCGCGGACCGTGTAACGACCACCTTCATCGGGACCTGCTGGCGCTGCCGCGGACCGTGTAACGACCACCCTCACCGGGACCTGCTGGCGCTGCAGCGGCCCGTCCAAGCTAGAACACCGAGCTCGAGGATTGTGAGCTATCCACCATACCATCTCAGCTACCAGATTGGTAACCAGACTGTCCCGCTACCCCCTTTTCCCAAACCAAGAGACTAGAATCGAGGGGACCCCTGAGTCCAGACCTCCTTGTACCATTTCATCGTACCTTAAGAAATCACCTATAAAGAACGTTAAATCCTATCCTTGTGTGGTGTATATCTGTGGGGGGGAAGTTATTCATCTGTACGATCGCTGGAGACGGCTCTCCCCGGAGACCTCTCCCCTTGTCCTCGGCCGACCCTCCCGGTCCGTCTAACATTGGTGGCCAGCGGCGCGATCCGAATCAACGCGTAATCGTACAGAGAGTAGCTCACCCCACGACAAAACCACGATGTCAACCAAAGAGAGCGGATCCACCGAGAAATTCCAGATGGATAAATTGGAAGAGTATAGCCATCGTGAACTGAAACAATTCTGCATGGAACTAGGCATTGCTACCACCGGCCTGAGTACCAAAGACGATTTTAAGCACGCCATTGAGTCGTGGGCGGAAACCGGGGTCGCCGGATCCCCAGACCAAAACGGTGCAGCATCGGAGAGGAACGCCACGGCTCCCGAGGAGCGAGGAACGGGCCTCTCGCAGGAAGAGATCCAAGAAAGAGAAAAAAACAGATTACATGAGTTGGAAATGGCACGACTCAAAATGGAAGGTGAACTAAAATTAGCCGAGCAAAAACTGAACCTAGAACATCTGCGGCTCCGAGAAGAACGGGAAGAAAAACAGAGGCAGAGAGAGCTCGAAGAAAAAAGACTAACATTCGAACACGAGCGCAAACTGGCAGAAATAGAACTACGGAAGCAGAACAAAGAACCGGAGGTGCCTGAGCGACCGCGCACCCCGGGAGCAACCGAAAAGAAAGTCCACATCCCCAAGGATGTTGTCCGAGAGTATGTCCGAGAGGACGACATACAACAGTGGTTCAAAGCCTACGAGATCGCCATGACCTCCCACCGGATCGATCGGAGTGACTGGGGAGCCGGCCTATGGGGGAGGTTCGTCAACGAAGGCCGCGATGCCCTCCTGCAGCTCCCAGACCATCAGATGTCATCCTATGACCACATGAAGGCTGCCCTCCTCACCCGATATGGGCTCACACCCGAAATGTACCGCCAGAGGTTCCGAGACTGCACCCGGATCCCGGGTACAACTTGGGTGGAATATGTCAACTATTTCAGCCGAGCCTTCGAGGGTTGGATCAAGGGAAGCCACGTAACGACCTACGAGCAACTTTTTAATCTCATGGTGTGGGAGCACCTGTCTAACAACTGCTTCGTCGAGCTCAGGCAGCACCTCCTCGACAGTAAATTGACTGACCCACGGCAACTCGCCGCCGAAGCTGACCGGTGGGAAAGCACCCGAGTGGGCCGGAGAGGGCCACACGAGCAAAACCGGAACAACCAAGGTCAGCACCGTCCCCGAGGAGGAGGAGGAGGCCAGGGGCGAGGGAGATACACCGTCCTGGCCACGCCCGCGGCCAGCACCCCGCCCCCGGCCGGCCGGGGCAACCCCCCGATGCGCCCGGGGTTCCGAGCCAACGTCACGTGTCACCGATGCCAGCGAGTCGGCCACTACGCCAATGACCCGAACTGCCCGCAGAACCAAACGCCAAAACCCCGCCAGGTAGCTGCCGCCGCCCTGGGGGGAGAACAAATCTCCGAGGAACAAGAAGAATATGAGCAGGCACAACAAGAGTGGGAACCGGCCGCCATGGTTCTAGCGTGCCTAGGGGGAAAAGACATGGTCCCGCGGGCTCCCCTACCCGCCAACACCAGAAAATATAGCCAGTGGGTGAACATTAATGGGCGCCGGGCCGAAGCCCTACGTGACACAGGGGCCAGTGTGACGGCCGTCCGCTGTCACCTGGTAAAACCAGAGCAGATCCTGCCGAACATTCTCTGCCCCGTCCGCTCAGCCGACAATTCCGAGAGTCTATGTCGGATGGCCTGCGTCCCCTTCGAATGGGGAGGGGTCTCCGGCATGTTGAAGGTGACGGTCCGGGATGATGCCCCCGTGGACTGTCTCCTGGGGAATGATCTTGAGAGTTCCCCGTGGGCCGCCGTCGAAAGAAGAGAGCACCTGGGGATGCTGGGCCTCCCGGACTGGGCGTGCGTAACCACCCGGCCAGTCCGGGCCATCCCGTGCCATCCCCCGACCAGAAGAACCAGAATGGCCTGCACCTCCTCCCCCGATCGCTCCAGTAGAGGACACCGACTATACCGACCCCCCAGAGCCAACCCCCGAAGGGGTCGCCCAGCCCCAGGACCTTCCCGGCCTGGCTCAGTGGCGTCAAGAAGGGGGGCCCACCCAGGAACAGTTCCGCCAGGAGCAGAAGACCTGTCCCTCCCTCGAGGGACTCCGCCAGCAAGCCATCGCCCAGAGCGCAGGGGACTCCACCGGAGCCCATTGGGTCTATTGGGATAACGACCTGTTATACAGTGAACAAAGAATCGCGGAGTTAGGGGCCAGTCGAGTGCTGGTGGTGCCCCTCCGTTTCAGAGACTTCCTGCTAAATTTGGCCCACGATGTCCCCCTGGCTGGACACCTGGGCCAGGACAAAACCTACAGTCGCCTGGTGACCCACTTTTTCTGGCCGAGGATGCGAAACGACGTCCTCAACCACTGCCGGTCCTGCCCCACGTGCCAGGCCAGCGGGAAGAGCGGCCGCAAGCTCAAAGCACCTCTGCAACCCTTCCCAGTGGTCACCACCCCGTTCGAGAGGGTAGGAATAGACATTGTGGGGCCCCTGGACCCCCGCACAGCACAAGGACATCGGTTCATCCTGGTACTGGTGGACCACGCCACCCGCTACCCCGAGGCTGTGCCCCTGCGAACGGTAACAGCTCCGGTGGTCGGCCGGGCCCTAATGGGGATCTTCTCCCGGGTGGGCTTCCCCCGAGAAGTCGTCAGCGACCGAGGCACAAACTTTATCTCGAAATATATGAAGTCCCTCTGGCAACAGTGCGGGGTCACCTACCGATTCACGACCCCCTATCATCCTCAAGGGAACGGACTAGTTGAGCGATTCAACCGCACACTCAAGGGAATGATTGGGGGATTGGAAGAGCCCCTCCGTCGCCAGTGGGATGTACTACTTCCGTGCCTCCTCTTCGCCTATCGAGAAGTTCCCCAGAAGTCCCTCGGTTTTAGCCCTTTCGAACTCCTGTACGGGCACCCTGTGCGAGGGCCCCTCAGCCTAGTCAAAGAAGGTTGGGAGATGGCCCCCCTAAAGACCCCTCCAGACGTCTTCAAGTACCTCCTGGCACTACGCAATCAGACCCGGCGATTCAGGGAAATGGCAAAAGCGAATCTTGAGGCCAGTCAGGAGGACATGAAAAAATGGTACGATCAGAATGCCTCCTCCGTCGAATTCGAACCTGGTCAACAAGTGTGGGTGATGTCCCCCACCGAACCATGTGCCTTGCAAGACAAGTGGACGGGGCCCTTCAAAGTGGTCGAACGCAAGAGCCCCGTCACCTATCTCATCGATATGGAGTCTCCCCGGAACCCCCTCCGGGTCCTCCACACCAACAGACTCAAACCCCACTTTGTGCGCTCGGAACTCAGCCTCCTGATGGCTACAGACAGTGGGGCGGAAGAAGACTCCGAGCCTCTCCCTGATCTCCTGAAGACTCAGGAGAAAGACGGTTCCGTGGACGGGGTCCGGCTCTCCGATGCCCTCACCCCAGAGCAACGCCAGGGCTGCCGGGACCTCCTGCTGCAGTTTGCTACTCTGTTTTCCCTCACCCCAGGGATCACCCCCTGGTGCTTGCACGACGTGGACACTGAGGACAGTCCCCCTATCCGACACCGGGCCTACCGCGTACCAGATCGGGTGCGGGCCTGCATCCAAGAGGAAGTGTCCAAGATGCTCACGCTCGGGGTCATCGAGCCCTCGGACAGCCCCTGGGCCAGCCCGGTCGTGCTGGTCCCCAAAGCCGCTGCCCCCGGCACCACTCCTGAACTCCGATTCTGCGTCGACTATCGGGGCTTGAACGCTGTCACCAGGACCGACGCTCATCCCATCCCCCGAGCGGATGAATTGATCGACCGCATGGGGGCCGCCCGCTACCTCAGCATCTTCGACCTGACAGCGGGCTACTGGCAGATCGGTCTCACACCCCGGGCCCAAGAACGGTCCGCCTTTTCTACCCCCGATGGCCACTACCACTTCAAGGTCATGCCCTTCGGCATGAAGAATGCCCCAGCTACTTTTCAGCGTCTAGTGAACCAGGTCTTGGCGGGGCTCGAAGAGTTCAGCGCCGCCTACCTGGACGACATCGCTGTATACAGCCGCCACTGGTCCGACCACCTCCACCACCTCCGAGAGGTCCTGCAAGCCCTCCAGCGGGCCGGCCTCACAATCAAGGCCGGCAAGTGCCAAATTGGTCAGGGGTCCGTGACCTACCTCGGACACCAGGTGGGAAGCGGTCTGGTGGCCCCTCTGCAACTCAAAATTGCTGCCATCCAGTCCTGGCAACCCCCAGTCACGCAGACCGAGGTCCGAGCCTTCTTGGGACTCACCGGCTACTACCGGCGGTTCGTGAAGGACTATGGCAGCATTGTGGGGCCCCTCACGGGTCTCACGTCCAAAAACCACCCGAAGAAGATTAACTGGACCCCCGACTGTCAAGCGGCCTTCGAGAAGCTGAAAGCCGCCCTGTGCACCGCCCCTGTGCTCCAGGCCCCCGATTACAGTCGGGAATTCATTGTGCAAACGGACGCCTCCGACCACGGCATCGGGGCGGTTCTCTCCCAGCTGAACCCCGAGGGTCTTGACCAGCCGGTGGCCTTCATCAGCAGACGCCTCCTGGCCCGAGAACAGCGCTGGAGCACAATCGAGAGGGAGGCCTTCGCAGTAGTGTGGGCCCTCAAAAAGCTCCGGCCCTATCTCTTCGGTACCCACTTCCGGGTGCAAACCGATCATCGACCCCTGCAGTGGCTAATGCAGATGCGGGGGGAAAATCCAAAACTATTGCGCTGGTCCATCTCCTTGCAGGGGATGGACTTCACTGTGGAACATCGACCGGGCCAAGACCACGCCAACGCAGATGGCCTGTCACGCTTTTTCCGCCTCGACGAGGAGAGTCCCCAAGAGGATGGGTGACTCTCCCCGCCTTCAGCTGGGGGGGACGCATGTTGGACAGGCCACATGAAGGGCTTGCTCCCTCCCCGCATGACAAGGCCCAAGCCCCGGACTCCCAGGTGTTACCCACAAGGGCAACCCGCACCCCGTCTCCCAACGGAACTCCTGCCCCCGGACAGCCATGTATCATGGGGCCGAACCACTACCGGCTCCCCCGGCCGGATCAGCCGCCATCTTGGACACTGCGACACGAGGCCTCGTGGCCTCAGCTCGACCCTAACCCTGGGCCTGGCCCGGCCCCGACATCCCGGCACCACCATCCACCCAGGAGGTGAACGGACCACTTGGCAGGTCAATGGGAGAAAGAAGTGTCGATGGCTCTCCCCTGCCAGGTGCCGATCGCCCTCCAGCTCCCCCAGGCGCTGGCTCCACCCCCTGCTGGGTGTCTGGACTCCCTCATCCCGGACCCCCCGACCTCCAAGTGCGAGGGTCCGGACATCAAAGGGCGCCAGACCTATAACTAGGGCAGCTCCAGAGCAGGAAGGCAGTTGTATCCTGGAGTCGAGAGACACCGAGAAGAACTCAGCCTTGACGGACTACTGGCGCTGCCGTAGCCCTGCCTTGTGAAATATCGTCCTGCCTGCTGGCGCTGCCACGGCCTTCTGCATCATCCATCCTCGTCGGGACCTGCTGGCGCTGCCGCGGACCGTTGTAACGACCACCTTCATTGGGACCTGCTGGCGCTGCCGCGGACCGTGTAACGACCACCTTCATCGGGACCTGCTGGCGCTGCCGCGGACCGTGTAACGACCACCCTCACCGGGACCTGCTGGCGCTGCAGCGGCCCGTCCAAGCTAGAACACCGAGCTCGAGGATTGTGAGCTATCCACCATACCATCTCAGCTACCAGATTGGTAACCAGACTGTCCCGCTACCCCCTTTTCCCAAACCAAGAGACTAGAATCGAGGGGACCCCTGAGTCCAGACCTCCTTGTACCATTTCATCGTACCTTAAGAAATCACCTATAAAGAACGTTAAATCCTATCCTTGTGTGGTGTATATCTGTGGGGGGGAAGTTATTCATCTGTACGATCGCTGGAGACAGCTCTCCCCGGAGACCTCTCCCCTTGTCCTCGGCCGACCCTCCCGGTCCGTCTAACAGCACTTAAGAGTATATGGTATGATGATATCTGGAAACAGTAGAAGGAAGTTGTTCCGACCACTGCAGACAGGCTCAGCTCATGCCAGAGCACCATCTCACATGGAACCAAGCACTCTGCCTTCAGGATTGTTAAGGCCTGCCATAGGAGTGACTTATAGGTTACCAGGTGTCCCATTTAAGGGTAGGTATAGGTATACTACACCTAAGTAAGAGGTGATTACACCAACTTACCCCAGCTGAGTGATCAGCCAGTTGTGTCAAATTGTTAGGCCAAGCCTGGGGTGGCATAATACATGCTTCAGCCCCTGGCAGGCCTTGGGTACACCAATGCCCTGGGTACCTAGTGTACACTGGTACAGGGGCTGACAGGGTGATCCACTTCCAATTGGTTATGCACCTAGGGTGCATAGTTTTAATTTAGTAGAGAGAACAGCAGGCTGGGGGTCTGATTGGCAGGCCCACAGCCTCAATATGTCAAAAACCAGTGAAGCAAAAAGCAAAAATTTGGGGTGTCCATAGGATAGCAGACCCTACTCTCCTACAGTGCCCCATTTCACTCTGCTGTTGCCCCCTTTTATTGTGTGCCCTGTTTTGACTCTGCTGTTGCCCCCATTTATTGTGTGCCCCGTTTCACTCTGCTGTTGCCCCCGTTTATTGTGTGCCCGTTTTGACTCTTCTGTTGCCCTATTTTATGTGTGCCCCGTCTTGACTCTGCTGCTGCCCCCTTTTTATTCTGTGCCCCGTTTTTCACTGCTGTCGCCCCCCTGATTCTGTCCCCTTCCCGAGTTCGCCCCGCTCCGCTTCCCTACCCACGTACTGACCTCCACTGACTACATCCTCCTCGGAGACCTGAACTATCACCTGGAGAACAACAATGACAGCAACTCTTCCACCCTGATCGCCAACCTCGCCAACCTCGGACTGAAACAACTCGTCACGACGCCGACCCACATCGCCGGCCACACGCTAGATGCCATCTTCTCCTCAAGCCCCTACGTCACCTTCAGCCATGCCTCCGAACTCACCTGGACAGACCACGACTGCATCCACTTCTCCTTCCGAAAACCCCTCACACACCACCGCACACTACAGACACCCCGCCGCTGCTGGGGCAAAGTCACCCAAGAACAACTACAGACAAGCCTCGCACTCAACCCTCCGACGAACCCCACCAACCCCGATGAGGGTGCACTCACCCTCGAACGCTGGATGAAAGACTGCACCAACACCGTTGCCCCGCTGACAAATCCCACCAGCAGAGACACCAGCAGAAGAGTCAGCTGGTTCACCCCGGAACTCCTCGACTCAAAACGCACCTGCCGGAAACTGGAAAACATATGGCACAGCAACAAGACGCCAGACAGCCGCACCGCCCACAAAGACGCCATCCACAACCACCACCACCTTATCAGGACCGCCAAAAGAACCTCCTTCACAGACCGCCTTGACAACAATGCACACAACAGCAAGGAGCTCTTCACCATCGTGAAGGAACTCTCCAACCCCAGCTCCAACGCCAACGACATCCCACCATCGCAAACCCTGTGCGACTCCCTCGCGACCTTCTTTCACCGGAAAATCACCGACATCCGTAACAGCTTCAGACCCCGGACGACCACTGCTGACCGCGCCGAACCGAACCCACCGCACCCCACCGCCCACGACACCCTGACAACCTGGGCCAACATGAGCATCGAGGACACAATTAAGACCATGGGAACAATCCACTCCGGATCCCCGTCCGACCCTCTCCCGCACCACATCTTCAACAAAGCCAGCAATTCCATCGCACCCCACCTGCACAAAATCATCAACCTCTCCTTCGAGACCGCCACCTTCCCTGAGAACTGGAAGCATGCAGAGATCAACGCCCTACTGAAGAAACCCAAGGCGGATCCGAGCGACCTCAAGAACTTCCGACTCATCTCCCTGCTTCCGTTCCCAGCAAAGGTCATCGAGAAGATAGTTAACACCCAGCTCACCCGTCACCTCGAAGACAACAACATCCTGGACCCATCCCAGTTGGGATTCCGCAGCAACCACAGCACCGAGACTGCCCTCATCGCCGCCACAGACGACATCAGGATCCTGCTAGACAATGGCGAGACAGCGGCCCTCATCCTCCTGGACCTCTCCGCCGCCTTCGACACCGTCTGCCACCACACACTACGCACGCGCCTCCACGACGCAGGGATCCGAGACAAGGCCCTAGACTGGACCACCTCCTTCCTCTCCGCCAGAACTCAGAGAGTCCGCCTCCCCCCGTTCCGATCCGAGGCCTCCGAGATCATCTGCGGTGTCCCTCAAGGATCCTCCCTCAGCCCGACGCTGTTCAACGTCTACATGGCACTACTAGCACGCATCGCCCGACAGCACGACCTCAACATAATCTCCTACACCGACGACACTCAACTGATCCTCTCCCTCACCAACAAATCCAACCTCCACCACGGAATGAAGGCCGTCGCAGGCTGGATGGAGGACAGCCACCTCAAACTGAACACAGACAAGACGGAAATCCTCATCCTCGGGTCTAACCCCTCCGCATGGGACGACTCCTGGTGGCCCACGTCACTGGGGTCCCCCTTGGCCCCCACCGACCACGCACACAACCTGGGAGTCATCCTCGACTCGAAACTCTCCATTACCAAACAAGTCAACGCAGTCTCCTCCACCTGTTTCTACACCCTCCGCATGCTCCGCAAGATCTATAGATGGATCCCGACAAACACGAGGAAAACAGTCACCCGGGCCCTTGTCAGCAGCAGACTCGACTACGGAAACGCCCTCTACGCTGGAGCCTCGTCCAAACTCATCAACAGACTACAGAGAATCCAGAACGCCTCTGCATGCCTGATCCTCGACGTCCCACGCCGCGACCACATCACCCCCCACCTGAGGAACCTACACTGGCTCCCCGTCGACAAAAGAATCTCCTTCAAGCTTCTTATCCACACACACAAGGCACTCCACAAAACCGGCCCATCCTATCTCAACAGTCGACTCTCCTTCTAGGTACCCAACAGGAAACTCCGCTCCGCTGACCACGCCCTGGCCACGGTACCACGCATCCGGAGAACTACTTCCGGAAGCAGATCCTTCTCCCATTGCGCCACCAGGACCTGGAACACCCTCCTCCTCCACCTGCGACAAACCGAAGACCTGCTGACCTTCAGGAGACAACTCAAGACATGGCTCCTCGACCAATAGCAGCATCACCCCCCCAGTGCCTTGAAACCCTCCCGGGTATGTAGTGCACTTTACAAATTATGTGATTGATTGATTGAGTGTCTCCTAAGTGTACCGGATGCAAAATCTTGTGAAATGAAGTACAAAATGTGAAAAGATACTGTAGACTGCTATCAAATAAAAGGCAAACTCAATTGGTCAATGGCTAAAGGGTAACCCATGAAACATAGGGGATACGAGATGTTATGGCAATGCGTGAGCCATAATATTTGGTATCCCCTTAGTAAATGATGTTGGAAAACAAAAAGAAGGGTGCTATTTGCTATAGAAATACTGTGCTCCCACATCCAACATAAGGCAAATTCAAATTGAATACTGTTAACTTCTAACCCGAGAAACACCGGGGATACCAAATATTATAGGCCGTATAGGATATTATAGTTGGTATTCCCTAAGGGTACAGATGCAAAATCTTGTGGACTGATGTATAAAATGTGAAAAGATACTGTAGTCTGCTATCAAACAAAAGGCAATGTCATCTTTTCAATGGCTCAAGGGTAACCCATGAAATATAGGGGATACGAGAAATGACAGCAGTGCGTGAGCCATAATATTTGGTATCCCCATAGTGTATGATGTTGGAAAGCAAAAGGAAGGGTGCTATTTGGTATAGAAATACCTTGCTCCTGCATCCAACATAAGGCAAAGTCAAATTGAATCCTGATAACTTCTAACCCGAGAAACACTGGGGATACTAAATATTATGGGCCATATAGGCTATTATAGTGGTTATCCCCTAAGGTTACGGATGCAAAATCTTGTGGAATGATGTACAAAAATGTGAAAAGATACTGTAGTCTGCTATCAAACAAAAGGCAATTTCAACTAGTCAATGGCTAAAGGCTAACCCATGAAACATAGGGGATACGAGATATTACAGCAAAGCGTGAGCCATAATATTTGGTATCCCTATCGTAAATGATGTTGGAAAGCAAAAGGAAGGGTACCATTTGGTATAGAAATACTGTGCTCCTCCATCCAACATAAGGCGATGTCAAATTGAATCCTGCTAACTTCTAACCCGAGAAAAGCTTGGGATACCAAATATTATAGGCTGTATAGGCTATTATAAGTGGTATCCCCTAAGGGTATCGGAGGCAAAATCTTGTGGAATGATGTACAAAATGTGAAAAGATACTGTAGCTGCTATCAAATAAAAGGCAAACTCAATTGGTCAATGGCTAAAGGGTAACCCATTAAACATAGGGGATACGAGATGTTATGGCAATGCGTGAGCCATAATATTTGGTATCCTCTTAGTAAATGATGTTGGAAAACAAAAAGAAGGGTGCTATTTGCTATAGAAATACTGTGCTCCCGCATCCAACATAAGGCAATGTCAAATTGAATCCTGGTAACTCCTAACCTGAGAAACGCTGGGGATAACAAATATTATAGGCCCTATAGGCTATTATATTTGGTGTCTCCTAAGTGTACCGGATGCAGAATCTTGTGGAATGAAGTACAAAATGTGAAAAGATACTGTAGTCTGCTATCAAATAAAAGGCAAATTCAATTGGTCAATGGTTAAAGGGTAACCCATGAGACATAGGGGATACGAGATATTACAGCAATGTGTGAGCCATAATGTTTGGTATCCCCTTAATAAATGATGTTGGAAAGCAAATGGAAGGGTGATATTTGGTATAGAAATACTGTGCTCTCCCCACCAACATAAGTCGATGTCAAACTGAATCCTGGTAACTTCTAACCCGAGAAACTCTGGGGATACCAAATATTATAGGCAGTATAGGCTATTCTATTTGGTATCCCCTAAGGGTACCGGATGCAAAATCTTGTGAAATGATGTACAAAATGTGAAGAGATACTGTAGCTGCATTCAAACAAAAGGCAATTTCAACTTTTCAATGGCTCAAGGGTAACCCATGAAACATACGGGGTACAAGAGATTACAGCAATGAGTGAGCCATAATATTTGGTATCATCATATTAAATGATGTTGGAAAGCTAAAGGAAGGGTGATATTTGATATAGAAATACTGTGCTCCCCCATGCAACATAAGGTGATGTCATATTGAATCCTGGTAACTTCTCACCCGAGAAACACTGGGTATACCAAATATTGTACCCGGTAAAGCCATTATATTTGGCATCCCCTGAGGGAACCGGATGTAAAATCTTGTGGAATGATGTAAAAATGTGAGAAGATATTGAAGTCTATTATCAAACATAAGGCAACTTCAGCTGGTCAATGGCTAAAGGGTAACCAATGAAACATAGGGAATACAAGATATTACAGCAATATGTGGGTCATATTATTTGGTATCCCCATACTAAATTATGTTTTAAAGCGAAAAAAAAAGGGTGCTACTTGGCATAGCAACAATTTGCTCACCCATTCAACATAAGACTATATCAAATTAAACCCTGGTAATTTCCAACTCGAGAAACACAGGGGATACAAAATATTAAAGGCCATATAGGCTATAATATTTGGTATCCCCTAAGCGAACTGGATGTAAATTCCTATGGAATGATGTAAAAAGTGTGAAAATATACTGTAATCTGCTACCAAATAAAAGACAACTTCAAGTGGTCAATGGCTAAAGGGTAACCCATGGAAAGTAGGGGATACGAGATGTTACAGCAATGCGTGAGCCCAAATACTTGGTATCCCCATAGTAAATGATGTTGGAAAGCAAAAGGAAGGGCGCTTATTGGCAAACGAATACTGTGGTAAGCCATCCAACATTGGACCACGTCAAATTGAATCTTTGTAAGTTCTTACCCGAGAAACACAAGGGATACCAAATTTTATAGGCGGTAGAGTCCATTATATATGGTACCAGATATTACAGCAATACAGAAGCTGTAATATGTGGTATCCCCATAATACAATATTATGGAAAACGGAGGGAAGGATGCCATTTGGCAGGAAAATACTTTGTTCACCGAGACAACAGAATGTCATGTCCAATTGAATCCTGGTATGGTCTATCCCGAGAAACATAGGGGATACCAAATATTATAGCCCTTATGAGACATTATATTTGGTATCCTCCAAAGGAACTAGATGTGAAAGCTTGCGCAGTGAATTCAAAAATGTGAAAAGATATAGCAGTCTGCTAGCAAATAAAAGGCAACTTAAGTTGATATGTGGCTAAAAGGTAATGCTTGAAAAGTTGGAAATTCTAGATATTACAGCACTGCAGAAGCCATAATATGTGGTATCCCACAGTAAAATATTATGGAAAACACAGGTAAGGGTGCTATTTGGCAGGAAAATAATTTGTCCACAGAATGCCATGTTAAATTGAATCCTGGTAACTCAAGAAATATAAGGGATACCAAATATTATAACCCAAACAAGGCGTTATATTTGGTATCTCCGAAAGGAACCAGATGTGAACACTTGTGGAATCAAATGAAAAATGCAAAGAATTAGTGTAATCTACTATCATATAAAAGGTAACTTGAATTGGTCAGTGGCTAAAAGGTAACCGTTGAAAAGTAGGGGATATCAGAAATTACAGCAATGCAGAAGCAGTAATATGAGATATCCCCACAGTAAAAGATGTTGGAAAACACAGTAACCGGTGCTATTTGGCAGGAATATAGGGGGCAAAATCTTGTGGAATGATGTACTAAATGTGAAAAGATACTGTAGCGCTAGGATAATTATCGCCGGCTAGCGTGGTTTTTTATCGCTGAGATAGCGTGCTATTAGCAACGCTTATCTCAAAAGCGATAAAAATCCTAGCGCTAACTGCCTAACGTGAGATTATCGCTGGAAACCGAGCGATAATCTCACGAAATGTGGCGTTAGCTTGTTGATAGGGACTCACAAATTTAGCCAACATATCCTCCTTCCATACGATATCATGGCTAAGTCAGTCCTGAAGCAGGCGTAAGGAAAATAGTGATAACAGGGGTTATCGCTACTTTTCCTGCCGCTATGCTTCATAGCGTGGGGCTTGATGATAGGAAAATGTCACTTAGCAACATTTCTCCTGTCATGTCAGGTCAGGAACGCCCACTTTGCATCTCATTAGAGATGCAAAGCTGGGCGTTAAGATTTCGTACGCTAAAGCAAGGTTTCACGCGTTAGCGTGACCTT
The DNA here is from genome assembly GCF_964204655.1 of Triturus cristatus. Classification (NCBI taxonomy): domain Eukaryota; kingdom Metazoa; phylum Chordata; class Amphibia; order Caudata; family Salamandridae; genus Triturus; species Triturus cristatus. The sequence goes on from NC_140587.1 coordinate 42,864,926, forward strand.
GCTAATTAGGCGATAAAAGTATCGCCGCTTTTCGGCCGAAAACGGCCGCAAAAGCGGCGATAATTTTCTATCGACTCGTTTTTGATATGCCCCAAACTGTGTTCATGGAGCCCAAAGTTTGCCATGTCAAATTGAATCCTGGTAAGCTCTAACCCGAGAAACATAGGGAACACCAAATATTACAGCCCTTATAAAGCATTATATTTAACATCCCCAGAAGGACCCTGATGTGAAAGCGTGTGGAATGAAATCACAAGTATGAAAAGATACAGCAATCTGGTATAAAAAAAGGCAACTTGAGTTGAAAAGTAGGGGAAATCAGATTTTACAGAAATGCATGAGCTGTAATATGTGGTATCACTTTAGGAAAAGATGTTTGAAAACTCAAGCAAGGATTCTATCTGGTAGAAAAAGTAATGTGTTCATACAGCCAACATAAGGCCATGTCAAATTGTATCCTGGCAAGTTCAATCTTCAGAAAAATAGGGGCTACCAAATATTATAGGCTGTACAGGCCATTATATTTGGTATACTCCGAAGGAAGCAGATGTGAAAGCTGTGAAATTAAATGCAAACCAAGACTGTAGGCGTCTACAAAATAAAAGGCCATTTAAACTGGTCAGTGGCTCAAAGGAAACTTTGAAAAGTGGGGACAAAGATATATTAATGAATGAGCAATTTTGTTTGCTACCCCCATACAAAAAGATTTTGGAAAACAGAAAGATTGGTACACATTGTTAGAAAACAATATTGTGTTCACTTAACCAATATGGAAATGTCTCGTTACTTACCCATTTCAAATGTTTTCTAAATGTGAAATACAAAATGCTATTGAGCAAAGGAAGAATGTGCTGTAACCAGTAGCACCCAAGATTGGCTGCTAGTCACTAACCAGACCAAGTAGAGGGAGTATCCACCACCTAAAACCAAATAACATATTGAGACTAAGGATATTTTTTAGCTTTCAATTTTTTTTTAATTTGCAATGTTTCCCCTTGAATTTGGCATGCCCTTCACTTTGCACCTGAAGCAACCGCCTAGTACACCTTATAAACTCTGACCGTAACTTTTATTTGTTAAAGTGAAGCTTGCGCTGCAGGTATTTGAATGTCTGGATTCTCTTTGGGTTATTGACCATTACACTGTTCATTTTCACACAGCACTTTTAGTGTTCCCAAGCCAGTAAGTCTCCTCCATACTGGCAATCTTAAAAGAGTAACTAAAAGTCCCAGAATGCTCAATGTAGACTAAAAAGTGAAGATTTACATCTCTCATAATAAAGAGAGACCTGACACTGGGGCTGCACCAGAAACAAATATCATTTGGTTATGTTTACTATTCTGAAACAGCCAAGTGTTGGCACATGAAAAGGTTTTTGTGTAAAATGCCCTATATTCATTTGTAACAATTATGCTTCCTTTTAATAATCATTGTAGGAAATGACCATATTTTGTGTGGCGTCCCTCCAGATTTTTCCCATATCTGCATTGCTGGCTTTACAACTCTGTGCAATTTACCCCTGCTAGTAGGGTGCCTGTGTGCCCTCTTAGATATGGTTAATTTGGCTTATTTCTCATTGGAATATTTAACTTGCTTGGATGTCCTTACTATATGATGAAGAAAGTGAACACAGGGTCCGGAAATGTATTGGCACTAGAGGACTGCAGTGCCTATAGTGCCATCAACTACAGCAGCAGGGCAAACATGGCTTCAGGCCTACCCTGTGTATTCCTGACTGCTGCACTGTAAACATTTACTGTGCATTCATTCAACACAAAGTTTTTGTTAGGTAAAATCATTTCTTTTGAATATCAAAAGTCACTCCTGTTTAGGCTGCATAGCCCACAAGGCAGTGTGCAGGGTTTATGAAAGTAGAACAGTAGTAATATACAGTTAACAGTAGAAATATACAGTTAACATGCCCTTATAGTGACTTGCACCCAAAAGCTATTTGTACTGTGAGAAGGCTCTTGCTATCCCAAAGGGAAACACTGGGAAGCGATTGTAAAAATAAATTTTGGTCTCTCCAGTTAGGGTCCAGCTACAAAAATGATGAAACAACTATTTTCTATTAGTTATTAAAATCCCAATTCAATGGTGTGAAGTCGCATTTTTAATGAATATTAGGGAACGGTATATTTTAGAAAGTAACATTTTCCCTGCTTGAAGCTGCTAAGGCTAATTTGCATTCTCTCATAAGCAGTGGCACCGCCAGGAATAAGCCATGATGAATGGTATGAAAAATTATCATAGGGCAGGTACAATGGCTTGGGAATCAGGAGTTGTTTTTCCCTTCTCCTGGCAGAAAGACCAGTGGGGTTGGCCCAGGAACTTAATTTACTTCGAAGGGGTGTCCCCTGTAACAGGCAAATGTTTGGTAACACCTGGAGAGGTCCGGGCTTATGTCCTTCTTATTAGGCTGGCCCCAAATGCTACCTCCAGAACTGGTGTAGGGTGACCTCAGAGAAGGAGAGTGCTGATTTCTCTGGTCATACATCTGGGAAGGCAGTGCACACAGACTCTGCATAAAGAGAAAAGGATTTCTCCATCTTGGAATTTGAGAGTGAGGGGGCACTGTGGGATTGTTTACAGAAGGGCAAACAGGAACAGTTTCAAAAGCGGGTAGAGTTAACCCTAGGAACTTTTACCCATTCGCTTTGAGCGCCATTAGGAGCAATACACTCGTTGGTACCAAGCGTGAATATGGAACCTCAAGACACACTTTTTAATCACACTTTATGGACCTGTGGAAGAAGAGAAGAGGACCAGACCTGATTTCTGTAACTAGAGCAGAGCCTTGAAGGATTGGGCTTGCTTTCCCTTGTAACCGGGACAAAAAAGTAGACGCCTATTGACCTGTATAGCTATAGGGCCACAACAAGATGCAAGAGGACTTTTCCATGAAGTGCCCAGCTGACCAATAACAACTGGACCTGACTTGATACCTGCTGATGGCCTCTCCTTGAGTGAGTCTTGACTTCCAACTGTTGTTTCTCAGGTCCTGGAAACCTGAGCTGTGTCTAACTGCACTTGTCATACCACCTCTGAAAAGTTGGTACCTACAAGGTTTTAGATTTCCAGTTCTCAAGAGGACCGGAACACACAAACCCATTCTATCCACCCAAGGCATAGCCACGCTGGTTTGAAGAAAGTGGTTTCTCCCACTTGGAGCTTCGCTGCAGCAGCAAATCAGTGGGCCCTGATCGATAAGGTACCAGGCCTCATGGAGCTGACCGTCGAATACAGCCTGGGGGCTTGACCCACTGAAGGATTTTGACTTCAATTTCAGAGACTGAGTCCCAAGGAAAAACTCTACTGTGGCCATTGACTATCAATGGTGTGTAATCCTTTTCAGTGCTATTATCACTTTAATCTTTAAAATTCAGATCTGATGTATCCCTTAATGGATTAGTCTTGTTTTGGTGTCATTTGGCTTGTTACATTTTACTCTATTTTTATAATTCGGTTTGGTATTTTTATTGCTTGGTGTTTTTTACTTTATTACTGTTCTGACAGTGGATAAATAAGTCACACATTGCCCTAAATTAAGCCTGTCTTATCTACACCATTCCTATCAGCGGGTGGAGCTTAGGTTAATTAGTGACTATGAAGGTCCACGCTGTCTCAAGTTGTGATGTATAGTTGACCACACCAAATATGAATCCAATTTCTTGCAATCATAGAAGAAATGCATATTTTTAAAGGACTGCTTTGTGTGCTTCTTGTTTTAGGTGTAAATGTCAAAAGGAAAAAAAATACATAGTTGTATTGCTTTTTAGGTTGAGCCTAGGGAACACACATGTGCTGTCTGGAAGACCTGTTATATTGATAAAGGAGTCTGCTGCTTAACATTGGTTCAGTCCAGTGTCGCTCTTCTTTGTTGCCTACTAAGTGGTTCATGCAGTGATACCTCACTTCAGTTTTTCACAGAGGAGCACCGCCTAAATACAGTTTCTTTCCGCTTGCATTCTTCATCTGTTGTTGGGTAGAACTATTTTTTCTTATTGTGGTAGCGCGGCATGCCATGCTTTATCACTGTGCAACAAATGTAAAGCCCAGTTCATATGTACAGCCGCCCACCCCTGCATTTCTCTCATTACCGGCCCACAACCCCCCATTTCTCTCATCAGTCAGTGGTGAGAATAAAATAGTGGTGGCTCGCCTGGATGCTGTGAACTTAAATGCATGAAGTCTGCCCTCCGTGTGACAGTGCCTCTGCTAAGAGTAGGGGTGGGCGGAATTTGCGTAATCGCGTTACGCAAATCTCCGCGAAACGGTAAAAAACCTCCGCGAACACGCAGAAATTCCGCGAACACGCGGAATTGCTTGTTCGCGATACTTTTTTCCTGTTCGCGATCGCTGTTTGCGTGCTCGGGGTGAAATATCTCACGAACACGCATATTGAGAACGCGAACAAGCAAAAAATTTCGCAAAGTCGCGGAACGCAGATTTTTGGGCAATTTCGCGTTCTCTGCGGAACGCGAAATTACCCAAATTCCGCAAATTCCGCGAACAGAACGGAATTTACCGCCCAGGCCTAGCTAAGAGCCGTCTTGCTTCTTTCGCTAGTACTTGTTTTGTGTTGCTGCCGCTGTATTAGGTTCACGAGCCCTCAACCATGATTACGCAGTTTGCGAACCCTTAACCAAGATGGCGCATCCTAATCAGATTATCTTCAGCGTTGAAAGTACCGTAACTAATATGGCGCCCTTAGGGTGACAAAGTAAGGGTGCTGCGCTGGTCAAAATAATCCAGTTTTTGCCTTCCTTCTGCCTCCGGTGCTGGCTGAACTGCTGGAGGCCCTGGAAGACAGCAACGAGACCATGAGGTCCACGCTGCTGCAGCAGCAGCAGGTGAAACTGGGACTGGCAAAGCTGGAGCAGGCAACGCGCATGGCCTTGGAGCTCCATTTGTTCAGGTAGAGCAGGGGTGGTGGGCTGTCCGGGCAGGTACAGCATCACAAGTTCGGCAGGAGTGCTGTTTAATACAATACATGCTGAACACCTGAAACTGTTATCTGCAACTTTGCAAGGCATACAAAATGTTTCTGGAGCGTGCTTTGGGTATAGATATACTTCTGATTTGTGAGGCTAGACTATTGTTTTTTCAGAGCGCAGTGCAGCCTTATTTCTTCTTCGTAGTGCTTCAATGAATGTATGGGTCAGGCGTTTTTTGAGAGAATAAGGATTTTCACCTAGACCCATCAACTAAAGCAGTATCTTAAACATTCTGGGGCCGTACTGCAGACGAGTGCGACAGCGCTAATTGTCGCTGTGCACCAGAGTATGTCTGTGCTTATGTGCATTTGCGTCTGTGCGCTAATAAAATATGCACACAGACGTAAACGCTTATAAGCACAAAGTTCAAAGTCTTCACCAACATCACGGTGCATTACAGACTGATCCTCTGTAATGCCGTTGGGTGCACAATCTGGCGCACAGTGACAATTAGCGCTGGCGCAGTCATCTGTAATACGGCCTCAGAATATGATATCATCTGTTTGTTCTTCCAATCAAGTAAGCAACAGAGATACTGGGAAGCTGCTGCTGTGAAGGCTCACTCGGAAATGTTGCAGTCCTCAGAACAAAAAGACAGTAATGCTGCCTGTTAGACGGCGACCTCAGAGGAGCCCGGAAGGGGGTCCTGACTTCCCTGAGTCCCACCCGTGTAGTATTGTAGCCGGGCACTGGCGAGAGATTCCCCAGGGGGAGGAATCTCGCAACTAGGATCGTACTCCTGGCCCCCCCCGACACAGAGAGACCACACTGGGTATTCTCAGAAAACAAGCTTTATCAAATAGGTATCACTGCAAATATGTACAAGGTGAGCACGGGCTCAAGAGTCTCGGAAAGGTAGGGGGTAGCGGGACTGTCTCTGGTAACGGTTCAAAGCAGGGCCGTATCCGGCGCACAGCTCACAATCCTCGAGCTGGGGGATACGTGGTCGGAGTCGGGGTCCGGCGGGACCGTGAGAGTCTGGGGGAGCCGCGAGTCACTCAGCGGGCTCAGGTACAGGTTCGGAGGTCTTACGATCTTCAAGGAGCCGCGAGTCACTCAGCAGGGCTCAGGTACAAGTTCGGAGGTCTTACGATCTTCAGGGAGCCGCGAGTCACTCAGCAGGGCTCAGGTACAAGTTCGGAGGTCTTACGATCTTCAGGGAGCCGCGAGTCACTCAGCAGGGCTCAGGTACAAGTTCGGAGGTCTTACGATCTTCAGGGAGCCGCGAGTCACTCAGCAGGGCTCAGGTACAAGTTCGGAGGTCTTACGATCTTCAGGGAGCCGCGAGTCACTCAGCAGGGCTCAGGTGGGTTCAAGTTCCAGGAGCCGCGACCACGTCGGCAGGCTCTCGTTGTTCCAGCGTCGAATCTGCCGGACAGTCTCAGAGCACCCCTTGTTATAGGTCGACCCCTCTTTGATGTCCGGAGTCTGTGCAGGCAGGGGTCTTGTCACCTGGGGGCCGCTCGTCGGGGTTACCTGCCATTGTCTTTTGATCCTTTCAGGGCCGGGTCGGGAGGAGTCCCAGACACCCAGCAGGCACGGAGCCAGCCCGCAGGGAGGCTGGAGGGCCGATCGAAACCCATCGTCCCAGGGGAGTTCAGAGGTGCGATAGAAACTGCTCCTCCCTCTCGCATCCCCTGGAAGCGTGATGTCCTCCAGCCGGAGTGGCGCCTCGAGGCCCGGGTCGCGCTGGGGCCGGCCGGCCATCTTGTTGCATGGAGTGGGCACGCGGGCCCGGGGTGGCCGAAAGGAGGGAGGCCATGGACGGGGATGTCCGGGGTTGGTGCTGGTGTCCGGGTGGGAAGAGTCGGCTGGGCCGAGTGCTTGGGCTGCAGGTACCAGGTTTCGGTGGTGCGGGGGCACGGAGGGCCATTCTACGAGGCCGGGTCCAACACGCGTCCCCCCCAGCTGAAAGCCGGAGAGAACTGCCCATCACCTTGGGGGGTTCTCTTCGCTGAGGCGGAAGAACCGGGAGAGGCCGTCCGCGTTGGCGTGGTCCGTACCAGGGCGGTGTTCTACGGTGAAGTCCATTCCCTGGAGGGAGATTGACCACCGCAGTAGCTTGGGGTTTTCTCCTCGCATCTGCATGAGCCATCGCAAGGGCCGATGGTCAGTTTGGACTCTGAAATGAGTGCCGAACAGGTAGGGTCGTAGTTTTTTGAGTGCCCAGACCACGGCAAAGGCTTCGCGCTCTATGGTGCTCCACCTCTGTTCTCGGGGCAGCAGCCGCCGACTGAGGAAGGCGACGGGCTGGTCTAGGCCTTGATCATTCACTTGGGACAAGACGGCCCCAATACCATGCTCGGAGGCATCGGTCTGGACTATGAACTCCTTGGTGTAGTCGGGAGCCTGGAGGACGGGGGCAGTGCACATGGCCTTTTTCAGAGCATCGAAAGCTTCCTGGCAGGCAGCCGTCCACTGCACCTTCTTTGGCTGCTTTTTAGACGTGAGTTCAGTGAGAGGGCCGACCAGGCTCCCATACCCCCGAATGAATCGGCGGTAGTAGCCCGTGAGCCCCAGAAAGGCTCGGACCTCTGTTTGGGTGACGGGTGGTTCCCATGCCAGGATGGCGTCGATCTTTGGCTGTAGAGGGGTGACCTGACCACTCCCGACTTGATGCCCCAGGTAGACTACGGATCCTTGCCCGATCTGGCACTTGCTGGCTTTTACGGTGAGGCCTGCCTGGCGCAGGGCTGTTAGCACCCTCCGGAGGTGCTGGAGGTGCTCACTCCACTCTGAACTGAAGACAGCGATGTCGTCCAGATAGGCCGCGCTGAACTGTTCTAGCCCGGCCAGGACCCTATTCACCAGTCTCTGGAAAGTGGCCGGGGCATTTTTCATCCCGAAGGGCATCACGCGGAAGCGGTAGTGCCCATCGGGGGTGGAGAAAGCAGACCGCTCCTTGGCCCCTTCGGTGAGCGCAATCTGCCAGTATCCGCAGGTGAGGTCGAAAGTGCTGAGGAACCGGGCGGCCCCTAGGCGGTCAATGAGTTCGTCGGCTCGCGGAATGGGGTGGGCATCGGCTCGGGTAATGTCATTGAGCCCCCGGTAATCCACGCAGAACCGGAGATCGGGGGCGACACCGGGGGCCGCTGCCTTCGGAACTAGGACCACGGGGCTGGCCCAGGGACTGTCAGAGGGCTCGATCACCCCCAGGGTTAACATCTTCGAGACTTCAGCTTGAATGCAGGACCGGACCCGGTCAGGAACCCGGTAGGCTCGGTGTCTCACCGGCGGGCTGTCCCCGGTGTCCACGTCGTGAACACACCAGTTGGTGACCCGGGGGGTCAGGGAGAAGAGGTCGGAAAATTGTCTGAGGAGCTGGCGGCAGTCCGCTTGTTGCTGGGTAGTGAGGGCTGGGGAGAGGTTCACCCCCTCCACGGAGCCATCCTGCTCCTTGACACACAGGAGGTCCGGGAGGGGATCCGACTCATCTTCGGCCCCGTCATCGGTGGCCAGCAGGAGGCTCAGTTCTGTCCGCACGAAGTGAGGCTTGAGGCGGTTCACGTGCAGGACCCGGAGGGGATCCCGAGGCGACTGGACGTCCACCAAGTAGGTGACTTGACTCTTCCTCTCAACCACTTTGTAGGGCCCAGTCCATTGGTCCTGGAGGGCGCCAGGCTTCACGGGGGCCATGACCCACACCTGCTGGCCCGGCTGGAACTCGACCAGAGTAGCATTCTGGTCGTACCAGCGCTTCATTTCTTCTTGACTCGCCTCCAGGTTGGCCTCGGCCAGTTCTCGGAACCTCCTGGTCTGGTTCCGGAGGGCCAGGACATATTGGAACACATCTCGGGGGGTGGTCTGGGGCGCTGCCTCCCACCCTTCCTTAACCAAACTGAGGGGACCTCGGACGGGGTGCCCATAGAGTAATTCAAAGGGGCTGAACCCTAAGGACTTCTGGGGGACCTCCCGGTAAGCGAACAAGAGGCAGGGGAGCAGGACGTCCCACTTACGCCGGAGGGGCTCTTCTAGGCCAGCGATCATCCCTTTCAAAGTCCTATTAAACCTTTCTACTAGGCCGTTCCCTTGGGGATGGTACGGGGTGGTGAACTTATAGGACACCCCACATTGTTGCCACAGGGACGTCATATACCTTGATATAAAATTAGTGCCGCGATCGCTCACGACCTCGCGGGGGAAACCCACCCTGGAAAAGATCCCCATCAGGGCCCGGCCCACCACGGGGGCCGTAATGGTGCGTAGGGGAATAGCCTCCGGATAGCGGGTGGCGTGGTCTACTAGGACCAAGATGAAACGGTGACCTTGGGAGGTGGGGGGGTCCAGTGGCCCCACGATGTCGATTCCGACTCGTTCGAAGGGGGTACTGACGACTGGGAAGGGTTGGAGGGGAGCCTTGCGCTTCCCCCACTCTTCCCACTGGCCTGGCACGTGGGGCAGGACTTGCAGTGTGCCTCTACCGCTGCTTTCATCTTAGGCCAATAAAAATGGGTCACGAGACGGCTGTAGGTCTTGTCCTGACCCAGGTGGCCGGCGAGGGGGACGTCGTGGGCTAAGCCCAGGAAGAAATCTCGGAAGCGGAGGGGTACCACCAGTACCCGTCCGGACCCCAGCTCCACCGACTTCTGCTCACTATACAGGATGTTATTCTCCCAATAGATTCGGTGCGTTCCGGTCTGGTCACCTGCGGCTTGGCCCTCGGCCTGGCGCCGCAGCCCGACCAGGGAAGGACAGGTGGCTTGCTCCTGGCAAAATTCTTCCCGGGTGGGCCCGCCCTCGTGGCGCCAATGGGCCAACTCGGGTAGATCCCCCAACTCGGGGACCGGGGCGGGGTCGGATGGTGCGGGTTCGTCACTGGTGACGGACCCTTCCGATGGGGGAACGGGAGGACCCTCGGCGGGGACGATACTGGTTTCTTCGACCGGGGGGCTCCCGACTTCTCTCCGGGGAGTGAGTCGGGCTGTCATAGATCGGGTGGTGGCACACACCCACTCGGGGAGTCCCATCATTCCGAGGTGGGCCTTGCGCTCTACGTGCTTCCAGGGAGAACTCTCCAGGTCGTTCCCTAGGAGGCAGTCGACCGGCTGGGAGGTTCTTACGGCCACCTTGAGTTTACCTATCACCCCTCCCCACTCAAATGGCACCAGGGCTACCTGACACATACTTTCCCTATTGTCTGCGGATATTACGGGGCAAAAGACATTGGGGAGGATCTGCTCCTCGGGGACTAGGTGCCTGAGGACACCGGTGATACTGGCCCCGGTGTCCCGCAGGGCCTCTACCTGGTGGCCATTGATCTTGACGAGCTGCCCATATTTCTGTGTGTTGGAGGGTAGGAGGCTACCAGGGATCATTTCCCTATCTCCCAGGGATACTAGGGCCATCGCGGCTGGTTCCCACTCCTCGGCTTCCCCCACCTCCTCCCCCAGGGCTACGTTTGCCATCTGTCTTGCAGGGGGGACTTGGGTGGCCATGGGACACTCTGGGTAATTGGCGTAGTGCCCGGGTTTCTGGCAACGGAAGCATGTGACGGTCACCCGGTGTCCCCGTCTCCCAGGGGGCCCGGTCACTGGTGGAGGGGGCGCCGGGAAAGGTGGAGGTGGTGTCTTCGGGGGGCTAGGCTGGGACTCTCTCGGCCCTCCCTGGTTCCCTCCTCCTCTCTGGCGGGGTGGTCCCTGACTGGCTCGGGGGTACTCTCCTACCATGCCCCGGGAGACCCGGGTGTTGGTCCAGCGGTCGGCCTCCACAGCCAGCTTCCGGGGATCTGTGAGCTTGCTATCCAGCAGATGTTGACGTAGCTCTATGAAGCAGTTCGCAGCCAGATGTTCCCATAACATGAGATCAGTGAGTTCGGCAAGGGTGGTGACTTTGCTGCCCTTGACCCACCCATCGAAGGCCCGACTAAAAAAGTTTACATACTCCACCCAGGTGGTGCCCGGGATCTTCCTGCAGTCCCGGAACCGTTGGCGATACATTTCTGGGGTGAGGCCGTATCTTGTGAGGAGAGCCTCTTTCATGTGGCTGTAGGAGGTCTGGAGGGAGAGGGGTAGGTCGAGCAAGGTGTCCCTTCCTTCGCTCAGAAACCGCCCCCACAACCCCGCCCCCCAGTCCTTCTGTGGGATCCGATGGGAGGTCATGGCGACCTCGTAGGCCCGAAACCATTGCTGAATGTCATCGTTTTTATAATATTCCTTGACCACATCCTTGGGGATGTGGACCTTCTGTTCCGCTGGGGGGGCCGTCTCTCGGTTTCCCGAGGGCCTCCCGTCCTCATTTCGGGCCTTGAGCTCGAGTTCCTTTAAGCTGCGTTCGTGCTCCAGTTGGAGCTTCCTTCCTTCGTGCTCCCGTTGGAGCTTCTTTTCTTCCAGTTCGCCTTGTACGCGCATTTGCTCTACCGCTAGCTTTTTCTCCGCTAGCTTCAATTCGCCCTCGATTTTGAGTTTGGCTAACTCGAGTTCATGACTGCGGCTTCTCTCTCTGTCCGCGAGTTCTTCCGGGGATAGGCCCGCGGTCCGGTACTTTGCCTCGCACCTGATTGTCGTTGCTTTCACTTGGAGGGGGTTTGGCTTCGTCGGGGCGCTCTCCCGTGCCTTCCGGGCGGGAGGCCCCGGTCTCCACCCAAGTTTTCAGTGCTTTCTGCAAGTCTTCCTTAGTGTTGAGGCCAGTGGTAGCGATTTTAAGTTCTTTGCAAAATTGCTTTAGCTCTTTGTGTGTGTATTCTTCCAGATGCTCCACCTGGAACACTCTGTTGGCGTTGGTTTCTGCGGAGCTCATGGCGCTTCCTTCTGCCATCTTTGTTGGTCGTGCGTCCGTTGTTCACTGTACGATCTCTAGGTGATGGGCCCGAATCCCGTCGCTTGCCACCAATGTTAGACGGCGACCTCAGAGGAGCCCGGAAGGGGGTCCTGACTTTCCTGAGTCCCACCCGTGTAGTATTGTAGCCGGGCACTGGCGAGAGATTCCCCAGGGGGAGGAATCTCGCAACTAGGATCGTACTCCTGGCCCCCCCCGACACAGAGAGACCACACTGGGTATTCTCAGAAAACAAGCTTTATCAAATAGGTATCACTGCAAATATGTACAAGGTGAGCACGGGCTCAAGAGTCTCGGAAAGGTAGGGGGTAGCGGGACTGTCTCTGGTAACGGTTCAAAGCAGGGCCGTATCCGGCGCACAGCTCACAATCCTCGAGCTGGGGGATACGTGGTCGGAGTCGGGGTCCGGCGGGACCGTGAGAGTCTGGGGGAGCCGCGAGTCACTCAGCGGGCTCAGGTACAGGTTCGGAGGTCTTACGATCTTCAAGGAGCCGCGAGTCACTCAGCAGGGCTCAGGTACAAGTTCGGAGGTCTTACGATCTTCAGGGAGCCGCGAGTCACTCAGCAGGGCTCAGGTACAAGTTCGGAGGTCTTACGATCTTCAGGGAGCCGCGAGTCACTCAGCAGGGCTCAGGTACAAGTTCGGAGGTCTTACGATCTTCAGGGAGCCGCGAGTCACTCAGCAGGGCTCAGGTACAAGTTCGGAGGTCTTACGATCTTCAGGGAGCCGCGAGTCACTCAGCAGGGCTCAGGTGGGTTCAAGTTCCAGGAGCCGCGACCACGTCGGCAGGCTCTCGTTGTTCCAGCGTCGAATCTGCCGGACAGTCTCAGAGCACCCCTTGTTATAGGTCGACCCCTCTTTGATGTCCGGAGTCTGTGCAGGCAGGGGTCTTGTCACCTGGGGGCCGCTCGTCGGGGTTACCTGCCATTGTCTTTTGATCCTTTCAGGGCCGGGTCGGGAGGAGTCCCAGACACCCAGCAGGCACGGAGCCAGCCCGCAGGGAGGCCGGAGGGCCGATCGAAACCCATCGTCCCAGGGGAGTTCAGAGGTGCGATAGAAACTGCTCCTCCCTCTCGCATCCCCTGGAAGCGTGATGTCCTCCAGCCGGAGTGGCGCCTCGAGGCCCGGGTCGCGCTGGGGCCGGCCGGCCATCTTGTTGCATGGAGTGGGCACGCGGGCCCGGGGTGGCCGAAAGGAGGGAGGCCATGGACGGGGATGTCCGGGGTTGGTGCTGGTGTCCGGGTGGGAAGAGTCGGCTGGGCCGGGTGCTTGGGCTGCAGGTACCAGGTTTCGGTGGTGCGGGGGCACGGAGGGCCATTCTACGAGGCCGGGTCCAACACTGCCCCTGCTGTGCCAGTCATGTCATCCCTTCCTTGCCCTCACACGGTTACAAGTTGCAAGACTCCAGAAACATGTAGCATGCCCTTTGTGTGCATGTCATGCACCAGAGAGTTTACAAATAGACCTATATTTGGCAGTCTCAATGCCACAGAGTGGCATAATTGTGTTCTTCAACAGGGCATTGTCAACGTGTCCTTGCAACGTGCAGAACACCACATGCAAGTGCTATAAATGGGACCAGTCATCAGGCTTTTCCTTCATCAGTCATAATTAGTAACTGTCTCTTGTAAGGTTTGATGGAACACAGCATTTAAGATTTGAATGGGTTAAACCAGCGTCCAAGTGTAATACTGTGTTGGAAAACTGAAGATTAGGCAGGCATCCAAGCAGCTGACAATGAAGCCTAGTTTCGGGGTAAGGGCACACAACCACCACCAACTTCTGAATTGTAAATGGGATTTTATGTTTATTGAGATCTGGGCCACCATGTAGCCTGATATATCATCCAGTCTTGACCAAAGGTCCAATAAAGTACAACACTTTCCTTTTTATAAATATTTTCCCTATGTGTCCATCTTTTTCTTTCCCATACCAACCATCTGTAACTTTCCTACCCATGCATCACCTATCATCTTTTCATTCAACTGATCACCCAGACATCCATGCATGTACAGCCATCCATCCATTCAAGCATTCATACAAATAGCTATCATTCCACCGACCCATCCATCCTAACTGCACCTCTGCTGCTTAAATGCTCACATTATCTGGATGGTAGCCACATAATTCCACTACACACCACATACACCGACTCTACTCTATAACACATAAATATTTACATTTACGATGCCAATAGCTTTAACTCTCTTTTTCTAACTGATCACTCCACTGCAAACAAAAACAAGCATTAGCAATGCAATAGGTCTCGCATTTGCTAGAGTTTAAGCTATCGGCATTGTAAATGACAATGCCTTTTATTTATCTGTTTTGTAATTAACACATAAATAAAAAACATTGTCATTTACAATGCTAATATCTCAAAGTCTTGTAAATACGAGACCTATTTCCTTGCAAAGAAGCAGCTGCCATTGTCCGGGCTGCTTGGAAATTGAAAGCACGAATGGCGCGCTGAATGTTGCAGGAAGCGATACCAAAGGGGATGATGGATGGAGCGTTTGAGCAAATCAAACACTCACCCCCAGTCAACTGATCTGGGTTTAATCCATCATCATTCTTTAGCTCACTCCACCACCCCAGTTCAGACATGGCCATATGCAAATCAGTCTGACCCTGTGCCTCATGGGAACAGTCCTATATAAGCCCTACCTACCCTCTAATCCTTTGGGCTAAACCCCTCCTTTTTTGACAATCATGGGAGCAGTCCAGCACAAACTGCCAAGCCATGTCTTCCCTGGACCGGAAACAAGCATCCTGGGACTGGTTTCGGGTTCATAACCCTCATCAGCCAGCTATCTTGAATCCAGTGGCAAAGTGAGCAAGGGACCCACGTCTGGGCATACCCTGCCAACTTAGGACGAACAAAGCGATACCAAAGGGGATGATGGACGGAGCGTTTGAGCAAATCAAACACTCACCCCCAGTCAACTGATCTGGGTTTAATCCATCATCATTCTTTAGTTCACACCACCACCCCAGTTCAGAATGTTGCTTGAAAGCCTGTCTGCCTGCAGTAGGAGAAACTCATTTGAAAACCTTTTTTTTTTTTAAATGTATTTTATTGAATTTAAAACAAGCTGGACAATCAAAGTACAAGCCATAGTAAACAATAGAATCTTTGCAAACTCACAGCTCCCCCCCACCCCCTGCCACACCCACACCCAGGCAGAACAATAGCAGAATTACAGTACATTTCGGGCAACAAGACATCCATTTATGCAAAATTATACCAAGAACAAATCCAAAGAAAGCTCTTCCCCCTATTCAACCCAGAGCCTAGTACTAAGACCAACTCCAGGACCAACCTCAATCGACAATCACCCTTTGAGCAGGCCAGCCCCTCCCTATAGCCTATACACTAAGGAGAACCGGAGCCTAAAGAAGTCACACCGCATAACGCTCACAGTAGGTCCGGGTGGGACCCCAGATACTCCGTCAAGGGGGCCCAAAAATCTTTAGGTCGAGATGATTCCGGCAGTTCCTCCTCATATATCTGAAGCGGGTTCTTACAGTACACCAAATCATGGAGCCACTTTTTTATAGTAGGCGACGTTTTTGCTCCCCAGCACTGCGCCACTACCCTTTTTGCGAGAAGAGTGGAGACTGCAATGTGCCTATTGCAGGGCTTAAGGCGCTTAACATACCCCAGAATAACTCAGGGGTACAGCACACTGGTTCCAGCACCACTTCCGATAGAATAGTCACCACTGCAGTCCAAAAAGCATACACCCTCGCACATAGCCAGGCAACATGGAAAAAATCTGCGTCCGCCGCCCCACACCTCACACTGTCAGCGCTATCTCTGAGACCATATCTATATAACGGTAGGGGGGAGTAATATACCTGATGCAGGAACTTAAAATGGATAATTCGAAGGTTGCAATTGGCAGTGAGGCGGCCCGTAAGCTGGCAGCACGCTTTCCAGACCTCAGGTGAAATAGGAGTGCCCAGTACCAGCCTCCAACGCACGCAAGAGGGACGTTCCTCCAGATCGCGTTCACGCAAGGAGGCATTATAGAGTCTTGTGATTAGCTTTTTTCGACTCTCTCCCGTCAGCAGCACCTGCAGTGTTAGTAGAATGGTGGGCTCAGCAGGATAAGCCGGATACGCCGCACGGACAGCTTGACGAACCCGGACGTATGTGAAGTTGAACATAAAACCGCGCTCTGCACCATTCTGTGCCTCTTGTAGCGTTTGAAAGCATCCCCCCGCGTATAAGTCACCCAGCCGAGAGATGCCAGCTGCAGCCAACTCCCGTAGGTCAGGCCCCACCCTTGCCGCAGAGATTTCTGGGTGTGATGCTAGAGGCAGCAGCAGCGCATACAGGTAGCGTAATGCGCCCTCATAGCCAGCATGCGCCAGGCCCACGCCGTGCACTGTGTGGGGTTGATCTCAGACCGTGGACCACCCGACCCCCCGAGAGAGTCACTGCCAGCAATGGAACAGGAAGTACAGCATCTGCCTCAATAGCCACATGGGGCTGAAACCGCAGTGGGAAATACCAATAGTGCGCAAATTGCGCTTGAGCGCACAGATAATAGAGGCGAAGGTCAGGAGCCTCGAAACCTCCCCGATCAAAAGGCTGCACTAACAGATCCCATCTACACCTGGGCTTCTTACCTCCCCACACATTCAATTTTATAGGGATATTGACAAATAAATACAACAATTTAGGCAAGAACACCATCTTTACAACCGCAATCCTATCCGCCAGGGAGAGGGGCATGTGCACCCATCTCATAGCCTGTTCAGAAATACAGGTAACCGTGCGGCCGTAATTCTCAGTGACAACCATATCCGGGTCCCTGTGGACCCGGACCCCCAGATATTTCACAGGGTCAGATGTCCATGACAAGGGAAAGTCCAGCTCCACTTCTTTAGTACCTGCAGTTAGCGGAAACACCACAGATTTGGACCAGTGGATCCCTAGGCCAGAGAAGCGCTCAAACTGTACGTACTCCCTGAGGAGCGCAGATAGGTGGACAGCAGGTTTGCGAACAGAAAGCAGCATGTCATCCGCATAAAGGGAGACTATCAATGGTCATTGCCGGAACCGTAGTGCAGCTGCAGCGTGTTTTTGACGCAGCTTGCAGGCAAGGGGTTCCAATGCTAAGGCAAATAGCATAGGCGACAATGGGCACCCCTGCCTTGTGCCTCTCCTGATGGGAAACAATGATGACACCCACCCGTTAACCCGCACTCGGGCAACCGGGTCACTGTACAGAACCCTTAGCCACTGCAAGAAGAAAGGGGGAAAGCCCATTCTAATCAATACTGTGAACATAAAAGGCCACAGTAGAGAGTCAAAGGCCTTAGCTGCGTCTAGCAGCACAGCCACCACTTGGAAGTCTGACTCAAAGTAATGCAGAGTAGAAAAAAGCGTGCGCTAATTATGCATGGTGGAGCGCTCCATGACAAACCCAGACTGATCTGGCAATACCAATAGTGGAACCAGTGGTTGTATTCTAAAAGCTATAATTTTTGCCAAAATCTTTGCATCTATATTGATAATAGAAAGTGGTCGATACGATCCGCATTGATTTGCCGGTTTATCCGGTTTCAGTAGCGTGACCAGTAGGGCCTCCCGGAGCGAAGGCGGCAGGGTCCTGGTCTCATAGGCCTCCGTATAAACTGCCAAAAGCCGAGGAGCGAGGTCTGTCGCATATGCCTTGTAAAACTCGCTGGAGAGTCCGTCAGGACCTGCAGCTTTGCAGGTCGGTAGAGACAGAATAGCCTCCATAACATCCTCCTCGTCGAACGGTCTCAAAAGGTACTCTCGATGTCGAACGGACAGCCACCCAAGCGCTATATCATCGAGGTATTCATGAATCTCCTCTATTGGTGGCGACTCTCTAGCGGCGTATAGGCGAGTATAGAATTGCAATACAATGTCACAGAGATCAGTGGTCGAGTGCCGGGCCTCCCCCGCCTCATTCAGGAGCTCAGTTATGGTTTCCTGGCTACTCGGTTCAGACACCTTCTGTGCCAGCGAATGGCCAGGGCGGCCACCCTCACCATAGTAACGCGCTGTGCGGCGCCGGGAACAATGTAACAGCTCTTGGTCAACAGTCTCATTATGGCCTGTAACCAGTTCCCGTTGGCGGGCAGTTTGGCAGTGGTTGGGTCAGAGTCATAGTCCCGCTCCAACTTGGAGATGTCAGATTCTAGCTTCTTTATCCGACGCCGAATATCCCACAATACCCCGGACTGGACACTTATGCAAGCCCCCCGTTCAGTAACTTTAAACGCTTCCCAAAGCGTTCCCGCACTTTCTACAGTCCCCTCATTTTCTCTAAAATAAAATAATGTTTGATGGCATCTGCTATAGTGTGCTTGAATACTGGGTCCTTGAGCTCCGAAGGCTGCAGCCACCAAGCAAAAGGTGGCGTCTGATACATAGGAATCTGTAACGCTAGAAATACCGGGGAGTGGTCCGATAAAGTGCGAGCCCCATGTGATACCTCTGTCGTCCAGGTGCAAACCGTCTCCGATACCAACCAAAAATCAATGCGGGACCATGACCCATGCACTGAGGAAGCGAACGTGCTCTCCCAACTTGAAGGATGACGTCTACGCCAGACGTCATGTAAGTGACCAGTATCTAGAAGCCCCAGCAAAACATCTGCCGCACGTTTGGGTCGGGCCACACTACTGTCAGTGCGGTCCAAGGTAGCATCTAAACACAGATTAAAATCCCCCCCCCCATATGACCAATGCCGGGGGGAACGACGATATCTGACGCCACACATCAGAGTAAAACGAAGGGTCATCCACGTTCGGTCAGTAAACATTCACAATCAACACACTCTCTCCAGACAAACGGCCATGCACAATCGCAACCCGACCACAAGCATCAGTTTCAGATCTAATCACAGTGAAGGGTACACCTTTCTTCACCAGGGTCAGCACGCCCCTAGAATAGGATGAAAAGGAGGAGGAGAGCCGAACCCCGCCCAACGAGTGCCCACTTTGATAGCTGATTCCCCAGTCAGGTGAGTTTCTTGTAGGAGGGCAACCTGCACTCCCATATGATCTAAGTATGCAAACACCGCCCTGATTTTTTTAGGCGTATTTAGGCCACGAACATTCCAAGTAAGGAACTGGATCCCACTAGTCATCATGAAGGACCTGACATATATATCTAATAGATGGCATCCAAGCTTCGCGTGCAACCACTCATGAAGTTTATCTGTAAAAATGCTAACTACATTCCGCCTTCCCAAAAAAGAACCACCCCCCACCCACTTCAGCTGCCCCAACATGCCAAAGCCATCCCAATACCCTACCCCATCCTCCCCCCACAACCCAACAACTAAAGAGTAAATTTGGGGTACACCCATCATCAGGGGGCACAGAGTGCTGCTAGCCTCCCATAGGTGGGAGGTGGCCAAGCTTGTCCAATACATTGAACTGCATGCATAGAACAACTGTGGCAAACAGTCTTAAACAGAATTCCAAGGCATCTGGACGGTAGTGATTCTAAAGATGAGCCTGCCACCATGCCCATGACTAAATGCCGATGGCCATGAACCCTTATGGGACCCACGCTCCAACCACACATAAGGTAGCCACAGGACAAGGAAAAGGGCCAACTGGCAATAAGAGTTTGTGAACAGCCACGTGGAAGTTACAAAGGCGCATCAGTGCTTGCACAGAAGAATATGTTACATAAAAATGATCAACATTAGAAATTAGAGCAAAAGCAAAGCGATAGCAGACATAAAAGGGAGTCGCAGAAAAACAAGAAGCCCCAAGCTTGTCGATACATCCCACCCCTACTCCTCTGCCGCAGGAGCAGTAGTAGAGTCCCATCTCCTGCGCTTCAGCTGCTTGGCGTGGTCCATCGCGGCCCTTGGGGATGAGAATATCTTGCTGTCGCCATCCACCCCGATGCGGAGTCGGGCCGGGTACAACATCGCATAAGAAACCCCCTCAGCCTGCAAAACATTTTTCACACCACCAAATTCTCGGCGGGCCGCTTGGACAGCCACCGTGAAATCAGGAAAAATGGCCAATGTGTTACCCTGATGGACGATAGCACCTTTCTCTCTGGCCATTCGGAGGATAGTGTCACGATCCATGTAATTCAACATTCTAGCGATAAGGGGGCGAGGAGGCGCACCTGGGACCGGGTGAGCAGCTAAGGAACAATGGGCACGCTCCACTATAAACATGCTGGATAATTGATCCGAACCAAAGATATCTACGATGAGGCGTTCAATATAAGTCTCCATTTTACCCACATTTGTGGACTCCGGCAGCCCAGTAATACGGATATTGTTGCACCGGGACCGCGCTTCTAAGTCCTCGTTCTTTGCCTGAATGAGGGAGGAACTTTCTCCATGCTGGAGGTTTTGCCTGCTACAGAACTAAGGTCGTCCTCCGTCGCTGACACCCTCTGTTCCACCTCATTCACCCGGGCATTCTGTTTTTCAAGTTGGAAGGACACGTGATCAAGACGGGTATTCACCACAGCCATCGTGCATTCAATAGACTGCAGTGAGCGCTGCATAGCCATCAACGTGGATTCCAGCGTGGGGGGTGTAGGAGAGTAGGGTCTGCAATCCTATGATCACCCAGATTTTTTGCTTTTGCTTCATTGGTTTACGACTTTCTCCGGCTGTGGGCCTGCCAATCAGACCCACAGCCTAGCTGTTCTCTCTCGAAATTAACACACATGTACATTAGGTGCATCCACTAATTGGAACTGGGCCGCCTTGTCAGTCCCTGTCTCAGCATACCACAGGTATCCAGGGCATCGGTGTACCCAGGGCCTACCAGGGGCTGAAGCATGTATTATGCCACCCCTGGAATGGCCGCCCAAATCTGACACAACTGGCTGCACGACAGCTGGGGCCACGTGGTGTAATCACCCGTTGCTGTAGGTGTAGTATTCCTACACCTAAACCCTAAAATGGACACATGGATTCCTATCAGTCACTCCTATAGCAGGCCTTATCAATCCTGAAGGCAGAGTGCCGGGAATCATGTGGGACGGTGCTCTGGCGCGAGCTGAGCCCGTCGACGGCTTGCGGAACCAAGTCCTAATAGCCGTTCCATGGTGACGCGGGCCAACTACTTTTAATGCATTATAATCCTTGCGGTTATTTGCTAACTTTGGCATCACATCACCTACACATGTCGAGTAAGGTGTCATACGAATGGGAATACGAACCCCTCGCCAGTCCTGGCGACGGGGTTAGCATTCCCCCCTTTTAGAGGGACACGACATGGAAGTAACCTTGAACCCCGGTTAAAGTTGACTCAAGCCTCAGCATCACAAAATGGATGCTGCCACCAGACACAAGTCTGACCTCCTGCTGCTGGGGGACCTTCCAGCAAGGGGAGCTTGGACAAAGGGTTTCCTGTCGAGGGCGGTGTTAGCACCATCCCAGACGGGGCTTGTGTATCCCAGGTAGGCAGGGCTGAAAGGAAGGTGATTGCAAGTGGCACCCCGGTGCTCACTGTGCATAGCCCGGCTCAAACCAGTTGCGGGGGCACACCAGCCCCTGAGCTGGCGCGAAGCCGGACAAAGGATAGGGGTGTAACCACCCCCCTCCTGGCTCCACCCATAGGTAGAACCTAGTCACGGGCCAGCCCCTTTTCTTAGAATAAAGGTAGGAGCGAGTCCCCTTCCCAAATTGGATAATCAGATAATCGGATAACTCCGAATCACGAACCACTTTCCACGAAAGGAACTCTTGACTATTTCTGAAGACTCTCCCTTGTGGCTAAGGAGTAGCCACCCTGCACCAGCAGGCACCACCTAAGCGCTTGCGGTTTGCTGTACGTCTCCTACGGATCAAGACTGCCCAGCTCGACGAGACCCGAGTTCCCTGCCATCTCTGACCTTTTACCTACCTCATCAGCCCAGCTGAGAGTCGTAGGTGTGACGAGACCTGCGGGACCGGCTATCTTCAGAACCTGCACGACGCTTATCTAGCACGCCCACCGAGGGACCCTCGAGTGAGTGCACCTAGGGTTTGAGAAGCCCTAAAACCCTGAGCAGCTCCAGCATCGAAGTCTGTCTCCCCAGCATCCACGAGATCTGCGTGGGGGCCCTTCCGCTTCTTGCTGTTCCCAGCGTTGTCCGACCACTTGCCGACCGGCTTGTGGCCCTCTTCACGACGCTCCAAGATTATTTGCATCACCGGTCTGGTTGCTCCAGACTGGTTCTTGCTCCCCTTCAACAGAGGAGTACCACGGACCCTCCTGGTCCACTCCCGACGCCATCGGGACTCCCCCGCTTGGGTTGCCACTGCCAAGATCCGCTGTCCCTTCCTGGGCCCAGCATCATCGACAGCAGACACCTTCGTGGGACAGCTCGCCCTCCATCCTGGTCGCCGCCGCGCCTCCTGGTCCGAGGAACAGCCGAGTCCGACGTCACCCACTCACCTGGTCGAGGTGACTTCAGCCGGTACCCCCCTGGTACCCACACGATCGCTGGCTAGCGGTTGAGAACTGAGTCCCCTCTGCTTTCAGGTTTCCTTCACCACCGATCCAGGCTTGGATCGCTCTGAACATCGTCACTGGTCGCCTGCCAGCAACTTCTTCTTTCAGGCTCCTGAGACTACACGAGGACTCCCGACATCTTGCCGAACTTCACGCAGCCGCAGCCTCCGGGCTAGGTAACTCGAGCATCTCGGTGCTCCATCGCAGGTTCGCTCTACAAGTGTCCAGTTCCTTTTTCGTTTAGTCCCACTGATCGGAACGCGGGGGCACACCAGCCCCTGAGCTGGCGCGAAGCCGGACAAAGGATAGGGGTGTAACCACCCCCCTCCTGGCTCCACCCATAGGTAGAACCTAGTCACGGGCCAGCCCCTTTTCTTAGAATAAAGGTAGGAGCGAGTCCCCTTCCCAAATTGGATAATCAGATAATCGGATAACTCCGAATCACGAACCACTTTCCACGAAAGGAACTCTTGACTATTTCTGAAGACTCTCCCTTGTGGCTAAGGAGTAGCCACCCTGCACCAGCAGGCACCACCTAAGCGCTTGCGGTTTGCTGTACGTCTCCTACGGATCAAGACTGCCCAGCTCGACGAGACCCGAGTTCCCTGCCATCTCTGACCTTTTACCTACCTCATCAGCCCAGCTGAGAGTCGTAGGTGTGACGAGACCTGCGGGACCGGCTATCTTCAGAACCTGCACGACGCTTATCTAGCACGCCCACCGAGGGACCCTCGAGTGAGTGCACCTAGGGTTTGAGAAGCCCTAAAACCCTGAGCAGCTCCAGCATCGAAGTCTGTCTCCCCAGCATCCACGAGATCTGCGTGGGGGCCCTTCCGCTTCTTGCTGTTCCCAGCGTTGTCCGACCACTTGCCGACCGGCTTGTGGCCCTCTTCACGACGCTCCAAGATTATTTGCATCACCGGTCTGGTTGCTCCAGACTGGCTCTTGCTCCCCTTCAACAGAGGAGTACCACGGACCCTCCTGGTCCACTCCCGACGCCATCGGGACTCCCCCGCTTGGGTTGCCACTGCCAAGATCCGCTGCCCCTTCCTGGGCCCAGCATCATCGACAGCAGACACCTTCGTGGGACAGCTCGCCCTCCATCCTGGTCGCCGCCGCGCCTCCTGGTCCGAGGAACAGCCGAGTCCGACGTCACCCACTCACCTGGTCGAGGTGACTTCAGCCGGTACCCCCCTGGTACCCACACGATCGCTGGCTAGCGGTTGAGAACTGAGTCCCCTCTGCTTTCAGGTTTCCTTCACCACCAATCCAGGCTTGGATCGCTCTGAACATCGTCACTGGTCGCCTGCCAGCAACTTCTTCTTTCAGGCTCCTGAGACTACACGAGGACTCCCGACATCTTGCCGAACTTCACGCAGCCGCAGCCTCCGGGCTAGGTAACTCGAGCATCTCGGTGCTCCATCGCAGGTTCGCTCTACAAGTGTCCAGTTCCTTTTTCGTTTAGTCCCACTGATCGGAACACTCCGGAATCAGTACCTCCAGACTCTAACCATTCGCATTTCACTGTTAGTGTAGATGGTTTCTCGTGCCCCTCGGGCATTTGTGTAAATTGTGCAACTGAAGTATTTTCCTAAGAGTTTTGTAGTGTGCTTAGCTCCCTGACTCATAAAGAGCCAGGGTAGTCTTGTTATAAATAAATATCCTTTTATTTTCATAACAACTTGTGTGGAGTCCTTTCACTTGGTGTTCAAGGGGTATATGTGATGGTAAACAGCTGGCTTAACACGCCCTCTAGAGTTTAGCCTAAGACTGCTCGTATCCACGCTACTAGGATAGCTGGTCTATAAGGTTGACTTACAACCAATCATCAATAAGGGTCGTTTGGAATGATACACAGTGATCACTAGAATAGTGAGCACTACATATCAGGCCAACTTCTCACATTGGTGAGCAGCGGTTGGGATTTGAGCTTGCTGTTGTTTTACCACACACGTATCCTAAGAATATCGCAGTGAAAGATCACATAAGTACCCAGGTACATATAACTTAACTTAGAATACTCCGAGTTCTACTGAGCCGGCTGTTGTAGTGTAACAGGGC
This sequence comes from Triturus cristatus, assembly GCF_964204655.1. Classification (NCBI taxonomy): domain Eukaryota; kingdom Metazoa; phylum Chordata; class Amphibia; order Caudata; family Salamandridae; genus Triturus; species Triturus cristatus. The sequence goes on from NC_140587.1 coordinate 42,889,229, forward strand.
TTAGCACACCCTGACTACAACTCTTAGCAAGGGATCAGTAGGTAAACCCATAGTGTAGGTAGGTGCAACACTTACACCCCACTAGAAAAGCATGTCGGTCCACGGAGAGTCTGCAGGGACTCCCTTAGTGGTCAGTGACCCTCCACAGGTCGTGTCACGATATGCAACTCTTAGCTTCAAGGAGATGAGACAACTGTGTGCCTCCAGGAAGCTAAACCAGGGTTCTAACCCTACCATCGCAATACTGATAGGTCTCTTAGAGGCGTACGATGCTAGGAGGTCCTCTAACCCAGGTCCCCCCAGTGCAGATGGGAACATGCCTCCCTTAGAGGGAACCCTCGGTGACCCAGACCTCGACCTCCACACGGAGGAGGACGAGGACGAGTTATCGGGAGACGAGGCAGACAAAGGTCCAGTGGTAGTCGGCAGGCTTACAAGGACCAACTTAAGCAGGCATGAGAATGGAACTGGGGGAGCCCCGGGCCCACGCTCAAGCAGGCTTAACCTTGGGAACGGACGAGCTAGGTCTCTCTCCAGAGGCTCTGGCAGATCGGTTCATACACATGTCTCTCAGGTACCTTCTCAGAGAGGAATGACTTCCCCTCAGAGGAGGGAGCATGAAGCGAAAATGCGGGAGGTCAATCTGAGGATCGAGCGGGAAGAACTTGCCCTCGCCAAAGAAAGACTTGCCTTGGCCCGAGAGCAGAAATTAAGTGGGTTAGACCCCACTGGTGGCAGCATTCTCAATAGAGAGAAAGACAGGGGTATAGACACTAGACACCTGAGTAAAATAGTGCCCCCCTTTAAACAAGGGGACGACATCCACAAGTGGATAACTGCCTTGGAGAGGGCCTGCACTGTCCAGTGCGTCCCCCCAAGTCAGTGGGCAGCTATACTGTGGCTTTCCTTTGAAGGTAAAGGAAGGGACAAGCTCCTCACTACAAGAGCTGAGGATGCTAACAACTACCAAGTCCTGAAGAACACACTGATTGATGGGTTCGGCTTAACCACGGAACAGTACCGGGTGCTGTTCCGGGACACCCAGAAAATTCAGTCTCAGGATTGGGCTGACTTTGTCGATTGTGCCACTAAGGCTTTGGAAGGCTGGTTGCTGGGTAGCAAGGTTACTGATTACACAGGATTGTACAATCTTATCATGCGAGAACAGATTTTAAACAACTGTCAGAACCAATTGTTGCATCAGCACCTTGTCGACTCGGATCTGACCTCTCCCCAAGAATTGGGAAAGAAGGCAGACAGATGGGTCAGAACAAGGGTCAAGCAGAACCAGAATCAGAACCAGGGTGGTCAGAAGAAAGCAGACCAAAAGGGTAACAAGAACGAACAAAATGACCAGAAGTCTTCGACAGGTCCCCAACAAACCAAAGAGGGTGGGGGTCAGGCTTCACAGAAGAAGAAGACTCAAGAAGGCCAGTCAAAAAGGTGGTGCCAATACTGTAAAAGTAAGACTCACTGGTTTAGTGAGTGCACCAAGAAAGGAGGGCAAACTCCTGCCACTGCAGCCCCTAAGGCACCTGCGCCCCCTAGTACAGTCAGCAGTGGTAGTGCGCCTCCCAAGGCATTAGTTGGGTTAACCTTGGGAACCGAGGGGAGTGACGACTTAGTCGGCACGCTCACTCAGGCCGTCCTTGTCTGTACAGGGGATATGGATATGTCCCCTGATGCCAGTCCCAATACTTTGGGCAAATACAGACAGACACCTTTGATAAATGGAAAAGTGGCTCAGGCCTACAGGAACACGTGTGCCAGTGTCACCATGGTGACACCTAACTTCGTGGACCCTGGACAGATCATGCTAGGTACCAGTTACCTAGTGACCAATGCCAGCAACGTCACTACCAATCACAGTATGGCAGTTGTTGATTTCTCCTGGGGAGGGGTAAGTGGCCCGAAAAAGGTTGTGGTTAGTTCAGACCTCCCCGTAGAATGTCTGTTGGGCAATGATTTGGAAACGTCACAATGGTCAGAAGTGGAGCAGAGGACTCACATGGAGATGTTAGGCTTGCCAGCACATGTCCTTGCTGTGACCAGGTCACGGGCCAAAAGATGCCCCACTGAACAGGTGCTGGATCCTGGAAGAACGGACCAGACACCTTCCAAGAAAAGGAGCAGTAAGGGTAAGGCTTCGCCTTCCCCCTTGCCCCAGGTCGTGGATCAAGTCTCCGAGGAGGCTGACCTTAAAGAACTGAGGGAAACTGAGCCGCAAGAGCTTGAACCTGGTCAGGTTGAGTTTCTGGGCTCAGGGGGACCCTCCAGGGAAGACCTGGGGAAGGCACAGTTAGACTGCCCCTCACTTGAACCCCTCAGACAGCAGGCCGCTGCTGAGGCTGCAGGGAACGCCACAGGTACCCACAAAGTGTACTGGGACGATGGACTCCTGTACTCCGAGGCAAGAGACCCCAAACCTGGTGCGACCAGGAGGCTGGTCATCCCCTTGTCTCTGAGAGGTTTCCTTCTCACCTTGGCCCACGAGATTCCCCTTGCAGGTCACTTAGGCCAGAATAAGACTTGGGACAGAATTGTTCCACACTTTCACTGGCCCCACATGTCCGAAGATACGAAGGAGTTTTGCCGCTCCTGTGTCACTTGCCAAGCCAGTGGTAAGTCAGGTGGCACGACAAAGGCCCCCCTCATACCACTACCAGTGGTGGGGGTACCCTTTGAACGGGTGGGGATCGACATTGTCGGACCAATGGAACCCCAGACAGCATCAGGGCACAAGTTTATACTGGTGGTGGTGGACCACGCCACCAGGTATCCTGAAGCTATTCCCCTTAGGACCACTACAGCACCTGTGGTGGCACGGGCCCTACTTGGAGTGTTCTCCAGAGTGGGCTTCCCTAAGGAGGTCGTCTCAGACAGAGGTGCAAACTTCATGTCGGGATATCTGACTGCTATGTGGAAGGAATGTGGTGTCAACTACAAGTTCACCACACCCTATCACCCACAATGCAATGGGCTTGTTGAGAGATTCAACAGGACCCTAAAAGGGATGATTCACGGACTACCTGAAAAGCTTCGGCGGAGATGGGATGTCCTGATACCCTGCCTCTTGTTCGCCTACAGAGAGGTCCCGCAGAAGGGGGTTGGCTACAGCCCTTTTGAGCTTCTGTTCGGACATCCTGTAAGGGGACCCCTTTGTTTGGTAAAGGAAGGATGGGAGAGACCTCTCAGAAAGCCGGCATCAAACATTGTGGACTATGTGCTCGGTCTCCGCTCGCGGATGGCGGAGTACATGGAAAAGGCGTCTAAAAACCTGGAGGCGAGCCAAGAATTACAGAAAGCTTGGCACGACCAAAAGGCTGTCCTGACTGTGTACCAGCCTGGACAGAAGGTGTGGGTGCTGGAGCCAGTGGCCCCAGCAGCACTCAAAGACAAATGGTCTGGGCCCCACACGATCATTGAGCAAAAGGGAGAGGTCACCTACTTGGTAGACCTGGGAACTCCCCGGAGCCCCCACAGGGTGCTCCATGTAAACAGGCTCAAGACATATGTCGACAGGGAGGGCATGGGCTTGCTCATGGCCACAGATGAGGGACAGGAGGAGGAGAGTGACCCTCTCCCAGACCTGCTCTCTCAGAACCCTGACGATGGATCAGTAGATGGTGTTGTCTTTTGCGGCAGCCTCTCTGGACATCAACAAGAGGATTGTAAACAGGTTCTTCAATCCTTTCGACCTATGTTCTCTCTGACACCCAGTCAGACCAAGTGGTGTACCCATGAGGTCGACACTGGGGACAGTCTGCCCGTAAAGAGTAAAATCTATCGGCAACCTGATCATGTCAGAGACTGCATCAAGACAGAGGTGCAGAAAATGTTGGAGCTGGGAGTCATTGAACCCTCGGACAGCCCCTGGGCTAGTCCCGTAGTGCTCGTGCCGAAACCTCACACCCAGGGCGGTAAGAAAGAGATGAGGTTTTGCGTGGACTACAGAGGCCTCAATGCGGTCACTAAGACTGACGCCCACCCGATACCAAGAGCAGACGAACTTATCGACCGGTTGGCCTCGGCCAACTACTTAAGTACGTTTGACCTGACAGCTGGGTATTGGCAAATCAGGTTAGCTGAGGAGGCCAAGCCCAAAACAGCATTTTCTACCCCGGGTGGGCATTATCAGTTCGTGGTAATGCCCTTTGGTTTGAAAAATGCACCTGCCACCTTCCAAAGGCTGGTGAATCGAGTTCTCACTGGGTTGGACGACTTCTGTGCGGCGTATCTGGACGATATCGCTGTCTTTAGCTCCACCTGGGAGGATCACCTGGTCCACCTGAGGAAAGTGTTAGAGGCCCTGCAGAAGGCAGGCCTCACTATCAAGGCCACCAAGTGCCAGATAGGGCAGACACAGGTTGTATACCTGGGCCACCTTGTAGGTGGAGGCCAGGTTCAACCATTGGAGAGCAAAATACAGGCCATCCAGGACTGGGCTCCTCCAACCACCCAGACTCAGGTTCGAGCTTTCTTGGGCCTGACTGGTTATTACCGGAAATTTGTCAGAAATTATGGATCCATTGTGACCCCGCTAAACGACCTGACAAGTAGAAAGATGCCAAAAAAAGTTCAGTGGACAGCAAGCTGTCAGAAGGCATTCGATGACCTAAAGCAGGCCATGTGCACAGCACCTATCCTAAAGAGTCCAGACTACTCCAAACCATTCATTGTCCAAACAGACGCTTCGGAGCTGGGTGTGGGAGCTGTTCTATCGCAACTGAATTTGGATGGTCATGACCAGCCCATAGCTTTTATTAGCAGGAGGCTGACCCCCAGAGAGAAGAATTGGTCAGCTATTGAGAGGGAGGCCTTTGCTGTGGTTTGGGCCCTGAAGAAGTTGAGGCCATACTTGTTTGGCACTCACTTCAAGATTCAGACCGACCATAAGCCCCTCTTGTGGCTAAATCAAATGAAGGGTGAAAACCCCAAACTACTTAGGTGGTCCATTTCCCTACAGGGGATGGCCTTCACAGTGGAGCATAGACCTGGCACTGATCATGGCAATGCAGATGGGCTCTCCAGGTATTTCCACTTAGAGCAAGAAGACTCACCTGGTCAAGGTTAGCTTATTGTCCCAAAGTTTGGGGGGGGGGTCATGTAGGAGAGTAGGGTCTGCAATCCTATGATCACCCAGATTTTTTGCTTTTGCTTCATTGGTTTACGACTTTCTCCGGCTGTGGGCCTGCCAATCAGACCCACAGCCTAGCTGTTCTCTCTCGAAATTAACACACATGTACATTAGGTGCATCCACTAATTGGAACTGGGCCGCCTTGTCAGTCCCTGTCTCAGCATACCACAGGTATCCAGGGCATCGGTGTACCCAGGGCCTACCAGGGGCTGAAGCATGTATTATGCCACCCCTGGAATGGCCGCCCAAATCTGACACAACTGGCTGCACGACAGCTGGGGCCACGTGGTGTAGTATTCCTACACCTAAACCCTAAAATGGACACATGGATTCCTTTCAGTCACTCCTATAGCAGGCCTTATCAATCCTGAAGGCAGAGTGCCGGGAATCATGTGGGACGGTGCTCTGGCGCGAGCTGAGCCCGTCGACGGCTTGCGGAACCAAGTCCTAATAGCCGTTCCATGGTGACGCGGGCCAACTACTTTTAATGCATTATAATCCTTGCGGTTATTTGCTAACTTTGGCATCACATCACCTACACATGTCGAGTAAGGTGTCATACGAATGGGAATACGAACCCCTCGCCAGTCCTGGCGACGGGGTTAGCATTCCCCCCTTTTAGAGGGACACGACATGGAAGTAACCTTGAACCCCGGTTAAAGTTGACTCAAGCCTCAGCATCACAAAATGGATGCTGCCACCAGACACAAGTCTGACCTCCTGCTGCTGGGGGACCTTCCAGCAAGGGGAGCTTGGACAAAGGGTTTCCTGTCGAGGGCGGTGTTAGCACCATCCCAGACGTGGCTTGTGTATCCCAGGTAGGCAGGGCTGAAAGGAAGGTGATTGCAAGTGGCACCCCGGTGCTCACTGTGCATAGCCCGGCTAAAACCAGTTGCGGGGGCACACCAGCCCCTGAGCTGGCGCGAAGCCGGACAAAGGATAGGGGTGTAACCACCCCCCTCCTGGCTCCACCCATAGGTAGAACCTAGTCACGGGCCAGCCCCTTTTCTTAGAATAAAGGTAGGAGCGAGTCCCCTTCCCAAATTGGATAATCAGATAATCGGATAACTCCGAATCACGAACCACTTTCCACGAAAGGAACTCTTGACTATTTCTGAAGACTCTCCCTTGTGGCTAAGGAGTAGCCACCCTGCACCAGCAGGCACCACCTAAGCGCTTGCGGTTTGCTGTACGTCTCCTACGGATCAAGACTGCCCAGCTCGACGAGACCCGAGTTCCCTGCCATCTCTGACCTTTTACCTACCTCATCAGCCCAGCTGAGAGTCGTAGGTGTGACGAGACCTGCGGGACCGGCTATCTTCAGAACCTGCACAACGCTTATCTAGCACGCCCACCGAGGGACCCTCGAGTGAGTGCACCTAGGGTTTGAGAAGCCCTAAAACCCTGAGCAGCTCCAGCATCGAAGTCTGTCTCCCCAGCATCCACGAGATCTGCGTGGGGGCCCTTCCGCTTCTTGCTGTTCCCAGCGTTGTCCGACCACTTGCCGACCGGCTTGTGGCCCTCTTCACGACGCTCCAAGATTATTTGCATCACCGGTCTGGTTGCTCCAGACTGGCTCTTGCTCCCCTTCAACAGAGGAGTACCACGGACCCTCCTGGTCCACTCCCGACGCCATCGGGACTCCCCCGCTTGGGTTGCCACTGCCAAGATCCGCTGCCCCTTCCTGGGCCCAGCATCATCGACAGCAGACACCTTCGTGGGACAGCTCGCCCTCCATCCTGGTCGCCGCCGCGCCTCCTGGTCCGAGGAACAGCCGAGTCCGGCGTCACCCACTCACCTGGTCGAGGTGACTTCAGCCGGTACCCCCCTGGTACCCACACGATCGCTGGCTAGCGGTTGAGAACTGAGTCCCCTCTGCTTTCAGGTTTCCTTCACCACCGATCCAGGCTTGGATCGCTCTGAACATCGTCACTGGTCGCCTGCCAGCAACTTCTTCTTTCAGGCTCCTGAGACTACACGAGGACTCCCGACATCTTGCCGAACTTCACGCAGCCGCAGCCTCCGGGCTAGGTAACTCGAGCATCTCGGTGCTCCATCGCAGGTTCGCTCTACAAGTGTCCAGTTCCTTTTTCGTTTAGTCCCACTGATCGGAACACTCCGGAATCAGTACCTCCAGACTCTAACCATTCGCATTTCACTGTTAGTGTAGATGGTTTCTCGTGCCCCTCGGGCATTTGTGTAAATTGTGCAACTGAAGTATTTTCCTAAGAGTTTTGTAGTGTGCTTAGCTCCCTGACTCATAAAGAGCCAGGGTAGTCTTGTTATAAATAAATATCCTTTTATTTTCATAACAACTTGTGTGGAGTCCTTTCACTTGGTGTTCAAGGGGTATATGTGATGGTAAACAGCTGGCTTAACACGCCCTCTAGAGTTTAGCCTAAGACTGCTCGTATCCACGCTACTAGGATAGCTGGTCTATAAGGTTGACTTACAACCAATCATCAATAAGGGTCGTTTGGAATGATACACAGTGATCACTAGAATAGTGAGCACTACATATCAGGCCAACTTCTCACAGGGGGGCCCTACGCTAAGGAGTCAGCCTCAGAGTCCGACGCAGCCTTCTGCATGGTCTTGGTTGTCTTCCACGATTCGAGTCAGGCGCGGCTGCGACTTGTCAGTTCTCCCCATGGCCCCAGACCTAGCTCGCCCGGTCGTATACACCTGAGCCAAGGATAGAAGCACAGGTGGTCGTGCAATGGTTCACGAGGGCCGCGAAATAACTTAACTGGGGGGATAGTCGTAAACTCCAAACAATGCAGAATCAGCCCCCGCCAGAGACACTCCCCCCCACAGCAGGTCCGCAAGTGGTAGCAGTGGAAGCCCTTACCAGCAGGTAAGTGCCATACACAGTCAAGAGAGATAGGAGGCCAGAAGGAGTACGTTTGCGGGCCCACAGAAGCAGTGATCAGCAGGAGGCCTCCAATCCAGGCCACTGTTAACCCCCAAGATCTAGGTCGACAGCGCTGCGCTCCGCAGTCACCTCAGCACACCAGCCAAGGTCCCAGAGCTGAGAAGTTATGCCCCCAGGCCCCCGTCCTTCAATGGTGGTATCTGAGAAGCTGTCATGTGACTAGGGCTGAAGCGTCGGTGCAGCACTGTCCACAGGCTCGGGGGCCGCTCAAGAGTCCCAAGGGAAGCGGTGCCTGAAAGGCCGAGGGGATCTCCAAATAAGCCGAAGGCGACACGCGGGAGCCTAACCGCAACATCGCGCCCCGTGCCAGCTGCAGCAAGCAAGCCAAGGTCCTGGATTAAGGCCCGATCCCGCTGCCGCAGCCCGTGCCTCTACCCGACCCCAGCCCCACTCACCGCTGCCGGCGCCGCCGGGCATCCGGAATTTAGAGTCACCGCACAGCAGCAGAAGACGTGGGGATGATGATGACTGCAGCCCCGGGGGCCTGCTCCTCACGATCCGAGCAGCCCCCGGCACCCGCACCAGCAAACGGGCAATGGCTCACTTCTCCGGCGCCCGGCCCTCAGGATCGGAGCAAGGCAGGCAGCGTCAGCAGGTAGTCGTTCTGCCTCAACAGAGCAGGAGACACCGCACATAGATCCAGGTCAAGCACCAGACTCCGCCTCTAAGTACGGCCTAAAGCAGCATGGCGGCCGCCATTTGCAGCGTCACGGTAGCAAGACAGCACAGGTTCGGCGAGCCGCAAGCAGTGAATCGTCAGAGGCAAATCCACCACCGAGGGACACCGCAGAATACCAGGAATTCGCACAGGTAATTGTCAGCTATCAAACGTGCGAGATGCAGCAGATAATTGGCGGTTTGTGGCTCGGCCGGGCAGGGCCTCACAGCAGTGTGGCCATTTTGCCAGACGCCCTCTAGCGCCCCCATTTGAAAACCTTTAGATTAGATTGTGCTGTGCAGCATGAGGCATAAGCGTGCACCAGGTTCTGTGAGTGAAAACCAGCCATGTGGGAAACCGGCATTAAAGTGTGCTGTGCAGTGTGAGACACAAGTGTGCACAAGGACCTGTGCCTTAAAAACAGTATTATGGAAAACCAGCATTCGAGTGTGCTGTGCCACATGAGACACGAGCGTGCACCAGGGTCCATATATGAAAACTATCATTAGTGTGTTCTTTACAGCGTGAGGCATGAGAGTGCACCAGGATCCGTGTGCGAAAACCAGCTATGTGGGAAACCTGCATTAGAGTGTGCTGTGCAGCGTGAGGCATGAGTTTGCACCAGGGTCCATGCACGAAAACCAGCTGTGTGGGAAACCAGCATTAGAGTTTGCTGTGCAGCGTGAGGCATGAGCGTGCACCAGTATCCATGTGCGAAAAACAGCCATGTGGGAAACTAGCATTCGAGTTAGCTGTGCAGCACGAGACATGCGCATTCAGCAGGACCTGTGCATTAAAACCAGCCCTGTGAAAAACCAGCATTAGTGTGTGCTGTGCAAAGTGAGACAAGAGCGTGCACCAGGATCTGTGCGCGAAAGCCAGCCATGTGGGAAACCAGCATTAGAATGTGCTGTGATGCGTGAGACACAAGGATGCACCAGGATCCATGTGTGAAAACCAGCATCAAAATGTGTGCAGTGCTATGTGAGACACGAGCGTGCATCAGGATAAGTGCATGAAAAATACCCCTGTGGAAAACCAGCATTAGTGTGTACTGTGCAGCATGAGACATGAGCGTGCACCAGAATCTGTGCATAAAAAACAGACATGTGGAAAAGTAGCATTAGAGTGTGCTGTGCAGCATGCGACACAAGCGCGCACCAGGATTTGTGTAGGAAAACCTGCCCTGCTATGTGGAAAACCAGCATTAGAGTGTGTTGTGCAGTGAGTGACATGAGCGTGAACCAGAATTCCTGTACAAAAACCTACCACGTAAGAAGCTGGCACCAGAATGTATGCCGTGAGCCCCCAGCATGCACCAGGATCCGTGTACGAACAAAGGCAGTAAGGGAACTAGTCCCAGAATGTGTGCTGTGTAGCCTGAGACACGAGTATGCACCAGTATCTGCGTACGAAAACCAGCAATGTGAGAAACAAACAACAGAATGTGTCCCACTAGTGTGCACCAGGAGCCATGTATGACAAGCATTTGCAATGCAATAGGTGTCGCATTTGCCAGAGTTTAAGCTATTGAGATTGTAAATGACAATGACTTTTATTTATCTGTTTTGCTAATCAACACATAAATAAAAGGCATTGTCATTTACAATGCCAATAGTTCAAACTCTTGTAAATGCGAGACCTATTCAAAGAAGCGGCCGCCGTTATCCCAGGCTGCTCGGAAAGTGAAAGCACGCATGGCGCACTGAATGTTGCAGGAAAGCATGTTGTGCCTGCAGTAGAAGAAACTCAATAAAGAAAATAGTGCTTACAGACTAAAAAAGACGTACCGTGTAACAACTGAAGTAAAAGGGCCAGTCCTCATGGGAGGTTACAAATGAAGACAAGGCGGTACTAAGGAAGAACTTACAAGCCTATTAACGAATCAGAAGCCAGCATTTACGAAGGACAATGATGCAAGCCAATGGCAAATATGAGAGGAGAGTGTACGGGGCTTCTATTCCATGCTTCAATACATCATGCCACAGAGCAGCGCCTGCGCTGCCCAGGCACGACCTAGAAAATAAGTAAAAAACATTGTCATTTACATCGCCAATATGCTCTAACTTTCACAAAAGTAGGAGACAGATTGCGTTGCCAATGCTTGTTTAATTAGCATGGGCACAAAAAGATAGGGCAGCTGGTAAAATGACAAGTATGTTATATGAGTCAAACTAAACATGCACTGTTATTCAACTTATTGTGCAAGTTATATGTTTGTCATTAACACCTTGTAACATATTCATTATATGAAAATCAAAACTCTTTCCCCATTTTAATACTTTGCCTTTTTCATTGCCTTTTTTTTACCTTTACCCTTTAATCTTTCGCTCGTTTTGATTTTATTTTTCCCCTTATTTGAAACCCCTGTAGTTTATATTCTCTTCCCCTCATGTTATTTCGTTACGATTCGATATGCTTCAGCAATAGTTTCTTTGCTTTCACAATGTTTATTCACTTAATTGCTATTTCCATTACGATTCATTTGCTCCATTTATTTCCGTTTGTCTCTCTTCGTGCAAAAGTTTCAGGTGATTTATCGCCTGAGCCGAGTTTGGTATGCTGTTCAATCGTGTATCCCCTGTATCCCCTAACTCAGCCCGAGCAGTGATCAGCTGCTTCTGTCTGAACCTGTCCGGGCTGAGTTTCGTTTCCGAAAAGTCGCGAAGTGCAGGGGATGCACGATACCGTGGGGATACCAGATATTACACAACAGCGGCACATCCTGTCCCCTGCAGGCTCCACCCTTCAGTGGGCTCTGCCTCCCCACTCCCCGCCGGCTCCACCCGCGCAGATATGCTAATGAAGGTTGCGCGCGCACAGCCGCCCCGCCTATCGCTGCTGCTCTAACTATTCTGATGCAAATGAGGCGAGTGGGATTCTGGGTCATTGTGCTGAAATCAGCATTTCTGGCGGCGCTCAGAGCTCGTTTACTGCACCTACCTGCAGTGGCGTAACGATAATTGAGGGGGCCCCCCTGCAAGGTACGTGGAGGGGCCCCCTCCGGACTCTGTCAGGAGCTCCCCGGCCGAAGTGCAGTGCTGAGGGGGCCCCTTGGAGCTTGGGCTGAGGGGGTCCCCTGGAGCTTGGGGCCCCCCGCACTGCGGAGGATGCGGGGGCCTGTGTTACGCCCCTGCCTACCTGCCAAATGATCCCACGAGCTAAGCCCGGTGTGCACTGCTCTCGGAGGGCGCCAGGGCACAGGGGGGGCTGTGCGTAGGAGTGCATAGCTCTGCACAGCTCTCCGAGGAAGCCAGGGCACAGGAGGAGCTGTGCAGACGGGTGCACCCTCAGCAGAGCTCTCCAAGGGTGCCAGGACGCAGGGGGAGCTGTGCGGAGGTATGCACAGCTCGGGGGGGCAGCGCCAGGGGAAGCTGTATTGAATGGTGCATAGCTCTCTCAGGGTGCAGGACACAGAGTAGGGTGACCAACTGGCATTGGTGCAAATTCAGGACACGGTGAGTGTAAAAATTCAAGACAAAGGTCAAAATTCAGGACAAAAATTCAGGACAGGAGGTCAAAATTCAGGACAAAACTTCGGGACAAAGGGTAAGTTTTACAGGCACATCAGAAGAGGTCGCGCAATAGTATAAAAGCAAGTAAATAGACGCCACTTAAGTACAAGTCAAAAGAAGTTTATATTCGGTTGAGACAATCCACGTCACGGTTTTTCAGTCTGCCCGCAGCTTGCTACCTTAGACGATTCAAAACTCGCATCTCGCTCCAGCAGAATACAAGTTGGGCCGCTTTTATTGTTGATTGAAAACTACTGGATATACAAGGAACTTTGCAGTGCCAGCCCCAGTCACAAACCCCCCCCGCCCCCCTTCCTCCCAGGGAAACGCCCAATGCCCGGTCTGGCAATCCGGCCTTGCTACCACCCTCCAATGGTGCTCCTCATCTTCACATAGACTCTCTCTCATGCGTATTTAATTTCTTTTATAGGGCTACTCATCCCAAGTATGTAGGGCAGGGCGTCGGAGTGCGTTACATCACACACACATCATATAGAGACAATAACTCATATAAACGTGAAAGTCAATGTATAGGAAATGTTACTTAATATAATGGGTGCTACAAGGTGTAATCATTCTTTTATCTATCATTCAGTCTCTCACCATTCATTCTGTCCTTCCATCTGTGTGCCCATCTATATACAAACATATTCAACCATTTGCACACCTATCCACCATGTATCCTTCCATCCATTATTCATCCATCCACCCTTTCACCCCATCCATCTGTACACTCATCCATCCACTCTTCCACCCATCCATCCATCCATCCATTCACTCATCCATCCAGCCATTTACCCTTTCACCCATCCAGCCATCCTTTCACTTACTCATCCATCCACCCAGTCACTTATCCTTCCACCCATTCACCCTTTCAGTCATTCATCCTCCCTTTCTCTCTCTCCGTCCCCCTTTCACTTATACATCCATCTTTTCACCCACCCATCTTCTCATCCATCCATGAATCCATCCATTGACCCTATTTCTCATCCATACATCTGTTCTCTCATCCATCCACCCTTTCACTTCTTCACTCATCTATCCATCCTTTTGTCCTTCGAACCCCCTTTCACTCACTCATCAATCCTTACATCTACCCTTTCACTCATCCATCCATTCACCCTTTCACTTATCAATTCATCAATCCACCCTTCCTTTCACTCATCCATCCACCAATCCACTTGCCCATCATCTACCCTTTCACTCATCCATCCACCCTTTTACCTATTCATCCACCCCTCCACCCATACATCCATCTATTTACCTTTTCTCTCATCCTTCCACTCACTCACTCATCTATCCTTTCTTTCATTATCTATCCATTCACCCTTTTATTCATCCTTTCACTAATCCATCCAGCCATTCACACATCCCTTCACTTATTTACTCACCCACCTTTTCACATTATGAGCTGAGCCCTTGTCTGCAGATTGCAGACAGAAGAGGCCCATCAAGAACTTCACCTCGCTGTAGTTCCTAAAGCAAGGGGTGAGGAGGGGTGGGGAGGGTACACTATGCCCCTGCACATAGCCAATCTGAAAACTTAGAAGTCATGCATGATGCACAGTGCCAGGACGTGAGGTGACGGTGACATGGTGTTGTTTCCAGGGCTTTAAGCGGGGTAAAAAAAACTGGGGGGTCTCTTCAAAGGGGGACTTCGATGTAATTAAGGGCGTGGCTTAAAACCCCCAGGCTAAAAATATGTGCTTAGCATAGTGTTCCGCCTGACTGGTATTATGTTGTTTCTGTCATTGCATCCAGATATATAATACAGCAAGTATCATTACACCAACAACAAGCCAGGACTATTGGCTTTGTCAATGGTTGTTAGTTGCTGCAAATAAAAAAGCAGCAATCATGGCTTTGGTGAATATAATATTGAAAATGCATCAGTTCTAAAATGAGACCGTGAAAGAACTATACACCATTCTTTTTAACTTGTTTCACAGGCTTCTTTATATGAACTGTTTTCCCAGGTCGCTGCATTGGCGTTTTACCTTTCATCCATCTAACAGAATGCCCTGCTGTACACTGAACAACAGGGACACCTAGCTGACCCTTTATGCCCTGCTGTACACTGAACAACAGGGATACCTAGCTGACCCTTTATGCCCTGCTGTACACTGGACAACAGGGATACCTAGCTGACCCTTTATGCCCTGCTGTACACTGAACAAGAGGGACACCTAGCTGACCCTGTATGCCCTGCTGTACACTGAACAACAGGGACACCTAGCTGACCCTGTATGCCCTGCTGTACACTGAACAACAGGGACACCTAGCTGACCCTGTATGCCCTGCTGTACACTGAACAACAGGGACACCTAGCTGACCCTGTATGCCCTGCTGTACACTGAACAACAGGGACACCTAGCTGACCCTGTATGCCCTGCTGTACACTGAACAACAGGGACACCTAGCTGACCCTGTATGCCCTGCTGTACACTGAACAAGAGGGACACCTAGCTGACCCTTTATGCCCTGCTGTACACTGAACAAGAGGGACACCTAGCTGACCCTGTATGCCCTGCTGTACACTGAACAACAGGGACACCTAGCTGACCCTGTATGCCCTGCTGTACACTGAACAACAGGGACACCTAGCTGACCCTGTATGCCCTGCTGTACACTGAACAAGAGGGACACCTCGCTGACCCTTTATGCCCTGCTGTACACTGAACAACAGGGACACCTAGCTGACCCTTTATGCCCTGCTGTACACTGAACAACAGGGACACCTAGCTGACCCTGTATGCCCTGCTGTACACTGAACAAGAGGGACACCTAGCTGACCCTGTATGCCCTGCTGTACACTGAACAACAGGGACACCTAGCTGACCCTTTATGCCCTGCTGTACACTGAACAACAGGGACACCTAGCTGACCCTTTATGCCCTGCTGTACACTGAACAAGAGGGACACCTAGCTGACCCTTTATGCCCTGCTGTACACTGAACAAGAGGGACACCTAGCTGACCCTGTATGCCCTGCTGTACACTGAACAAGAGGGACACCTAGCTGACCCTGTATGCCCTGCTGTACACTGAACAACAGGGACACCTAGCTGACCCTGTATGCCCTGCTGTACACTGAACAACAGGGACACCTAGCTTACCCTGTATGCCCTGCTGTACACTGAACAACAGGGACACCTAGCTGACCCTGTATGCCCTGCTGTACACTGAACAAGAGGGACACCTAGCTGACCCTGTATGCCCTGCTGTACACTGAACAAGAGGGACACCTCGCTGACCCTTTATGCCCTGCTGTACACTGAACAACAGGGACACCTAGCTGACCCTTTATGCCCTGCTGTACACTGAACAAGAGGGACACCTAGCTGACCCTGTATGCCCTGCTGTACACTGAACAACAGGGACACCTAGCTGACCCTGTATGCCCTGCTGTACACTGAACGACAGGGACACCTAGCTGACCCTTTATGCCCTGCTGTACACTGAACGACAGGGATACCTAGCTGACCCTTTATGCCCTGCTGTACACTGAACAAGAGGGACACCTAGCTGACCCTGTATGCCCTGCTGTACACTGAACAACAGGGACACCTAGCTGACCCTTTATGCCCTGCTGTACACTGAACAACAGGGACACCTGGCTGACCCTTTATGCCCTGCTGTACACTGAACAAGAGGGACACCTCGCTGACCCTTTATGCCCTGCTGTACACTGAACAACAGGGACACCTGGCTGACCCTTTATGCCCTGCTGTACACTGAACAACAGGGACACCTAGCTGACCCTTTATGCCCTGCTGTACACTGAACAACAGGGATACCTAGCTGACCCTTTATGCCCTGCTGTACACTGAACAACAGGGACACCTAGCTGACCCTTTATGCCCTGCTGTACACTGAACAACAGGGATACCTAGATGACCCTTTATGCCCTGCTGTACACTGAACAACAGGGACACCTAGCTGACCCTGTATGCCCTGCTGTACACTGAACAAGAGGTATACCTAGCTGACCCTTTCGATATGCTGTCATCAGTTAAAGAGACTCGGACCAAAATCCTTCTTAATTTGATCCAATCATTTAATCATTGAATTTTTGCTTTTGTTTTCGATTAGTTTCAATAATATTTAGTACAAAAGGACAACACTTAACAAATTACACAACTTCCTTCACAAATTACAAAAATTAACAATACCACATTCACATTGAACGTAATAATACGATACAAAGTTCACACAGAGAGACAAGTTGTTAAATTATAAACATCCAAAATTAAACACATATGTACAAATTCAAATTGCTACCAGTCGACAACAGTACATCGCAAAGGAAACCCTATAGAGCAAACTCAGGGCACCATCCAAAGGGGATATTTTAGTTTTAGCAATAGAACATCACCAATTGCTACTTAGTTTAAAAAGGTGATCCCCTGTTGGTTAAATCAGGGCCAACGCGTTTCAAAGCCCATCGGAATCAAAGGGCTTCTCTGCAGGGCTGTGACTGGGGTCTGTAATTGTATTCGGAAGGCTCATCAACTTTGTTGGGGGCCCAATTTTTGACGTGATTGCTTATTTCGTAGATTGATGGAAGCATTCAGGGGTTGCGAAAGTTGCTCTTTGGTAGCCAAATTCGCCCAATGTGCAACCTACCTCGCGAGGTGGAAATAATTCATACCTCCACGTTGAAATTTCTTTAAGCACAGGGAGCGCATACGAAAAATATAGTTCAAGAAGTGTACGGGGCGGTGAAATCGCCTTCACATCAAAGGGCGGTCTCAAAGAGGAATTACCCTTGAGACGCCCAGTTCAAGCGTTATTCCAGCACTGTAAGGACCTTCCAAATCTATTAGCATGGTTGAACACAAGTTATTTTGTTCCTGGTACACTGAGGCAGGAGGAGGCCACCACATGCTTTTACAGCCGGGACTGCCCCATTGTCATATGGTCCGGTACGGCCTACCGCCCCCTCCTCCCCTCTACTGTGACAAAAAACAATATAACATTTTGTTTGGAATAGGGGGTCGTTGACCCCCGATCGTATTTATTAACAAACACACATAGTTATACTCAAATATACAATTACGCAGAAATGCCAAGACAGGATTCGGTACATTTGATTCATTCCTAGCTTTAACAAAACTCTAATACATAATGTTCCTATCCTAGTCTAAACATATTGCTGATCACATTTCTGCGTATTCCTTTGGGCCTACAGCAAGGTCAACACGCTGGCCCCTCCCCCTTTCATCCAGATTGTCCCGCGCACCCCACCCAGAGTGCGCATGCGCAGGGGGCCCAGCTGACCCGGAAGTACTTTCCCCCAGGCAACCCCCATACGTTCAAGACTTACTCCATAAAGGGGCCATGCAGACAGCGCAGCTTACTTACGCCCGCGTGCGGGGTGGCCAACCAGCCAATGGAAAGCGTAACCCCCCTTTGGCCCCGCACCGTTCCAACCAACCGGTTTGAACTGCCCCTGGAGTCTGGTGAGAGCCACATATCCCTCCCCTCTGGGCGCCCCACTTAATAAGGAGCCCCAAAAGATTAGTCAATTTAGTCTGTCCAACCGATGACCTTACCGCCCGACCCGGAATACCGCCTACAACACGACAAAAAAGGCATTTACATTCAACTTCTCTTCATAATTGACACCCTGTGGAAAAAACACATCAACCATACTTTGCTTCAACAAACTTCTATCTCAGGGATGGTGGGTGGGGAAAAAAGGGTTAAATATCCTCCCGAGGGAGGGGGCACACGCGACGGGTGTGCTGCCGAGGGGAGCGGAGAGCAAGAGACTGCACTTCGCGCTCCCCCCGGCTTTAAAGGGTCGTCCCATCCACCAGATGAAACTGGTTTGTGCCAGAGGGTCCCCCACGCCCCGGAAGTGATCGGATCACTTCCGGGGCGTGGGGGAGCCTCCCATGACCCGGAAACGATCCAATCGCTTCTGGGGCACGGCCCCTAGCCAAGGTGGGGCCAATGAGACGGGCAAGATATGGGGGGCACGGCCGACCACCATAATGGCGGCGGGGCCGATGCTGGCCCCGCCTTCCTCTATGGTCCGGTACGGCCTACCGCCCCCTCCTTCCCTCTACTGTGACAAAAACCAATATAACATTTTGTTTGGAATAGGGGGTCGTTGACCCCTGATCGTATTTATTAACAAACACACATAGTTATACTCAAATATACAATTACGCAGAAATGCCAAGACAGGATTCGGTACATTTGATTCATTCCTAGCTTTAACAAAACTCTAATACATAATGTTCCTATCCTAGTCTAAACATATTGCTGATCACATTTCTGCATATTCCTTTGGGCCTACGGCAAGGTCAACACGCTGGCCCCTCCCCCTTTAATCCAGATTGTCCCGCGCACCCCAACCAGAGTGCGCATGCGCAGGGGGCCCAGCTGACCCGGAAGTACTTTCCCCCAGGCAACCCCCATACGTTCAAGACTTACTCCATAAAGGGGCCATGCAGACAGCGCAGCTTACTTACGCCCGCGTGCGGGGTGGCCAACCAGCCAATGGAAAGCGTAACCCCCCTTTGGCCCCGCACCATTCCAACCAACCGGTTGTAACTGCCCCTGGAGTCTGGTGAGAGCCACATGTCCCTCCCCTCTGGGCGCCCCACTTAATAAGGCGCCCCAAAAGATTAGTCAATTTAGTCTGTCCAACCGATGACCTTACCGCACAGGCCTGCATAGTAGACCGACTATCAGGCCCCCCCCCCCAAACCCAAGGTCATACTCACCATTGAAATCGTTCCAGCCAAGCTAAAATGTTGCCCAGGAATAACTCATTCCCCAAACGCGAAAGGTGCACCCCATCTCGCAAGTAGCAGACGTCCCCTTTTATGCACCCATGAGCAATTACTTGCAATCTGGGGGTCCTAAACAGCTTGTCTATCTTATTATTAATCCTCTGGACCGAGTGATTGAGAGCCTTCACTGATTCCCCTCCCCGCCACTGAAGCCTTGGTATCATGTGTGACCACACAATAACCGTACCGGGGCAGCGCCTGGCCAGCCATGCTGACTCTGACAGCACAGTTTCAATCAGGATCCTCCTATTTAGGTGCACCAAGTCGTTACCACGCAGATGCAAAATTATAGCGTCGGGGGGAGTGCCCAAAGAAGCGAGCATGTGACCTATCCGTTCTCTGAACCTGTCAAAACGCAGCCCACCGTGCCCAAAAAAGGAAACCCTGACACCTAACCGCTTTGCGCGCGCTGCCCCATTTCCTGCCATGAAAAAATTACTTAGATGAGAAACATACGAATGGCCAAAAACACACGCATGACGTTCCAACTTTGCGTTCGGGGAATTCACTCTTGTCTTGACTGTGTCTTCTTCTTGGTGGGGTGTCGCTGTCTCTCTTCCTGAGTGACAGGCCGAGGGAACTGACAATAAAACAAGAAAATAGTGCCATCAGTACCATTGTCATAAAATGTCATAACATATCGACTCGCACATAGCGCCTAAAACAGTTGGAGGCCCACCGCCCAATCTTCCGAACATCCCCTTCCCCAAGACCCCGTGCGACCGCCTCGGTGGCGGCACCTATTCTGAAGGAATGTGTTCCAAAAACACTGGGGTCCAGCCCCACCCTGCCTACCGCCATATCCAAGACTCGTTTAAATTGAAACTTTGTCAGTGGGTCCCCCTCGTGTGCATTAACAATGGGCCCCCCCTGTCACTTGGTCTGTATGGCAAAAAGGCTTCCATATGTAACACCGGGCAGCAGGGGTTACCCGTTGCCCGCCGGAGAAACACTACCTGCCCCCTCCCTTCCTGATCTGTCTTTGATCGCCGAATGGTAACCTGCAATGCATCGTTATGGAAGCGTATGTCGCCAAGCTGCAGGCCTCCCCCCAGGTCCCTTTTATTCTTAGCCACCAATTCCCCTATTCGAAAGGCACCATAGAAGGCCAAGGTAAAGGCTGCCTTGAACAATAAGCATTCCATCACGGTAGTGCAGGTCTGCTCTAGCGCAGCCAGGATTGATGCCAAGGTAGTAAGACCTATCGGGTGCCTAGTGTCAGGCGCAGGCCCCTGTAAGCGCTGCCAACCCTTCAATGCTTTGCGCACTACGAATGCCTGAGTAGGATCCCGCCTGCCGCTCATTTGTGCAAAAAATGAAATGGCTGCCATGTGTCTTCTAGCAGACCCCACTGTCCGCCCTTCATCCCGCAAGGTTTGCAAGTAAGAGCACACCCCGGCCGAATCCGCCCAATGCCCCCCCCCCTGGTCTTTCAAGAAATTGCAGTATGCCCCAAACGCCCCTTCGTATGCCTTTCTTGTTCCTGGCGCTAGGCTCGCTGCCACCAAGTCCGGTAAGTGGGGGCACCAATCTGCCAGAGCTGTTCGGGGAAAGGCGTTGGGTGTGGTGCTGCTCCCGGGAGATGAGATCTGAAAACCTGCATCTTGAAACGAGACAATGCGTCAGCGGCGTGATTTAATACCCCCGGGACATGTTTCGTACTAAACTGAAGATTCAACTGCAAGCATTTCAAAACTATCTCCTTTATTAAATGTAGGATCATTTTACATTTTGCTGACTGGTTGTTTATGCATTCCACTACTGTCATGTTGTCGGACCAGAAAACAACTGCTTTGTTTCCCAGTTGTTCCGGCCAGACGAACAATGCCACCCAGATGGGGAACAATTCCAGGAAACCAATGTTTGCCGTGAGTCCAGCGTCCATCCACCATGCCGGCCAACGCTGCGCCACCCACTGAGTGCCCAGAATGGCGCCAAACCCCTCACTGCCCGCGGAGTCTGTCATTAAACCCAACTCCGCGCAAGAAGTGACTGGGCCGGGCTACAGGACAGAGCCATTGAAGTCCCACAGAAATGTCAACCAAATACGCATATCCTGCTTGACCTCCTCGCTCAATCTGGTGTGGTGGTGTTTCTGCTGAAGGCCTGACATTGCTTGTGCAATGGATTTCGAAAAAGGACGTGCCATTGGTATGATACGTAATGCAAAATTTAGCTGCCCTACCATTTGTTGCAGCTGATGCAACGTTACCCTTTTGGTTTCTAGACATTGCCTCAGTGAATCTCCAAACCTGATCACTTTATCAGCGGGAAGCCGTGAGCACCCCGCATCTGAGTCCAGCTCGATCCCCAGGAATTCTATGACCGGGGATGGTCCAACGGTTTTTCCCTGTGCTAGTGGCACCCCAAAACTCTTCATTAATGCACAGAATTGCTCCAGCGCCTGACCACACACCGCGCTCCCTGGTGGCCCCAGAAAATGGAAGTCTTCCAGGTAATGCAGCACATGCCTATGCCCCGACACTTGTCTGAAAGACCATTCTAGGAAAGTACTAAACATTTCAAAATATGCGCACGACACCGAACACCCCATAAGCATGCACATGTCCATGAAGAACTTGCCCTCAAACTGGAAACCAAGTAGGTGAAAATCGCTCGGGTGAACGGGCAGCAGACTGAAAGCAGATTCTATGTCCGATTTAGCCATCATTGTCCCCAGTCCCAATCCCCTCAAGAGTTCAATTGCCTGATCAATAGATGCATAACGCACACAGCAGAATTCTTCATCAATGGAGTCATTCACCGACTGCCCCCTTGGCGCTGATAAATTGTGAATTAGCCTGAATTCTCCTGGTTCCTTCTTTGGGACTACCCCCAGGGGGGAACACACAAAGTTATGCACGGGAATCTTGTCAAACGGCCCGCCACTCTGCCCAATCTACATTCTTTCTCAATTTTGGCCGCCGCCACCCCAGCGTTCTGAGTGACCGACAATTGGTTCCTGCAAACGGAGGGATCCACAAAATCCGCCACCGGGATTCTAAACCCCTCCCTGAAACCCTCCAACAGCATCCTCGCTGTGGACGTGCATTTGTATCTGTTCAACCAGGGTATCATTGCGTGCAGAAGAATCGGGGACCTAGCTTTGCTGAAAACACCTTCAATCCAATTTTTTGGCCCCCCTATCCCTCTGCTTTTTAAGACATTTTGCCTTCCCATGCCCTGAGTTGCCACAGAAACTGCACGCGTGCTTAAATCTGCATGTCCCTGGTGCCCTATCGCAGGTGCGCCTATTGAAATCCCAACAGCATCCCTTCTTCCCAGCCCCCCCACCTGGTGCAGCTGGGGGGAACGACCGAAAGAGCTGCGGTCTTGGCGGGTCCCTTGCAGGCTCTGCTGTCAGACCGCCCAAATGATCCAACCAAGCTATCCCCTCCACCTGATTCCATTTTAGTGTTGGATCAGATGCCCTGATGCGCCTGAATTTTTTGTCATAATCCAACCACCCTGTGCCCCCCTTTGTTGCCTGCGCCGTGCTGATCCTAGACAAGTAACAAGACATTGCGGGCGCCTCCTCTGGGAAACGCTCCGTCATCACAGCCATGTAAATATTGTACGCCAGCATCCAATGCCTGATGTTCTCCTCCACCCTGTACTTCAGCATCTCATTCGCCCATTCACGCGCGGGCATATAATCTTTCTTTCTCCTCATTTCTTCCCTCTCAACCTCATCTATTAAGAGTGAGAAAATGTCAATATATGTCCCCTTCCAAATTCTCTCTTTAACCTCCTGTGACAAATGGCGTGAAAGAGATTCATAAGATGGGCGCGATTCGCCCATGACCAACAATGGCAATGTCTGTGGCTTACCATGCGAGGGTCCCGCAGTTTCTTTTGGGGCAACGACCAATGGTACTTCTTTAAGCTTGCTTTGGTCAATTAGCTGTCTTGCCTTTTCCAATGCGTCCGCCCCGGCCACACCCGCCGCACTCAAATTCAACCCCATGCCCCCAAGCCAGGGAAGCACGGCTGCTAAGCTGGAGACAAAATCAGTTGGAAGTGTTGGTACTCCCCCGGGTGCGGGGGGAACAGGTAACGAAACATTGGGCACCCCTGGCACTGGAACCCCCAGCGTGAGGATAGGATTCCCTGGTGCTGGTGGCGCAATAATGGGCATCGCAGGACACGGAAGCAATACACGGGAACAGGCCCACCCACCGGATCTACGGGTGAAGGCTCGCTCACTGGTGGGCTGGGGGACGCGGGCACTACAGGCAAAATTGGGCACCCACCATTCCCAGGGACAACCTGTGGTACCTTCTTTGCCCTATTATTTTTCGGCAGGGGCGGGAAAGCTTCTCTTGGGGGTAAAGCGTCCCTGCGTGACCTCCCCGAGGACCCCTCCTGCGCATCCAGCCTGTCCGCCAGCTGCGCCATGGTGCTATCCATTTCCCGAATCTTCCTCATCAGGGCGTCTAACACATTCGCAATATTGGGGCGCCGTTCGCCGCGCTTAACTTTGGGAGGCATGACTACCCTGCACACTGTTACCACTTGTTTGTTGGAGGAAACACGACTGGCCACAGCACCCACGCTACTGGAGCCTCAATACTGGCTAGCCCAGCAAGGCAGGTGAGCAACAGGCTCTAACCCGCTTGGCTCCCAGCAGCGCCGGAATGCAGACTGTTAGAAGGCGTTCCCCGGGGAGGCTGCGGAATGGGTTCCTGACCACCCTGAGGCCCACCTTTCCCAGAATTAGGCCGAGCAAGAGCAGGGAGGCCCTTCCTGGAAGGGTCTCGCACCTAGGATCGCACGCGCTGCGCTTACTCTCTCTTCGGATAGAGGGACACCACACAGTAGTTCGTTATAAGGCAATAAGCTTTTATCGGTAGTTGTCAGGGATCTTTATGATCCGGCAGGCAGGTGCAGAATTAATGCCACAAGCGGCAGCGATCTTGTGATGATGGGAAAAGGGGTAGCGGCACAGTCTTTCAATCAGTGTCTCTGCGAGGTATCCGGCGCACAGCTCTCAATCCTCGAGCTGAGGGGATGTTGCTTCTCTCGGCAATCTCTGCCGATTCTCTTGGAGGAGCGGGCCGCGAGTCACTCAGCAGGCACCGGAGGGTCGTAGATCAGGGAGCCGCGACTTCGTCAGCAGGGCTCAGATGGATCAGCGTTCGGGGAGCCGCGACGGCGTCAGCAGGGCTCAGATGGTTCAGAATTCGAGGAGCCACGACGGCGTCAGCAGGGCTCAGATGGTTCAGCGTTCGGGGAGCCGCGACGGTGTCAGCAGGGCTCAGATGGTTCAGAATTCGAGGAGCCGCGACGGCGTCAGCAGGGCTCAGTTGGTTCAGAGTTCGGATAGCGTTTCTTCTGTTCGGTGAGCGATCGAGCCGCGACCAGGTCCGCAGGCTCTCGTCAGTCCAGGTCTTCTCTGCCTCTCGTCCCTTCAGCACCTCTTGTTATACTCCCCCTCCTCTTTGAAGTCCGGAGTCCTCGCGGAGAGGGGTTTCGTGCCTGGGGGGCGATGTGTCGGGGTTTCCTGTCGCTCAGCCCCTTGATCTATTCAGATGTGTCCGGGAGGGACCCCAGACGCCCAGCAGGAGAGGCGCCCGCTCACCGGGGGCCTGGTGGCCGATCGAAACCTCCCTCGGGGAAGAGTCCAGAGGTGTGACAGAGTCGGCGCCTCTCGGTCTGGTTTGGGGGGGGTTCGTTCTCCCTCGGCCGGGCATGCATGTTGGGGATCTGGTCGGCCCTCGGGATGTTGGCCCACGGGAGCCGGAAGGCCGTGTCCACGAGGTTCGGCGTGGTTGTAGTGTACTTTGCTGGTCGGGAGGGCCCACGCCACGAGGCCGGTCTCACACGTGCCCCCCCCAGCTGAAAGGCGGGGAGAACTACCCATCCACTTGGGAGTTTTCCTCGCTGAAGCGGAAGAATCGGGACAGGCCGTCCGCGTTGGCGTGGTCAGTCCCGGGGCGATGTTCCACAGTGAAATCCATCCCCTGGAGAGAGATGGACCAGCGTAGCAGCTTGGGGGTTTCCCCTCGCATCTGCATCAACCACCGCAGGGGTCGATGATCTGTTTGCACTCGGAAGTGTGTTCCGAACAGGTAGGGCCGTAGCTTTTTGAGAGCCCAGACTACGGCGAACGTCTCACGTTCAATTGTGCTCCACCGCTGTTCCCGGGGCAGCAACCTTCGGCTGATGAAGGCTATGGGCTGATCTATGCCTTTGTCGTCGTATTGTGAGAGGACTGCCCCGATGCCGTGTTCCGAGGCGTCCGTCTGGACCACAAACTCCTGGGCGTAGTCGGGTGCTTTGAGTACTGGAGCCGCGCACATTGCGGCCTTTAGGGTGTCGAACGCCTTCTGGCAGGTGGGAGTCCAGTGTATTTTCTTGGGGTGTCTTTTGGAGGTTAGTTCTGTGAGAGGGCCTGCGATGCTGCCATAGTTTTTAATGAACCTTCGGTAGTAGCCGGTGAGGCCCAGGAAGGCTCGGACTTCCGTTTGGGTTGTAGGGGGTTCCCAGGACAAGATGGCGTCGATCTTCGGCTGGAGGGGGGCGACCTGTCCACTCCCCACCTGGTGCCCCAGATAAGTTACGGAGCCGTGCCCAATTTGACATTTGCTAGCTTTGATGGTGAGGCCGGCCCGGCGTAGAGCCAGCAGGACTTGACGGAGGTGCTGGAGGTGCTCGGTCCATTGGGAGCTGAAGACCGCTATGTCGTCAAGGTATGCTGCGCTGAACCCCCCTAGTCCGGCCAGGACCCTGTTCACCAGCCGCTGGAAGGTGGCCGGGGCATTTTTCATTCCGAACGGCATCACCCTAAAGCGGTAGTGCCCATCCGGGGTGGAGAAGGCGGAGCGCTCCTTGGCTCCCTCGGTGAGGGCAATCTGCCAGTACCCACTGGTCAGGTCGAAGGTGCTGAGGTAGCAGGCGGCCCCAAGGCGGTCAATGAGTTCATCGGCACGGGGGATAGGGTGAGCGTCTGCTCGGGTGACCGCATTGAGGCCTCGGTAGTCCACGCAGAATCTCAGCTCGGGGGCAACACCCGGGGTAGTCGCCTTCGGAACCAGGACTACCGGGCTGGCCCAGGGGCTGTCGGAGGGTTCAATCACCCCAAGGTCTAACATCTTTGCCACCTCGGTCTGGATGCAGGTCCGGACCCGATCAGGGACCCGGTAGGCCCGATGTCTCACTGGCGGGCTGTCTCCGGTGTCCACGTCGTGGACACACCAGCTGGTGACCCCGGGGGTCAGGGAGAAGAGATCCGCGAACTGCCCAAGTAGCTGGCGGCAGTCGTCGGTCTGTTGGGCTGTGAGGGCGGTCGACAGTCTCACTCCCTCTACCGATCCATCGGTTTCCTTCGCCCCCAGGGGGTCTGGGAGGGGCTCGGTGTCTTCTTCGGTCCCATCGTCGGTGGCCAGGAGTAGACTTAATTCGGTCCGCACAAAGTGGGGCTTGAGGCGGTTCACGTGGAGAACCCGGAGGGGGTTCCGCGGGGACTGCACATCGATGAGATAGGTGACTTGGCTCTTCCGCTCGATCACCTTGAAGGGTCCAGTCCATTTATCCTGGAGAGCGCAGGGTCTCACCGGGGCCATGACCCAGACTTGTTGGCCTGGCTGAAACTCGACCAGCGTAGCATTCTGGTCATACCAGCGCTTCATCTCTTCTTGACTGGCCTCGAGGTTTGCTTCTGCGAGTTCCCTGAATTTTCGGGTCTGGCTGCGGAGCGCCAGGATGTATCGGAACACGTCTGGAGAGGTCCCCCGGGGGGTTGTTTCCCACCCCTCTTTGACCAGGCTCAGGGGTCCTCGGACGGGGTGTCCATATAACAGTTCGAATGGGCTGAACCCCAGGGATTTTTGGGGGACCTCCCGGTAGGCGAACAGGAGGCATGGGAGGAGGACGTCCCACCTCTGGCGTAGGGGTTCCTCGAGGCCCATGATCATCCCTTTCAGTGTCTTGTTAAAGCGCTCGACTAGGCCGTTTCCTTGGGGGTGGTACGGGGTGGTGAATTTGTATGATACTCCGCACTGCTGCCAGAGGGACTTCATATATCGGGAGATAAAGTTCGTCCCCCGGTCACTCACGACTTCGCGGGGGAACCCCATGCGGGAGAAGATCCCCATCAAGGCCCGGCCCACCACGGGGGCCGTTACGGTGCGGAGAGGGATGGCTTCGGGGTTACGGGTGGCATGGTCCACCAGGACGAGGATGAACCGGTGGCCCTGGGCGGTCTTAGGGTCCAGTGGTCCGACAATGTCGATTCCTACCCGCTAAAAAGGGGTACTGACGACGGGGAAGGGCTGGAGCGGAGCCTTGCGCTTGCCCCCACTCTTTCCGCTGGCCTGGCACGTGGGGCAGGACTTGCAGTGGGCCTCCACATTTGCTCGCATTTTGAGCCAGTAGAAGTGGGTGACGAGTCGCTGGTATGTCTTATCTTGGCCTAAGTGTCCGGCCAGGGGTACATCATGGGCCAGGCCCAGGAGGAGACTTCGGAAGCGTAGGGGTACTACTAGTACTCGGGCCGATCCCAACTCGGCCGACTTCTGTTCACTGTACAGCAGTCCGTTCTCCCAGTATACCCAGTGGGTGCCAGTCTGGTCGCCTGCTGCTTGGGCCTCGGCCTGTTGTCGGGGTCCAATGAGGGACGGGCAGGTGGATTGTTCTTGGCAGAACTCTTCACGGGAGGGGCCCCCTTCGCAGGGCCACGGGGCCAGTTCTGGCAAGTCCCCGAGTTTGGTCAGGGTTGCGGGGTCGGAAGGCCCGGATTCTTTGCCGGGAGCGGGTGGTTCGTCCAGAAGAGGGTCATCGGCCTTTGGTGGTGTATCCTGGCTCTCAGGGATGGTGGCGGTGTTCAGGGGCATGGCCTCTCCCCCCTCGAAGGAAGGCGCCCGGAGAGTCATCCAGCGCGTGGTGGCGCATACCCACTCGGGTAGGCCCATCATCTCGAGGTGGGCCCTTCGTTCCACTTGTCCCCACGGGGAGTTCTCCAGGTCGTTGCCCAGGAGGCAGTCCACAGGCTGGGAGGTTCGGACCGCTACTTTTAACTTGCCGGTGACTCCCCCCCATTCGAAGGGGACTAGGGCCATCCGGCAGAGGCTCTCGGAATTGTCTGATGAGATGACGGGGCAAAAGGCGTCAGGCAGGATCTGATCCTCGGAAATCAGGTGACAGTGGACCGCCGTGACACTCGCCCCCGTGTCCCGGAGCCCCTCGATGCGGTGACCGTTGACCGTCACCTGCTGTCGGTACTTCTTCGTGTTGGCGGGCAGGGGCGTGCCGGGGACCATCTCCCGGTCCCCTAGGGAGACCAAGGCCATGGCGGCTGGTTCCCATTCTTCGGAGTCTTCCATCTCTTCCCCTAGGGCTACAGAGGCCATCTGTCGAGCCGGCGGGGTTGTGGTGGTGGTTCGCTGGTACAGGGGACACTGAGGGTCACTGGCATAGTGTCCGGTCTGCTGGCAGCGGAAACATGTGATTCTCCCTCGGGGTCCCGGCCTCCCTGGTGGCCCGGTGCTGGCCGGAGGCGGAGCTGGAAAGGGCGGAGATTGTCCTCTGGGAGGGCTGAGCGGGGATCCCCTCGGGAGCTCCCTTTGCCGGCCTTGGTTCCCTCCGCCCCTCTGGCGGGGGGGTCCCTGATTGTGGCGACCGTAGTCTCCCACGGAGCCCCGGGAGGTCCGGGTGTTCACCCACCGGTCAGCCTCGACGGCCAGTTTCCGAGGGTCTGTGAGTTTGCTGTCCAGGATGTGCTGGCGCAGCTCTACGAAGCAATTAGCGGCCAAGTGTTCCCATGCGATCAGGTCGAACAGCTCCTCAAAGGTGGAGACCTTGCTGCCCTTGATCCATCCGTCCAAGGCCCGGCTGTAAAAGTTCACGAACTCCACCCATGTGGTACCGGGTATCTTTTTGCAGTCTCTAAACCGTTGCCGGTACATTTCAGGGGTGAGCCCATATCTAGCTACCAGGGCCTCTTTCATGTGACTGTAGGAGTTCATCACGGTGGAGGGCAGGTCCAGCAGGGTATCTCTCCCCTTGCTCAGGAACCGGCCCCACAGCCCAGCCCCCCAGTCTTTCTGCGGGACTCGGTGGGAGGTCATGGCGACTTCGTAGGCCTTGAACCATTTCTGAATATCGTCGTTTTTATAATATTCTTTCACCACATCCTTGGGGATGTGGACCTTCGGTTCCACGGTGGAGGAGATGGGTTGGGTTTCCGAGGGTCGGGTCTCCGCCCGCTTGGCCTTGAGCTCGATCTCCTTCAGGCTACGTTCGTGCTCTAGTTGGAGTTTCTTTTCCTCGTGTTCTCTCTGTCGTTTCTTTTCCTCTAGTTCTCCGTGTAGGCGTAACTGTTCTACTGCCAGTTTTTTTTCAGCCAGTTTTATCTCTTCTTCGATTTTTAGCTTTGCTAGTTCCAGTTCGTGGTTGCGACTTCTTTCTCGGTCCGCTAGTTCCTTTGGGGATAGGCCCCCCTCGGGGGCGCCGTTCCTCCCCGGGCTGCTTCGTGGTTCGTTGGGGTGCTCTCCTTCTGCTTGTGACCGGGGAGTTTATGCCTCGACCCAGGTTTTTAATGCCCCTGGAAGTCCTCTTTCGTGCTTAGACCGGTGGTAGCGATTCCAAAGTCTTTGCAAAATTGTTTCAGTTCTCGGTGCGTATACGATTCTAACTGGTCTTTTTGAAATGCCGTGCTTGGGTTGGTGCCTGCGGCACCTAGGGAAGTTTCTCCTTCCATTCTTCTTGGTGGTGCGTAAGCCGTCTACTGCACGATCTCCAGGTGTTGGCTCGGATCCCGTCGCCTGCCACCAAATGTTAGAAGGCGTTCCCCGGGGAGGCTGCGGAATGGGTTCCTGACCACCCTGAGGCCCACCTTTCCCAGAATTAGGCCGAGCAAGAGCAGGGAGGCCCTTCCTGGAAGGGTCTCGCACCTAGGATCGCACGCGCTGCGCTTACTCTCTCTTCGGATAGAGGGACACCACACAGTAGTTCGTTATAAGGCAATAAGCTTTTATCGGTAGTTGTCAGGGATCTTTATGATCCGGCAGGCAGGTGCAGAATTAATGCCACAAGCGGCAGCGATCTTGTGATGATGGGAAAAGGGGTAGCGGGACAGTCTTTCAATCAGTGTCTCTGCGAGGTATCCGGCGCACAGCTCTCAATCCTCGAGCTGAGGGGATGTTGCTTCTCTCGGCAATCTCTGCCAATTCTCTTGGAGGAGCGGGCCGCGAGTCACTCAGCAGGCACCGGAGGGTCGTAGTTCAGGGAGCCGCGACGTCGTCAGCAGGGCTCAGATGGATCAGCGTTCGGGTGCCGCGACGGCGTCAGCAGGGCTCAGATGGTTCAGAATTCGAGGAGCCGCGACGGCGTCAGCAGGGCTCAGATGGTTCAGCGTTCGGGGAGCCGCGACGGCGTCAGCAGGGCTCAGATCGTTCAGAATTCGAGGAGCCGCGACGGCGTCAGCAGGGCTCAGTTGGTTCAGAGTTCGGATAGCGTTTCTTCTGTTCAGTGAGCGATCGAGCCGCGACCAGGTCCGCAGGCTCTCGTCAGTCCAGGTCTTCTCTGCCTCTCGTCCCTTCAGCACCCCTTGTTATACTCCCCCTCCTCTTTGAAGTCCGGAGTCCTCGCGGAGAGGGGTCTCGTGCCTGGGGGGCGATGTGTCGGGGTTTCCTGTCGCTCAGCCCCTTGATCTATTCAGATGTGTCCAGGAGGGACCCCAGACGCCCAGCAGGAGAGGCGCCCGCTCACCGGGGGCCTGGTGGGCGATCGAAACCTCCCTCGGGGAAGAGTCCAGAGGTGTGACAGAGTCGGCGCCTCTCGGTCTGGTTTGGGGGGGGTTTCGTTCTCCCTCGGCCGGGCATGCGTGTTGGGGATCTGGTCGGCCCTCGGGATGTTGGCCCACGGGAGCCGGAAGGCCGTGTCCACGAGGTTCGGCGTGGTTGTAGTGTACTTTGCTGGTCGGGAGGGCCCACGCCACGAGGCCGGTCTCACACAGACCCTGTATGTGTCCTCAGGCACCCTCGTGGGCTCCTCCCGATGTGATCACAGAGACCAGCACTCGCTTGCTCGCTCCGGCTGAAATTCGCCCATGTAAATCTCTTTGAAAAAAGCTCTGCCCTCTCTCGAGCGTCGCCGCGGTCCCTCGCAATGCGTGATACAAAACAGGGCTTCGACGGGATCTCGCTTGTCAATTTCACAACTGCAGCCTTAATGCGTACGCGTTCTCCCGCTCGTCAATTTCAAAGGCCTGCAGAGGAAGCAAAAAAGAAAAAAGGGTTAAATATCCTCCCGAGGGAGGGGGCACACGCGACGGGTGTGCTGCCGAGGGGAGCGGAGAGCAAGAGACTGCACTTCGCGCTCCCCCCGGCTTAAAAGGGATGTCCCATCCACCAGATGAAACTGGTTTGTGCCAGAGGGTCCCCCACGCCCCAGAAGTGATCGGATCACTTCCGGGGCGCGGGGGAGCCTCCCATGACTCGAAAGCGATCCAATCGCTTCCGGGGCACGGCCCCTAGCCAAGGCGGGGCCAATGAGACGGGCAAGATACGGGGGGCACGGCCGACCACCATAATGGCGGCGGGGCCGATGCTGGCCCCGCCTTCCTCTTCAGTATGTGGCAATCAGCCCCACACAGAGTGACACTGGGCGGGTGGGGCTGCTCTTGTGCTCCAGGAAGAGTGCGGGGCCCCCCAGCAGGGAGCAGAGGCCTCTCACAGGGGGACAGCTCTGCTCCCTGCACCTCCCAAAATTACAGACAAAAGGCGTCCGTAAAAGGGATCCTCACGGACAAAGGACGTGAGGTCCAAATTACGGACTGTCCGTGAAATTTTTCGGACGGTTGGTCACCCTAACACAGAGGGAGCTGTGCGGAGGGGTGCACAGCTCTCCGAGGGCGCAGGGCACAGGGGGAGCAGTGCAGAGGGGTGCGCAGCTCTGCACAGCTCTCCGAAGGCGCAGGGCACAGGGGGAGCTGTGCGGAGGGTTGCACAGCTCTACACAGCTCTGGGGTGGGGGTCGCCAGGGGGAGCTGTGTTGAAGGGTGCACAGCTCTGCACAGCTCTCCAAGGGTGCAGGGCACAGGGGGAGCTGTACTGAGGGCTGCACAGCTCTCCGAGGGCGCAGGGCACAGGGGGAGCAGTGCAAATTCAGGGCGGTGAGTGTAAAAACTCAGGACAAAGGGTCAAAATTCAGCTCTGTGCACCGGAGGGGAACAGTGTGGATGCGTGTACAGCCCTGCACAGCTCTTGGGGGCGCCAGTGGGAGCTGTTTGGAGGGGTGTGCGGCCCTGCACAGCTCCTAGAGGGTACTGGAGGGGAGACAATGTGAGTCTTCAAGGGGAGGGGTGTGCGACCCTGACGAGCTCTGTGCACTGTACAGGAACACTGTGGAGGGGTGTGTGACCCTGCATAGCTCCCAGAGGGCAGTGGAAGTGAGCAGTGTGAGTCTGCACATTGGGTGGTGTTCGACGCTGCACTGGGTCTGGCAGTGGCAAAAAGAAATATAGCAAAAGCACGGAGCACCGAACAGACTGCTGGCCTGGAGGCTCGGAAATGTGACATGGACTGGTATATGATGACGGAGAGTGTTGTATGATGACGGAGAGGGTTGTATGATGACGGAGAGGGTTGTATGATGAAGGTAGAGGTTGTCACCAGAAATGGGGCAACATGTGGAAGGACTAGAATACCAAGAAGCGACTGGCATGGATCGGAAGTAGGGAGGCGGAGGCTGGGCGGGAGGGGGTAGGACGCTGGGGGAAGCAGGTATAAAAAAATAAAAATGTACCTTCTCGCCACTACCTCGCCACGTCTTTCCTCCGCAGTCCTCCCTCGCTCGGCCTCAACAGGAAGCACACCCTGGCTCCCAGTCAGCCAATAACAACGCTGCCTTAGCAGTGTTGTGATTGGTCTGAGTGCTGTTTTTCGGCGCTCAGACACTGACTGGAGGCCTGGGCATGTTCACCACATATGTTGCAATGCAGCCTCCTTGGAGAACATGTGAACAGGGGCGGCCTTAGGGCGGCATGTGCAAGCTGTGCACCTGCACAGGGCCGCCAAACCCCAGGGGCCGCCACGAGGAATCGGATACAATACATGTTCGTGGCGGCCCCTGGCAGGGATTAGGCGGCCTCCTGTTAAACCCGAGTGGCCGGTTTCTCGACGCTCCCTCGCCTCTGGGGCTCTCTGCGGGTCTAACGGGGGTCTTTGCAGACGGTGCCCGAGGTTTCTGCTGAGGCTCGTCACTTGTGCGAGGGCGGGCCGCGCACGCGCCGTGTGTGCGCGGGCGGGGGAGCAGGGGGAGGAGGCGCGCAATGGTATCAAGCATACTGAGTGATCCAAGCTATCCGGTGGGTACAGTGGCTTGTCCTGGGTCGGATTGGGATAGACAATAGGCCCAGGCACCAAAATAAAAGTGTCCCCCAATAGTGAACTAGACGGCTATAAAAGTGGCCCACATTCTGAGATTGGGGGCAGTTTCGAACTTGTATAGACATGCTATAGAGGCGTTCTACGCGGTATGGGGACTGCATGGATCTGTGCTTGCTGCAGACGGTATATGTGGTAAGTCCGACACTGGGCATGTTTCTCAACCCTAATGTCTGTAGGTAGAGTCGCATTGACGGGTTCTACGGTAGAGCAAGAAACAACGTGATGTATCCGACTCGATTCACTTTATCGTGAAGCTGTCTCTATGATGTCAGTGATGTGTGCATTTATTTATTTATTATAAAACGATAAATATGATTTTAAAAATAGAACATCTGCAAATACTCGAACGAACCGAAGCAGAGTCACTGCTTGTTGGAAATCACCACTATTTCCAGCAGTGGAACAGCTGCAGGCCACCAGCTGAACCACGGGGCGTATTACGCGACTCTTATTTTACTAATGAGTAACTTTACATAGCTAGTCTTTAGCACTGCGGAAATTTGACCCAATGTAAAAATCCACATGTGTTTTTTCTCCATCTGAAAACATTTTACCCTGGTGGAAAGTGTTTTAAAGCAGAGTGAGTTAATGTCGTGTGGTGCAGGATAGCAGAAAACTGGACCTTTTATTTGAAGGGAAATGAAAGTGCTTTGTAGAATTGTGGCTTGTTTGGGAAATTAACGTGTGACAATCTTGTGCTGATTTTTTAATACATTAACTCATTTTATTGGGACATTCTTATATCAGGCACAATGCTCTCTTTAGTTAATGACCTTTGTGCTAGAAGCAGTGACGGGACTTTGCAATTGAGATTTTGGGGTCAGGCTCTCCTGGCCTGTGACATTCATGTGTTTAATCTGCTACATAAATGTATGAAAGCAATCAGCTTCCTTAGTATAACTGAAATATAAAATGAATTGGGTCAATAATCAGTCAGAATATCAGACCCTGTTAATGGACCAAGGATAAAATATTAAAAAATTCTGGCTCAACATAAATGATTTGTCCAGTATCCCAGAATATTTTCCAGAATCCATGTATCCCTGTATATGTAGAACACCCTTTCACTGGTATACACAACGCCCAATATCCCAATTTTAATATATAAATGTACGTATATTTTTTGCCTCAAACAATATGTACAATTATGTATTTCCCCCCAATACAGTACTTTTCTCAACAGAGGCTTCATACCTCTGAATATAGAATTTTTATCTGTGGTCACTGAGAAGCCAAGGCAAAAAAAGTAGACAGATCATAGCACCAGGTGTACTCCTGTCCCAAGCTATTGTCTAGGCAATATCAGTAAAGCACCAAGGAGAATGTCAGAGAAGTGAAAGTGTCTGAGACTTTCTCAAGCTCCCATAGCTCTCGTAGGATAACAGTGTCTATATCAATCAATGTTCTTGTACTTTAGCGTGATACCATTAAAGGGAAGGGATTGTAGATGGGTCGGACCCTGGGCCCAGAATGTAATTTTGTTGTTGTTTTGTGTCTAGTTTCTGCAGCCTTACAGATATATAGCTCGGTCAAGAGTCTCAGTTTGTGTGTCATTACATGTGTCATAGTGTACCACATACATCCAGGAGTTGGCCTTGGCTGCTCATGAAGTAGCTTAACGAAACTTGAGGGTGTCCCCTGCAAGGGAAGTGGAGGGGCCTCCTCCAGGCTCAATTAGGAGATCTCTCTACCAGAGTACTATGCTGAGGGGGCCCCCGCAACGGGGGGAGGGGGGCTGCAGGGGCCTGTGTGACACCCCTGTGGTCATGGTCTTTGGACAGCCATATGTATGAAGGGAGCAACTTCCTAATCCAACTGAGGTGGATTCATACCTGAGGCCCTGGAATGTCAGTGGAACAAAGAGATGATGGACGGAGTGCTGAAACTTTTCAGACACTCACCCCTAGTCACAGATCTGGGTTGAATCCATCATTGTTCTTTAGCTCACTTCACCACCCCAGTTCAGACCCAACCATATGCAAATCAGGACCCTGTTCCTCATGGTAACAGTCCAGCCCGAATAGCCATGCCAGGTCTTCCCTGGACCAGAAACAAGCATCCTGGGACCGGTTTAGGGCTAACACCCCTCATCAGCCAGGCTAGCTTGAATCCAGTGACAAAGTGAGCATAGGACCCATGTCTGGGCATACCATGCCAATTTAGGGCGAACACAAGGAGATGATGGGCGGAGTGCTGAAACTTTTCAGACACTCAACCCTAGTCACAGATCTGGGTTGAATCCATCATCGTTCTTTAGCTCACTTCGCCACCCCAGTTCAGACACAGCCATATGCAAATCAGTCATGACCCTGTTCCTTATGGGAACAGTCCAGCCTGAACTGCCAAGCCAGGTCTTCCCTGGACGTTTTATTAAAACACCTTCCTGAGCTCTGCCCTGCCCGGAACCCCTCTTCCGGGGCCCCCTACCTACGCTCCCTGCACAGGGCCACTATGAGCCTAGAGCCGCCACTGATGTGAAGTGCGCAAGACTGATTTGCAGGGGAGCCACCACTGAAATACCTACAGAAGCGCGGCGCTCCTCCGCCTTAGCAGGGGAGCTGCCACTGAAATACCTACAGAGGAGCGGCGCTCGCCGCCACTGAAATACCTACAGAGGCGCGACGCTCCTCCGCCTTAGCAGGGGAGCCGCCACTGAAATACCTACAGAGGCGCGACGCTCCTCCGCCTTAGCAGGGGAGCCGCCACTGAAATACCTACAGAGGTCAGCTGTGCCAGGACCTTGCCGATTCTGGAGCTGAAGTGGCACCCACAGGAACCAACGACAGGGCAACCAGGTAATGAGGGCGGGGAATGGGGGAGGGGCCGGAAATGGCGAGTATTTATAATGTGAGATATGACACTGCTATGTTTCGAAATACCTGTTGTATTCAAAGTATCAATAAAAAGATGTGTTAAAACCGATCATCAGCCCCTGGCATGTGGCACCCCGGCGTTTACTAGTGCTGCCCACGGGCCTCTGAACACGATTGTGGGCACCGGCATTTTTTGTTTTACAAATTAAACACTGAGTCCGGCACTTTACCTTCAAGGGCCGACCAGTTACAGCTGCTCAGTGACCTTTTGTTCCCTAACATTGAACTGTTTTAATCACTTCTGTCATTGGTAGAATTGTAATCATTTTAAACTTTAAATACTGAGGTAAAAAGAATCAGAAGAAGTAATGTTGTTTATTAACTATGGAATAAATAAGTGGGATTCGGGTAAAGTGATGGGGTGGGGGGGTGTTAGTAGAGAAGCAACACCGTGTCACTAGGAGGGTAGTGTGTGTCTGTGGATGATTGATGTAGTGTGGCTAGTCAGGAGCAGGCGGCACATCCTGTCCCCTGCAGGCTCCACCCTTCAGTGGGCTCTGCCCCCCACTCCCCGCCGGCTCCACCCTCGCAGATATGCTAATGAAGGTTGCGCGTGCACAGCCGCCCCGCCTATCGCTGCTGCTCTAACTATTCTGATGCAAATGAGGCGAGTGGGATTCTGGGTCGTTGTGCTGAAATCAGCATTTCTGGCGGCGCTCAGAGCTCGTTTACTGCACCTACCTGCCTAATGATCCCACGAGCTGAGCCCGGTGTGCACAGCTCTCGGAGGGCGCCAGGGTACAGGGGGAGCAGTGCAGAGGGGTGCGCAGCTCTGCAGCTCTGCACAGCTCTCCGAGGAAGCCAGGGCACAGGAGGAGCTGTGCGGACGGGTGCACAGCTGGGGGGGGCGGCGCCCAGGGGAAGCTGTATTGAATGGTGCACAGCTCTCTCAGGGCGCAGGACACAGAGTAGGGTGACCAACTGGCATCGGTGCAAATTCAGGACGGTGAGTGTAAAAATTCAGGACAAAGGGTCAAAATTCAGGACAAAAATTCAGGACAGGAGGTCAAAAGGTAAGTTTTACAGACATATCAGAGGTCGCGCAATAGTATAAAAGCAAGTAAATAGACACCACTTCAGTACAAGTCAAAAGAAGTTTATATTCGGTTGAGACAATTGTGCACTTCACGGTTTTTCAGTATACCCGCAGCTTGCTACCTTAGACGATTCAAAACTCGCATCTCGCTCCAGCAGAATACAAGTGGGGCCGCTTTTATTGTTGATTGAAAACTACTGGATATACAAGGAACTTTGCAGTGCCAGTCCCAGACCCAACCCCCCCCCCCCTTCCTCCCAGGGAAACACCCAATGCCCGGTCTGGCAATCCGGCCTTGCTACCACCCTCCAATGGTGCTCCTCATCTTCACATAGACTCTCTCTCATGCGTATTTAATTTCTTTTATAGGGCTACTCATCCCAAGTATGTAGGGCAGGGCGTCGGAGTGCGTTACATCACACACACATCATATAGAGACAATAACTCATATAAACGTGAAAGTCAATGTATAGGAAGTGTTACTTAAGATAATGGGTGCTACAAGATGTAATCTTGCTACAGATGTTGTCTGTTTCGGAGTTGCCAGCTATCTTTCGGGGTCTATTAGAAGGAGAAATCGAATGTAGTTTAATATATCCTAGTCCTATTTTTCAGTATGTTTGATAGTCCGAGACTGGGCCTTTTTATCTTTTTCTCTTGAAACCATGAAATAGTTTTATAAATTTTGGCCTGCCTTACTTTTTAATGTCAATATTCGCCAATTATTTGTTCAAACACGTTCTTATGTATATTTGTGAACTGCATATTGTTTGAAACTCCGTTGTTAATTATTTTCAAATGTAACTATTTGCAAATGAAATTTTGTGTATGCTTTGATGGTTTTAATTATTAACCGAATAAAGCTATTGTTGACTGACTGACTGACTGGGTGCTACAAGATGTAATCATTCTTTTATCTATCATTCAGTCTTTCACCATTCATTCTGTCCTTCCATCTGTGTGCCCATCTATATACAAACATATTCAACCATTTGCACACCTATCCACCATGTATCCTTCCATCCATCATTTCACTCATCCATCCCTCCAGCCACCCTTTCACTCATCCATCCATTATTCATCCATCCACCCTTTCACCCCATCCATCTGTACACTCATCCATCCACTCTTCCACCCATCCATCCATCCATCCATTCACTCATCCATCCAGCCATTTACCCTTTCACCCATCCAGCCATCCTTTCACTTACTCATCCATCCACCCAGTCACTTATCCTTCCACTCATTCACCCTTTCAGTCATTCATCCTCCCTTTCTCTCTCTCCGTCCCCCTTTCACTTATACATCCATCTTTTCACCCACCCATCTTCTCATCCATCCATGAATCCATCCATTGACCCTATTTCTCATCCATACATCTGTTCTCTCATCCATCCACCCTTTCACTTCTTCACTCATCTATCCATCCTTTTGTCCATCGAACCCCCTTTTACTCACTCATCAATCCTTACATCTACCCTTTCACTCATCCATCCATTCACCCTTTCACTTATCAATTCATCAATCCACCCGTCCTTTCACTCATCCATCCACCAATCCACTTGCCCATCATCTACCCTTTCACTCATCCATCCACCCTTTTACCTATTCATCCACCCCTCCACCCATACATCCATCTATTTACCTTTTCTCTCATCCTTCCACTCACTCACTCATCTATCCTTTCTTTCATTATCTATCCATTCACCCTTTTATTCATCCTTTCACTAATCCATCCAGCCATTCACACATCCCTTCACTTATTTACTCACTCACCTTTTCACATTATGAGCTGAGCCCTTGTCTGCAGAGTTGCAGACAGAAGAGGCCCATCAAGAACTTCACCTCGCTGTAGTTCCTAAAGCAAGGGGTGGGGAGGGTACACTATGCCCCTGCACATAGCCAATCTGAAAACTTAGAAGTCATGCATGATGCACAGTGCCAGGACGTGAGGTGACGGTGACATGGTGTTGTTTCCAGGGCTTTAAGCGGGGTAAAAAAAACTGGGGGGTCTCTTCAAAGGGGGACTTCGATGTAATTAAGGGCGTGGCTTAAAACCCCCAGGCTAAAAATATGTGCTTAGCATAGTGTTCCGCCTGACTGGTATTATGTTGTTTCTGTCATTGCATCCAGATATATAATACAGCAAGTATCATTACACCAACAACAAGCCAGGACTATTGGCTTTGTCAATGGTTGTTAGTTGCTTCAAATAAAAAAGCAGCAATCATGGCTTTGGTGAATATAATATTGAAAATGCATCAGTTCTAAAATGAGACCGTGAAAGAACTATACACCATTCTTTTTAACTTGTTTCACAGGCTTCTTTATATAAACTGTTTTCTCAGGTCGCAGCATTGGGGTTTTACCTTTCATCCATCTAACAGAATGCCCTGCTGTACACTGAACAAGAGGGACACCTAGCTGACCCTTTATGCCCTGCTGTACACTGAACAAGAGGGACACCTAGCTGACCCTTTATGCCCTGCTGTACACTGAACAAGAGGGATACCTAGCTGACCCTGTATGCCCTGCTGTGCACTGAACAAGAGGGGCACCTAGCTGACCCTTTATGCCCTGCTGTACACTGAACAAGAGGGATACCTAGCTGACCCTGTATGCCCTGCTGTACACTGAACAAGAGGGACACCTAGCTGACCCTTTATGCCCTGCTGTACACTGAACAACAGGGATACCTAGCTGACCCTGTATGCCCTGCTGTACACTGAACAACAGGGATACCTAGCTGACTGTGAGACCGGCCTCGTGGCGTGGGCCCTCCCGACCAGCAAGTTACTCTGCGACCACGCCGAACCTCGTTGATACAGCCTTCCGGCCCCCGTGGGCTAACATCCCGAGGGCCGACCAGATCCCCAACACGCATGCCCGGCCGAGGGAGAGCGAAACCCCCCCAAACCAGACCGAGAGGCGCCGACCCTGTCACACCTCTGGTCTATCCCCTGAGGGAGGTTTCGATCGACCACCAGGCCCCCGGGGAGCAGGCGCCTCGACCGCTGGGTGTCTGGAGTCCCTCCCGGACCCACCTGAATAGATCAAAGGGCCGAGCGACAGGAAACCCCGGCACACCGCCCCCCAGGCACCAGACCCCTCTCCGCGAGGACCCGGACTTCAAAGAGGAGGGGGAGTATAACAAGGGGTGCTGAAGGGGCGAGAGCAGAGAAGACCTGGACTGACGAGAGCCTGCTGACCTGGTCGCGGCTCGATCGCTCACCGAACCGAAGAACGCTACCCGAACTCTGAACCATCTGAGCCCTGCTGACGCTGTCGCGGCTCCCCGAACTCTGAACCATCTGAGCCCTGCTGACGCTGTCGCGGCTCCCCGAGCTCTGAACCATCTGAGCCCTGCTGACGCTGTCGCGGCTCCCCGAACTCTGAACCATCCGAGCCCTGCTGACGCTGTCGCGGCTCCCCGAACTCTGAACCATCTGAGCCCTGCTGACGCCGTCGCGGCTCCCCGAACTACGAACCTCCGGTGCCTTCTGAGTGACTCGCGGCCCGCTCCTCCAAGAGAATCGGCAGAGATTGCCGAGAGAAGCAACATCCCCTCAGCTCGAGGATTGAGAGCAGTGCGCCGGATACCTCGCAGAGACACTGATTCAAAGACTGTCCCGCTACCCCTTTTTCCCTCATCACGAGATCGCTGCCGCTTGTGGCATTAATTCTGCACCTGCCTGCCGGATCATAAAGATCCCTGACAACTACCGATAAAAGCATATTGTCTTACAACGAATTACTGTGTGGTGTCCCTCTATCCGAAGAGAGAGTAAGCGCAGCGTGTGCGATCCTAGGTACGAGACCCTTCCAGGAAGGGCCTCCCCGCTCTTGCTCGGCCTAACTCTGGGTAAGGTGGGCCTCCGGGTGGTCGGGAGCGCATTCCGTAGCCTCCCCGGAGAACGCCTTCCAACATTTGGTGGCAGGCGACGGGATCCGAGCCAACACCTAGAGATCGTGCAGTAGACGGCTTACGCACTACCAAGAAGAAATGGAAGGAGAAACTTCCCTAGGTGCCGCAGGCACCAACCCGAGTACGACATTCCAAAAGGACCAGTTAGAATCTTATACGCACCGAGAACTGAAACAATTTTGCAAA
Organism: Triturus cristatus; assembly: GCF_964204655.1. Classification (NCBI taxonomy): domain Eukaryota; kingdom Metazoa; phylum Chordata; class Amphibia; order Caudata; family Salamandridae; genus Triturus; species Triturus cristatus. The sequence continues at coordinate 42,930,690 of NC_140587.1, forward strand.
GACTTTGGAATCGCTACCACCGGACTAAGCACGAAAGAGGACTTCCAGGGGGCATTAAAAACCTGGGTCGAGGCGGGAACTCCCCGGACACAAACAGAAGGAGAGCCTCCCAACGAACCACGAAGCACCCCGGGGAGGAACGGCGCCCCCGAGGGGGGCCTATCCCCAGAGGAACTAGCGGACCGAGAAAGAGGTCGCAACCACGAACTAGAACTAGCAAAATTAAAAATCGAAGGAGAGCTAAAACTGGCTGAAAAAAAACTGGCGGTGGAACAGTTACGCCTACAAGGAGAACTAGAGGAAAAGAAACGACAAAGAGAACACGAAGAAAGAAAACTCCAACTAGAGCACGAAGGTAGCCTAAAAGAAATCGAGCTCAAGGCTAAGAATGCGGAGGCCAGACCCTCGGAAACCCAACCCATCTCCTCCACCGTGGAACCAAAGGTCCACATCCCCAAAGATGTGGTGAAAGAATACTATAAGAACGACGACATTCAGCAATGGTTCAAAGCCTACGAAGTCGCCATGACCTCCCACCGAGTCCCGCAGAAAGACTGGGGGGCTTGGCTGTGGGGCCGGTTCCTGAGCGAGGGGAGAGATACCCTGCTGGACCTGCCCTCCACGGTGATGAACTCCTACAGTCACATGAAAGAGGCCCTAGTAGCCAGATATGGGCTTACCCCTGAAATGTACCGGCAACGGTTTAGAGACTGCAAGAAGATACCCGGTACCACCTGGGTGGAGTTCGTGAACTTTTACAGCCGGGCCTTGGACGGATGGATCAAGGGTAGCAAGGTCTCCACCTTTGAGGAGCTGTTCGACCTAATCGCATGGGAACACTTGTCCGCTAACTGCTTTGTAGAGCTGCGCCAGCACCTCCTGGACAGCAAACTCACAGACCCTCGAAAACTGGCCGTCGAGGCTGACCGGTGGGTAAACACCCGGGCCTCCCGGAACCCCGTGGGAGACTACAGTCGCCACAGTCAGGGACCCCCCCGCCAGAGAGGTGGAGGGAATCAAGGCCGGCCAAGGGAACTCCCGGGGGGACCCCCGCTCAGCCCCCCCAGAGGACAACCTCCGCCCTTTCCAGCTCCACCTCCGGCCAGCACCGGGCCACCAGGGAGGCCGGGGCCCCGAGTGAGGATCACCTGTTTCCGCTGCCAACAGACCGGACCCTATGCCAGCGACCCTCAATGTCCCCTGTACCAGCGAACCGCCACAACAACCCCGCCGGCTCGACAGATGGCCTCCGTAGCCCTGGGGGAAGAGATGGAAGACTCCGAAGAATGGGAACCAGCCGCCATGGCCTTGGTCTCCCTAGGGGACCGGGAGATGGTCCCCGGAACGTCCCTGCCCGCCAACACGAAGAAATACCGACAGCAGGTAACGGTCAACGGTCACCGCGTCGAGGGCCTCCGGGACACGGGGGCGAGTGTCACGGCGGTTCATTGTCACCTGGTCTCCGAAGATCAGATCCTGCCTGGCGCCTTTTGTCCTGTCATATCATCAGACAATTCTGAGAGCCTCAGCCGGATGGCCCTAGTCCCCTTCGAATGGGGGGGAGTCACCGGCAAGTTAAAGGTGGCGGTCCGAACCTCCCAGCCCGTGGACTGCCTCCTGGGCAACGACCTTGAGAACTCCCCGTGGGGACAAGTGGAACGAAGAGCCCATCTCGAGATGATGGGCCTACCCGAATGGGTATGCGCCACCACGCGCTCGATGACTCTCAGAGTGCCTCCCTCCGAGGGGGGAGAAGCCCTGCCGCTAAGCACCGCCACCATCCCCGAGGTCCAGAATACGCCACCAGGGGCCAACGACACTCTTCTGGACGAAACAACCGCTTCCGACGAAGGGTCCGTGCCTTCCGACCCCGAATCCCTCACCGAACTCGGGGACTTGCCAGAACTGGCCCAGTGGCACTGCGAAGGGGGCCCCTCCCGTGAAGAATTCTGCCAAGAACAATCCACCTGCCCGTCCCTCATTGGACCCCGACAACAGGCCGAGGCCGAAGCAGCAGGCGACCGGACTGGCACCCACTGGGTATACTGGGAAAACGGCCTCCTGTACAGCGAACAGAAGTCGGCCGAGTTGGGATCGGCCCGAGTACTAGTGGTACCCCTGCGCTTCCGAAGTCTCCTCCTGGGCCTGGCCCATGATGTACCCCTGGCCGGACACTTAGGCCAAGATAAGACCTACCAACGACTCGTCACCCACTTTTATTGGCCCAAGATGCGAGCAAATGTGGAGGCCCACTGCAAGTCCTGCCCCACGTGCCAGGCCAGCGGAAAGAGTGGGGGCAAGCGAAAGGCTCCGCTACAACCCTTCCCAGTCGTCAGTACACCCTTTGAGCGGGTAGGAATCGACATTGTGGGACCACTGGACCCCAAGACCGTCCAGGGCCACCGGTTCATCCTCGTCCTGGTGGATCATGCCACCCGTTACCCCGAAGCCATCCCTCTCCGCACCATGACGGCCCCCGTGGTAGGCCGGGCCTTGATGGGGATCTTCTCCCGCGTGGGGTTCCCCCGCGAAGTCGTGAGTGACCGGGGTACGAACTTTATCTCCCGATATATGAGGTCCCTCTGGCAGCAGTGCGGCGTATCGTACAAGTTCACCACCCCGTACCACCCCCAAGGAAACGGCCTAGTCGAGCGCTTTAACAAAACACTGAAAGGAATGATCATGGGCCTCGAGGAACCCCTACGCCGGAGGTGGGACGTCCTCCTCCCATGCCTCCTGTTCGCCTACCGGGAGGTTCCACAAAAATCCCTGGGATTCAGCCCATTCGAACTACTATATGGACACCCCGTCCGGGGACCCCTGAGCCTGGTCAAGGAGGGTTGGGAAACAACCCCCCGGGGGACCCCTCCGGATGTGTTCCGATACATCTTGGCGCTCCGCAACCAGACCCGGAAATTCCGAGAACTCGCAGAAGCGAACCTCGAGGCTAGCCAGGAAGAGATGAAGCGCTGGTATGACCAGAATGCTACGCTGGTCGAGTTTCAGCCGGGCCAACAAGTCTGGGTCATGGCCCCGGTGAAACCCTGCGCCCTCCAAGATAAATGGACCGGACCCTTCAAGGTGGTCGAGCGGAAGAGCCAAGTCACCTATCTCGTCGATGTGCAGTCCCCGCGGAACCCCCTCCGGGTTCTCCACGTGAACCGCCTCAAACCCCACTTTGTACGGACAGAATTGAGTTTACTCCTGGCCACCGACGATAGGGCCGAAGAAGACACCGAGCCCCTTCCAGACCCCCTGGGGGCGAAAGAGACCGATGGTTCCGTGGAAGGGGTGAGACTATCAACCACCCTCACAGCCCAACAGTCTGACGACTGCCGCCAGCTACTAAGGCAGTTCGCGGACCTCTTCTCCCTAACCCCTGGGGTCACCAACTGGTGTGTCCACGACGTGAACACTGGCGACAGCCCGCCAGTGAGACACCGGGCCTACCGGGTCCCTGATCGGGTCCGAACCTGCATCCAGACCGAGGTGGCGAAGATGCTGGACCTCGGCGTGATCGAACCCTCCGACAGCCCCTGGGCCAGCCCGGTAGTCCTGGTTCCGAAAGCGGCTACCCCGGGTGTCGCCCTTAGCTGAGGTTTTGCGTGGACTACCGAGGACTCAATGCGGTCACCCGAGCGGATGCTCACCCTATCCCCCGTGCCGACGAGCTCATTGACCGCCTCGGGGCCGCTCTCTACCTCAGCACCTTCGACCTGACTAGTGGATACTGGCAGATTGCCCTCACCGAGGGAGCCAAGGAGCGCTCCGCCTTCTCCACCCCGGATGGGCACTACCGCTTTAGGGTGATGCCGTTTGGAATGAAGAATGCCCCGGCCACCTTCCAGCGGCTGGTGAACAGGGTCCTGTCCGGACTAGAGGGGTTCAGCGCAGCATACCTCGACGATATAGCGGTATTCAGCTCCCAATGGACCGAGCACCTCCAGCACCTCCGACAAGTCCTGCTGGCTCTGCGCCGGGCCGGCCTCACCATCAAAGCCAGCAAATGTCAAATTGGGCACGGCTCCGTAACCTATCTGGGGCACCAGGTGGGAAGTGGGCAGGTCGCCCCCCTCCAGCCGAAGATCGATGCCATCTTGTCCTGGGAACCCCCCACGACCCAAACGGAAGTCCGGGCCTTCCTGGGCCTCACCGGTTACTACCGGAGGTTTATTAAGAACTATGGCAGCATCGCAGGCCCCCTCACAGAACTGACCTCCAAAAAACACCCCAAGAAAGTACACTGGACTCCCTCCTGCCAGAAGGCGTTCGACACCCTAAAGGCCGCCATGTGCGCGGCTCCGGTGCTCAAAGCACCCGACTACGCCCAGGAGTTTGTGGTCCAGACGGACGCCTCGGAACACGGCATCGGGGCAGTCCTCTCCCAGTTCGACGACAAGGGCATAGATCGGCCCAGAGCCTTCATCAGCCGAAGGTTGCTGCCCCGAGAACAGCGGTGGAGCACCATTGAGAGAGAGACCTTCGCAGTAGTCTGGGCCCTCAAAAAGCTACGGCCCTACCTGTTCGGAACACACTTCCGAGTACAAACGGATCACCGCCCCTTGCGGTGGTTGATGCAGATGCGAGGGGAAAACCCCAAGCTGCTACGCTGGTCCATCTCCCTCCAGGGGATGGATTTCACGGTGGAACATCGCCCCGGGACGGACCACGCCAACGCGGACGGCCTGTCCCGATTCTTCCGCTTCAGCGAGGAGAACCCCCAAGTGGATGGGTAGTTCTCCCCGCCTTTCAGCTGGGGGGGGCACGTGTGAGACCGGCCTCGTGGCGTGGGCCCTCCCGACCAGCAAGTTACTCTGCGACCACGCCGAACCTCGTTGATACAGCCTTCCGGCCCCCTTGGGCCAACATCCCGAGGGCCGACCAAATCCCCAACACGCATGCCCGGCCGAGGGAGAGCGAAACCCTCCCAAACCAGACCGAGAGGCGCCAACCCTGTCACACCTCTGGTCTCTCCCCCGAGGGAGGTTTCGATCGACCACCAGGCCCCCGGGGAGCAGGCGCCTCGACCGCTGGGTGTCTGGAGTCCCTCCCGGACCCACCTGAACAGATCAAAGGGCCGAGCGACAGGAAACCCCGACACACCGCCCCCCAGGCACCAGACCCCTCTCCGCGAGGACTCCGGACTTCGAAGAGGAGGGGGAGTATAACAAGGGGTGCTGAAAGGAGGAGAGCAGAGAAGACCTGGACTGACGAGAGCCTGCTGACCTGGTCGCGGCTCGATCGCTCACCGAACCGAAGAACGCTACCCGAACTCTGAACCATCTGAGCCCTGCTGACGCTGTCGCGGCTCCCCGAACTCTGAACCATCTGAGCCCTGCTGACGCTGTCGCGGCTCCCCGAACTCTGAACCATCTGAGCCCTGCTGACGCTGTCGCGGCTCCCCAAACTCTGAACCATCCGAGCCCTGCTGACGCTGTCGCGGCTCCCCGAACTCTGAACCATCTGAGCCCTGCTGACGCCGTCGCGGCTCCCCGAACTACGAACCTCCGGTGCCTGCTGAGTCACTCGCGGCCCGCTCCTCCAAGAGAATCGGCAGAGATTGCCGAGAGAAGCAACATCCCCTCAGCTCGAGGATTGAGAGCTGTGCGCCGGATACCTCGCAGAGACACTGATTCAAAGACTGTCCCGCTACCCCTTTTTCCCTCATCACGAGATCGCTGCCGCTTGTGGCATTAATTCTGCACCTGCCTGCCAGATCATAAAGATCCCTGACAACTACCGATAAAAGCATATTGTCTTACAACGAATTACTGTGTGGTGTCCCTCTATCCGAAGAGAGAGTAAGCGCAGCGTGTGCGATCCTAGGTTCGAGACCCTTCCAGGAAGGGCCTCCCCGCTCTTGCTCGGCCTAACTCTGGGTAAGGTGGGCCTCCGGGTGGTCGGGAGCGCATTCCGTAGCCTCCCCGGGGAACGCCTTCCAACACTGACCCTGTATGCCCAGCTGTACACTGAACAACAGGGATACCTAGCTGACCCTTTATGCCCTGCTGTACACTGAACAAGAGGGACACCTAGCTGACCCTGTATGCCCTGCTGTACACTGAACAACAGGGATACCTAGCTGACCCTGTATGCCCTGCTGTACACTGAACAACAGGGATACCTAGCTGACCCTTTATGCCCTGCTGTACACTGAACAACAGGGACACCTAGCTGACCCTTTATGCCCTGCTGTGCACTGAACAAGAGGGATACCTAGCTGACCCTGTATGCCCTGCTGTGCACTGAACAAGAGGGACACCTAGCTGACCCTTTATGCCCTGCTGTGCACTGAACAAGAGGGACACCTAGCTGACCCTTTATGCCCTGCTGTACACTGAACAACAGGGACACCTAGCTGACCCTTTATGCCCTGCTGTGCACTGAACAAGAGGGACACCTAGCTGACCCTGTATGCCCTGCTGTACACTGAACAACAGGGACACCTAGCTGACCCTTTATGCCCTGCTGTACACTGAACAAGAGGGATACCTAGCTGACCCTTTATGCCCTGCTGTACACTGAACAAGAGGGATACCTAGCTGACCCTTTATGCCCTGCTGAACACTGAACAAGAGGGACACCTAGCTGACCCTTTATGCCCTGCTGTGCACTGAACAAGAGGGACACCTAGCTGACCCTTTATGCCCTGCTGTACACTGAACAACAGGGACACCTAGCTGACCCTTTATGCCCTGCTGTGCACTGAACAACAGGGACACCTAGCTGACCCTTTATGCCCTGCTGTGCACTGAACAACAGGGATACCTAGCTGACCCTTTATGCCCTGCTGTACACTGAACAACAGGGACACCTAGCTGACCCTTTATGCCCTGCTGTACACTGAACAAGAGGGATACCTAGCTGACCCTTTATGCCCTGCTGTACACTGAACAAGAGGGACACCTAGCTGACCCTGTATGCCCTGCTGTACACTGAACAACAGGGATACCTAGCTGACCCTTTATGCCCTGCTGTACACTGAACAAGAGGGATACCTAGCTGACCCTTTATGCCCTGCTGAACACTGAACAAGAGGGACACCTAGCTGACCCTTTATGCCCTGCTGTACACTGAACAACAGGGACACCTAGCTGACCCTGTATGCCCTGCTGTACACTGAACAACAGGGACACCTAGCTGACCCTTTATGCCCTGCTGTACACTGAACAAGAGGGATACCTAGCTGACCCTGTATGCCCTGCTGTACACTGAACAAGAGGGACACCTAGCTGACCCTTTATGCCCTGCTGTACACTGAACAACAGGGACACCTAGCTGACCCTTTATGCCCTGCTGTGCACTGAACAACAGGGATACCTAGCTGACCCTTTATGCCCTGCTGTACACTGAACAACAGGGACACCTAGCTGACCCTTTATGCCCTGCTGTACACTGAACAAGAGGGACACCTAGCTGACCCTGTATGCCCTGCTGTACACTGAACAAGAGGGACACCTCGCTGACCCTTTATGCCCTGCTGTACACTGAACAAGAGGGACACCTAGCTGACCCTGTATGCCCTGCTGTACACTGAACAACAGGGATACCTAGCTGACCCTGTATGCCCTGCTGTACACTGAACAACAGGGACACCTAGCTGACCCTGTATGCCCTGCTGTACACTGAACAACAGGGACACCTAGCTGACCCTTTATGCCCTGCTGTACACTGAACAAGAGGGGCACCTAGCTGACCCTTTATGCCCTGCTGTACACTGAACAACAGGGACACCTGGCTGACCCTGTATGCCCTGCTGTACACTGAACAAGAGGGACACCTAGCTGACCCTGTATGCCCTGCTGTACACTGAACAAGAGGGACACCTAGCTGACCCTGTATGCCCTGCTGTACACTGAACAACAGGGACACCTAGCTGACCCTGTATGCCCTGCTGTACACTGAACAACAGGGACACCTAGCTTACCCTGTATGCCCTGCTGTACACTGAACAACAGGGACACCTAGCTGACCCTGTATGCCCTGCTGTACACTGAACAAGAGGGACACCTAGCTGACCCTGTATGCCCTGCTGTACACTGAACAAGAGGGACACCTCGCTGACCCTTTATGCCCTGCTGTACACTGAACAACAGGGACACCTAGCTGACCCTTTATGCCCTGCTGTACACTGAACAAGAGGGACACCTAGCTGACCCTGTATGCCCTGCTGTACACTGAACAACAGGGACACCTAGCTGACCCTGTATGCCCTGCTGTACACTGAACGACAGGGACACCTAGCTGACCCTTTATGCCCTGCTGTACACTGAACGACAGGGATACCTAGCTGACCCTTTATGCCCTGCTGTACACTGAACAAGAGGGACACCTAGCTGACCCTGTATGCCCTGCTGTACACTGAACAACAGGGACACCTAGCTGACCCTTTATGCCCTGCTGTACACTGAACAACAGGGACACCTGGCTGACCCTTTATGCCCTGCTGTACACTGAACAAGAGGGACACCTCGCTGACCCTTTATGCCCTGCTGTACACTGAACAACAGGGACACCTGGCTGACCCTTTATGCCCTGCTGTACACTGAACAACAGGGATACCTAGCTGACCCTTTATGCCCTGCTGTACACTGAACAACAGGGACACCTAGCTGACCCTTTATGCCCTGCTGTACACTGAACAACAGGGATACCTAGATGACCCTTTATGCCCTGCTGTACACTGAACAACAGGGACACCTAGCTGACCCTTTATGCCCTGCTGTACACTGAACAAGAGGTATACCTAGCTGACCCTTTAGATATGCTGTCATCAGTTAAAGAGACTCGGACCAAAATCCTTCTTAATTTGATCCAATCATTTAATCATTGAATTTTTGCTTTTGTTTTCGATTAGTTTCAATAATATTTAGTACAAAAGGACAACACTTAACAAATTACACAACTTCCTTCACAAATTACAAAAATTAACAATACCACATTCACATTGAACGCAATAATACGATACAAAGTTCACACAGAGAGACAAGTCGTTAAATTATAAACATCCAAACTTAAACACATATGTACAAATTCAAATTGCTACCAGTCGACAACAGTACATCGCAAAGGAAACCCTATAGAGCAAACTCAGGGCGCCATCCAAAGGGGATATTTTAGTTTTAGCAATAGAACATCACCAATTGCTACTTAGTTTAAAAAGGTGATCCCCTGTTGGTTAAATCAGGGCCAACGCGTTTCAAAGCCCATCGGAATCAAAGGGCTTCTCTGCAGGGCTGTGACTGGGGTCTGTAATTGTATTCGGAAGGCTCATCAACTTTGTTGGGGGCCCAATCTTTGACGTGATTGTGTTGTAACTTATGTTTATCTGCAGATTGCTTATTCCGTAGATTGATGGAGGCATTCACGGGGTGCGAAAGTTGCTCTTTGGTAGCCAAATTCGCCCAATGTGCAACCTGCCTGGAGGGGTGGAAATAATTCATACCTCCACGTCGAAAGTTCTTCAAGCGCGGGAGCGCATACGAAAAATACAGTTCAAGCAGTGTACGGGGCGGTGAAATGGCCTTCACATCAAAGGGCGGTCTCAAAGACGAATTACCCGTGAGACGCCGAGTCCAAGAGCTATTCCAGCACTGTAGGGACCTTCCAAACCTATTAGCATGCTTGAACACGAGTTATTTTGTTCCTGGTACACTGAGGCAGGAGGAGGCCACCACATGCTTTTACAGCCGGGACTGCCCATTGTCATTCAGTATGTGGCAATCAGCATTACACAGAGTGACACTGGGCGGGTGGGGCCACTCTTGTGCTCCTGGAGGAGTGGGGGGGGGGGGGGCAGCAGGGAGTAGAGGCCTCTCACAGAGGAACAGCTCTGCTCCCTGCACCTCCCAAAATTACAGACAAAAGGCGTCCATAAAAGGGATCCTCACGGACAACGGACGTGAGGTCCAAAATTTAAGGATGGTTGGTCACCCTAACACAGAGGGAGCTGTGCGGAGGGGTGCACAGCTCTCCGAGGGCGCAGGCCACAGGGGGAGCAGTGCAGAGGGGTGCGCAGCTCTGCAGAGCTCTCCGAAGGCGCAGGGCACAGGGGGAGCTGTGCGGAGGGTTGCACAGCTCTACACAGCTCTGGGGGGGCGCCAAGGGGAGCTGTGTTGAAGGGTGCACAGCTCTCCAAGGGCACAGGGGGAGCTGTACTGAGGGCTGCACAGCTCTCCGAGGGCGCAGGGCACAGGGGGAGCAGTGCGGAGGGGTGCACAGCTCTGCAAAGCTCTCTGAGGGCGCCACGGGGATAGGGGGAGCAGTGTGCAGGGGTGCACAGCTCTCGGGGGGCGCTAGGGGGAGCTGTGTGAAGGGTTGTACGGGGCTGCACAGCTCTCAGTGGGCGCTAGAGGGGGGCTAATTGACGATGCAGGGGGAGGGGTGTACAGCCCTGCACAGCGCTTAGGGGACCCCAGGGGGAGCTGTGTGCAGGGGTGTGCGGCGCTGCATAACGCTGTGCACTGGAGGGAGCAGTGTGGATGGAGTGTGCAGCCCAGCACAGCTCTCAGTGTCCATTAGAGGGGGGGCAATATGAGTATGCAGGGGGAGGGGTGTACAGCCCTGCACAGCTCTTAGGGTGCCCGGGGGGGGGGCTATGTGGAGGGGTGTGCGGCGCTGCACAGCTCTGTGCAATAGAGGGGAGCAGTGTGCAGAGGTGAGCGGTCCTCCACATCTCTAACTGTGCACTGGAGGGGGACAAAGCAAGGGTAGGGGTTACAGCGCTGCACAGCACTCGGAGGGCGCCAGGGGACGGAGGGAGCTGTGTGCAGGGGTGCACAGCTCTAGGGGGGGCACAAGGGAGAGCTGTGTGGAGGGGTGTGCGGCGCTGCACAGTTCTCAGTGTGCACTAGAGGGGGCAATGGGAGTGGGCAGGGGTGTACAGCTCCCCACAGCTCTTAAGGGGTGCCAGGGGGAAATATGGGGAGAAGTGTGCGGCGCTGCACAGCTCTGAGCACTGGAGGCAACAGTGTGGGGGGGGTGTACAGCTCTGCACAGCTCTCGGGGGGCGCCAAGGGGAGCTGTGCTAAAGGATGCACAGCTCTGCAGAGCTCTCCGAGGGCGCAGGGCACAGGGGGAGATGTACGGAGGAGTGCACATCTCTCAGAGGGCGACAGGACACAGGGGGGGCTGTGTGGAGGGGTGTACAGCTCTGCACAGCTCTGGGGGGGGGGGCGCCAGGGGTAGCTATGTGGAGGGGTGCGCGGCGCTACACGTCTCTGTACACTGGAGGGTAGTAGTACGAATGGGTGTGCGGCTCTGCACAACTCTCAGTGTGCACTGGTTGGGAGACAATGTGAGTCTGCAAGGGGAGGGGTGTACAGCCCTGTACAGCTCTGTGCACTGCACGCTAGCACTGTGGAGAGGTATGCGGCTCTGTACAGCTCTGTGCACCGGAGGGGAACAGTGTGGATGCGTGTACAGCTACAGCCCTGCACAGCTCTCGGGGGCGCCAGTGGGAGCTGTTTGGAGGGGTGAGCGGCCCTGCATAGCTCCCAGAGTGCACTGGTGGGGAGACAATGTGAGTCTGCAAGGGGAGGGGTGTACAGCCCTGTACAGCTCTGTGCACTGCACACTAGCACTGTGGAGGGGTGTGCGGCTCTGCACAGCTCTGTGCACCGGAGGGGAACAGTGTGGATGCGTGTACAGCCCTGCACAGCTCTCGGGGGCGCCAGTGGGAGCTGTTTGGAGGGGTGAGCGGCCCTGTACAGCTCCCAGAGTGCACTGGAGGGGAGACAATGTGAGTCTGCAAGGGGAGGGGTGTGCGACCCTGCACAGCTCTCTGCACTGCACTGCACGCTAGCACTGTGGAGGGGTGTGCGGCCCTGCACAGCCCTGTGCACCGGAGGGGAACAGTGTGGATGCGTGTACAGCCCTGCACAGCTCTCGGGGGCGCCAGTGAGAGCTGTTTGGAGGGGTGAGCGGCCCTGCACAGCTCCTAGAGGGTACTGGAGGGGAGACAATGTGAGTCTGCAAGGGGAGGGGTGTAGAGCCTGTACAGCTCTGTGCACTGGACGGGAACACTGTGGAGGGGTGTGTGACCCTGCACAGCTCCCAGAGGGCAGTGAAGGTGAGCAGTGTGAGTCTGCACATTGGGTGGCATTCGACGCTGCACGCACAGGAGGTGCAATGCCGCAGCAGTAGAGCAGTGCCGGTAATAGCAGCGAACAGCTGAAACAGTACATGTGAAGTACAGGTAGCAGCAGCGAAAAGCAAAACTGAAACACAGAGCAGGTACAGTGCAGGTAGCAGTACTGAGACACAAAACTGAAACACGGAACAGGTACAGTGCAGGAAGCGGCAGTGAAACACAAAACTGAAACACAGATCATGTACAGTGCAGGCAGCAGCAGTGAAACGCAAAACTGAAACACGGAACAGGTACAGTGCAGGAAGCGGTAGTGAAACACAAAACTGAAACACAGATCATGTACAGTGCAGGCAGCAGCAGTGAAACGCAAAACTGAAGCACAGAACAGGTACAGTGCAGGAAGGATCAGTGAAAAGTTGGAACACAGAAGAGGTGCAGTGCAGGTAGCAGCAGTGAAAAGCTGGGCACAGAACATGTACAGTGCAGGTAGCAGCAGTGAAAAGCAAAACTGAAACACAGAACAGGTACAATGCAGGTAGCAGCAGTGAAAAGAAAAACTGAAACACAGGGCAGGTAGCAGCCATGAATAGCTGAAACACAGACCAGGTAAAGTGCTGGTAGCAGCAGTAAAAAGCAAAGCTGAAACACAGAACAGGTGCAGGGCAGGTAGCAGCCATGAATAGCTGAAACACAGAACAGGTGCAGTGCAGGTAGCAGCAGTGAAAAGCTGGAACACAGAACAGGTGCAGTGCAGGTAGCAGCAGTGAAAAGCTGGAACACAGAACATGTGCAGTGCAGGTAGCAGCTGTAAAAAGCTAAAATACTGAACAGGTGTAGCAGCAGTAAGAAGCTAAACCACAGAGCAGGTGCAGTGCAGGTAGCAGCAGTGAAAAGCAAAACTGAAACACGGAACAGGTACAGTGCAGGAAGCAGCAGTGAGATGCAAAACTGAAACACAGATCATGTACAGTGCAGGAAGTGGCAGTGAGACGCAAAACTGAAACACAGATCATGCACAGTGCAGATAGTAGCAGTGAAACGCTGTAACACATAAGAGCCACAGTGTAGGCAGCAGCAGTGTAAAACTGAAACACGGAACAGGTACAGTGCAGGTAGCCCCAGTGAAAAGCTGAAGCACAGAACAGGTACAGTGCAGGTAGCAGAAGTGAAAAGCAAAACTGAAACACAGCACAGGTACAATGCAGGTAGCAGCAGTGAAAAGAAAAACTGAAACACAGGGCAGGTAGCAGCTATGAATAGCTGAAACACAGAACAGGTAAAGTGCTGGTAGCAGCAGTAAAAAGCAAAGCTGAAACACAGAACAGGTGCAGTGCAGGTAGCAGCAGTGAAAAGCTGGAACACAGAAGAGGCACAGTGCAGGCAGCAGCAGTGAGACGCAAAACTGAAACACGGAACAGGTACAGTGCAGGGCACAGGGGGAGCAGTGCAGAGGGGTGCACAGCTCTGCACAGCTCTCTGAGGGCGCAGGGCATAGGGGGAGCTGTGCGGAGGGCTACACAGCTCTCCAAGTGCGCAGGGCACAGGGGGAGTTGTGCAGAGGGGTGCACAGCTCTGCAAAGCTCTAGGAGGGCGCCATGGGGATAGGAGGAGCTGTGTGCAGGGGGGCACAGCTCTCGGGGGCACTAGGGGGAGCTGTGTAGAGGAGTGTGCGGCGCTGCACAGCACTGTGCACTGGAGGGGAGCAGTGTGGATGGGGTGTGCAGCGCTGCACAGCTCTCAGTATGCACTAGAGGGGGGCAATGTGAGTCTGCAAGGGAAGGGGTGTACAGCCCTGCACAGCTCTTAGAGGGCCCCAGGGGGAGCTATGTGGAAGGGTGTGCGGCGCTGCATAGCTCTGGTCACTGGACAGGAGCACTGTGGAGGACTGTACAGCTCTGCACAGCTCTCAGGGGGCGCCAGGGGGAGGTGTGCTGAAGGGTGCACAGCTCTGCACAGCTCTCCAAGGGCGCAGGGCACAGGGGGAGATGTACGGAGGGGTGCACAGCTCTGCACATCGCTCGGAGGACGCCAGGACACAGTGGGAGCTGTGTGGAAGGGTGTGATGGAGCAGGTAAAACAAAATTTCGGATACCTCCTCTATTTTGCATGAAATTAATTACGTAATTAAGTTAAAATGTATTAATTAGTTTGAAGTGAAATATTACTAACCAACATTTACACCTTGATAAACACAAGATACACGCGGGACTAAAATGCTAATTGCATGGCATAACAATTAATTCATTAACTTTGGTACGCAAACTAACTTTAGATTGTGGTGAAATAGAAAAATTGCATGATTCATGTTGCTTTTGTGATGGTTTGTGCTTTCAGTACTGCAGAATGGTGAGTAATATTGCTTTAAATGTTGCTACAAGCTAGGTAAATAATAATATACAGTGGGACTAGAGTGGGATTAAACATTAGAATCTTCATTTCTATATTTTAATTATTGTTATGTCTGTTTTTGCTTAAGTTGACATTCGGGCCTACTAGGCCGCAGTCCTTAAAATGGAGGTCCTATGAAGCCGCCGTCATGTGAGCGCAATGACTTCTGCGCAGAATCGGACGGCTCTGGAGATCTCCAAGTGACCTCAGCTTGGCGACACCGTGTTCCTTGTCAAGGATATGAGCATGGAGGATTTCCAAATGATGGACGGTGTGAACCATCAAGGGGACAATGGAGGACCTGTATAAGGATGCGTGCTTGTTATCCAAACGTTACTTTCGCAACTTTCGCCTGTGAATCGATGAATAATATAAAATTTGCGCTTTGCTATGCCAAGTCCCATGAAGAACCAGTTTACCCTGGGAACCTATTGAAAGAATTGCAAATTGACCCTGGACTGTCCAATCAGAACATTTCCCTTCCCCTAAATTGTTGCATGTTGAAATGAAGTAAGAGGGAAAGGGTATAAAATACCCTCATCCGCCAAAGGGGGTGGTTCATTGGGCTGATCTTTCATGCCGTTGGGTCTGCATTGTGCTAATGAAGATTTCATGATTTTCCTTGGGTTTCGATGATTTCCGGGAAGTAACTTCGTCTGATGGTTTGATCATTGCTGAGGGTCGGACAGTTATCCCGGAGATTGTACCAGAGAATTCGGATAATTCTCTGTTTGCTCAGAGGGTCGCCAATGTTTGATATTTGGCAACTATTAAATGGGATCACTGACATAATATCGATTACAAAAATATAGACTTACAAAAATATCGATGCCAAAATATAGAATACCAAAATATCCCTATCTCCAAACAGGAAAGTACAAAAATATAGAATCCAAAATATCGTTGTAAATAATATAGTTAGTCAAAATATCGAATTTTTTAAATGTTTTAAAAGTAATGTAAAATTAATGAAATAATACATATAATTAACTGACACATACTTAAAAATACTTATATAACATTAAAATTAATAAATAATTAATGTAAGTAAAAAAAATAATTAATACATATATATTAACGTAATATTTATTAAAAATGTTAAATATTTTCTGCGTAGGATAGCGGGCGGGTAAAATTTACTATTACCACTCCAGTAAGTGCAATAGTAGGGAAAGCGTTGGATAGCGGGAGGATAAAAATTACTATTCCCTCTCCAGAGAGTGCAACAGTAGGGAAAGCGTTGGATAGCGGGAGGGTAAAATTTACTATTCCCACTCCAGTGAGTGCAACAGTAGGGAAAGCGTTGGATAGCGTAGGGGTAAAAATTACTATTCCCACTCCAGAGAGTGCAACAGTAGGGAAAGCATTGGATAGCGTAGGGATAAAAATTACTATTCCCACTCCAGAGAGTGCAACAGTAGGGAAAGCGTTGGATAGCGGGAGAGTCAAATTTACTATTCCCACTCCAGTGAGTGCAACAGTAGGGAAAGCGTTGGATAGCGGTAGGGTAAAAATTTACTATTCCCACTCCAGAGAATGCAACAGTAGGGAAAGCGTTGGATAGCGGGAGGGTAAAAATTACTATTCCCACTCCAGAGAATGCAACAGTACGGAAAGCGTTGGATAGCGGCAGGGAAAAAATTACCATTCCCACTCCAGAGAGTGCAACAGTAGGGAAAGCGTTGGATAGCGGGAGTTCAAAATTTACTATTCCCACTCCAGTGATTACAACAGTAGAGAAAACGTCTAATAGCGTAGGGGTAAAAATTACTACTCCCACTCCAAAGAGTGCAACAGTAGGGAAAGCGTTGGGTAGCGTAGGGATAAAAATTACTATTCCCACTCCAGAGAGTGCAACAGTAGGGAAAGCGTTGGATAGCGGGAGGGTAACATTTACTATTCCCACTCCAGTGAGTGCAACAGTAGGAAAAGCGTTGGATAGCGTAGGGGTAAAAATTACTATTCCCACTCCAGAGAGTGCAACAGTAGGGAAAGCATTGGATAGCGTAGGGATAGAAATTACTATTCCCACTCCAGAGAGTGCAACAGTAGGGAAAGCGTTGGATAGCGGTAGGGTAAAAATTACTATTCCCACTCCAGAGAGTGCAATAATAGGGAAAGCATTGGATAGCGTAGGGGTAAAAATTACTATTCCCACTCAAGTAAGTGCAAAAGTAGGGAAAATAATAAATTAATATTTTGTTAAAAATTAATTAATTATTAATACCAAAACAAGTATTACAATTAATTACCAATCACACAAGATTTAATAATTGATTATTTATAAATACCAATATATTTTTGTTTAATTAATTACCTCTTAATAATTAATTAACAACCAATTGTTTTTCAATAACAAACATTCATAAATGCTAATAATACCAATTAATCATTAATTAATAATATATTGATTAACGATATACACAAATTATTTAAATAATTATTTTTTTACAATTATATTACTTCCCACCATATTCCCCTATAAACACACTACCCGCTACAAATATTAAATGAATACCATTAACATAATTATCAATTAAACAATTAATACAAATTAATTACCAATTAATACAAATTATTTACCAATTAATAATTAATCAACAACCAATTAATTTTCAATACCAATTAATAATTAACTAATAATAATTAAATTACTTCCCACCCTATTCCCCTATAAACCCACAACCCGCTACATAAGAAAAATGCTAAATTAAATTAAAGATATATTAATTAACAATATACACACATCAATCAAATAATTAATTATTTACAATTATATTACTTCCCACCATTTTCCCCTATAAACACACTACCCACTACAAATATTAAATGAATACAATTGACATAATTATCAATTAAACAATTAATACAAATTAATTACCAATTAATACAAATTATTTACCAATTAATAATTAATCAACAACAAATTAATTTTCAATACCAATTAATAATTAACTAATAACAATTAAATTACTTCCCACCCTATTCCCCTATAAACCCACAACCCGCTACAGAAGTAAAACGCAAAATTCAATTAAAAATAATTAATAATTCCTATAAATTATTATTTAATGTACTATAATTAAATTACTTCCCACCCTACTCCCCTATAAACCCACAACCCGCTACGGAATTAAATTACACAAAAATAAAATAACCTAAAATTCATTACTTTAAAAATATACTAACATACATTACAATATTAATACATACTTTTAACACATATACTAACACTTAAAACACTATAAAAAATTCGATATTTTTAACAACTATATTATGACTGTCGATATTACTTACTTCTATATTATTGCAATCGATATTTCTTACCTGTTTTTCGATATTCTTCACCACTATATTTTGGCAATTCGATATTCTGTCCATTCTATATTTAAAACTCGATATTCTGTCCACTCGATAATTTTTTTTTCGAGATTATGTCTATTTACCATTAAATGCTCTTTCTAAATCTATGCTTATTTACCAAAGGTTCGATTTCTCCCTGAAATAAACCGAATTTATGTTATGACCTGTAGCGCCTAAATGCTAATGCAGAGAAAATTATTATTAGATAAACAAAATTTGAATTAATAAGAAATGAGTTTGAGATTCTTTAATTGAGTAGAGAAAATAATCAAATGTTTCCTAGGCTTAATTGTGTTTTAGCGGGTTCTAATTCACCATCAACCAGTCCAACTAATTGGTCCATCGACAAAGTGGCGGAGTGCCTTGATGTTAAGGTCAGGATTCTAAAGGTGCACATGTATATAATGTATATAATGTAAATAAATGTAATCCTGATAGGTAATAAGGTACTGTTAGAATCCGGATTCTCTGGTCGGCACAGGTAGGTACCTGGGACAAGCAGAGAGTCCTTCTTCCAGTCAGGGTAAGGGGGCACACTCTAACAATAACCCCTGCTCACCCTCTAGGTAGCTTGGCGCGAGCAGACAAGGCCTATCCCAGAGCGTTTAGGTTAAGCGTTTGTGAACACACACACAGTAGTCCAGTGACCCTCCAAAATGGACTCCACACCGGGATATATATAAAAAATAATGTTTTATATTTTTTTATCAGGCTTAGCACAAGACAAAAGTCAACGTTTAGAATGACCACAATACTTGTTTACAAAGAGTTCTTGAGCTTAGCAATGTTCGGAATAGTCTATGCGCTTCGTTCTTCGGCGTACGCTTCGTATGCGGCTAACATAGACTTGGGAACGGGTCTTACACATTCGGAAGTGAAGCGTCCACCCTACGGTGCGAACGGGCACAGTACCTTGAGTCTTTGGGTCGACACGGACACTTCACGGGCAACAAGCGGACTGTACGGTGCGATGTCCTCTGGGGGGGGCGGCGCGCACTACGGTACGTTAGACCTTGTGCATGCGCGGCTTCAGGGGACGGTGCGAAGGTACGGCTCTCTCTTTCCAGGCGCTGTGTACGCGTTGTACCGGGATCGCGGGTCTTGACTCTGAGAAGTGCTGGCAACAGACGAACAGTACGCTTCGGACAAGGAGACGTACGCGACCACCATACGCACCGCAGCCTTTCCCAAAGCAGGGGAGAGGCGTGCACGCTGGCAGTACGGTCCGGAGGGGGGTGCAAGGGGTACGGGACGATGTCCTTCAGTCACGGTGCGAGCTGTGGCTCGTAGGGGCCTGTAAGTCGCGTTACTCAGGCCGGGGTTACCTTCCTTCGTGGTGCGAGGTACGGCTCGTAGAGGGGCCTCAGACACTTTGTTCGGGCCGGACAGCGGGATACCAGCTTGCAGGGGGTATGCTGCGATCAGGGAGACGTACGCAGCAGTTCCAGTCGAAGATGCGGGGAAAACGGTCCGTTTTCCAAGGCGATCTTACGGTGGTGAAGTCCACTGGTCCTGGGAGTTCATTCAGGGGGCAAGCTCACTCACAAGCCCTTGGAGATCTCTCAGCACAAGTCAAATAAAAGTTTCTTGGGTCTTTACTTCCTCTTCTTCAGCAGCAAGGCAACCACTGCAGGCCAATCCCCCAGGTCAGGGACAGTACTCCTCCATGCAGTTTTTCCAGTTCCTTCAGGTCGGACTGAGGTTTCTTCTTGGCAGGACAGGATCTAGTTTCTTAGGAGCAGGGCTCCTACATTTATACCACAAATCCTTTGTTCTCCCAGACCAGGTGGGCCCTTGCCTAGTTCAGTCCAGTTCTGGAGCACTTTGTTGATGCAATGCAGGCTTCTTCTTTCAGGGTGCAGGGCAAAGCCATCAGACGCTCCACAGGGGGCGGAGCCAGCATTTTGGTGGCAGAGCACAACCCTATTCAGACTCCAGGTGTACTCCTGCCACCCACCTATATGTCAATCTTTCTATTCACCACCAGGCTACCTAGCCCTGTCCATCTGGGTTTCCCCAGCCCTGTCACTCACACAAGCCAGACAGCAGATAAACATCACGCAGAGGGGGGCTGAAATGGTGAGGCAAGCAAATGCCAACTTTCTAAAAGTGGCATTTGCAAACGCAGAATATTAAAATAAACCTTGCTAAAAGAAGTACCTTATTATTCTGAGTTCAGGCATACTAAACTCGATTTTCTACCATGTTCCCTGGGCCTACTAGGATCATAGGATGTAACAATCTTAGCAGCCCATTCTGGCCTATAAGAACAGGGTAGCCTTACAATAGTGAAAAACGAAAATGGCTGTAATTCACTATTAGGACATGCCACACACATCAGGGCTTGCCCTACCTTATGCTACAATGCACCCTGCCCTTGGGCCTACCATAGGGGTGACTAATATGAAGCTAAGGGAAGGTTTAGGGACTGGCAAGTGTGTGCACTTGTCCAGTCAGCATGTCAGTACCAGACTGCACGCAGGTTCTGCAATGGCAGACCTTAGGCATATTTTTACCAGGCGACGTCTGTGGGTGGCACAACCAGTGCTGCAAGCCCACCAGCGGCATTTGTATTTACAAGCCCTGGGCCCTCCTGGTGCACTTTACTGGGGTCTGACAGTAAACCAAATAAGCCAATCATGGAATCCAACCAACATATACATTTTACATAGGGAGCACTTGCACTGTGGCACTGGTTGGCAGTGGCACAGTGCTCTGAGCGGCCAACACCATTAAAACACATGAGGCACAGCGACAAAAAGTGGAAGGGAGACTCACGCCAAGGTGCCAGGTCTAACAGGTACCCACATGTCCAGTGCTTTTTCTACTGTGTGCGGATTCGAATGAGACGAGTGCGTGTTGGTGTTATGGGCCCCACCAATAAATGAGTGTATGGAGGAGTTGTTGTGATTACGAATCTGTGATGTAGAGAGAATATGTAAATTTTCCCCTTGCGCTGGATCAGGTGCACAGCTCTGCACATCTCTCGGAGGGTGCCAGCACACAGGGGGAGCTGTGTGGAGGGGTGTACAGCTCTGCACAGCTCTCGGAGGAGGGAGGGGGGTGCCAGGGATAGTTATGTGGAAGGGTGTGCGGCGCTACACGTCTCTGTACACTGGAGGGTAGTAGTACGAATGGGTGTGCGGCTCTGCACACCTCTCAGTGTGCACTGGTTGAGAGACAATGTGAGTCTACAGCCCTGTACAGCTCTGTGCACTGCATGCTAGCACTGTGGAGGGGTATGCGGCCCTGCACAGCTCTGTGCACCGGCGGGGAACAGTGTGGATGCGTGTGTAGCCCGGCACAGCTCTTGGGGGCGCCAGTGGGAGCTGTTTGGAGGAGTGTGCGGCCCTGCACAGCTCCTAGAGGGCACTGGAGGGGATACAATGTGAGGCTGCAAGGGGAGGGGTGTGCGACTCTGCACAGCTCTGTGCACTGTACAGGAACACTGTGGAGGGGTGTGTGACCCTGCACAGCTCCCAGAGGGCAGTGAAGGTGAGCAGTGTGAGTCTGCACATTGGGTGGCATTCGACGCTGCACGCACAGGAGGTGCAATGCCGCAGCAGTAGAGCAGTGCCGGTAATAGCAGCGAACAGCTGAAACAGTACATGTGAAGTGCAGGTAGCAGCAGCGAAAAGCAAAACTGAAACACAGAGCAGGTACAGTGCAGGTAGCAGCAGTGAAAAGCTGGAACACAGAACAGGTGCAGTGCAGGTAGCAGCAGTGAAAAGCTGGAACACAGAACAGGTGCAGTGCAGGTAGCAGCAGTGAAAAGCTGGAACACAGAACAGGCACAGTGCAGGTAGCAGCAGTGAAAAGCTGTAACACAGAACAGGTGCAGTGCAGGTACCAGCAGTGAGAAGGTGAAACACAGAGCAGGTGCAGTGCAGGTAGCAGCAGTGAAAAGCTGGAACACAGAAGAGGTGCAGTGGAGGTAGCAGCAGTGAAAAGTTAAAACACAGAACAGGTACAGTGCAGGTAGCAGCAGTGAAAAGCTGGAACACGGAACAGGTGCAGTGCAGGTAGCAGCAGTGAAAAGCTGGAACACAGAACAGGTGCAGTGCAGGTAGCAGCAGTGAAAAGCTGTAACACAGAACAGGTGCAGTGCAGGTACCAGCAGTGAGAAGGTGAAACACAGAGCAGGTGCAGTGCAGGTAGCAGCAGTGAAAAGCTGGAACACAGAAGAGGTGCAGTGGAGGTAGCAGCAGTGAAAAGTTAAAACACAGAACAGGTGCAGTGCAGGTAGCAGCAGTGAAAAGCTGGAACACGGAACAGGTGCAGTGCAGGTAGCAGCAGTGAAAAGCTGGAACACAGAACAGGTGCAGTGCAGGTAGCAGCAGTGAAAAGCTGGAACACGGAACAGGTGCAGTGCAAAGACCAGTCGAGGATCCCTCTCCACGTTGTATAAACAGTGAGATTTGTAAACACACAATATGCTCGCTCCTTGCTGCTCGCCTCGAGGCGCAGGGGCTAAAGCACAGAAGCTTCAATATGGATGCAGGCTTCATGTCAGGCTACAGTGACCTTTGAACTGGGCACCATTACACATCACAAATGCTATGGTGGAAGAGGCAAACATGAGCTGCCTCCACCCATCCCTACAATCACCTGGGGGACCTCACCTCAAGTGAACTTTAAGCAACACAACCACAAGATATCAGCAGTCCCACGGTACAAGTGTGGTGCGTGAGAGGCCCCAATCCCACCGCAACAAGCCTAGTGATTCTCAGAGAGGCCATCAGGTGAATGACGTCACAATACAGCTCGAATCCCAAGCTGACATCATCATAGGAACGTCCTGGAATGCCTGTTGCTGGCGATTGTTAGAGAAGCTCGACTGAGTGAACAGAACCGCTTTGTTTCCTAATGTTTCCAACCAACAACATTTCCCACATTGAAACAGAAATACAAATTCAATTTAGAACACAAAATAGAAGCGAGAGCGAGCATTATCTATGACGAGGAAAAGGTAAGACAATGGATAGAATATGAGACACAAATAATGTCACAAAGCATTGTTCATAAATGTATACAAATGAAACAACCAAAACAGACTACTTACATCGATGTTGGATAGTGAAGAAACAGCTAGAATGACCCCTCCCTTTGTAAAATCAAAGCACTCCCTCAAAGTGTGATAGGATAATTCAGCTGTGGACTTCCGATCAGAAGTAACAGGTGTAACCCCAAATCAATCAATATATATAGGTTTCAGCCCAAGGGCACACAAATAATGCATATCAAAACATTTAACTGACAAAAATCTATATTAAAATATCTAAGACAATGGGGCACATCAGCAACAACCGGCGATAATTATCGCTAAGCGCACTTAGCGCTAGGATAATTATCGCCGGCTAGCGTGAATTTTTATCACTGAGATAGCGTGCTATTAGCAACGTTTATCACAAAAGCGATAAAAATCCTCACGCTAACTGCCTAATGTGAGATCATCGCTGGAAACCCAGCGATAATCTCACGCAATGTGGCGTTAGCTTGTTGATAGGGCCTCACAAATTTAGCCATGATATCCACCTTCCGTAGGATATCAAGGCTAAGTCAGTCCTGAAGCAGGCGTAAGGAAAGTAGCGATAACAGGGGTTATCGCTACTTTTCCTGCCGCTATGCTTCATAGCGTGGGGCTTGATGATAGGAGAAAGGATGCTTAGCAACATTTCTCCTGTCGTGTCAGGTCAGGAACGCCCACTTTGCATCTCATTAGCGATGTAAAGCTGGGCGTTAGGAATCCCTACGCTAACGCAAGTTTTCACGCGTTAGCGTGAGCTTGCTAATTAGGCGATAAAATTATCGCCGCTTTTCGGGCCGAAAACGGCCGCAAAAACGGTGATAATTCTATTGCCAAGCCTTGCTGGAATGCCCCTATGTCTGCCCACTGCTTTGGGTTTAAACCACTCCGGTTACCCCAGTCACATATGATTGTCCTAGTTAGTGGCAGTAATTCGCTCTAATTATTCCAGGCCAAGAGTATTTAAAGGGCCACCTTCTTAGACAGGGGCCAGGGCCAGCTGGAGGCATCAAAGCAATGTCTCGCTCCATCTTCTGGTGGTATGAGCCAGAGGTGGAGGGCAAAGAATGTCCCGTCTTAACCAGACTGCGTGGGAGCCTAAAAGCATAACATGCAAAACCGTCCCTCGGCCCCCCTGGGTGCAGGCGCATTGGTCGCTTTTGGCTGTTGACCGTTTTTGGGTGTAAAACAGGACTGGCAAAGACCAAGTCTAAATTCCAAGTATAAAGTTCTTTTCTCCTACGGAAATTGGATCCTTGAGTAAGGGTCAAATAATGTCGGGACGTGATTAGTAAATATTACTGAACTGTATGTTATGTTATGTTGGCATTACTTAGTGTAGCACAGCGAATCATCCCCGAAGGAATATCCCAGCGCTTTGCCGAAGTTTCTAGAGAAACTAACTAAAAAAGTCACGTTTTTAAGTGTTTTTAAAAACTTTACCAGCTCTGCACACAAACAAATGACCTCCCACCGAATCTGGAGGTTGGACTGTTCCCACTGGAACCTTCGATGAGCAGCATGGAGTCTCCGGATGGTCTTGACGCTCTCAGGAGTCATTGTGCTTGGGTTGGTCCAAACATCCATGCATCCAATACTCTCTAAGGTGTTAGAGACGCGTGCCGGCCATGGGAGCTTTGGCTGATCCTGCGTCACAAGAATGACCACGAGGTCAGCCTTGTAGCAGGTAAGGACTTGTTCTTCCACAGCTCAGCCCAGTACAAAGAGGGTTTAATATGAATTGCTGGTTTGGTACCCAGGAAACCCACTTTGCCCTTGAGGGCCACCATAGGAGATCCGGGGCCATGTGTAACATTCGGCGAAGTAATTAAGTGCTTAACTGACCTGTAACCTCAGTGTTTCGCCCCACAGGATCCGGCCGGGGTTGCTTTCGCTGTGGAAGCACTGATAGCTGATTCAAGGGCTTGCACGCCAAAATTGTTACCAAAGTGAGTAATTGCGCCTGAATTTAGGCTCAGTAGGGCTTTGCTATTAGTTGAAATACAGAGAACGACATTGCACCTCAATACCTATTGTTAGAAATTGGATTTCTGGTTGGCTAAGGCTTGCGCCAAAGACAGGCAGAAACCACCACTCTAGTCAGGGCAAGGAAGTTACACGCCAAAGATAACCCCTGCTCACCCCCTTGGTAGTTTGGCACGAGCAGTCAGGCTTATCCCGGAGGCAATGTGTAAAGCATGTGCGCACGCCCAGCAACAACACCCAAGGTCCACCACAAAAGGAACTCCACACAAGGTTATATATAAAAATAGCCTTTGTATTATCATAACACATTAGAATAGTAAGCACATATTATACATGGTGCCACCTGGCACTAGGTCATATTAACAAGGGATTATTTACACCTGACAGGGCCAACTGGACCACTGTCAGTACCATCACAAAGTGAAGTTAGTAAATGTAGAACTTATCATAAACATAGAACACAACCAGTGACTACTGGTAATCACTGTACTTAGCATCGGCCTGTAACACAAACTACATTATGCACAGCATTACATTATGTACAGCATCACATTCTGCGCCAACCTTACCAGCATAAACACATTATGCAATTCTCTCAGAAGTCTAAATGCATTAGACCCTAACCCCCCTAAATATAACTACATTAGGGGCCTAAATCACACAGTGGAACATAATCTCACTAGCAGAACCCATGATATGCAAAACAACCTCATAATCATCAAACACATTTAGAGGTATAACACAGGTGCGTAAATCATTCTACATGAATCACATTTCCTAGCACCCAAAATCACAGTAGGGCCTGGCGCCCTATAAACCTAACAATCCCCCTGGCCAACTGCCCATCCCAAAGGAGCTCAAATGCCCTGTGTCCAGAATGTCAGGGCGCGCTGCCCATGCAGCGAAAGTCCAGGGCATGCCACCGCGCCAACCTTAACGTAGCAGCTGCCCACTACTTGCTGGGCAGCTGGTAAAGTGTGGGGCAAAGGAGTGTATCTCACTCCTTACTCAAAACATGCCCCCCAAAGAACTGTGCGCCTAAACGGTGCAGCTGCCCACTACTTGCTGGGCAGCTGTAGGAGGTAGAATGCGGCATGGGCTCTCACTGGCCCTTAGGAACAAATGCGCCACACGTTGGAGCCACCTGGCTCTATAACAAATACTGTGGGGTGTTGGAGACATCTGGCTCTGAGGATCAATCTGCCCATCACCAGGGCCACGCGGGCTCTTAAACCAAAAGATGCCCCGCTGTCGGAGCGGCCCACAACTGCGAGCCCGCTCACCAAATGGGCACCGTGTGCCTATCTGTAGTATCTTGTTATAGTGCTGTGATCACTACACTATCTCTGGCCTCCCCCAAAGGGAACTGGAGGGCCTGGGTCCACGGGACCTCTGGACCCCACGGGGCCCTTTAACCGGTTACCGCCACGCTGGAGCAGCCCGCTGCACAAACGGGGCCGCTCTGACCGGGTGCCTCTATCTGGCGCCCTCCCTCCCTCCAGGCAGCTCTACTCACCAGGCTGCTCTCCGGAGGCGGCGGGGGACGCTGTCTCTTCTTCGCGGTCTGCTGGGGCTCTCCATCGCTCATGGGATCCTCGGCGGGTTTCATCAAGGCAGCGGGCGGGGCTCTCTCTCCCTCTCGAGAGCCTCGCTGGCGACGGCTGCATTTTTCTGTGGCGCGGGGCTTCCCTTCACCTCTGGGAGCCCCGCGTTGCCATCAGCCATCTACACAGCGTGGCACGGCTTCCCCCCGGCATGGGGAAGTGGAAGTCGAACACCCCAGGCCCTGCCTGCAATCAGGCGGCGCGGGCCTGACTTCCTGTTTTCTGCAAGGACCGCGGCGGTGAACTTCTCAATGTCGTCAAAATGAGGGGTGGGCTCCCTCGTAAGTAAAAACATAAAGCAGGGTGGGCTCCTGCTAAATCAAAGCAAAAATAAGCGGAATAAGCGGGGTGGGCACCCACAAAAGCCCACAAGAAGTGGGGGAATCCCTACGAGGGGGATTCCCTCGGCAAGGGACGCAGCGCCGCGTTGCTCAGCCCCCAGGCTCTAAGGCAGTATCAAAACCTTGGCAAAAGCAAGAATAAAGCAACAGGTCCAAGAAGTCCATCAGGCATCCAGGGGCAGGGCAGGGCCCAGGGAGGCAAGCCTTCCCCTGAGCCCCAGCAGCAGCACGCCCCTGGTAGATTCAAGTCCAGAACAAGAACATTTACTTGGGGTCACAGCCCCTTATTTATACAGCTAAACCCTTTGTCTAAAACTGTAGGGCAAGGGGAGAACCAGATACAACTGGTTCAGGAGCACATGAGCACTTTGTTTTGCTCAGCTCCTCTCTTCTATTCACAGGACAGGCCAGGGACATCAGACGCACCTCAGGGGGTGGAGCCAGCATTGTGGAAAGAAGGCCCAGCCCTATTCAGGTCCCAGGTGCAACTCCTCCCTCCCATCTACATGCAGATCTCTCCATTCAACACCGGGCAGCCTCACCCTGGCTCCTGGAACTCTCCAGCCCTCTCAGCTCCTGTCAATCACAAGCCAGACATGCACTCCCCATCAGGCAGGCAGACACACAGTACACAGAAAGGCCAACTTCTAGAAGTGGCACTTCTCCACTAGTCACCATGAATCTGCACACACCATTGCGCAGCATTTATTCTCACGAGTTCGCACATACTAAAATCGACCCTGCACTCCTCTCACACCAGGAATTACCATGGACATACATATCCCCCATGTATTCCTATGGGAGGGCAGGCCAATCTCACCACACGCACTCAGAGAGCGCACGTACTTTACACTGGACCACAGTGCTAAAGTGCGCAGAGGCCAAAAATTACTACCACTATGTCAGAGCTTAAGGCAAAAAGTTCAGGGGTGAACCTGCCAGAAGGGCCAAGTCCAACACCTGTGCACAACAAAGGGGCCTGAAGATCAGCACAAAGACATCAGATGTCATGCCGCTCAACATCCCAAACCTTTCACCAGTCCAGATGGATGGAGAGGACCTGGCCTTGACTGAAGAGTTCACCTCACGAGGCACTACATACAGGCATGGTGGAGGGGCAGGCAGCGGCATCAAGAGCAGACTGAACCAAGCTTGAAATGGCTTCAGGATGTGAGGGATGTGTGAGGGTCCTCTCAGTACAGCACCCAGACCAAGCTAAGGCTTTCCCAGAGCTGCATTCGGTCCACACTCCGTCAGGATGCTGAGGGATGTGTGAGGGTCATCTCCGTACAGCACCCAGACCAAGCAGACGCTTTCCAAAAGCTGTGTTCGGTCCACACTCCAGTACGGATCAGGATGCTGAGGTATGTGTGAGGGTCATCTCAGTTCAGCACCCAGATCAAGCTGAGGTTTTCCCAGAGCTGCGTTCTGTCCACACTCCGGTACGGATCAGGATTCTGAGGGGTGTGTGAGTGTCATCTCCGTACAGCACCCAGACCAAGCTAAGGCTTTCCCAGAGCTGCATTCGGTCCACACTCCGTCAGGATGCTGAGGGATGTGTGACGGTCATCTCCGTACAGCACCCAGACCAAGCTGAGGCTTTCCCAGAGCTGCATTCGGTCCACACTCTGTCAGGATGCTGCGGGATGTGTGAGGGTCATCTCCGTACAGCACCCAGACCAAGCCGAGGCTTTCCAAAAGTTGCGTTTGGTCCACACTCCGTAACGGATCAGGATGCTGAGGGATGTGTGAGGGTCATCTCAGTTCAGCTCCCAGACCAAGCTGAGGCTTTCCCAGAGCTGCGTTCGGTCCACACTCCTGTATGGATCAGGATGCTGAGGGATGTGTGAGGGTCATCTCCGTACAGCACCCAGACCACGCTGAGGCTTTCCCAGAGCTGCGTTCGGTCCACACTCCTGTACGGATCAGGATGCTGAGGGATGTGTGAGGGTCATCTCCGTACAGCACCCAGACCAAGCTGAGGCTTTCCCAGAGCTGCGTTCGGTCCACACTCCTGTATGGATCAGGATGCTGAGGGATGTGTGAGGGTCATCTCCGTACAGCACCCAGACCACGCTGAGGCTTTCCCAGAGCTGCGTTCGGTCCACACTCCTGTATGGATCAGATGCTGGTGGATGACGAAGAGCGGCGTCACCAAACTGTCAGCTTTTCGCAGTAGTAATCTGAGAAGGATATTGTTTATTTTCTGGCCGCAAACCATTTCCAACCAGGACCTGCTCACCAGATGCAAGCAAGAGAGCATGGATGCCATCATTATGAGAAAAAGATGGAGATGGATAGGACAAACCTTCAGAAAAGAACAAGACTCCATCGCAAGAACAGCTCTCCTCTGGACCTCTGAAAGCATCCGGAAGAGAGGCAGGGCAAAGAACGCCTGTAAGTGAACCAAGGAAACAGAAATGAAGACCCTGAACCACATTTGGGGCGCCGTGCAGAAACTTGCCCAAGACAGATAGGAGCGGTGGTCACTCATCGCAGCCCTGCATGCCAGTCAGCATAACGGACAGAAAGTAAGCAAGTCATTTCGTCTGACCGCGCAGGTGTGGTGACACAAGTGTGCACGTACATCGAGTAACAGTCCCCTCACACTGCAGTTTTATTCTCCTTTTAGTGCCATACCCCGTAAGCGCTGTACAACTGTTTAGTGCTGTCTCTGACCCCATAAGATGCTCAGACTTTCCGTTTGTTTTTTGCGTGTGTTTAAGTTTTGCTCCTCTGCTTCATCGTTTTGTAGTAAACACATGCTATTTTAAAGATGCAGCTCTGGCTGGACAGTGGCATCCACTGACTATTAT
Source organism: Triturus cristatus (assembly GCF_964204655.1). NCBI lineage: Eukaryota > Metazoa > Chordata > Amphibia > Caudata > Salamandridae > Triturus > Triturus cristatus. The sequence goes on from NC_140587.1 coordinate 42,960,305, forward strand.
ACAAAAGCAGAAATTATGAACAGGAATAAAAAACAAGCATTGGCATAGCCAATAGGTCTCGCCTTTGGGACCTTACAAGTGTTTAGCCATGCAACAGTTGCATAACTAAATACATATAAGGTCCCACAAGCGAGACCTATTGGCTATGCAAAGCGGCCGTGCGGCCGCAAATGTGACAGTGATTGTGATCACGATCAAACATCAAAGCGGCCGTGCAGCCGCAAAAGTGAAAGTAATCGTGGTAAAGTGCGGCGCGCGCGCCCGTGCACTGTAGCTCTAGGCTGGCCTGGTAGCACTTTTTGGAGCCCTCTCAATAAGTCTCGCCAGACCAGCGCATGCGCTGGGTCAGGCGAGACCTAATGATGTGTAAAAACCATGACGAGTAATCAATAATCTACTGATAAAAGCCTGAGCAGCATGAACAGGAAATAATGTCACCTCCTTTAATGAAGGTTTTCTGGTTGAAAAAGGAGTGGTGGGTATGAGGGCCCCATGGCAGAGCAGAAATCGCCCCAACTGCCCCAGCCCCGCCAGCTTCACTCGATGGCGAGGGCTGCAGGTGTCCAGCAGGCCATAGCACAACAATGTGCTGCGGACTCTTTGGCGCCCCGGAAGGAGTCCTGCGACTGCTTCCGGGGCTCAAATGAAGCCAGCTGTTTCAGGTCATAGAAAGAAGGTATGTGGACAGATGCACTCACAAGAAAGTTGCACATGGAACTGAGGCTGTGACAAACTCACTTCCGGAGGATCTCACGCGAGTCCTGCATGATGGTGTTGGGGAGCCCTGAATGTGTTAGATTCAGCTGCAGGCTTGGACACCATTGATGACCGAACTCTCCTGAAACTTATAATCTGCGCGTCAGAAGGCGGTGAAGTGGGCGGAGTCATTTCTGACCATCGCCAATCTGGCATAGCAACGGGGCTCTTTCACCTCTGTAAGAAGTGGGCCGTTTGTTGAATGTTGAATAGAGTAAGTACCCATCACAGGCAACAATCACAACCCTTGTCTGGGTATACGCCTGAAAGTCACTAAATTAATCTGAGCTGAACTCCTTGGGCGCTGTGGCACAGAGCACACAATGGCTTAACTTAAGGTAACGTGTAAAGTATGTATGCATTGCCAATCTGCCATAAAGTCGAAGTTCAAAACAGTAGAACTCTCAAAGCAAACTAGAAAAATGGAGTAAACTTTAATACATTAAACAACACCAAAATGACAAAACTCCAGTAAATGGAACAGGAGGTATGAAGTTTTAAATGTTGATTATAAACAGAGCCAAGAAGCACAAAGTTCCGATTATAGATAGTCAATGGTTGAGTTAGAATAGGGCCTAGGTGCAGTTTGACAGTGAACCGTGATGAAGCATGGGGTGAATATACTAACCGGGTGTGTTGTCCCATTGAAAGATGTTACACTGTGTTTTATAGTCCTTTATGTGCCCGTCTAGCAGAGAAGTATACTTCTAAAGCCCCCGAGAACCTCAAGGAGAGGCATTTAAAGACTCACTTAGTGTCAGGCAGAGGCCGCAGCAGAGTCCAGTTGCCATTGGTCAGCTGGACAGTTGCAGGAAAAATCCTCTAGTAGTTTGTTGTGTCCCTGTAGCTTTATCAGGAGGTCAGCCTTATGACCCTTGGAGTCCACCTCTTTGTCCTGAGTACTAGAGAGCATGTCCAGTCTTCTAGGCTCTTCGCATGTCTCATACAGCAGGTTCAGTCCTCTTATGACCTTTCACAGGTCCAAGAGTTACCTGAAGTGGGTGCCTAGAGAAACTGCATTTATGGCTGGTACGAGCTAGTGGGAGGAAATGACCCCTGGGGAATCGCTAATCAATAAGATAAAGCTTTCCTGGGCTTACCCTACCAACTTTGGACGAGATGGGCCAAGTCTTTGGTCATAGTACATGTGGGCTCTTAAGGTTGTGTGTGTGTGTGGGGAGTGCCCTAAGGTAACCATAGTGTCCTCCAACATCTCACAGTAAACTCCATTTGAGGCAAGTCCTGTACCCACTACAGCTTCAGAAACAGAAGTCTGATGGAGCAAAAGCTGAGTTTTCTGCAACCAGACAGTAGCTACACAGATTGTTTTGGCATCCTGTTTCCCTCCTTTGAAGTGTGTCCCAAATATTATTAGCAAACCCAACAGACCTGTCAAACAGGCTTTGGGACTGTAGTGTTAAAAAAGGCCACTGTGATTGGGGCCTGTCTGGCTGGGGGGCAAAAGAACGTTCCTGACCAAGGGCCTCATGCATCAACATAATGCATTGCGATTCCTAAATAGCGTTTTTAAAGAATCGCTATTTAGGAATCGCAATATCTTATGCATGTAGGAAACGCAAAATAAATTGTGATTTCGTAAATTGCGAATCGCTATTAGGTAATGTCATTCCTTTCATTCCTAAGGGCCTATAGGCCCGTAGGAATGAATGGGAATGCATTCCCAAATTGTGATTACCAAATTGGTAATCGCAAATTGCAAATGCAATTCCAAGGGTGCCGGGGGCTACATGTGCACACTTACATTCAAAAGGTAAGTGTGCACATGTAGTGCACGCACATGCCCTAAGGGCATCTGTGCGCCAAATGTCACTTTGAAAATGCACTTTTGTGCATTTTTATAAGAATTTGCAAAATACCAGCCACTTGAAGTTGATGCTAATTAGCTTTCCTAAATGCAAAGTTGCATTTAGGAAATGCTACCAGCATCTCAAATAGGGAATTGCAAATTGCGATTCCCTAAATGCATTTGCAATTTAGGTAATCGTAAAAAAATTGTGTTTACCTATATTGCGAATGTAAAAAGGTACATGCATCGGAACAGGGATTTTTCCAGTCGCAAACGGGCCGATTCTGGGAATTGGTCCATTTGCGACCGGTGAAATGCTTGATGCATGTGATTGTGCCCCCAAGTGTCAACTGACCTTTGCCTGTGACAGGGGAGGCCTCTTTGAAGTGTCCTAAGTGTTACATAAAATACCCTAGCAGACCTGTAAAGCAGGATGCAGCATTCAAGCCGGACTCGATATTTTTATGCCAAAAAGGATCCACACAGCCTCACCTTGCATATTATGCCAGGTTCAGCTGGGTCATATCTGCCCATTCAGGCAGGCCTATTGTTTGTTCCTGGGAGCAAGTTCACACTCCATTCACCCCAATTAGAATGCTAATTACTGGCTGGCAGAAGTTGGAAACACAGACTTTACTTCCGCGTATATTAGCTGTGCTCATCTTGCATGCAAAGTGAAGATTCCTGAAAACTGCAAAGCGAAGATTCCTGAAAATATGGATGAGAGGCCCATCCCCCAGAACAACAGACTGGCTTGAAGACGCTGTGCTTAGGGAAGAAAGGGCAACACATTTTGCTGTGATACAGAAACCACAGGCTAGGCCGAAGGATATATGGTCCCCGCTCAGACAATGTCTGAGCGAGGACCATATATCTAGCGGAATCTGAGGGCCAATAAATCTGAGGGCCAATAAGATCTGCTCTTACTTCTAGCAGCTCCAAATAAGGCGGTGTCTAACAAGACTGCAATCACATCTGTTGGGATACTGGGAAGCTAGTAGGATCTCAAAGGCCATATCACTATAGTGAATCAGGGGCTATTTTTTATCATAGGGTACCCCAGGCCCGTTCTCCCCACACCTGAAGTATGAACCCCTACGTAGGCCCTGCCAGCCTAATTTGTAGGCCTTTTGTTAAATTGACCGGAGTTCTGCACCCATTTTACTGAACAGAAGGCTCTAAGCCTGTCTGACTAAAAATCACAGCCAGCTTCTCTCTGCAAGGCCTCCTGCTCCAAACTATGGAGCCCTCACCCTACCCATGCGCAAAGTTCACTGGTGCAGAGTTCACTGTCTCTCTATTCTGTCAACATATAGCACATCACATCCTGGGTCTGTACATGAGAATAGAGAAGTTCCCACCGCAGCTGCGTCAAGCTGGGGTGATGGATGTGGCAACCAAGACATATATCTATATAAATATATATTTTATCCCTTTACATTACATATTTTCTGCTTGCCCTATGCAATTTACGACGAGCGCTTGGCCTGAGAATATAACCTTTCACCTAGTCTATGTTCCGCATTTAGTAGAATAAGCGCAACAATGTCTGATAAATGTGCGAACCATGCTATAAGTGACGTAGGTAGGACTGGTGTGAGATGACGTTGCTGCAGGCACTGCCTTAAAGAGTATAAAAGGGAGGCCCACAGGTTTCTCGTCAGACTACCCCACCCGTCTGTTAGTAGATGGCCGGCGGGTGTGGGTGCTCCCCAAGAGCTCTTGATTTTTGTTTTTAAGATACAATTTAACTTGCCAATATATTTGCTGTACATGCTATGTATGCTATTTTGTCTCTAAATTGGTGTTTTCTTATTGACAATTTACAGCTTATGTTACACTTGCAAGGCTGCGTTCTTTTAGGTTTTGGGTAGTTTAGTGAGTATTCTCAGTATATTAGATCAAATGTGTTGCGCATCCAGAGAACATTTTCCTTGAGTTACCCTGTTTTTATAGTGAGTCTGTAAATGTGTCCTTGCGGTTTAGTGTCTCTCTCTCTCCATACGAGTTCAATGCTTCCATGTAGAAACGCCTTCTGATTCATGTGACTCTCTGTGAATGCGAGGTCACAGTATTTGTATTTTGTATTTTTATGCCTTTTTCTTGAAGTTTCTTGAAGTTGCACCTTCTAAATAAATCTGTTAAACCTTTTGGCTTAGTTTCCATGACTCACATATCTGTTTCCTTCATTTTTAGTGCAAACGTTCCCAGGCACCCTGCCTCAAGTTAAGGTGCCCCTTTTGCCCCTTAAATCACTCCCTTCGATCATTCGGTGAAGGTGCCTGGTGACCCCTAAAACGCACTCTGTAACATTTTGGTGACCCCGATGTGATGAGCAGTGCCAGCTGACAGGTGGAGACCACTGGGACCAGACTAACCTTCGTGCCTCTTTCCTGACTGGGCCACAGAGAACAGCGCTCGGGTAAGTTATTGCTGCCTGATGTGCTGTGTCTCTTGGGAAGAACAGTTTTAGAGGAGCGCCCGGGGGACATCTGTGTTTGTTGTTTCAGTTTCCCTGTCTAGCTGGTCTCACTTATCAAAAGAACATTCCCAAGCTGAGGAAACGTGTGCGTAGTGGACTGAGCCAAAAGGGTGACGTTAGGAAGTTGTTTGAATTATGTGTTTTTCTTTTTATAAATAGACATACATTGTTAATGTGCCTCTCGGAAAGCAGGGAGGGGTCCCTGTGTAGTTACAAGGACTGACAGGGAAGGGAAGGTTGCGTCTGGCGTCTTTCAGTGTTCAATTGTGGGTTTGTTGTAAATATATATATAAGGTATACCTCTGCCCAGTTGTAAGGATCAGCAGAGAAGAGATTACTCTCAGTAAATAGTCCTGAGAAAGAAGTCGAAATGCGGGCTTGCATGGCCAACAATTTACGGTTTTCGCTTGAGTTACGGTTACCTCTTTTTTAGAGCTTATATTATGGGTTTTTTATTATTATATAAATATATTTTGTGCAAAGGAGATAGAGTTTACGCTTGTGCAAAAAGACAAGGAGTTTGCATGATGCAAATCTTAGCTTTTTGCGGGCTCACGAGCGGTTCAGAGTACGGATAAGATGTGCCACTTTACGTCTTGTGACTGGCACATGAAGTTTTATGATAAACAGTTATCAGACTTCCTCGGATTTTGCGAGGGACTGTCAGTATATATATATTTTTTATTTTTTTTATTTCCAAAGACAGTCAACATGAGTATTGTGTGATTATGGTTTGTGAACAAAACGCCTTCCAGTGTGGTTTTCTGTTCTCTTCCTGTGTTAAAATGAAACGTAAAGACGTTCATTTCTTGCTACGTTATTTTAGGACATCCTTCTGTACGCATTTAGGCCAGCAGAGGAGAATGCGCAAATAGTTCTGTGGGTTTATATACATAGATAGACGTGTACATAATATGCTTCACATTCTGTATAATTGAAGTGTGATTATTTTATGGTCAAATATCATTTTATTGTGGCCTTTTTAGCATGCATTGTGGTTGTCTTTTTAAGCATCTGTACCTGGCGCACCGACCTTTCATGTATTTAATGAGACCAATAATAACTAGGATTGTAACTGTTTTTTATATATCAAACCTGTTGCCTTTTTGTGAATAAATAGTATTATATAGATACCCCTTGCCCCCCCAGCCTCTGTCTGAACCATATGGCGCAGCACCACATTTAATTAGCACAGGTCATTTTCAGATAACTGACCATGTAATGCACAACAACATACACCAAATTGTTTAAATATTTCCTCACATTTATATTTTGAAGTATGTACTTGGCGACAGGAGGTTGCGTCTGGCGTTTCCCACTTTGTGCCACAAATACGTGTGTATGGGACTGCATCTGGCAGCTCATATTTGTTTTGAATTTTGATTACTTATTTGGTGTACATTGTATTGTTTGAACGTTTAATTCTGCCAATGCCTTTCAACCTCTTACTCTTCATTGTAAAAAGTGTCCTTTGTTCTCCGCCTTCTTTAGTTACATGCAGTGTACTCTAGTAGCTATACTCTATTTCCTTTTCTCGGTCTGCATTTTGCGTCCCTCCCTCTCTTATCTGGATTATGGGCCTTTCTCGTCTCTTTCTCTCACAGTGGTAACACAGATTTTCACTACTGTTTAGCGAGATCTTATATAGAGGCGTACTTCTCTCTTGGCTTGTGCACTGCAGTGATAAGTGATCAGCAGGAATATCTGGGTACGTGCCAGGCACACCCACTTTAACTGAGACAGGTTCAATTAGAGACCACGCAACTGGTGCGCGGTGCATCCAGTGAATACTGTGTCTAGCTTCCAAGTAGCTGCCTTCACGACTCTTAATTACGTCTTTTTGAGCACGGTTTTAAATAGGCTCCCCCATTTTAACTCATTATACCCTGAATGAAGTACATTCAGTTCCTTGACCATCACACCTCACACTTCTCAACTCACCTTTCTGGCGTGCTTGGACTATTAGTAATGAATACTCCCACTTGAATATTCAGCCAAGTGGTAGAAAGATGGGGAGGAAGGCTTTCGCATGCATTTTTCGCCACAACACAAGCCACCTTTTTACGTTTTCTGGTTGCTATTACACCCTAGACTTGGCCCAGCGTCAAATGATAGACAAGCAAACAAAAGAAAAAGTGACATAATAAGGTGAGGTCAAGGACTGCCATCCCTTACCGCCCAGAGCACAATGAAAGAAGATGTAATACCAGGTAAAATGGAGCTATTCCCTTTGATATTTTTGGATCATAGGCTTAACATAGTACATACAGTGTTCTGTGGCTCACAATGTTAAAAGACTAAAAATGCCATCAATATAAGTGATATAGTTTCCTGGCAGAAAAGAAGATACTTTCAGTTTCAAATGCATATGAATATCTCTCTATTTGGATGGCCAATTATAGCTCACACTGAAGATTACACCAAACACTGCAGTACTGAGCACCTAAGTACAGAATAATTTTCTCCTACCTGCGTCCAAATTCAGCAGCAGCCGAGGCAGACACAAGCGATAGCCCAAATGCTAGGGCAGATTCAGGAAGTGCTGCCACAGAGCGCACACAGTTGGGGTTAGTTAATAGGAAACATTTTGAAATTGTGTCTCGTGGTCAAGAAAGTTAGTGACACTAGACTTAGAGCAACGTAAATGTCGGAGCAGATGGTGAACATTAGACAGAAGATTGGAATTAGCAAGTTAAGACCCCTTCCGATTTCTTGTGCACAGAAGTGCACAGAAGAGGGGAGATAAAATGATGGAGTGGAATGCACGCTAGCTACACCCATGGTTTCACTTCATGGTCACACGTCAAATGCTGCTAGGTCTCTTCAGCCTTTCATCTTTCCAAGTTGGATAAAATGAGTACCATTGAGTTAGGGGAACGATAAAGATTTGCTATTTTGCGCCACAATACCATTCTGAGTGAACGTGCGCTTTACAAAACAGCCATATTATTTTAAAATAAGCTATATTTTACATACAATTAAAGACAACATGTGTCTGGATATTATACGGTGTTGAAGGGTAAATAGATTTTTTCTTGTGATGCCTTCAGAAGTAGCATTCCTGGCCAACCATAGTTTCTGGGCGTAGAGCCAGACAGGAAAGAGACTTCCTGTGGTTGGCAATGAACATGAGATTTAGAAGAAAGAATATGTATGTGTAAGAATACGCTGGGCTGTGGAAGTGAACAAGAGAAATAAGTTGCCTAGAACGGGGGAAGCTGAGATTGAATACAGTGTTTCAGGTTTCATGTTGTGCAGTTTAGTGAAGGAATATGTATGTGTTTATGTGCAGATGGGTGAGAGGAGGAAAGGAATATGTTTTCGGATATGCACAGCTGTGTGCAGCCTTCAAAATTTCAGACAACCAGAGATTTGTAGGAATAGATTACTACACGTAGCTACCACACCAACTTCCTTCACACATGCCCAAGTGCTGGGAAAATACAAAAGAATAAATAATATGTGCAGATATAAAGTAGATTTCAAAGTTAAAGGACAGTATGCATGGAGTAAGCAATGCTCAGTATCGCAATATTCCCAGAATAATAGGTGTGGATTTAAAGAGGCCTTCTAAAAGTAGAGTTGCAGACTTTAGAGGTGGTTGCATATATTTTGCAGTTCGACCACTACGTGTTTTTATCTCCCTTAAAAGTTTCTATCTTCTGGGAACTATTAGAGTACAATGTTTGGGTTCTTCTTTCGCTTTCTTAGTTAATCAATGATTAGAGGTTTTGCAACATTATTATTATTAGGGTCTTCCCTGCGTCTCCAAGAAGTGTGTTGGATTTCCTGTCTTCCGCGATGTTTTGCATACATAAGCTCAATGTTAAATAAATAAATAAATAGATAAATAAATAATTTAAAGAAAGAAAAAATAGTTTATTGCCCATGGATCACTCTGTTTTCACTCACAAATATTACAATGTTCTGACAACAACATAACGCCCCATATACTTCTCACTGAACAATTAATATATGTATAGGTCACATCAACTAGACATCACAGTGACATTGAAATTATGAAAGAAGACATATATATGTATAAATTAATACGCGCTGCGAAGTTTCTTTCTACTCAGGTATTCAGGCAGAAGGAGAAGGGCCCCAACATTCCTGAGTCCAAAGAGGAAGAGGACAGATGATCAGCCGCAACAGGAACACAGCCATCTTCACAAGGAGATGTATATATATATATATATATATAATAGCACTAGGTATATTGCGTTCTTGAAGGTTTTTGACTATTTGAATGGCGCAAAGAGAAGTGCTGTTTTATATGTGTATCTAAAAGAAATAATGTGTATGTATATTAATGTTTTTCATTCCTAGGTTCTTCAGAGTTGGAGAGAATATTGTTGTAACAAATTACATTGTACGGTGGAATGTGCTAAAATGCATTCTAATGCAGGGCATTCGCCAGGGACTACAAAGGATAGGAGTAATAGGAAAAGTAGTAATGTTGTGTTTATATTATGTTTATGAATTGATCATTAGTAATGAGTATATGTCAATACAGAAGGATAGTGTGCATTGAATAACAGTGCTTCGTATTATAATGTGTCAAGTCAAGGATACGATGCGTACAGATTTAATATGTCTTTTAATATATAGGTGCAATATTTCAGGGTGTTTGAAAACAGGTTTCAAGGTATAAGGGATTGGCACAAAGGGGTGTGGAATTAAATGAAATATCTACTTGTCCATGGGGCAGGTTGCTTCCTAAATATACTTGTCCTGTAACAAAATCCACTTGTCCCTTTTGTGCCAGGTAATGCAGCGACAAATTATGGCAGCAATGTCATTATATAAGAGCTCTGAAATAGCCTTTCAGATTATGCTAGGGCTCCTTCCATAGTAGGCTTTGAATACTAACAATTCCCTTATTTTGCCACATTTCCGCAGATCTACATACTGGGGCTGAAGGTAATGGTAAGCAACAGTTCTGGTTCACAAAAAAAAAAAAGTGGCTGGAGGAAAAGTGAACTTGCAATGGCTCAGATTTTCGCTTGAGCAAATCTACACCTGCATATTTGCTCATGCTTAACTGCAGTTCACAAATATTTTCTAGGAGTACAATTTCTTGGCCTACTTCTGTAGTCTTGTGAATTCACAAAAGTTGTATATCTGCACATAATCCAAGGACATGGGTGCACTTTATTTAATAATTGGCCTACTTCTGTAGTCTTGTGAATTCACAAAAGTTGTATATCTGCACATAATCCAAGGACATGGGTGCACTTTATTTAATAATAGGGCCCCTAATTAGGTCTGGCATTAACCATGACCTTTTATGTTTAATAAAATGTTGTCTCTCTCCCTCTCTCTCTTGACTAGCTTCACTGTGAGTGACTTCATTCTGTTCTTTCACAAGGAGCATATCGACACACAGTTGTTTTATCCAGTGCCAGGAACTGCTGTGCAATGTGTGATTTTTGAGACCAAAACAATTTCTGCTTTTGCCACTGTTAGTTATGATGGTGAGGGCCCAGCAGCTCCCATACCAATGAGGTTTCACGAAAATATTGCCAAAACAAGTTGTGCATTGACAAAGCCAAAAGGCTGACCAACAATTTCATTGGCTTTACCAATGCTTGTTTATTTTTATGTTGCAAAGAAATGGTACCTACCTTATTCCAGTAGTTTAGCGAAATGTTTTTGCATTGTTTTTTGTGAACATTTTATTTGAAAGCAAAGAATTATCAGTCTTGCTATCAAGCTTCTGCAAATATTTGCATCTAATTGAAGAGCATTCTGAGAGCAGTATACATGGCATCACATTGCTAAATATTGAAAACGTGTGCACACATTTTTTATACTCTAACCACTGTCAGTAGTGCAGTCTGAGCTTACAACATTTACTTAGAGCGCGCACCCTAATAATAAAGCCTTTGCATTAATGAACAATAAATACAAGTTTGAACAGCATTAACACATGGACACAAATATTACCTTTATTGCAGACAATGCCTTTCCCTGATCCATAATGTGGTACAGTAAACTGACAGCCAAGGGGCTTTGTGCTGTAGGGGTTGGGCCTACTTGTCCCAAGGACAAAATACACATGAAAACTTGTTGTCCTTGACCTCAAAAAAATATGTCCTGGGCGTGGGGCTTTAGGAATTCCACATCCCTAGGCACAGTTTGACAGCTATGAGTGTTTTGATTCCTAAAGTTGTTACTGTGACAGAGATTTTCATCCGTGTTTGCTGTTGGGTCAAGCTATAGTACAGTGTTTTAATTCTTCTTTTGCTTTTGGAGATAATGGATTTCGTTGTAAAGTCTTGTACAGGGATGCCAATATAATTTTTAGGTTCTTTCCTTCATTTGGAGTTCCCTCCTTACCTCAGCTGGCCAACAAATGCAGAGTGCACCATTAATAGCTCAACCATTGCAAGGCCTGTTGCTACCAACGTTTCAATTGTAGAATGTGCTGCACACGCCTCCCCAAGGACTATGTATTAATTGATAAAGAATGCGTTGATGCAGATGTACAAAAAGGAATAGCATTAACTGATTGTGAGTACACAGTGGTTCAAATTGCTTCTACTCCACTTGATATATATTATTGAAAGGGGTGGAAGAAAAGGAAGAAGGGAACAGGGGAGGATGTATGCAAACAGAAAAGGGATATGAATGGGCCCAAATGGAAAGATATGTTTACCAACGATAATGCTTGCTCCCATGGCCCGTCTTTTTCATGGTCCATCACTTGTAGGACGTGATGGGAAGATCAGACTGTTTTCCTAATGCTGTAATTCCACTGCCCCATGCCACTTCATTTCCCCACATTAAATGGACTTCATCAACATATTCCCCCTACTCAAACTACAAGTATGTGTTGGTTGTTGTGTGCATGTTCAGCAAATGGACTGAGGCATACCAATCCAAGACCAGCACTGCACAAACTGTTGCCAAATGCCTTCTCAAAGAGTTCAATACCGCGCTTTGAGTACCTATGCTTTTGGGTTCTGACAATGGACCGGCGTTCATCTCACCTGTGATTGAGGGGTTGTGCAAGGGGCAAGGAGCACACAGAAACTACATGTGTTCCACGGAAACTACCAAGTGGGAATGGTATCCCAAGCTCATCCTGAAGGGCTGCACGTGCTACAGAGAGGAGAAAGGACGAGTGTGTAAGCGGGCCCCAAGGATACATCACCTAAAGAACGTCTGGAAAAAACAACTCCCCAACCCATCAGTCTAAAAGTTGTGACAACGAGACATCTTTACCTTTTCATCACTTTGTTTTCTTCATATTGAATGTGCCTAAGTAATAGAAGTGCTTGCAAACCTCTCAAATTACTTGAAGACAGGCACCAACGGTTACTTTTTCTGTTTACAGGTATCATCTCTGAGGCTCTACATTATTACTCAGCAGACTTTTTTGAAAAGAGTACAAGTACAGCAGAAGATAAGACATTCCTCCAACTAGTAACACTAGCCACATGTACCAACGATTGGAACAATGCCTCAAGACTTACTCAAAACAATTAGAGAAAATTATCATGGGTGCTACTAGCAGCATTGACCCCCATTGCTACCATTATAATGACCAAGTTCCATATAGTGAATTCTGATCACAGTGTTATACCTGAGATGCTGCTTAAATGACAGGGCAAGATATTATGTTTTCACACACCGGTCTACAGACACAGAAAACAGCATGTCAACTTTGACAGGCCTATATGATGTTAAGGAAGATACAAGAGAGACAATATTCCAATGAATGACACCCCTGGGATACACCTACTAGGAGGAGGGCCTGAAAAGATTGCTGTAAGAATTTTGTTCAATAAATGAACAAGAGGAGGGAATAAAGCAGGGTCTATTTTTTTATCATAGGGTACCCCAGGCCCGTTCTGCCCACACCTGAAGTATGAACCCCTACGTAGGCCCTGCCAGCCTAATTTGTAGGCCTTTTGTTAAATTGACTGGAGTTCTGCACCCATTTTACTGAACAGAAGGTTCTAAGCCTGTCTGACTAAAAATCACAGCCAGCTTCTCTCTGCGAGGCCTCCTGCTCCAAACTATAGAGCCCCCACCCTATCCGTGTGCAAAGTTCACTGGTGCAGAGTTCAATGTTTCACTATTCTGTCAACATATAGCACATCACATCCTGGGTCTGTACATGAGAATAGAGAAGTTCCCACCGCAGTCGCGTCAAGCTGGGATGATGGATGTGGCAGCCAAGACATATATCCATATAAATATATATTTTATCCCTTTACATTACATATTTTCTGCTTGCCCTATGCAATTTACGACGAGCGCTTGGCCTGAGAATATAACCTTTCACCTAGTCTATGTTCCGCATTTAGTAGAATAACCGCAACAATGTCTGATAAATGTGCGAACCATGCTATAAGTGACGTAGGTAGGACTGGTGTGAGATGACGTTGCCGCAGGCACTTCTCACTGCCTTAAAGAGTATAAAAGGGAGGCCCACAGTTTTCTCGTCGGACTACCCCACCCGTCTGTTAGTAGATGGCCGGCGGGTGTGGGTGCTCCCCAAGAGCTCTTGTTTTTTGTTTTTAAGATACAATTTAACTTGCCAATATATTTGCTGTATATGCTATGTATGCTATTTTGTCTCTAAATTGGTGTTTTCTTATTGACAATTTAAAGCTTATATTACACTTGTAAGGCTGCTTTCTTTTAGGTTTTGGGTAGGTACGTGAGTATTCTCAGTATATTAGTTCAAATGTGTTGCGCATTCTGAGAACATTTTCCTTGAGTTGCACTGTTTTTATAGTATGTTTGTAAATGTGTCCTTGAGGTTTAGTGTCTCTCTCTCCATACGAGTTCAATGCTTCCATGTGAGAGCCTTCTGATTCATGTGACTCTCTGTGAATGCGAGGTCACGGTATTTGTATTTTGTATTTTTATGCCTTATTCTTGAAGTTTCTTGAAGTTGCACCTTCTAAATAAATCTGTTAAACCTTTTGGCTTTGTTTCCATGACACACATATCTGTTTCCTTCATTTTTAGTGCAAGCGTTCCCAGGCACCCTGCCTCAAGTTAAGGTGCCCCTTTTGCTCCTAAATCACTCCCTCAATCATTCGGTGAAGGTGCCTGGTGACCCCTAAAATGCTCCCTGTAACAATAGTGTTATTGATAATGATTGCCAAGGTATACAATTGTAACTTATGCTGAAAACATTGATGTTCATTGTCATCTGTTATGCTTGGGATTGCTTAAAAATACCCTTACGTGGGGGATGTGCAGGAGCTATCTGTAGATGTCGGCTTCTCCTGGTTTCACTGATTTAAAAAAAAAAATGTCTAGGGATTTGAGACAGGTCGAAGGTAACTTTCTAAAAGTCCCCTTTGCAAAATAGTTATTACAAATCTGACTTCACCGGTGAATTGGGCCTGTAATACATATTTACAAAAGTACAAAATTTAAATTTGTAACTGCTTCCTAGAAGAAGAATGATTTATTAAACGTAATATTGTATCCTAATGCTTTCCTATGGATCAGTCAACTCTATTACAAGTGAAAATAGCTTTTAGGGCCTTTTTACTGTGAAAACGTATTACATTTTAAACTTTTGCCTGTCCTACTTTTAAATACCATGCACTCAGCCTCATGGACAATATGGCCTAATTAGGAATGACATACTAATATGTAAAGGAAGGTTTAGGACTATCAAAAGGGGTTTATTTAGACAGACTGAATTTGCATTTTACAAACTGCACAGCCACGCTACAATGGTGGGCCTCGAGACAGGTTTTACAGTGCTACTGCAGTGGGTGGCACAATGAGTGCTGCAGCACACTGGTAGTATTTAAGCCACTGGTTACGCTTAATACCATATACTAGGAGCTTATGAATAAACTAAATGTGCCAATTGTGAGTGTACCAATATCATTTGGTTTAAGGGGGAGCACAAGCACGGAATTACTGGTTGGCAAGAGTAAAATGTGCAGAGTTCTCTGGTCAAACAAAATAGTCAAGGCAGAAATCTGGGGTAATACCACACAGAAGATAGTAATTTCCAAGAAACTCACTTCCTGGGCAGGTTCCTTGGGGCATGTTGTGTAGCTCCTTGATTTCTGTCAATCAATGGGAAGTACTTCAGGGTTCATCTTTGTGTCTCAGTCCGTGGGACGTGCTCAAGGTTCATCTTAGTTTCTTCGTCCATTGGGCATGTTGCAGGGCTCCACTTTGTATCTCAGTTCATGGGCTGTGCTGCATCACTCCTCTTTGTCTCTTGATCCGGGGACGTGCTATGGGCTACTGTGAGAAGTTGGCCCAGTAAATGCTGTCCACTAATTAAAATGGGCACCTTGCACCAGTCCAAACGACCCTTATGCAAAGATAACCTTAGAAAGCTATCCAAGTGGTAGCTGTGGAGAGCAGCCTTCAGGCTTAATCTTGAAGGAATGGTAAGCAGCTTGTTTTACCAAAATGCAACCTTATAGTATTGGTTAAATGAAAGTAGTTATACAAATATGTATTTATTGATATAACACACTCTAAGCACGATAAAGTATCTGCTACACGCAGATAAGCACAAAGCACACAATACTGTAGCACATAAACAATAGTAAGTACCATGAATACACAGTGGGCTCCAGGGGGAGACAAAACCCTATACTAAAATAGTGGTATAAGTACTCCGACTCGAGTCGAGACAGTGTCTAGAGGATGTAGGATCACTGGGAGTAAGTAGGTACCCCATGGAGGACAGGTGCATTGTGGGAACACGACCGCATGCGCCGTACAATTCTATGGGAGAGTCACAGTTGCAGTTTTAATGTTTAATGTTAATGTTAATGTTTAAGGACCCTTCTAAGTGGACTTCCAAGAAACCCCGTGGAAGTTAGGGGGTTGGAGAGCCACCCCAACCATGGATACCATAGTACCAGAGTTACCTATCCCACGGAAGCCGGGTGCATAGATCTGAAGTGGCGTCGAAAACCGCTGTCGATCTCTATGGAGGTCTTCGAAGAAGAGCCACTGCTGGGAAGAAGCAAAGTTTCCGTCGAAATCCAATGGTGGATTCTTGTTGAAGAGTACCTGAGAGCAGAGGAGACAGAGTCTGGGTCACCCAGGAGTAACCTGGAACTCGGTAGATGAATGCCTACCGATGTCGGATGCTTCAGGTGCGTTGAGGGGGTTCTTGACTTGGCAGCCACCGGGACCAGGAGATGTTGAAGATGACCAGGATCCAGATACAAGCTGTCCCACAAAGGATATTGAGTGCTGAGGGTTCGGTGTCCGGTGGGAGCACCAACAAGCCTTGCCAGCGGCAACCCACAAAGAAGGTAAGAGGAGTTACGGTTCGGTCCAGCAAGGTCCAGGAGACTCACCAAACACAGGGGAGTCAGGGCAGGCCTGCAGCAACTAGGGGATTTCAAAAAATGAAGTGTTGACCCTCAAGAGAACCCACTGGAGTCGCGAGGGGGCCTCAAGCAGTTTCACAAAGCAGCAGCCCACGGAGCACTCGGTGCAAGGAGCCCAGAGTTCTTTGTAGGAAATGGTGCCAGAAGTTGGGGCTACTCTGAGCCCAGTGCACTTGTTTTGGAAACGCTAACAAGCATATGCACTTGCAAAAGTACGTGGTGCACAGGGGTACAAGCATTGCAGCCCCATGAGGAATTCTGGTCTCAAACTTGGTAAGAGGGCAGCTCAGACCTCGAGGGACTTGGAAACCTACCTCCTGTGTTGCTGGAGCCTTTGGAGTATGTAGGAGCTCATTAGCAGTAGACCAGTCAGTTGAGATTTGGTGCCTGCGGTTGCAGGGGGGTGACTCCTTCACTCCAAGGGAGATGTCTTCAGTAGTCCTTGATGCGCCACAGGTCCTGCACGGAGCCTGTATGGTGTACAGGCACAGACAATGTTTCAGACTGAGAGGGAGACAAAGCCGGGTCCAAACGAAGTCCAGCGAAGTCCAAAGTGTCCAGAAGGTCGAAGTTCAGTGGTTTCTGGTTTAGAATCTTGTCCACGTTGAATCTAGGGTCCTACAGCCAGGTAAGCCCTTTTGTATCCACGGGAGACGGTTGGACAGGTTCAGGGACCCACCAAGGGGAGGGTCTGGACAGTGAGAAGGCTACTCCCATGTCCCTTGTCCAGTTTTGCACCAGAACAGGAACCAATGGCTCCCAGGACTGGTTTGAATTGGACTATGCACAGGGACACCAAATGTGCCCCTCATGCAGAAGTTCAGTCGCTGGCAAGTGCACCCACCCGGCCCTAATACACTAAATCCAGTCTGGGAGGTGGTCACACCTCCCTGTGACAGGATGCCTATTATTCTGCCTTTCCTTGCTCGAGCTTGGCTCAGCAGCAGGTGGGCAGAAATGTGTCTCTGGTCGGCAGCAACGCTTTTGGGCTGCCCGGGACTAGAAGGCTGGTACCGGGAACAATAGGGACCTCACAATTCTAGTTTATGAGGGGTGGAATCATACTTCCCACACCGGTTACCGGTGTGGGGGTATGATTCTACAATGTTTGATATTAAACACGATAGGGTTACTTTAAGCCATTTTAGAGTGGGTCATCACGCGGGCGCATTATGCCACTCTATATGGCGTAAATGGCTGCAGCACAAACAACCAGGGAGAATGGACTCTGTAGGCTGCAGGGGTATCCTGCCCATGCAGTGGCACCCTCTCACTTAGAACCAAGCACACTGCCTTCAGGATTGTCAAGTCCTGCTATAGGGGTGACTTATAGGTTTTAAGTGTAGTGACCTTTGATATAGTAAACCTATATCTATAGTTAGAGGGGCATGCACCATCTTACACAGGCTGCAATGTCAGGCCTGTAGTTCCAGTTTGCATGGCCTCTCATGGGTGGCATAATACATGCTTCAGCCCATGGGAGGCCTCTGGGGTACCTATGCCCTGGGTACATGGGTATCATATACTAGGGGCTGACAAGGGTACCTCAGTATCCAATCTGGAGTGTACCTAAGTATGTGGCATAACAGTTTAGGGAGAAAGCAGATAGACTGGGGTCCTGATTAGCAGGATCCCAGTCAGACTAGTCAAAAACAGTATCACATGAAGCAAAAGTGGTGTAACCATAAGAAGCAGATCCTACTTTCCTACAGCTCCTCTTTGTCTCTTGAGCTGGGGACATGCTGTGGGGCTACTCTATGTTTCTTGGTCCATGGGGGCATGTTGCTGAGCTCCTCTTTGTCTTTCTTTCATTAGGGTGTGCTGGGGGCTCCTCTTTGTCTTTCTTTCATTGGAGTGTGCTGGGGGCTCCTCTTTGTCTTTCTTTCATTAGGGTGTGCTGGGGGCTCCTCTTTGTCTTTCTTTCATTGGAGTGTGGTGGGGGCTCCTCTTTGTCTTTCTTTCATTAGGGTGTGCTGCAGGGCTCCTCTTTGTCTTTCTTTCATTAGGGTGTGCTGGGGGCTCCTCTTTGTCTTTCTTTCATTGGAGTGTGCTGGGGGCTCCTCTTTGTCTTTCTTTCATTAGGGTGTGCTGGGGGCTCCTCTTTGTCTTTCTTTCATTGGAGTGTGGTGGGGGCTCCTCTTTGTCTTTCTTTCATTAGGGTGTGCTGCAGGGCTCCTCTTTGTCTTTCTTTCATTAGGGTGTGCTGGGGGCTCCTCTTTGTCTTTCTTTCATTGGAGTGTGTTGGGGGCTCCTCTTTGTCTTTCTTTCATTAGGGTGTGCTGGGGGCTCCTCTTTGTCTTTCTTTCATTGGAGTATGGTGGGGGCTCCTCTTTGTCTTTCTTTCATTAGGGTGTGCTGCGGGGCTCCTCTTTGTCTTTCTTTCATTGGAGTGTGCTGGGGGCTCCTCTTTGTCTTCTTTCATTGGAGTGTGGTGGGGGCTCCTCTTTGTCTTTCTTTCATTAGGGTGTGCTGGGGGCTCCTCTTTGTCTTAATTTCATTAGGGTGTGCTGCAGGGCTCCTCTTTGTCATTCTTTCATTAGGGTGTGCTAGGGGTTCCTCTTTGTCTTTCTTTCATTAGGGTGTGTTGGGGGCTCCTCTTTGTCTTTCTTTCATTAGGGTGTGCTGGGGGCTCCTCTTTGTCTTTTTTTCATTGGAGTGTGGTGGGGGCTCCTCTTTGTCTTTCTTTCATTAGGGTGTGCTGTGGGGATCCTCTTTGTCTTTCTTTCATTAGGGTGTGCTGCGGGGCTCCTCTTTGTCTTTCTTTCATTGGAGTGTGCTGGGGGCTCCTCTTTGTCTTTCTTTCATTGGAGTGTGGTGGGGGCTCCTCTTTGTCTTTCTTTCATTAGGGTGTGCTGGGGGCTCCTCTTTGTCTTTCTTTCATTAGGGTGTGCTGGGGGCTCCTCTTTGTCTTAATTTCATTAGGGTGTGCTGCAGGGCTCCTCTTTGTCTTTCTTTCATTGGAGTGTGCTGGGGGCTCCTCTTTGTCTTTCTTTCATTGGAGTGTGGTGGGGGCTCCTCTTTGTCTTTCTTTCATTAGGGTGTGCTGCGGGGCTCCTCTTTGTCTTTCTTTCATTGGAGTGTGCTGGGGGCTCCTCATTGTCTTTCTTTCATTAGGGTGTGCTGGGGGCTCCTCTTTGTCTTTCTTTCATCGGAGTGTGCTGGGGGCTCCTCTTTGTCTTTCTTTCATTGGAGTGTGCTAGGGGTTCCTCTTTGTCTTTCTTTCATTAGGGTGTGCTGGGGGCTCCTCTTTGTCTTTCTTTCATTAGGGTGTGCTGTGGGGCTCCTCTTTGTCTTTCTTTCATTAGGGTGTGCTGGGGGCTCCTCTTTGTCTTTCTTTCATTAGGGTGTGCTGCAGAGCTCCTCTTTGTCTTTCTTTCATTGGGTTGTGCTGCAGGGCTCTTCTTTATTCGCTTGGTCTTTGGAACATGCTGCAATGCTCCGCTTTCATCCATTGGGTGTGCTGTGGGGCTCCTCTTTGTCTTTCTTTCATTAGGGTGTGCTGGGGGCTCCTCTTTGTCTTTCTTTCATTAGGGTGTGCTGGGGGCTCCTCTTTGTCTTTCTTTCATTAGGGTGTGCTGTGGGGCTCCTCTTTGCCTTTCTTTCATTAGGGTGTGCTGGGGGCTCCTCTTTGTCTTTCTTTCATTAGGGTGTGCTGCAGAGCTCCTCTTTGTCTTTCTTTCATTGGAGCGTGCTAGGGGTTCCTCTTTGTCTTTCTTTCATTGGAGTGTGCTGCGGGCTCCTCTTTGTCTTTCTTTCATTGGAGTGTGCTGGTGGCTCCTCTTTGTCTTTCTTTCATTAGGGTGTGCTGGGGGCTCCTCTTTGTCTTAATTTCATTAGGGTGTGCTAGGGGTTCCTCTTTGTCTTTCTTTCATTAAGGTGTGCTGCAGGGCTCCTCTTTGTCTTTCTTTCATTGGAGTGTGCTGGGGGCTCCTCTTTGTCTTTCTTTCATTGGAGTGTGGTGGGGGCTCCTCTTTGTCTTTCTTTCATTGGAGTGTGCTGGGGGCTCCTCTTTGTCTTTTCTTTCATTAGGGTGTGCTGGGGGCTCCTCTTTGTCTTTCTTTCATTGGAGTGTGCTGGGGGCTCCTCTTTGTCTTTCTTTCATTGGAGTGTGCTGGGGGCTCCTCTTTGTCTTTCTTTCATTGGAGTGTGCTGGGGGCTCCTCTTTGTCTTTCTTTCATTGGAGTGTGCTGGGGGCTCCTCTTTGTCTTTCTTTCATTAGGGTGTGCTGGGGGCTCCTCTTTGTCTTTCTTTCATTGGGGTGTGCTGCGGGGCTCCTCTTTGTCTTTCTTTCATTGGGGTGTGCTGCGGGGCTCCTCTTTGTCTTTCTTTCATTGGGGTGTGCTGCAGGGCTCCTCTTTGTCTTTCTTTCATTGGAGTGTGCTGGGGGCTCCTCTTTGTCTTTCTTTCATTGGAGTGTGGTGGGGGCTCCTCTTTGTCTTTCTTTCATTGGAGTGTGCTGGGGGCTCCTCTTTGTCTTTTCTTTCATTAGGGTGTGCTGGGGGCTCCTCTTTGTCTTTCTTTCATTGGAGTGTGCTGGGGGCTCCTCTTTGTCTTTCTTTCATTGGAGTGTGCTGGGGGCTCCTCTTTGTCTTTCTTTCATTGGGGTGTGCTGTGGAGCTCCTCTTTGTCTTTCTTTCATTGGGGTGTGCTGGGGGCTCCTCTTTGTCTTTCTTTCATTGGGGTGTGCTGCGGGGCTCCTCTTTGTCTTTCTTTCATTGGGGTGTGCTGCGGGGCTCCTCTTTGTCTTTCTTTCATTGGGGTGTGCTGCAGGGCTCCTCTTTGTCTTTCTTTCATTGGAGTGTGCTGGGGGCTCCTCTTTGTCTTTCTTTCATTGGAGTGTGGTGGGGGCTCCTCTTTGTCTTTCTTTCATTGGAGTGTGCTGGGGGCTCCTCTTTGTCTTTTCTTTCATTAGGGTGTGCTGGGGGCTCCTCTTTGTCTTTCTTTCATTGGAGTGTGCTGGGGGCTCCTCTTTGTCTTTCTTTCATTGGAGTGTGCTGGGGGCTCCTCTTTGTCTTTCTTTCATTGGAGTGTGCTGGGGGCTCCTCTTTGTCTTTCTTTCATTGGAGTGTGCTGGGGGCTCCTCTTTGTCTTTCTTTCATTAGGGTGTGCTGCGGGGCTCCTCTTTGTCTTTCTTTCATTAGGGTGTGCTGCGGAGCTCCTCTTTGTCTTTCTTTCATTAGGGTGTGCTGGGGGATCCTCTTTGTCTTTCTTTCATTAGGGTGTGCGGCAGGGCTCCTCTTTGTCTTTCTTTCATTAGGGTGTGCTGGGGGCTCCTCTTTGTCTTTCGTTCATTAGGGTGTGCTGGGGGCTCCTCTTTGTCTTTCTTTCATTGGAGTGTGGTGGGGGCTCCTCTTTGTCTTTCTTTCATTAGGGTGTGCTAGGGGTTCCTCTTTGTCTTTCTTTCATTAGGGTGTGCCGGGGGCTCCTCTTTGTCTTTCTTTCATTAGGGTGTGCTGCAGGGCTCCTCTTTGTCTTTCTTTCATTAGGGTGTGCTGGGGGCTCCTCTTTGTCTTTCTTTCATTAGGGTGTGCTAGGGGTTCCTCTTTGTCTTTCTTTCATTAGGGTGTGCTGGGGGCTCCTCTTTGTCTTTCTTTCATTAGGGTGTGCTGCAGGGCTCCTCTTTGTCTTTCTTTCATTAGGGTGTGCTGGGGGCTCCTCTTTGTCTTTCTTTCATTAGGGTGTGCTGCAGGGCCCCTCTTTGTCTTTCTTTCATTAGGGTGTGCTGGGGGCTCCTCTTTGTCTTTCTTTCATTAGGGTGTGCTGGGGGCTCCTCTTTGTCTTTCTTTCATTAGGGTGTGCTGCAGGGCTCCTCTTTGTCTTTCTTTCATTAGGGTGTGCTGGGGGTTCCTCTTTGTCTTTCTTTCATTGGAGTGTGCTGGGGGCTCCTCTTTGTCTTTCTTTCATTAGGGTGTGCTGGGGGCTCCTCTTTGTCTTTCTTTCATTGGAGTGTGCTGGGGGCTCCTCTTTGTCTTTCTTTCATTAGGGTGTGCTGGGGGTTCCTCTTTGTCTTTCTTTCATTAGGGTGTGCTGGGGGCTCCTCCTTGTCTTTCTTTCATTAGGGTGTGCTGGGGGCTCCTCTTTGTCTTTCTTTCATTAGGGTGTGCTGCAGGGCTCCTCTTTGTCTTTCTTTCATTAGGGTGTGCTGGGGGTTCCTCTTTGTCTTTCTTTCATTGGAGTGTGCTGGGGGCTCCTCTTTGTCTTTCTTTCATTAGGGTGTGCTGTGGGGCTCCTCTTTGTCTTTCTTTCATTAGGGTGTGCTGGGGGCTCCTCTTTGTCTTTCTTTCATTGGAGTGTGGTGGGGGCTCCTCTGTCTTTCTTTCATTAGGGTGTGCTGGGGGCTCCTCTTTCTCTTTCTTTCATTAGGGTGTGCTGTGGGGCTCCTCTTTGTCTTTCTTTCATTGGAGTGTGCTGGGGGCTCCTCTTTGTCTTTCTTTCATTAGGGTGTGCTGTGGGGCTCCTCTTTGTCTTTCTTTCATTGGAGTGTGCTGGGGGCTCCTCTTTGTCTTTCTTTCATTAGGGTGTGCTGTGGGGCTCCTCTTTGTCTTTCTTTCATTGGAGTGTGCTGGGGCTCCTCTTTGTCTTTCTTTCATTAGGGTGTGCTGCAGGGCTCCTCTTTGTCTTTCTTTCATTGGGGTGTGCTGCAGGGCTCCTCTTTGTCTTTCTTTCATTAGGGTGTGCTGCAGGGCTCCTCTTTGTCTTTCTTTCATTAGGGTGTGCTGCAGGGCTCCTCTTTGTCTTTCTTTCATTGGAGTGTGCTGGGGCTCCTCTTTGTCTTTCTTTCATTAGGGTGTGCTGCAGGGCTCCTCTTTGTCTTTCTTTCATTGGGGTGTGCTGCAGGGCTCCTCTTTGTCTTTCTTTCATTAGGGTGTGCTGCAGGGCTCCTCTTTGTCTTTCTTTCATTGGAGTGTGCTGGGGGCACCTCTTTGTCTTTCTTTCATTAGGGTGTGCTGCAGGGCTCCTCTTTGTCTTTCTTTCATTGGGGTGTGCTGCAGGGCTCTTCTTTATTCGCTTGGTCTTTGGAACATGCTGCAAGGCTCCGCTTTCATCCATTGGGTGTGCGGTGGGGCTCCTCTTTGTCTCTTGATCTGGGGATGTGCTGTGCGGCTACTCTTTGTTGCTTGGTCCATGGGGGCATGATGCAGGGCTTCGGTTTGTCGTTTTTTCATTGGTGTGTGCTCTTCTTTATCCATTGGTCTTTGGACAATGCTGCAAGGCTCCGCTTTCGTCATTGGGTGTGCGGAGGGGCTCCTCTTTGTCTCTTGATCTGGGGACGTGCTGTGGGGCCACTCTTTGTTTCGTGGTCCATAGGGGCATTCTGCAGAGTTCCTCTTTGTCTTTCTTTCATTGGAGTGTGCTGTGGGGCTCCTCTTTGTCTCTTAGTCCTTGGGGTGTGCTGGTAGGCTCCTCCTCCTTCTTATTTGGTCTGTGGGGATGGCTGAGTGTCTCCTCTTTGTCGCTTGGTCTGTTGAGCGTGCTGTTGGGCTCCTCTTTGGTCAATTACGTGTGCTGAATGGCTCCTTTTTATTGTTTCTTGGGGGTTGCTG
Source organism: Triturus cristatus (assembly GCF_964204655.1). NCBI lineage: Eukaryota > Metazoa > Chordata > Amphibia > Caudata > Salamandridae > Triturus > Triturus cristatus. The sequence goes on from NC_140587.1 coordinate 42,984,242, forward strand.
CGGGGATGTCTTTATCTACTGGTCCTTGGGGCAATATTAGTCTTTTCTTTGTTTCTTGGTCCATGGGTTGTGCTGCTCGGCTCGTCGGGGCATGCTGCAGGGTAGTTCTTTGTATCCCGGTCGCTGGGGTGTGCTGCTAAGCTCCCCATTGTCTCTCCGTCATTGGGGCATGCTGCGGGGCTCCTCTTTGGTCCATTAGGTGTGCCGCATGGCTGCTGTGGGTGTTTTCTTTGTCTACTGGCCCTGGGGGCATGCTTTGGGCTCCTCCTTGTCTATTGTCTATTGCTACTTAGGGTGTGCTGTGGGGCTCCTCTATGTCTCTTGGTCCATGGGGTGTGCTGTGGGGCTCCTCTTTGTCTCTTGGTCCATGGAGCATGCTGTGGGGCTCCTCTTTGTCTCTTAGTCCATGAGACTTGCTGTGGGGCTCCTCTTTGGCTCTTAGTCCATGGGACTTGCTGTGGGGCTCCTGTTTGTCTCTTGGTCCATGGGGAAAGTTGTGCGGCTCTTCTTTGTCTCTTGGTCCGGGGACTTGCTGTGGGGCTCCTCTTTGTCTCTTGGTCCATGGCGAATTCTTTAGGCCTCCTCTTTGTATCTTGGTCCATGGGGTGTGCTTTGGGGCTCCTCTTTGTGTCTTGCCGCATGGGGCGTGCTGCGGGGCTCCTCTTTGTCTCTTGGTTCATGGGGTGTGCTTTAGGGCCCCTCTTTGTCTCTTGCCACATGGGGCGTGCTGAGGGGCTCCTCTTTGTCTCTTTGTCTGTTGAGTGTGCAGTGTGGGGTTCCTCTTTGTCTCTTGGGCTGTTAAGTGTGCTGTGGGGGCTCCTCCTTGTCTATTGGTTCTTGGGGTGTGTTGCAGGGCTGCTCTTTGGTTCATTGGCTGTGCTGTGCTTACCTCTTTATTTCTTGGTCCAGGGGGCATGCTGTGAGGCACCTCTTTGTCTCTAAGTCCATGGGGCATGCTGTTGGGCTCCTCTTTGTCCCTTGGTCTGTTGAGTGTGCTGTGGTGGGCTCCTCTTTGTCGTTTGGTCTTTTGAGCGTGCTGTTGGGCTCCACTTTGGTCAATTACGTGTGCTGAATGGCTAATTTTTATTGTTCCTTAGGGGTAGCTGTGGGGGTATCTTTGTCTACTGGTCCTTGGGGCACTGTTAGTCATTTCTTTGTTTCTTGGTCCATGGGTTGTGCTGCTGTGCTCCTCTATCTTTTAGTCCTAGAGGCATGCTGATGCTTTGTCTTTTGGCCGGAGTAGTGTGCTACGGGGCTCCTCTTTGTCTCTCGATCATTTCGGGGGTGCTGTGGTGCGCCTACTTGTCTCTCTGTCTTTGGGATGTGCAACAGGGTTCCTCTTTGTCTCATGGTCCTTGGGGCATGCTTCAGGGTAGCTCTTTGTCTCCCGGTCGCTGGGGTGTGCTGCATGTAGGAAGGTGGAATCTGACTGCATGTTTGCCCCCACTTTTTTCCTGGTGTTTTGCTAGTTTTCGACTTAGTCTGGCTGGGATCCTGCTATTCAGGACCCCAGCCTATCTGCTTTCTCACTTAAATTGATTACAAGTACTTTAGGTACACTCCAGATTATATTCTGGGGTACCCTTATAAGTCCCTAGTATATGGAATACTATGTACCCAGGGCATAGGTACCCCATAGGTCTACCAGGGGCTGCAGCATGTATTATTCCACTGCTGGGAAGCATTCCAAAATGACACCACAGGACTGCTACTGCAGCCTGGGTAAGGTGGTGCATGCACTCCTTACTGAGATATAGGTTCACTATATCTCTCCATATCACTGGGTGTGAGTGTTTGATTGGTTCTGATGCTCCGTCCATCACCACCCCCTTTTGTACCGCTTTGTTCGCCATAAGTTGGCAGGGTATGCTCAGACGTGAGTCCCTTGCTCACTTTGCCACTGGATTCAAGCAAGCCTGGCTGAAGACGGCTGAAATGCCAGAGACCGGTCCTAGGAAGCTGGTTTCCGGTCCAGGGAAGACATGGCTTGGCAGTTCGGGCTGGACTGTTCCCATGAGGCACAGGGTCAGACTGATTTGCATATGGCCATGTCTGAATTGGGGTGGCAGAGTGGGCTAAAGAACGGTGATGGATCAAACCCAGATCTGTTGACTGGGTGTGAGTGTTTGATTGGTTCTGATGCTCCGTCCATCACCACCCCCTTTTGTACCGCTTTGTTCGCCATAAGTTGGCAGGGTATGCTCAGACGTGAGTCCCTTGCTCACTTTGCCACTGGATTCAAGCAAGCCTGGCTGAAGACGGCTGAAATGCCAGAAACCGGTCCTAGGAAGCTTGTTTCCAGTCCAGGGAAGGCATGGCTTGGCAGTTCGGGCTGGACTGTTCCCATGAGGCACAGGGTCAGACTGATTTTCATATGGCCATGTCTGAACTGGGGTGGCAGAGTGGGCTAAAGAACGGTGATGGATCAAACCCAGATCTGTTGACTGGGTGTGAGTGTTTGATTGGTTCTGATGCTCCGTCCATCACCACCCCCTTTTGTACTGGCTTGAAACTGGACAAAGGAAATGGGTGTAGCCACCCCTATTTCCTGACCCTCCCATAGGTGTGACCCTAGAGTTTGTCCAACCCCTTCCTTGGGTATAAGAAAGGAGTCCCTGGCTACAGGACTTTAGATTACACCTTGTCGAAACTCTGATACTGAATTCTGGAACTTCGATGATCTACATTGAACTAGATGACTGAAGAATCTCCCTTGGAGTAAGGGAGTTACTCCTCTGCAAGGCAGGCACCAAAGACGCATCTGTCCGGTTTGCATCTGCGAAGCTCCCACGGGACTCCGAAGAATTTTGCAACACAGAAGGTGGGTTTCTGTGGTCTCTGAGGTCGATCTGTGCACTCAGCAATTCTGAGGCCTGTATCCCTTGTGGAAGACCGTGCAACCCAAACCCCTGGACACCGTGACCATTTGCAGAAGCATCAGATTTCCAATGACTCCTACAGCTGAGCTTTGGGTCACTTGTAGCCCTGACCCTGAGCAGCATTTGCACTGAAGATTGCCCGACTACACTCCACAAGTGTTCCGTGAGCTGGCCCTTTGTGTTTTCTCTCGAGGTCCCTTCGCGATCCCTGGTCCATCAACTGGTGGGTCCCTGTGAAGGCAACTTTAACTTTAATTGGGCTTATCTGGTTGCTCCAGAAATGCCCTGACTCTCCATTGCTTGGGGAGTCCCCAGGACCTTGCTGGTCCGCACCGAAGCATCTTTTCTCTTCCTGCGTGGGTTGCTGTTGCCAAGGCTTGTTGGGTCTAATCCGGGCACTGACACCCCAGCACTCGACATCCTTTGTGGGACAGCTTGAATCCAGCTCCTGGTTGTCGTTGACGCCTCCTGGTCCTTGTGGCTGCAGAGTCAAGCTTCACCACTTCACCTCTTCGCACATGAAACACCCGACATCGGTGGGCATTCGTCTATCGTGCCCCTGGTCACTGGCAAGTGACCCAGACTCTGTCCCCTCTGCTTTCAGGTTCTTCTGATCTTCGATCCAGGCTTGGATCACACCGGACACTTCTCTCCTTCCCAGCAGCAGCACTTTGCAGCAGATCGCCACTGAAATCAACGACGATTCCCGACACCATTTGACACCTATACACCCGGCTTCTCTGGGTGAGGTAACTCGAGTGCTCCAGTGCTCCCGTGGGTGCTGGCCCTAGAACCCCCTAAGTCTAGAGGGGTTTGCTCAAAGTCCTCTCCTAAGTGTCTTTAACTACTAAAATTCCAACCGCGACTTTCCCATAGAATAGTACGGGGCTCGTGGCTGTGTTCTCACACTGCACATGTCCCCCGTGAGTCTCCTGTGTCACTACCTTGGGTGGTTCCTTGTGGTCCAAGCACTTCTACAGGCTCTAGGCACTGTGCCTAGTCAAGTCGTGGCTCTTATACCACTTTAATATATGGTTTGGTCCGCCCCTGGGGCCCATTGTATATTGTGCTATTTACTGTTGTTTTAGAACTGTATTATTGTGTATATTGGACTCTAATCTCATAAAGAGATTAGTAGTTATGTTATGTTAGTTGCATTTTAATGCGCACAGCTGCTCCAGCGAAGGAGCGTCCTGGCGCAGGGAAAGGTAAACACAACACAACACTAGGTCCGGTAACAAAAAGCAAACAATAAAAGCTAGAAACAATTAAAACAGGAAGGTTTTCAGGGCCCTGCGGAAAGACATTAGGTCATTCGAAAGGCGGATTTCCAAGGGGAGCGCATTCCAGAGGGTTGCGGCTTTCACGCGGAAGGAGCGACCCCCCATCCGACTAAGTCTGAAACGGGGGACGACCACCAAGGACTGTCCAAGGGATCGTAGTGAGCGGGTAGGGACATAGGGAGAGATCAGTGTATTGAGTATTCCGGGTGCCAACTCTCTCAGAATTTTAAAAACCAGGCAGAGAGCCTTGAATTGGATACGCTTGCATATCGGGAGCCAGTGCAAGGACCGCAGGGTGTTAGAGGTAGGGCAGGTTCGAGGCAGACCAACCACCGCCCTAGCCGCCGCATTCTGGACTCGTTGTAAGCGAAGAATCTCGGCTTGGTTCGCTCCTAGTAGGAGAGAACTGGCGTAATCCAACCGCGAGATGATCATTGCTTGAATGACCAGCTGTCTTGTAGGAGCATCGAAGAATCGCAGCAGGGGTCTTAGCCCGCGTAGTACTCCAAAACAGCAGGCCGCCACTCTCTTTGTATGAGTCACAAAGCTTAGCGTGTGGTCAAGCCATACTCCGAGATTCCTGAGTTCCAGGACAGGGGCCGGCACTGATCCCAGCTCTGGAGGCCACCATTCGTCCCCCCAGTGGTCCGCTTCCCTTCCAACGATCATCACCTCTGTTTTTGACGCGTTCAGCTGGAGACAGTTGTTATTCATCCAGCTGGCCACCTCTCTCAGTCCACTTCGGAACCTGAAGGCATCCTGCTTGGCATCCCCGCTGATCGTAACCGCCAACTGAGTGTCGTCAGCATAGGAGACCATGGTAAGGCCCCATTGCCTGACGGCCTCAGCCAGCGGCTGCACGTACAGATTAAAAAGCGTGGGACTCAGCGAGGAGCCCTGAGGGACCCCCAGGTCCAAAGGATGGTACTTGGACTGAAAAGGAGGGGTGGCAACGCAGAAGGAGCGATCACTGAGGAAGGAGCGGAACCACTGCAGAGCTGAACCACAAATGCCAATGTCCTGCAGGCGGTGTAGCAAGATGCGATGGGAGACAGTGTCAAAGGCAGCGCTCAGGTCTAGTAAAATAAGCGCTGCCGTTTGACCTGCATCGAGCACACTTCGCAAATGCTCAACCATTGCCAGAAGGGCCGTCTCAGTGCTGTGGCCAGCACGAAACCCATTCTGCGTGGGATCCAGGACATTCACAAGGGTCATATGCTCCGTGAGGGCCCGATTTACATGGGCCTCCATAACCTTGGCCGGCCAAGGGAGCAAAGATATAGGGCGGTAGTTTTCAGGTCTCGATGGATCCAAAGATGGTTTTTTTAGGATCGGGGAAACCACCGCTTGCTTCCATTTGGCAGGGACCAGGCCAGAGGTTAGGGAGAGGTTAATCAGGGAGCACACTGCTGTGCGTCCCTGAAAAGCAACGTCCCTGAAAAGAGCAGATCTTACCGGGTCTGCAGGCGATCCAGACTTGACTCGCAGGGCCCACTTTGCGAACTCCTCATTGGAGATGGTAGGAAGGGAGTGCAGCGATGGACAGCTGCTAGAGCCGCTCCAGGGAATCACAGGAGACAGTGTGCTTGGAAACGCCAGATAGATCTTCCTGACTTTATCCAAAAAGAAGGTGGCTAGGGCTTCACAGTGGGCGGTGGAACTGTCCAACTGTGGGGGAACTCTCTTTGCCATTAAGTCTTTTATGGTTTTAAAGATGGTTTTAGTCGGGTTAAGGCTATTTCGAAATTCGGCTGCGTAAAACGCCGCCCGGGCCCTGCATATAGCTCGATGGTAAAGCTTAACTAAGGCCAGGTAGATGGATTTCTTGTCGGCATCGTACGACTTACGCCACACCCTTTCCGCCCGTCTGCAAGAGGACTTCATTGCACGCAGCGCGCTGTCATACCAGGGGCTAGCCTGCCGGGGACTGGACTTGCTGGAAATGATAGGTACCAGGACGTCCAGCGCCCTGGTAATCCAGTTACAGAACCGGTCATAGCCCGAGGTGGCATTCAGCAGGGGACATAATGGCTCAGCACCCATGATGCGGTGAAGGTCCTCTAACCTAAGTTTGTTCCAGTGGCGCCGGGGTATCCGCAAAGGAGGCGGTATAGTGGGATTGGCAGGGAGGGGAAGCCAAGCAGACACCAGATAGTGGTCAGACCATATCACAGGATCAACCGCCACAATCCGAACATCAGAGAGAGTGGTAAAAAACGGATCAAGGGTGTGGCCGGCCACGTGTGTAGGCTGAGAAATAAGCTGGGTCAACTGCAAAGCCTCTAAATCGGCCAAAAAACCACTGATGGCCAGAGACTCTAACCTATCAAAGTGGAGATTTAGGTCGCCCAAGATAGAAAAGTTTGCACAGCCGCTAGCCAATAGGCTCACAGCCTCCGGAAAGGCACCTCTAAAAGCTACATCGCTGTCTGGAGGGCGATAGACAACCATCCCTGACAGCGAGAACTGAGGGCTGATGGAAACCTTAAACAGCGCACTCTCACATCCAGCAATCTGCAAGACCGTCCAGGTACATGTAAAGGCGGATCTGATAAATAAGGCGATCCCTCCACCTCTAGAATGGCGGTTAGATCTGAAGCATGAATAGCCCGGAGGACAGGCAAGATTGACTATGGCGTCATCAGTATCTTGTAGCCAGGTTTCAGTTACAGCCAACAGATCTGGTGTCTTATCCAAAATGAGATCAGCCACAGACAGATGGTGTTTCACTAGAGATCTGGTGTTCAGATTTAAAAATCGTAGACCAGATCCCAAGCTACCAGGCAACGGAGAGAGACCAGGAGGAGCTCGTGGGGCGGGAGAAGTGGCGAGCTCGCGAATACCTACAGGCTGGTCCAATGACCATCTGTTGCAAGCACACTGAAACGGGCCACACAGCGGATGGTGGGGTGTGGCAGAGCAGCGTGGGAGAGTATCTCTGATGGCAAGAAGCGAGGCACCGGAATACATAATCATCCTGACAGGGCGACAACTACGGGCACACAAATATACACAAAGTAAAGATAAAAGATAAAATCCCCCGCGTACCGCGCGTACTTAGCGCGGACGGGCGCAGACGGGCAGACTCTGGCTCGACTCCGGCGCGAGTCAGGCGCTACCGCTGCGCGTCACCGCTGCGCTAGCAGAGTGAGCTTTAAATACCAGCTCACCTGGGCTACATGAAGCGCTAGAGCGCTGCAGCAAGTGGCACAGGAGGCAGAGACCACCCCAAGATGGCGGCCAAGCGCCACGAAGAAACTACAAAACCGGTGAAATTCCGCGAAAAAACGCGGTGGGGGCACAATTTAAAATGCAGGTATGAGGCCAGAAACAGTTATACAAATAAAACGAGGCTCCAAACAAAAATAGTGAAAATGTCAGAAACGAGCTTTAAAATCAATAATAAGCGCAGCGCGCTTAAATGCGACTAGTATAGCGCATGCAGGCACCTTTCCCAATATATTGGACTCTAATCTCATAAAGAGATTAGTAGTGAGTGTTTAGAAATAAATACATATATGTTATACATACCTTGTGTGGTTCTCCTTTCATTTAGTGATTCATGAGGTTATAATCTGGTAAACCAAACTGCTTTACACTCCTTCAAGACTTAGCTTGAAGGCTGCTCTCCATAGCTACCACTAGGATAGCTTTTAATAAAGGTTTTCTTTAAACCCATCATCAATAAGGGTTGTTTGGACTGGTGCAAGGTGCCCACTATAACTAGTGGACAGCATATGCCAGGCCATCTTCTCACACTGCTAAACTCCCCATTGTCTCTCAGTCATTGGGGCATGCTGCGGAGCTCCTCTTTGGTCCGTTAGGTGTGCCGCATGGCTCTCCTTTTGTTCCTTGGGCTGCAATGGGTGTTGTCTTTGTCTACTGGCCCTGGGGCATGCTTTGGGGTCCTTCTTGTCTATTGCTTCTTAGGGTGTGCTGTGTAGCTCCTATTTGTGTCTTGGTCCACGGGGTGTGCTGTGAGGCTCCTCTTTGTCTCTTGGTCCATGGGGAATGCTGTGGGGCTTCTCTTTGTCCATGTGGAATGCTGTGGGGTTCCTCTTTGTCTCTTGGTCCATGCGGCATGCTGTGGGGCTCCTCTTTGTCTCTTGGTCCAAGGGGCATGCTGTGGGGCTCCTCCTTGTCTCTTAGTCCATGGGGCATGCTGTGGGGCTCCTCTTTGTCTCTCTTTCCATGGGGCGTGCTGCAGGGCTCCTCTTTGTCTCTTAGTTCAAGGGACTTGCTGTGGGGCTCCTATTTGTCTCTTGGTCCATGGGGCATGCTTTGGGGCTCGTCTTTGTCTCTTGCCGCATGGGGCGTGCTGCGAGCTCCTCTTTGTCTCTTGGTCTGTTGAGTGTGCTATGGGTGCTCCTCTTTGCCTCTTGGTCCATGGGGCATGCTGTGGGGCTCCTCTTTGTCTCTTGGTCCCTGGGGAAAGCTGTAGGGCTCCTCTTTGTCTCTTAGTCCATGTGGAATGCTTTGGGGCTCCTCTTTGTCTCTTGCCGCATGGGGCATGCTGTGGGGCTCCTCTTTGTCTCTTAGTTCAAGGGACTTGCTGTGGGGCTCCTATTTGTCTCTTGGTCCATGAGGCATGCTTTGGGACTCCTCTTTGTCTCTTGCCACGTGGGGCATGCTGTGGGGCTCCTCTTTGTCTCTTAGTTCAAGGGACCTGCTGTGGGGCTCCTATTTGTCTCTTGGTCCATGGGGCATGCTTTGGGGCTCCTCTTTGTCTCTTGCCGCATGGGGCATGCTGTGGGGCTCCTCTTTGTCTCTTAGTTCAAGGGACTTGCTGTGGGGCTCCTATTTGTCTCTTGGTCCATGAGGCATGCTTTGGGACTCCTCTTTGTCTCTTGCCACGTGGGGCATGCTGTGGGGCTCCTCGTTGTCTCTTAGTTCAAGGGACCTGCTGTGGGGCTCCTATTTGTCTCTTGGTCCATGGGGCATGCTTTGGGGCTCCTCTTTGTCTCTTGCCGCATGGGGCGTGCTGCGAGCTCCTCTTTGTCTCTTGGTCTGTTGAGTGTGCTATGGGTGCTCCTCTTTGCCTCTTGGTCCATGGGGCATGCTGTGGGGCTCCTCTTTGTCTCTTGGTCCATGTGGAATGCTGTGGGGCTCCTCTTCGTCTCTTAGTCCAAGGGACTTGCTGTGGGGCTCCTCTTTTTCTCTTGGTCCCTGTGGAATGCTGTGGGGCTCCTCTTTGTCTCTTGGTCCATGGGAATGCTTTGAGGCTCCTCTTTGTCTCTTGCCATGTGGGGCATGCTGCGGGGCTCCTCTTTGTCTCTTAGTTCAAGGGACTTGCTGTGGAGCTCCTATTTGTCTCTTGGTCCATGGGGCATGCTTTGGGGCTCCTCTTTGTCTCTTGCCGCATGGGGCGTGCTGCGAGCTCCTCTTTGTCTCTTGGTCTGTTGAGTGTGCTATGGGTGCTCCTCTTTGCCTCTTGGTCCATGGGGCATGCTGTGGGGCTCCTCTTTGTCTCTTGGTCCATGTGGAATGCTGTGGGGCTCCTCTTTGTCTCTTAGTCCATGTGGAATGCTTTGGGGCTCCTCTTTGTCTCTTGCCATGTGGGGCATGCTTTGGGGCTCCTCTTTGTCTCTTGCCGCATGGGGCGTGCTGCGAGCTCCTCTTTGTCTCTTGGTCTGTTGAGTGTGCTATGGGTGCTCCTGTTTGCCTCTTGGTCCATGGGGCATGCTGTGGGGCTCCTCTTTGTCTCTTGCCATGTGGGGCATGCTGCGGGGCTCCTCTTTGTCTTTTAGTTCAAGGGACTTGCTGTGGGGCTCCTATTTGTCTCTTGGTCCATGGGGCATGCTTTGGGGCTCCTCTTTGTCTCTTGCTGCATGGGGCGTGCTGCTGGGCTCCTCTTTGTCTCCCTGTCTGTTGAGTGTGCTGTGGGGCTCCTCTTTGTCTCTTGGTCCATGGGGCATGCTTTGGGGCTCCTCTTTGTCTCTTGCCGCATGGGGCGTGCTGCGGGGCTCCTCTTTGTCTCTTGGTCCATGGGTTGTGCTTTGGGGCTCCTCTTTGTCTATTGGTTCCTGGGGTGTGGTGCAGGGCTGCTCTTTGGTTCATTGGCTATGCTGTGCTTACCTCTTTATTTCTTGGACCATTGTGCATGCTGTGGGGCTCCTCTTCATCTCTTGGTCCAGGGACGTGCTGTGGGGCTCCTCTTTGTCTCTCTTTCCATGGGGCGTGCTGCAGGGCTCCTCTTTGTCTCTTAGTTCAAGGGACTTGATGTGGGGCTCCTATTTGTCTCTTGGTCCATGGGGCATGCTTTGGGGCTCCTCTTTGTCTCTTAGTCCCTGGGGAGAGCTGTAGGGCTCCTCTTTGTCTCTTAGTCCATGTGGAATACTTTGGGGCTCCTCTTTGTCTCTTGCTGCATGGGGCATGCTGTGGGGCTCCTCTTTGTCTCTTAGTTCAAGGGACTTGCTGTGGGGCTCCTATTTGTCTCTTGGTCCATGAGGCATGCTTTGGGACTCCTCTTTGTCTCTTGCCACGTGGGGCATGCTGTGGGGCTCCTCTTTGTCTCTTAGTTCAAGGGACCTGCTGTGGGGCTCCTATTTGTCTCTTGGTCCATGGGGCATGCTTTGGGGCTCCTCTTTGTCTCTTGCCGCATGGGGCGTGCTGCGAGCTCCTCTTTGTCTCTTGGTCTGTTGAGTGTGCTATGGGTGCTCCTCTTTGCCTCTTGGTCCATGGGGCATGCTGTGGGGCTCCTCTTTGTCTCTTGGTCCATGTGGAATGCTGTGGGGCTCCTCTTCGTCTCTTAGTCCAAGGGACTTGCTGTGGGGCTCCTCTTTTTCTCTTGGTCCCTGGGGAATGCTGTGGGGCTCCTCTTTGTCTCTTGGTCCATGGGAATGCTTTGAGGCTCCTCTTTGTCTCTTGCCATGTGGGGCATGCTGTGGGGCTCCTCTTTGTCTCTTAGTTCAAGGGACTTGCTGTGGGGCTCCTATTTGTCTCTTGGTCCATGGGGCATGCTTTGGGGCTCCTCTTTGTCTTTTGCTGCATGGGGCGTGCTGCGAGCTCCTCTTTGTCTCTTGGTCTGTTGAGTGTGCTATGGGTGCTCCTCTTTGCCTCTTGGTCCATGGGGCATGCTGTGGGGCTCCTCTTTGTCTCTTGGTCCATGTGGAATGCTGTGGGGCTCCTCTTTGTCTCTTAGTCCATGTGGAATGCTTTGGGGCTCCTCTTTGTCTCTTGCCATGTGGGGCATGCTTTGGGGCTCCTCTTTGTCTCTTGCCGCATGGGGCGTGCTGCGAGCTCCTCTTTGTCTCTTGGTCTGTTGAGTGTGCTATGGGTGCTCCTCTTTGCCTCTTGGTCCATGGGGCATGCTGTGGGGCTCCTCTTTGTCTCTTGGTCCATGTGGAATGCTGTGGGGCTCCTCTTTGTCTCTTAGTCCATGTGGAATGCTTTGGGGCTCCTCTTTGTCTCTTGCCATGTGGGGCATGCTTTGGGGCTCCTCTTTGTCTCTTAGTTCAAGGGACTTGCTGTGGGGCTCCTCTTTTTCTCTTGGTCCCTGGGGAATGCTGTGGGGCTCCTCTTTGTCTCTTGGTCCATGGGAATGCTTTGAGGCTCCTCTTTGTCTCTTGCCATGTGGGGCATGCTGCAGGGCTCCTCTTTGTCTCTTAGTTCAAGGGACTTGCTGTGGGGCTCCTATTTGTCTCTTGGTCCATGGGGCCTGCTTTGGGGCTCCTCTTTGTCTCTTGCCGCATGGGGCGTGCTGCGAGCTCCTCTTTGTCTCTTGGCCTGTTGAGTGTGCTATGGGTGCTCCTCTTTGCCTCTTGGTCCATGGGGCATGCTGTGGGGCTCCTCTTTGTCTCTTGGTCCATGTGGAATGCTGTGGGGCTCCTCTTTGTCTCTTAGTCCATGTGGAATGCTTTGGGGCTCCTCTTTGTCTCTTGCCATGTGGGGCATGCTTTGGGGCTCCTCTTTGTCTCTTGCCGCATGGGGCGTGCTGCGAGCTCCTCTTTGTCTCTTGGTCTGTTGAGTGTGCTATGGGTGCTCCTGTTTGCCTCTTGGTCCATGGGGCATGCTGTGGGGCTCCTCTTTGTCTCTTGCCATGTGGGGCATGCTGCGGGGCTCCTCTTTGTCTCTTAGTTCAAGGGACTTGCTGTGGGGATCCTCTTTGTCTCTTGGTCCGTGGGGCATGCGTTGGGGCTCCTCTTTGTTTCTTGGTCCATGAGGGTTGCTGTGGGGCTCCTCTTTGTCTCTTGGTCCATGGGGAATGCTTTGGGGCTCCTCTTTGTCTTTTGCCACGTGGGGCATGCTGCGGGGCTCCTCTTTGTCTCTTAGTTCAAGGGACTTGCTGTGGGGCTCCTATTTGTCTCTTGGTCCATGGGGCATGCTTTGGGGCTCCTCTTTGTTTCTTGCTGCATGGGGCGTATTGCTGGGCTCCTCTTTGTCTCCCTGTCTGTTGAGTGTGCTGTGGGGCTCCTCTTTGTCTCTTGGTCCATGGGGCATTCTTTGGGGCTCCTCTTTGTCTCTTGCCGCATGGGGCGTGCTGCGGGGCTCCTTTTTGTCTCTTGGTCCATGGGGTGTGCTTTGGGGCTCCTCCTTGTCTATTGGTTCTTGGGGTGTGGTGCAGGGCTGCTCTTTGGTTCATTGGCTATGCTGTGGGGCTCCTCTTTATTTCTTGGACCATTGTGCATGCTGTGGGGCTCCTCTTCATCTCTTGGTCCAGGGACGTGCTGTGGGGCTCCTCTTCGTCTCTTAGTCCAGAGGACTTGCTGTGGGGCTCCTCTTTGTCTCTTGGTCCGGGGTCGTGCTGTTGGGCTCCTCTTTGTCTCTTAGTCCAAGGGACTTGCTGTGGGGATCCTCTTTGTCTCTTGGTCCGTGGGGCATGCGTTGGGGCTCCTCTTTGTTTCTTGGTCCATGAGGGTTGCTGTGGGGCTCCTCTTTGTCTCTTGGTCCATGGGGAATGCTTTGGGGCTCCTCTTTGTCTCTTGCCACGTGGGGCATGCTGTGGGGCTCCTCTTTGTCTCTTAGTTCAAGGGACTTGCTGTGGGGCTCCTATTTGTCTCTTGGTCCATGGGGCATGCTTTGGGGCTCCTCTTTGTCTCTTGCCGCATGGGGTGTGCTGCGGGCTCCTCTTTGTCTCTTGGTCTGTTGAGTGTGCTGTGGGGCTCCTGTTCGTCTCTTGGTCCAAGGGGCATGCTGTGGGGCTCCTCTTTGTCTGTTAGTCCATGCGGCATGCTGTGGGGCTCCTCTTTGTCTCTTGGTCCAAGGGGCATGCTGTGGGGCTCCTCTTTGTCTCTTGGTCCAAGGGGCATGCTGTGGGGCTCCTCTTTGTCTCTTAGTCCATGCGGCATGCTGTGGGGATCCTCTTTGTCTCTTGGTCCAAGGGGCATGCTGTGGGGCTCCTCTTTGTCTCTTAGTCCATGCGGCATGCTGTGGGGCTCCTCTTTGTCTCTTGGTCCAAGGGGCATGCTGTGAGGCTCCTCTTTGTCTCTTAGTCCATGGGGTGTGCTGTGGGGCTCCTCTTTGTCTCTTGGTCCAAGGGGCATGCTGTGGGGCTCCTCTTTCTCTCTTAGTCCATGGGGCATGCTGTGGGGCTCCTCTTTGTCTCTCTTTCCATGGGGCGTGCTGCTGGGCTTCTCTTTGTCTCTTAGTTCAAGGGACTTGCTGCGGGCTCCTCTTTGTCTCTTGGTCTGTTGAGTGTGCTGTGGGGCTCCTGTTCGTCTCTTGATTCATGGGGTGTGCTGTGGGGCTCCTCTTTGTCTCTTGGTCCATGGGGCATGCTTTGGGGCTCCTCTTTGTCTCTTGCCGCATGGGGTGTGCTGCGGGCTCCTCTTTGTCTCTTGGTCTGTTGAGTGTGCTGTGGGGCTCCTGTTTGTCTCTTGGTCCATGGGGCATGCTGTGGAGCTCCTCTTTGTCTCTTGGTCCATGGGGAATGTTGTGGGGCTATTTGTCTGCTCTGTTGTTTATCCCATGTGACACATCCACCACTGGCACATCTGCTGCATGTACTAGGTTTATCCTTTTACATATACGCTGATGACACTCAGATTTTGTTGCACAATCAGAGTGAAGAAGAGACACTGTATAGGGTAGCTCTGCAGGGCACAGGATGCAAGTTCCCAATCAGGATACCTAGAAACTGCGGGTATATGGAAACTGGATGTGGCAATGGAGGAATGTACCCAATAGACACTGGGGCAATTAATGTCCTACTGGCCCAGGGTCCCAACAAAATGAACTCTGGCATTTATCCAACATGTACCAGGACAATTAATGCCCTACTGGCACATGGACCCGAAAAAAGGAACTCTGGGGTTTATCCAACAGGCACCGGGACAATTAATGCCCTACTGGCACATGGACCCGACAAAAGGAACTCTGGGGTTTATCCAACAGGCACCGGGACAATTAATGCCCTGCTGGCACATGGATCCTGCCAAAGGAACTCTGGGGTTTATCCGACAAGCACCGGGGCAATTAATGCCCTGCTGGCACATGGCGCCTGCCAAAGGAACTCTGGGATTTATCCAACAGGCACCGAGACAATTAATGTCCTGCTGGCACATGGACCGACAAAAGGAACTCTGGGGTTTATCCAACAGGCACCGGGATAATTAATGCCCTGCTGGCACATGGACCCTGCCAAAGGAACTCTGGGGTTTATCAAACAGGCATTGGGACAATTAATGCCCTGCTGGCACATGGAGCCTGCCAAAGGAACTCTGGGGTTTATCCAACAGGCACCAGGACAAGTAATGCCCTACTGGCACACGGACCCGACAAAAGGAACTTTGGCGTTTATCCAACAATTAATGTTTTAATATAGAATTAGATTAATGCATTGTATCATTTAGATTTTTTAACTGTTTGATAATTGAGATGAGATTGAATATATGCTAATAAGATAATAAAAAGAAAAATTATTTGTATTAAAACTCAGGTGTGGTATGGACCTTAATGTTTGCCAGGACAGTCGCAGCTTTTCAGACAAGATCGATTGAAAATTGTGGGAGGCACTTTTTATATGTCCCAAAGCCGCGCTGTTTAGCAGCTGTTTTAAGAATCAATTTAATTAAAAGGTGTAGTATAAAACAATGTACAGGATGTCACATAACACAAAGAGGGTTTCAAGGTGTAGGAGTCGCACATCGTGTTTACTGTTAGAAATGATCTGCTAATATTGTGTAGCTGAGAGAAACGCAAAGTCAGGATTTAAAAAGCAATGCAGTCCTGGCGTTGTCGTTGATGACTACCTAGAGAACCCGCTTTTAGCAGCCCTACAAGAACAGATTGAGAACAAACAATACAGTTCTAAACCATGTCTTGCAGTTTGCACGCAGGGCTTTGTGTATAGCTCACTGTGTTATATTAGAAGGATTGCAGTTTATGAACTGAAGTCATAAAAGGATCTCTGTGTCAAAACCAGTAGCCCGCTTACCAATCTACATAACATACCAATCTGCAGGAGACACACTAACCCTCTTTGCTACTTTATGAGTGAAAGCTGTGACTAAACAAACCACAGATCTCTCAGGCAGGTGCATTAACCACCAGAGTTATCTCACCATTATTAGTATTCCCTCAGATTTACTAGGCACACAATGCTCTCTGCGCAGGTGCTCTAACCCCGTGAGATATTTAAAAATGCAGTCTTTGTATCCCAAACCAAAACACTGTCACGTTTCTCTGTGGTGTCAATTTCTTTGTGACAGTTTGAAAAAAAATGTACAAGTTGACTGCCAGGCTGCTTTTTATGACTCCACCCCTTGTGACCCCACCCCCTTTTTGTTGTCCACCTTGAACCCCTGTTAATTGGTTCCGAGAGTAAAGTGTTTCAATGCCAGCACTGTCTGCATTGAACGAGCGCCTGTGCCACGCAGCGCCTGGAGCACCAGACACAGGCACTTTAAGTCTGTTCTCTGACCCTGTGGCAGCCAGGGCAGTTTATGGAGGTGTCCGCCAGGCGGGCAACTAGAGCCAAATTTCGGGAGGGGGGGGGGGGGGGGCTCCTGCAAAAGATTTCGGGGGGCCTAAGTCTTCCAGCCATAGGCAGAGTGGCTGTAATAAGCGGTGAAAACACAATAAAAGCCTCATTAATGACTAAATGGTCTTTTAAAGACCTGTGAAGTACTCGCGTCCGGCTGCAATTAGACGGACGCCAGCCCGCGAGGCTGTCTCAGCCGGGCTGACACACATGACGGGAGGCTGAAGCCCGGTGTGCCAATGGGTGTTGCGCGCCTGGGTCCGCCACCGGTTCAACCCTACAAGAGCCCTTTAACGGCCTTATGATGATAAAGGCGCGGTCGAGCCACAGTCCCCGCAGGGAGCCCCAGTAGCAGGAGCTGGAACAGGTGAGCCACTGTGGCCCTCACCGCTGAGGCATGACGGGAAGGGAGGGCCCTTCTCAGGAGCCATAGGAGGAAGAAAGAGGCAGAGACCACCCGCTGAGGTGGTTTTCAAAGGTGGACCCTTGTGGGTTCTTAGCCATGCCGACAGGACGGGGGGCGGGGGCAGCTTCACTTCAGGGTAACTCCCAAGGCGCAGCTACTATTGGCGCAGCAGGTGCAGTGCCACCGGGGCACAGGAAACCTTGATTAATGCTGCATGTTACTACCCCTTCAGCAGTGAGAGGGGCCACTTTCCTTCCTTTTAGTGCCCAGGGCATCCTGGCGACGCTACTGGTAACCTGTGACATTTATTGACACCAGATGTGGAATCCACCGGCGGTAACTCGCTAAATACCGCTGCATGCTGCGGTAATACGTGGCGGTGATGGTACCACCGTTGCAGCCAGAAGCGCTTAAGGAGGAGTAAAGCTCCTATGGCCCCTTGCTGCCACGGAAAGCGCTTCGCTTCTGTCCAGCCAGGTTCGCCTTCAAGAACAGAGCACGGAATACACCCACAAAAGGTGCGCGTCATAGCAGTGCAGCGCCGAGAAGCACGACTGGTAGCGCAAGGTCAACCACTGCAGGCAGGCAGTGCTGTGCAGCAGCGTAACTATGTAACCATGACAGGGTAAACAACAAAGCAGTGCAGCGCCGAGAAGCGCGACTGGTAGCGCAAGGTCAACCACTGCAGCGCTGCAGCGCAGTATAGCAGTGTAACTGTGTAACCATCAAAGGATTACATATCAGTTCAGCGCCGAGAAGCATCACTAGCGCCGCAAGGTTAATCGCTGTAGTGCAGCCAGGCGGGCAACTAGAGCCAAATTTCGGGGGGGCTGAAAGAATTTCGGGGGGGGGCTAAGTCTTCCAGCCATAGGCAGAGCGGCTGTAAAAAGGGGTGAAAATACCCCAAAAGCCTCATTAACGAGTAAATGGTCTTTTAAAGACCTGTGAAGTACTCGGGTGCGGCTGCAATTAGACGGACGCCAGCCCGCGAGGCTGTGTCAGCCGGGCTGACACACATGACGGGGGGGGGCTGAAGCCCGGTGAGCCCAATGGGTGTTGCGCGCCTCTGTGCAGCAGTATAACTGTGTCATCCTAAAAGAGTTAAATATCAGCTGTGCAGCGCAGAGAAGCACGACTGGCAGGACACAGTTAACCACTAAAGCGCTACAGTGCAGTGCAGCACTAGAACTGTGCAATCATCTAAAGTTTAAATACAGTAGTGCAGTAAAGTTTACTAATACGTAATGACATACAATTGTAGTGCCGCCTTATGCTGCTGCGTACGTTGGTAAATAATCACACAATGAGAGAGTTAGTAGCAGTCCAGTGTAGCGCCACGACGTTAAAACACAATCACCTGCAGACGAAGCTTTCCGAAGTTGAGTTCAGCGCAGTAACATGGCGGGACGATCCCAAAATCACCGCGCACGGGGGGAGTGTGGAGTCCTGAGAGTCACGGGCCGGTGCAAGGAAGGAACGGGGCCCTGGCTACTGTTCGAATGAATAAAAACAATACTCAAGATTTGGTGGCTTCCTCAAGCCTAGGGCCCCGATGCCACTGCACCTGCTGCACCAATGGAAGCTGCGCCTCTGGCATGGGGTACATGTGCCAGGGGTGCAGCCAGGGGATGGAGCAACGCTTAGATAACTTGTTTAGTAGTAATTAGCAGCAGTGAAGCCTCTGCACCCCTGAGAGGCGATGCACCCTAGTGCATCCATCCCTTGCGATGCACCCTAGTGCATCCATCCCTTGCGTCGCTGCCACAACGGGCTCTTCTAGCGCCCTGAAGCCCAGAGCTGTGCGCAGAAGTGAACACACGTGAGCGCTGTAAAACAAAAGGGGAGCCCCGTCCCCGGGTCTCTGCTAATTAGGCGCATATTGTGAGGGGACCCCTCCTGGGCTCCAGCATCGCTTATTTCCATACCTCGCGCGCTATTGGGTGGCCGGCAGTGACGTCATGCGTGACGCGGAGGCGAGCACTGCTTGCAGATTGTTCTCCTGTTTGCAGTTCCTTTCCCTGGGCAGAGACAAGGAGGGAGGGAGCAAATAACATCTTGTCAATCACTGTTGCACTGCAGGGCTCAAAGAGCGCCTCCTCTTGGAATGCCAGGCTGGCACAGTGTGGGCACAGCACCCTCAGTCTGTGGGAATTGCACCCTCTTCGCAGGACGGAATACTGTGGGTCTCTCTAGATCTGGTGAAAGCTGTGCTCGGGACACTCCAAAACATCACCTGCCCCCTGGGCAGCTGTGTGTGTCCAGATCTGGTGAAAGCTGTGCTCAGGAAACTGCAAAACGTCACTTGCCCCCTAGGGAGCTGTGTGTGCCCAGATCTGGTGAAAGCTGTGCTCGGGACACTGCAAAACATCACCTGCCCCCTAGGGAGCTGTGTGTGCCCAGATCTGGTGAAAGCTGTGCTCGGGACACTGCAAAACATCACCTGCCCCCTGGGGAGCTGTGTCCCCAGATGTGGTGAAAGCTGTGCTCGGGACACTGCAAAACATCACCTGCCCCCTGGGGAGCTGTGTGTCCAGATCTGGTGAAAGCTGTGCCTAGGACACTGCAAAACATCATCTGCCCCCTGGGGAGCTGTGTCCCCAGATGTGGTGAAAGCTGTGCTCGGGACACTGCAAAACATCACCTGCCCCCTGGGGAGCTGTGTGTGTCCAGATCTGGTGAAAGCTGTGCTCGGACACTGCAAAACATCACCTGCCCCCTGGGGAGCTGTGTGTGTCCAGATCTGGTGAAAGCTGTGCTCGGGACACTGCACAACATCACCTGCCCCCTGGGGAGCTGTGTCCCCAGATGTGGTGAAAGCTGTGCTCGGGACACTGCAAAACATCACCTGCACCCTGGGGAGCTGTGTGTCCAGATCTGGTGAAAGCTGTGCCTAGGACACTGCAAAACATCATCTGCCCCCTGGGGAGCTGTGTCCCCAGATGTGGTGAAAGCTGTGCTCGGGACACTCCAAAACATCACCTGCCCCCTGGGGAGCTGTGTGTGTCCAGATCTGGTGAAAGCTGTGCTCGGACACTGCAAAACATCACCTGCCCCCTGGGGAGCTGTGTGTCCAGATTTGGTGAAAGCCGTGCTCGGGACACTGCAAAACATCACCTGCCCCCTGGGGAGCTGTGTCCCCAGATGTGGTGAAAGCTGTGCTCAGGACACTGCAAAACATCACCTGCCCCCTGGGGAGCTGTGTGTCCAGATCTGGTGAAAGTTGTGCTCGGGACACTGCAAAACATCACCTGCCCCCTGGGGAGCTGTGTGTCCAGATCTGGTGAAAGCTGTGCTCGGAACACTGCAAAATATCACCTGCCCCCTGGGGAACTGTGTGTCCAGATCTGGTGAATGCTGTGCTCAGGACACTGCAAAACATCACCTGCCCCCTGGGGAGCTGTGTGTCCAGATCTAGTGAAAGCCGTGCTCGGGACACTGCAAAACATCACCTGCCCCCTGGGGAGCTGTGTGTCCAGATCTGGTGAAAGCCGTGCTCGGGACACTGCAAAACATCACCTGCCCCCTGGGGAGCTGTGTGTGTCCAGATCTGGTGAAAGCTGTGCTCGGACACTGCAAAACATCACCTGCCCCCTGGGGAGCTGTGTGTCCCCAGATCTGGTGAAAGCTGTGCTCGGGACACTGCAAAACATCACCTGCCCCCTGGGGAGCTGTGTGTCCAGATCTGGTGAAAGCTGTGCCTAGGACACTGCAAAACATCACCTGCCCCCTGGGGAGCTGTGTGTCCAGATCTGGTGAAAGCCGTGCTCGGGACACTGCAAAACATCACCTGCCCCCTGGGGAGCTGTGTGTCCAGATCTAGTGAAAGCCGTGCTCGGGACACTGCAAAACATCACCTGCCCCCTGGGGAGCTGTGTGTCCAGATCTGGTGAAAGCCGTGCTCGGGACACTGCAAAACATCACCTACCCCCTGGGGAGCTGTGTGTCCAGATCTGGTGAAAGCCGTGCTCGGGACACTGCAATACATCACCTGCCCCCTGGGGAGCTGTGTGTCCAGATCTAGTGAAAGCTGTGCTCGGGACACTGCAAAACATCACTTGCCCCCTGGGGAGCTGTGTGTCCAGATCTGGTGAAAGCCGTGCTCAGGACACTGCAAAACATCACCTGCCTCCTGGGGAGCTGTGTGTCCAGATCTAGTGAAAGCTGTGCCTAGGACACTGCAAAACATCACCTGCCCCCTGGGGAGCTGTGTGTCCAGATCTGGTGAAAGCTGTGCTCGGGACACTGCAAAACATCACCTGCCCCCTGGGGAGCTGTGTGTCCAGATCTAGTGAAAGCTGTGCTCGGGACACTGCAAAACATCACCTGCCTCCTGGGGAGCTGTGTGTCCAGATCTAGTGAAAGCTGTGCCTAGGACACTGCAAAACATCACCTGCCCCCTGGGGAGCTGTGTGTCCAGATCTGGTGAAAGCTGTGCCTAGGACACTGCAAAACATCACCTGCCCCCTGGGGAGCTGTGTGTCCAGATCTGGTGAAAGCTGTGCTCAGGACACTGAAAAACATCACCTGCCCCCTGGAGAGCTGTGTGTCCAGATCTGGTGAAAGCCACGCTCGGGACACTGCATAACATCACTTGCCCCCTGGGGAGCTGTGTGTGTCCAGATCTGGTGAAAGCTGTGCTCGGGACACTGCAAAACATCACCTGCCCCCTGGGGAGCTGTGTGTCCAGATCTAGTGAACGCCGTGCTCGGGACACTGCAAAACTTCACCTGCCCCCGGGGAGCTGTGTGTCCAGATCTGGTGAAAGCTGTGCTCGGGACACTGCAAAACATCACTTGCCCCCTGGGGAGCTGTGTGTCCAGATCTGGTGAAAGGTGTGCTCAGGCACTGTAAAACATCATCTGCCCCCTGGGGAGCTGTGTCCCCAGATGTGGTGAAAGCTGTGCCTAGGACACTGCA
This sequence comes from Triturus cristatus, assembly GCF_964204655.1. Classification (NCBI taxonomy): domain Eukaryota; kingdom Metazoa; phylum Chordata; class Amphibia; order Caudata; family Salamandridae; genus Triturus; species Triturus cristatus. The sequence continues at coordinate 43,005,647 of NC_140587.1, forward strand.
AAACATCACCTGCCCCCTGGGGAGCTGTGTGTGTCCAGATCTGGTGAAAGCTGTGCTCGGGACACTGCAAAACATCATCTGCCCCCTGGGGAGCTGTGTGTCCAGATCTAGTGAACGCCGTGCTCGGGACACTGCAAAACTTCACCTGCCCCCGGGGAGCTGTGTGTCCAGATCTGGTGAAAGCTGTGCTCGGGACACTGCAAAACATCACTTGCCCCCTGGGGAGCTGTGTGTCCAGATCTGGTGAAAGGTGTGCTCAGGCACTGTAAAACATCATCTGCCCCCTGGGGAGCTGTGTCCCCAGATGTGGTGAAAGCTGTACTCGGGACACTCCAAAACATCACCTGCCCCCTGGGGAGCTGTGTGTGTCCAGATCTGGTGAAAGCTGTGCTCGGACACTGCAAAACATCACCTGCCCCCTGGGGAGCTGTGTGTCCAGATCTGGTGAAAGCCGTGCTCGGGACACTGCAAAACATCACCTGCCCCCTGTGGAGCTGTGTGTCCAGATCTGGGGAAAGCTGCGCTCGGGACACTGCAAAACATCACCTGCCCCCTGGGGAGCTGTGTGTCCAGATCTGGTGAAAGCTGTGCTCGGGACACTGCAAATGCAAAACATCACCTGCCCCCTGGGAAGCTGTGTGTCCCCAGATCTGGTGAAAACCGTGCTCGGGACACTGCAAAACATCACCTGCCCCCTGGGGAGCTGTGTGTCCAGATCTGGTGAAAGCTGTGCCTAGGACACTGCAAAACATCACCTGCCCCCTGGGGAGCTGTGTGTCCCCAGATCTGGTGAAAGCTGTGCTCGGGACACTGCAAAACATCACCTGCCCCCTGGGGAGCTGTGTGTCCAGATCTGGTGAAAGCTGTGCCTAGGACACTGCAAAACATCACCTGCCCCCTGGGGAGCTGTGTGTCCAGATCTGGTGAAAGCTGTGCTCGGGACACTGCAAAACATCACCTGCCCCCTGGGGAGCTGTGTGTCCAGATCTAGTGAAAGCCGTGCTCGGGACACTGCAAAACATCACCTGCCCCCTGGGGAGCTGTGTGTCCAGATCTGGTGAAAGCCGTGCTCGGGACACTGCAAAACATCACCTGCCCCCTGGGGAGCTGCGTGTCCAGATCTGGTGAAAGCCGTGCTCGGGACACTGCAAAACATCATCTGCCCCCTGGGGAGCTGTGTGTCCAGATCTGGTGAAAGCTGTGCCTAGGACACTGCAAAACATCATCTGCCCCCTGGGGAGCTGTGTGTCCAGATCTGGTGAAAGCTGTGCTCGGGACACTGCAAAACATCACCTGCCCCCTGGGGAGCTGTGTGTCCAGATCTGGTGAAAGCCGTGCTCGGGACACTCCAAAACATCACCTGCCCCCTGGGCAGCTGTGTGTGTCCAGATCTGGTGAAAGCTGTGCTCAGGAAACTGCAAAACGTCACTTGCCCCCTAGGGAGCTGTGTGTGCCCAGATCTGGTGAAAGCTGTGCTCGGGACACTGCAAAACATCACCTGCCCCCTAGGGAGCTGTGTGTGCCCAGATCTGGTGAAAGCTGTGCTCGGGACACTGCAAAACATCACCTGCCCCCTGGGGAGCTGTGTCCCCAGATGTGGTGAAAGCTGTGCTCGGGACACTGCAAAACATCACCTGCCCCCTGGGGAGCTGTGTGTCCAGATCTGGTGAAAGCTGTGCCTAGGACACTGCAAAACATCATCTGCCCCCTGGGGAGCTGTGTCCCCAGATGTGGTGAAAGCTGTGCTCGGGACACTGCAAAACATCACCTGCCCCCTGGGGAGCTGTGTGTGTCCAGATCTGGTGAAAGCTGTGCTCGGACACTGCAAAACATCACCTGCCCCCTGGGGAGCTGTGTGTGTCCAGATCTGGTGAAAGCTGTGCTCGGGACACTGCACAACATCACCTGCCCCCTGGGGAGCTGTGTCCCCAGATGTGGTGAAAGCTGTGCTCGGGACACTGCAAAACATCACCTGCACCCTGGGGAGCTGTGTGTCCAGATCTGGTGAAAGCTGTGCCTAGGACACTGCAAAACATCATCTGCCCCCTGGGGAGCTGTGTCCCCAGATGTGGTGAAAGCTGTGCTCGGGACACTCCAAAACATCACCTGCCCCCTGGGGAGCTGTGTGTGTCCAGATCTGGTGAAAGCTGTGCTCGGACACTGCAAAACATCACCTGCCCCCTGGGGAGCTGTGTGTCCAGATTTGGTGAAAGCCGTGCTCGGGACACTGCAAAACATCACCTGCCCCCTGGGGAGCTGTGTCCCCAGATGTGGTGAAAGCTGTGCTCAGGACACTGCAAAACATCACCTGCCCCCTGGGGAGCTGTGTGTCCAGATCTGGTGAAAGTTGTGCTCGGGACACTGCAAAACATCACCTGCCCCCTGGGGAGCTGTGTGTCCAGATCTGGTGAAAGCTGTGCTCGGAACACTGCAAAATATCACCTGCCCCCTGGGGAACTGTGTGTCCAGATCTGGTGAATGCTGTGCTCAGGACACTGCAAAACATCACCTGCCCCCTGGGGAGCTGTGTGTCCAGATCTAGTGAAAGCCGTGCTCGGGACACTGCAAAACATCACCTGCCCCCTGGGGAGCTGTGTGTCCAGATCTGGTGAAAGCCGTGCTCGGGACACTGCAAAACATCACCTGCCCCCTGGGGAGCTGTGTGTGTCCAGATCTGGTGAAAGCTGTGCTCGGACACTGCAAAACATCACCTGCCCCCTGGGGAGCTGTGTGTCCCCAGATCTGGTGAAAGCTGTGCTCGGGACACTGCAAAACATCACCTGCCCCCTGGGGAGCTGTGTGTCCAGATCTGGTGAAAGCTGTGCCTAGGACACTGCAAAACATCACCTGCCCCCTGGGGAGCTGTGTGTCCAGATCTGGTGAAAGCCGTGCTCGGGACACTGCAAAACATCACCTGCCCCCTGGGGAGCTGTGTGTCCAGATCTAGTGAAAGCCGTGCTCGGGACACTGCAAAACATCACCTGCCCCCTGGGGAGCTGAGTGTCCAGATCTGGTGAAAGCCGTGCTCGGGACACTGCAAAACATCACCTACCCCCTGGGGAGCTGTGTGTCCAGATCTGGTGAAAGCCGTGCTCGGGACACTGCAATACATCACCTGCCCCCTGGGGAGCTGTGTGTCCAGATCTAGTGAAAGCTGTGCTCGGGACACTGCAAAACATCACTTGCCCCCTGGGGAGCTGTGTGTCCAGATCTGGTGAAAGCCGTGCTCAGGACACTGCAAAACATCACCTGCCTCCTGGGGAGCTGTGTGTCCAGATCTAGTGAAAGCTGTGCCTAGGACACTGCAAAACATCACCTGCCCCCTGGGGAGCTGTGTGTCCAGATCTGGTGAAAGCTGTGCTCGGGACACTGCAAAACATCACCTGCCCCCTGGGGAGCTGTGTGTCCAGATCTAGTGAAAGCTGTGCTCGGGACACTGCAAAACATCACCTGCCTCCTGGGGAGCTGTGTGTCCAGATCTAGTGAAAGCTGTGCCTAGGACACTGCAAAACATCACCTGCCCCCTGGGGAGCTGTGTGTCCAGATCTGGTGAAAGCTGTGCTCGGGACACTGCAAAACATCACCTGCCCCCTGCGGAGCTGTGTGTCCAGATCTGGTGAAAGCTGTGCTCGGGACACTGCAAAACATCACCTGCCCCCTGCGGAGCTGTGTGTGTCCAGATCTGGTGAAAGCTGTACTCAATATGATCAAAAAAAGATTCCCCACATACCAATTTCCAAACCACATTTAGATATTTAATTCATGCATTCATCATAACTCAATCACTCTCAGGTCTCAGAACACTGAACCCAAATGTATGCAAAATGTATGGCATTTATCACATTATCTCAATGTGCATATACAAGATAATTAAAACTGTTTAAAATACTGCCATTAGACTCAGGTATTTGGTTTCACTTTCCACGTTGCCCAGTACATGCTGTGCAGCATTTTTATATTCATGTGATATTTCTATCTTTTTGTTCAGCTGCAGACTGTGTATGTTTTTTTATTGATTTTGTTTTTTAAATGCCTTTTTCCTACGATACTTGATGTATGAATACACGGATGTAAAAGGGGCAAGGAGAATAACATCTAATCAATGAACCATTGTCTTTTTTGACTTACTCCTATAGTATTCATCAGTTACTACATCATGTATGTGGGGACCATTAGGGTACCACAGCACAACGGCCCTGAGGAAGTCGTTTCAGACTGTGCTGTTTCCATGCTAAAGGACTACCTGTCCAGTGCAGCACACTGTGTATCAACATGGCAACTGAACAATTGTGATACACGTCTTCTGTTGTATGCACAAGGACCAAGAACCAACACAATATTGTGAGAAATCGATGCACTTTATTGAAACTGGAAATAAAGAAGTCCCTGTGTTTGTCGGTGTGCTCCAGACTTCATGGACACATTGTAGAAGGCACTGCCCCTGCAGCTGCCTCGTTCACCCCTCCTTGCAGCAGGGGTGCAGTCTGTGGGAGCAGCACTCAATCTTACTTTTATGTACTGACCACATCTGTAAGGAGACCCGTGTGCGGTTATATGCCTTCCACTGCTGCATCTTTGGAATAGCAGTGAAAAACCATTACTTGAAATGAATTGTTAAATAAAATAAAAAAAATGTAAAACCATTCCAGCTAAAACCATATATATAACCACAACGGATAGCTTAACATTTCATCAAATATGCACAGCAATAAAACACAGACATTTGCTAAAGATTCGCTCGCAGACAATAAAAACCTCCCCAACACAAACCAATAGATCTAAAAATGGCATGTTCAATAATAAATCGGCTGCTTTCCAACTTTCTCTAATCCCACATTTTTGTAAAATAGGTTTCACCAATCTTCTACGGTGTCCTAAAAACCACAGACAGTCTAATAAAATGTGCACGTGATCCCCTTATATATTAAGACCACATTTACACATTTTCTTCTCGTCCAAAAAGAGCCTTGCGATTGATAAAGTAAAACTTCCAGGTTCGCCTCATGCTGAAGTAGAGTGCCTCTCGAGAGGGGAGTCTATAGCATAAGCCTACCCCCCAACTAGTCCATCTTGTAGCCGCTGACCAGATTCTAAAAACCACCCTGGTGAGGTCAAGCAAAGCTTGGGGAATCGGCACCCCATATAAACGGTCTATGTCATGAGTGAGAGTTCCACACAATATGCTGAGTCCTCACCCCCCCTAACCCCCGTGAAGCCAATCATTCAGGACCACCAATTGTGAGGCCCAAAACTTAAGCTGTAGGTCAGTCACTGCCAGACCACCATCAAAAGTGTATTGCACACATTTGCTAAATGCTATACGTAGAACCCGGTGGTTCCAAAGAAAGGGACATACAACAGCTTGAACAGTATGTGCAGTTTTTAAACTGGCATAATAAGCCTATTGCAGGCCTAAATCATCCTTTGTATACATGTATGTCACCCCTAGAGTAGGCCCTAAACAGCCCATAGGGCACGGTGCAGTGTATTTAAAAGGTTGGACATGTATTTTTAACTTTTACATGTCCTCGTAGTAAAAAACTCCTACATTTAAAACATCAAGGCAAGGCCCACTTCTCCTATAGGATAACATTGAGTTATCTTATTACATTTATTAAGTGATAACTTTCAATTGGGAGCAAGTAGGAATATTGAGTTTGGTGTCTAAAGAATTGTAATTTAAAATCCCCTTTAATGGTAAAGTTGAATTTCAAGTTGCAATTCTGAAAATGCCTCTTTTAGAAAGTTGGCATTTTCTTTTCCCACCATTTGTTGCCTGTAATCTGGGTCACATGACTAGGTGTAGCTGGCAGTTGGTCTTTGTGTATTGCTCCCAGACACGGAGATAAAAGGGAACTAGATGTTGGCAGAGTGGGCCATCGCTGACTGGATAGGAGGGCCGAGCTGTCACCTACTACATCTGCACATCACAAAGCCTCTGCCTGAGGCTTCTCACAAAGGGTTTAACACGAGTCTTTTGAGCCCCCAGACAAGCCAATCTGAGGCCAGGGCATGGAGGCAGAAAATTACAAACACATCTGGGTGTGGAAACCTCCAGAACCATCAGAAACAAAGCTGGCACCAAGTATAAATATTGGACCCTCAGACCCAACTCTTCATTACACCGCTGGATTTGTGGACATTACAGAAGAAGGGCTGCTGTGCTACTCTGCTGACAGCAGGACTATTACCCTGCAGCCCTGCTATTCTGCTGCCTTGCTGCCCTGCTTGCTGAGACGGAAGACTGGCTCTACATCCTTCAGCACAGGCTGAAGCGACCTCAAGGGTTAGCTGACTGACCTCCTGTTCTGAGCTACAGGAACATAACAAGCTCCAGAGGCTTCCCTTCATCTGGCCCCAGCTGGCCTGCTGCCTCGACCTGTAACTGGACCTGCCTGATCCCTGCTGGCCTCTGCTGGAGGGAGTTCCTGATTCCAAAGAGGTGAGCCTCAGTCCCCAGACTCTTGGTGTGGCATCAGTTGAAATTTCTCCCCAAGAAAATGAGAAATCCTGAAGTTTTAGGCTCTAATCGACCGCAAACATGGCAGTTGTGCCAAGATCTTGCTGCTCACCAATGCTCAGCTCTGGTCAACCCTACACTTCACGCCACTGCGACCGCTAGTGATGCCAGGCATTTCAAGATCTGAACGTCGCGCAACAACATCGACAGTCTGCAGTGACTGCCAAAGCAAATTTACAGCAATGACCGTCTGTGGCATGTGATAGGATCTTCAAGCAACAGCGATGATCGTTCATGATGTCTGGCCTGCTCTTAGCGCTACACCAATGACCATAGGCAATGCTATTCCTGCTCTTCTCAGCCTCCCCTCCACCACAAACGGAACTCTTGGTGCTAGACCTTTGAAGGTAACTCTTTCAGTGGGACTGCCCTGGTCCCTGTATCCAGCCCACGCTCCATTGTGGTTGGCCTGAACTTGTGACTTTCCCCCGGTCACGCATGAACAGATAAGAACAAGTGGAGCTTTGTGATTTCAGGTGCTATGCTTACCTTAAATCGTTAAATTTGCAAATTGTAGGTTCTAATGATTGGATTTTTTGTTGTTTTGATTTCAAATAATGTATTACATTTGACTCTATTTTCTAAATTGGTTTGGGATTTTTCTGATGTTGTGTATTCACTTTATTACTGTTTCAAGTGCTGCATAAATACTTTACACAGTGCCTCTAAGTTAACCCTGACTGCTTTTGTGCCATGCTACCAGAGGGTTAAGCATGGGTTAATTTGGGGGTCCTAGCGACTTCATCCTGACAGGAACTGTGGTTTCTGCTTGAGTAGGGTTCCAGCCCTCTCAATTAGTAACCCAAATTCCCACCCATACATATACCCCTGATGGTGGGTTAGGTTAGGTTATATTTCTTCTTAACAAAACTGGTCATCATCCGAGTCTGTGTTGGCAGAGTTTTCTTATCCAAGATGGAATCTAACCATTTTCCTATTCTTCTATATTTAAGGAAGCTTTGAACTGAGAAGGATGTATCACAATGCTTTCCAATCCCCTACTTTTCTTTATGTTGTCTCCTATTTTTGCTCCTTTCTTCTGCAGGTGTTTTCTCATTGTTGGATTCTTCCACTTGGAAGATTATGCAAGTCTCTTCTCTCTGATTCAAGGTAGCTTTGCTGTCTTGCTTTCCAACTCTTGTAACTCCCTTCATCTTCAACCAACACTGTCTACATTGCAAGGGTTGGTTTTCCTCAAGGAGACATTTAACAATTTTCAGGTGCGTGTTTAGTGCAATCAATCAAAAATCTATGCTGCACTCGCCAGGGGTGTCCGCTTTCTCCTTTATTGTTCGTACTTTTTGTCGAGCCCCTGGCTATTGCTATACGCCGCAATCAGGATATACGGGGTATTCCTATGGGGGCACTGAGCATAAAGCGTCCCTCTTCGCTGATGATCTTCTTCTGTCTTTGTCCTCCTCATCGACCTCTCTCTCTGAGGTGGCTGCACTACTGGGGTCCTTTGAGGCCGCCTCTGGCTATCGGATCAACCTTGCGAAATCCCAGGCTCTTAATCTTACACTCTCGGACTTGGAGGTCCAGGGTTTGCAGGACCTGATCCCGGTACAATGGACTGACGAGTTGATTCGCTACTTGGGCCTGGACCTGACTCCTACACTCGCCTCTTGGTCCTCATCTAATTGGCCTAGATATCAGAAATATATTCGCAAGGAAATGCTTCGCTGGAAGGGCCTCCCTTGACGTGGCTGGGACGCCTTAATGCCATTAAAATGTCCCTCCTTCATAAAGTCATTTACCTGTTCGAGTCTTTCCCTACTCCCATACCGCACGCTGATATCCAGGCCATGCAACGCGATTTTACCAAATTCATCTCGGGGAAATCCCGCTCCCGCTTTTCTCATAAAATACTCATGCTTCCTAGATCTCGGGTGACCTTGCCTGCCCCAATCTTTTGGAATATTATTGGGCTTGTCACCTCCGGTTTATATCGGAATGTATTGTCCCTGAAAGCGAGAAACACTGGTTTCATATTGACTGGGCAGTGGCCTGTAGACCCTTGTGGGACTTAGCCTGGCTTCTGCACAAGGCCCGCCCGCGCAGTGGCTACATAGCAACTCCAACAAGAACGGTCTTGGAGATATGAGATAGACTGGCGGTACCTCGGGGTCTTATGACATTCCCTTCCCCCAATACCCCTCTAACGTGCAATCCTGCATTCCCTCCTGCCTTGCAGCCTCAGGCTTTTGCGGCTTGGACCATAGAGGGTCGGCGAGTTCTTCAAGATTTTTTCCAGGGCTCTGCCCTCCGTACCTTTGACCAGTGCAAACAATTTTTTAATCTCTCAGACAGCGCGCGTCTGCAATACTGTCAATTGCGTCACTGGCTTACTTCCCCGACATACTCTCGGGATGTGACTTGGCGGCTCACCCCCTTTGAGTCCTTGGTTCGTAGATTTGAGGGGTCCAGGGGCCTGATCTCCAAAACCTACTCTGTCCTTCAGCACTCTAACAGCTCCCACCTCATGGCTATCAAACGCGTTGGGCCTCCGATTTGACCGCTGACATCTCCCCGGAGGAGTGGGATCGTTTGTGGAGGGACATCCCCAAGATGTACCGTAGCACGCCTCAGCTCAAATCTGTATATAAACTGATGACCCGATGGTATTATACCCCTACTTGTCTCAATCAGATGTTCCCGAACACCCCTCCACTTTGCTGGAGATGCCAGACTGATAGAAGGGACTTTCTACACATTTGGTGGTCTTGCCCGGGTCTTGCTTTGTTTTGTAAGGAAGTCCTCAGTCACATTACAGAGGTGGTGGGTTTCCCGATTCCCTCTACCCAGTTCCTAGTGATTTTGGGCATTCGGCCCGGCGCTCTGAAGATCATGACTTCGGCAGACTGGTCCTTTATTCTTCATCTATTGGGAGCGGCACGACAGTCCATTGCCTCCTGCTGGAAGCGGCCCCATCCTCCTCCTATTGCTGCTTGGTTTCTTCGGCTGTGGGATGTCATGTCCTTGGAGCTGCTCACGGCTCGCCTCAATCACACAGACACTCGCTTTGACCACATCTGGCAACCACTTATATGCTATTTCACTAAAATTGAACACTCCCGCTTGATGCTCCCTAGACTGCATGCCCTGCAGTTGTTCGAAGATCCTCTGGAGCCCTTCTCTCGGGGCCGGAGACCGCACTCCCCGAAGTAACCTGCTTGAACTGTTAGACGGGCCCTTTTGACCTCGTGAAATTTCCGGAAAATTATGTATAGCTATGAGTAATTAGAGAAAATACAAATCTGTCATAGAGCAGTATATTTTAGTGAAAAATGCATTCTCGTATCAAGTTTTGACGCAAAGATGACTTTGAGGTACACAAACACAAAAAAACAATTACCATGAACAGCTGCTCACGTTGTTTGGCAGCAAACTGTGGCATAATTAAGTGACTTGGCATAATGGCATAGTTTGGGGAATTTCACATAACAAGAGTAATGTGAAACTCCTGAAATTACATGAATTATGCTGGATAATTAGATTTTTCCCAGATGTAATGAATCCCAACAAATGAACTGGTGGCCTCTGCAGGTTCTGTGATGAGTGGCACATTTGTTAAATTGCAAACATAAAGAGTCAAACAAATGAACTACAGTAGCATCAATGTTTTATTTTAACATTAGGGAGTAAACAAATGGAGTAAAAAACCCTGGGAACTCACTCTATCAAGTTAAACCATGAACAGTTTTCACCGCCACTAGTATTCTACAGAAATCAGTGCTTAATTTGAGCCGGTGGTTTCTGGTGCTTGTCACCGGCACTTAATTGCCAGCACCGGCCCTTATGACAGTCAGCCACGTGGGGTCGCTGTCTGCCTAATTTAGGTAAGAGCCTAACGACAGCTGTTTATTAATTCAATGTATATTTACAGTGACAAATACCTGCCCCCTAAGCCCTTCCTATAGCTTTGGGGGGCTGGAATAGTCTGAATTACCACACGTGTAAGAGTGTGATGGTTAGATGTTGTGTTGGCACTGTCATTGGCAGCGCTGGCAGGGTCAGTGCATGGTGCAAGCTGTAGTGTCTTATTGATGAGGCCTCTGGAACTAATTTCTTTTTTTACAAATTAAGCACTGACAGAAATGTGTCCTCTGTAATGCACTTGAAGACAACCTTTAGCTTCAGACTCCTGATCGATCCAACTCAGTTTATGTTTATCATTTTTAAGGCCCTAAACTAAGATCTGGGCTCCATTGAAGAGTATTTAATCTACTTCTATAAGACTATTACTTTATGTAGTTACAAGAACATTTACAAATTGTCCACAAATGTCCTAGTCTCTTTTATTAAAAGTGCAAAGAGGACAGTCTCCTTTCTATTTGTACTAATTGTAAATGAATATTCCCAGATTTACATTATCCATTCATTTCATAAGGCTTTATTCGGAGCTTAAAACACAAGTCCATAAAAGCAAAACAAATACACAACAAATACAATAAACATTTCATGATAAAAATTGTAGACAGGTTACATGATTTAAGATATTTAAATAATTAAAAAAGCATACCAGGCCTTACTTTGATAGCTGATAGGAGGAAGGTTGCAGTAAAAAAACATACATCAGGATATGGTTTAAAAAGCAGCTTCATGGCATCTTGTCTATTCCTAACTCCATATTTTAAAAGGATAGGTTTAAGATAGGCTTGACGGTAATTATCGTAAAGGTTACATGACAGAAGAAAGTGCATGGTGCTTTGAGCTGATACATTATCACATGGGCATGGGCCTACCGGATGTTTTTTAATACACGGGTAGGCCACCAAATGATGAACTATCCCAAACCTTAATCTAGTAATAACATACCTATGGGAGGGTCGAGTAACTAGACTCAGATATGGCTGAAAACCCTCGTTTTCACAGAATCTGCTGTAAAACATACATGTACTTAAATTACTACTAGTCCTTTCCCTTTGCTCTAGCATAAAATTCATAAAGACCGATTTCATCACTTTTTTAGACAGACTGGAGGAGGCGTTACAGTCATTTTAAGACTAATACCATAAATCTCGAAGTAACAGTTTATGACATATTTAATCCAAGGAATTTTTAGGTGGCCGTCAGTGGAGAGACAATCTCCAATAATTGCTCTGCTTAGGGAGGTCTCTTCTTTTAACCATACAGAACGCCACAACATTAAGGGCCTTAGTGCCAGTAAATTGGAGAGGTGGGAGATACCTAGTTCTCTATGGGCCAAATCATTGGTAGCAGATTTAGGCAAACACAGCAACCTTTTTAGAAAGAGGTTTTCCTCCACTTGCAGGTTCCCTGTCTTGGTATACCCCCACACTCCGGCTCCATAAAGGGCCACCGATAAACATCTCATTTGAAAAATCGTCAACATATCTTTAATCCGTTTATCTCCAATGTTTGTAGCGAATTTAAACACCCCATGCGAGCTTTTTGCCATCCTTGCCTGGACATTATTAATCTCGCTAGTCCAGCTGCCTGATTTAGAAAAGGTGATGCCGAGGTAATTAAAAGATTCCACTGTTGACACCTTATGGCCTTCTAAAAAATAGGCATGAGGTTTTTTACATACTACACCGCATTCCATAATAAAGGTTTTAGTCTTGTTAATCAACAGCTTTCTGTCGTTAATAAACAGCAGGAACCTGTCCATCAGGCGCTGTAGGCCAATAGGGGTCCTAGACAAAATTACAGCGTCGTCCGCGTAAAGAAGTACGGGAACGCTGAAATCATTGATTTTTGGTGCGTCAGCCACAGTCTCTTTTAAAACTGTGTCCACTTTGTTAATAAAAAGAATAAAAAGTAGAGGGGCAAGCACACACCCTTGTCTAATTCCCCGTCTAACACTGAACTTAGGGGTACACTCCCCGGCCTGACCATAGCGAACACTAGAGTTTAATTTGGCATAAAGTCTCGCTAAAAAGTAAACAATAGCCTCTGGGGCCCCCATTTCCAATAGCGTGGTCCATAGGATGCTGTGATCCACCATATCAAAGGCACTACTCAAATCTGCGAAGCAGAGATAGAGAGATCCTTTTTTAGCCTTAGTATATTTGCCTATGATTAAATCAAGGTTGAGGCATTGTTCTAATGTTCCTCTGCCCCGCCTGAAGCCGTATTGGGAATCAGCCAGGATATAATTGGACTCGGCCCATTCTTCTAACCTGACCATGAGTACCCGGCTCATGACTTTCACCGAGGAGTCCAGGAGGGAAATTGGGCGGTAATTCTTTGCATCCCCCCTGTCTCCTTTCTTGTCGATCGGTACGATGATGGATTCTTCCCAAGTGTGTGGAACCCCGGCGCGTACGGCAGTATTAAAAACCTTTGTAAGCAGCGGGCCCCATATCTCTGGCACTGTTTTGTATACATCAATAGGAACCCCATCAGGTCCCTGGGCCTTCCCACCCTTGCTGGATTTAATACTATCCCACACTTCGGCAATAGTAATATCCAAGGATATAACAGGCCACCTGTCGTCATAGAATTCTCCATTTCTGGTCGAATCAAAAATCTGGGAGAAATGGGTGACCCAACTCTCTGAACTGACATTTGCTGTTAGTTCTGGGATCTTATCATCCTTCAAAAAGGGCTATTAACTGTTGCCCAAAATAAAGAAGAATCCGCTGTAGAGGCTGCTTGATCCAATTTTTCCCAAGCCTCTTGTCTTAGTTCAGTTTTCCTAGACTTGATAGCGGTCTGGTAAATCCCTCGTAATTCCCTAATGGTTCCAATATCTCTCTTCTCAGCTGACAATGCTATTTTGAGCCTTTTAAGTGCAATAGTGCAGGTATGGTCAAACCATCCCTTAAGCTGGTGTTTCCTACCCTTATGAGATATAGTGAAGTTGCTGTCTATAGTTAAATTAAGATTGATAAAAGTCACAAGAGGAGCCAAGATGGCGGACGGACAGGACGTCTGAGCTCCCGGCTCCGCAGCCCGTCTGCTGTTTACATGACATCCTGATCTTTAATCCTGCCTACGGCGCGAGCAAATGTAACCACGAATGCGCTGATACTTCCCGCATTCCTCCGATGTTCCCGCCGGCTTTTTTGGTCGAGGATTCATAGAGTTTGCCGACTTTGGACTTTGCCCACGCATTCTGGCCCGACCACCACCGCCGGACACCGCTTATCACGTACGGTGAGACGACCTGGGGCTGGACCGGCGCCGGGGGAAATGTGACCGGACGTGGAGTGGGCGGCCTGGCGGAGCCTTCTTCGCGACGGAGAGAATTCCTGTACGATTGGGTCCGGGCTGGCGAATCTTCCTTTGTCCTCCTACCAGCGGTCAGAGCGGTGACCGTTTGAGAGCGCCCACCACCCGCATTGCAACACAGCCGAGGGCTCTCCCATCGTGTGAGCCCCGTATAGCGAGCAGCAACTCCTCTTGCCCTCACTATTGTTCCTCCGTCCTATGGAGTCGCCCTCACCCCTCCGAGGTGGGCTGGCGGCGGAAATGGTGTCGGCGCCGGTCTGCTTCGCCGGAGAGGCGGAGGCCGCCATGTCCCTGACGCAGGCTTCACTGCCTGCTGTCGAGCTGGAGGGTGTCCCGGTGGCGCCTTTACATACAGTCGGCATGCTGCAGCAGGGAGCAGACCTGACCTATGGTGATATCCTTCTAGCCCTGGGGGACTTGCGGGCGACATGGTGCCAACGCACTCGAGAACTGGAGTGGAAGATCGATGCTGCTATGCCATCCAGGGAACTACTGCGGTTGTCTGACCCCCCAATGCCTCTCATTCCCTTTGAGGCGGATACAAATTGGCGACAGGGGGGTACTATGGATCGTCCTCTCCCTGGTTACAGTGTCGAGGGTTTGTCTAATGATCAAGTTGCAGATACAAAGCTCCCTTCCACTTTACAAGCTGAGACTCTGCCTCTGCGGGTGTTGCCGTGTCTGCCTCAACATCGCCGGAGTGTGTGCCGTTCGGTGGGGAAAACTGTGTTTGTCACTATCGATGTGGTGATGGTCTATGACTGGGAACTCTCGCTTCTTCTCCCTCTGCGTCTTCTTTGCCGTGAGCGGCCATCTTGCTCCTTTGTTCTGCCTGAGGTACACTCCCAGCGGCGGCCATGTTTGGTGGGGTCTCCGCGTTCAGGCCAGGGTTGATGTTGCCTCCCTTGATGATCCTGCTTGACCGCCTGGCATGACCCGGACTAGAATATTTGCTTATGTATCGGTTGTGCCGCATGTGTGTAAATTGCTACTGTTTACCGCGGGGGTGGATCTGTGGGGCCGCTCAGGATCGGGCCGGGGCTGGGCGATTTTCTTTAGTTTGCTGTACGTATTGGCGGGCGGGGACTAGGATGAGGCTGCTAATTATCTGCTTTGCTCGCACATTTGAAATGGAGTCTCCCCACCTGCCGCTTTGCTTGCTTCTTCAGTTGTGCTGATGATTTTCAGGGTGGGGGATGCTTAATGGGCTGTGGTGACCGGGAGTATGTAACATTTCCTCCTCCTGCCTTCTCTGGGAGTCGGAGACTGGGAGGTTATTTCCCACTCTCCGGACTCTCTTTCCTACTTGGGGTTCATTTGGGGCGACAGGCATGCCTATTGGGGGGGGGTGGGCCATGGCCTTCCGCTGGTATGCAGGGTGGGGGGATGGGATGTGTTCTATGTCTTCTTCGTCTCTATGGCCCTCTCTCTCTTTCTTTCTCCCTTCCTCTTTGGTTTCCTTTTCTTTTATGTTTCTTTGTTTCTTCGGGGTCGGGGTTCAGTGTTAGTAAGGAGCTTATTGTGTTTTATCATTCTGTGGTATAGTGTATGCTCTTCGTCCCTGGATGGTGGCCACCTGTCTCCTTACCAATGCCTTCCTATATAACGCTTCCTTCTGGGTGCTCCGTGAACGGTGATGTCTCTCCTGGTCAGTGATTAGCTTCGACTCTGTTCGAAGTACACTACGTTGTACTCGACAAAACCATAAAATTAAACCTTTTCTTATCCTGACATTATTGTTCTATGTTCTCCAATGTCATAGCGGCCGGCCCCGAGGGGGTTGTAGGCAGACGCTGTGTATTGTGCATCTATCGAAATAAAGGTTTTTAAAAAAAAAAAAAAAAAAAAAAAAGATTGATAAAAGTATGCATAATTTCGGCGTTTCCCTCCTCACATTCTAATATTGTAACTATTTCTGTAAGACATTTTGACACAATGGCGTTAGACTGAATGTCCGCTTTATTGCCTTTCCATCTGATACGAATACCGTTAGGGCGATGGGGCTCAATATTGGTAATAATGCATGGAATAAACGCAGGTCGTTCCTTCCATAAGGTTATCTCAACAGTGATACAATTATGATCACTAATTATGTTGTCTACAACCACGGGGGTAGAACACCTTGGGCCGATACCAGATGATATACAGATAAAATCAATCACTGTATTAGCGTTCCTTCCCGTATAAGTGGGGACAACTTCACCTGAGTTATTAGTCTGATTAACCAATATTTCCATGTCGTATGTTGTTAAAATTTTGTTCAGAGAATTACCATAAGAGTTGTGAGGGAAGTGGAAGGCACCATCCCCCCAACAATCAATAAAGCCACGTACCCTTTGAGTGGCAAGAGGACACACCACTGTATTAAAATCTCCCACCCAGATGATATCAAAGACCATATCAAATTTAGTTACAATATCTTCCATAGCGGATTCCAATGCAAGTACGACCTGGTACCTTGAGTTGTCAAAGACATTGTTATAAAAATTAATTAAAAGTTTATTCCTGTCCTGCTCCTGTTGAAGCCATAAAATCTGGGAATGTGTACCAACCAAAACGTGTTTTTTGACTTTGATAGGTATATCTACAGCAATCAAAACCAATAACCCACCCTTAGCTCTACCCGATGATGAGGTCACGGCTGGTAGGTTATAAGAAACAAAGCCATTGTAATTGATTGGGTCAACACACCAGGTTTCCTGAAAACATAAGATGTTAAAAGTGTTAATAAATTCTACCCATCCCAGACAGGTGATCTTAGAGGAATGTCCAGCAATATTCCAACTAGCAATCGAGCAAACCCTCTGCCTCCGGGATCTAAGACAAGGAAAGGGACTAATAAGATCAGAAGGTATGGGACTGCGGGGCTGGTCACCGGACAAGGGTGCGCAATTCTCTCCTTCACAGTAGCCAATCTTACCGCTGGTAATAACAATCCCACTGGCATCCACTGAGTCAGGTACCCTCACTGCAACAATCCCTCCCTTACCTCCCACGGTATTAGCCACAATAGTTGACTTAGACGAATCTGGCCCCAGTCAATCATTCCCATCTAGTCCACTCAATGCTTCAAATCGGTTTGCCGTAGTGAAGATAGGACCAGGGGAAACATGCTTAACTCTTTCTCTCGCCCCAGTATATACGATATTTGGACGGGTATTATGATGCCTATAGAAATACCCTAGAGGACGGAGGGATATCCCTTGGTCCAATGAGGAGGAGGATTGTGCTCTTTACAAAGCTGTGGAAGCAAGGTGGGGGTTACGGAAATTAACTATAATACAGTCACCCCCACAAGTCTTACGCGAGCTCCCAATCCAATTGACTCTTCTAGTACTTATGATATCCTTTGCCAAGACTACTGGAAAGCCGCATTCCCGGTGCAACCAATCCACAGTTTTATTTTTCAAGGAAACATGGGTTTCGCTATAGTTACGGCCAGTTTCTTTAACTTGTGGAACATTGGTAAGAACCGCCACAAACGGGGCACAAGCTGGGGGCAAGTCGGGTCTAGAGGTACCAGTATTTTTTACACCAGGACCAGATTGATTCTCGACAGTGGGGGTATATGACAATCTTTGTTGATCTAAGGTCTGCAGAGAATCAATGGCATTTCTACTCTCATTCCCTTGTGCGCCATATGATGTCTTAGGGGGGTTGGCCGTTGATTTAACTAACTCAGAGGCCTGTCGGAGAGCATGGCTATTTACTGTGGTTTCAACGATCGCTTTAGTACCAGTGCTCGCATTAAGATGAGATTCTAACAGACCTCCTAATCTAGCCACCTCAGTAATTGCCATATCTAATTTATTCTTTAATGGTTTGATTAATAAATCAAACTTGGCATCAATCATACTAATTAGGAGATCCAACTGACCACTTTCGATAGTGACCGGGTTACTATCCAGCGCTACGGTAGGGGTTTGGGCAGAATTCAGGGTTAAAGGATCAGTTCTTTTAGGTAATGATCGCCCCCCCCCCTCTTAGAATGCACAATCTTATTGTGTGTCTTATTATATGTCCGGCTGGAGCGTAATATTCTTTGCGATGTGGTAGCCGTTGAAACAGCAGTCGAAGGGTCTGCAGTACATGTTAGGTCCTCAGAAGGGGGGTCATCTAAGTTATTGTCATCTGCGGGGGCAACCACAATAAGGTCAACCGTATCATGGATCCGATCATTAATCTCGTTATTAACATTAACATTATCTTTAGCAGGTGGATGGGTAGGAGGGTTGATATTTAAAAGAATAGGATCGATAACCTCCACCCGCCCCAATGATTTTCTCCGCTCTTGATTTATTTTATCAACCATCTTCACCAGATAATTGTCCATGGTTGATTTAGCCGAGGAAGGTTTAGCTTTAGACATGGGGTGCTCTAATACCACACTACTACAGATCAATGATAGATGAAAAACAGTTATCTACCCTAACAATCCTCTCGTGTTCTCCTCAGACCACAATATCCAGATCCCAGTTTGTGCCACGGTATGTCCGTCCTCAGCGTGCAACAAAATGCCAAAGTCCCACCGCTTGCAATAGTCACAGTACCTTCACACAGTGTCCGTATCACGGCACTTAAGGGGGGTGGCCCAGCCCTGCCTCTGTCTGCCCCTGACGGCCACAGACGGCCCGCCCTCTGCCCGGGCTCAGCCCGGCGACGCCCGCGCGCGTCCCGCGACGCGGGGGGAGCCTCGACTGAAGTAGCGCCTCCGGGCGCGCTTTCCGCCGGATGTGGGCGGGTTTCTGGATGGCTGCTGGGGGCTGTAGTCCTCCTCCGCGGCGGCCTCGGTACAACAGGAGGCGGCGAGGGAGACTGCCAGCGACTCTACCCCCAAGCCCTGGAGCCAGGTGAGAACTGCTGCGTGGCGCAATGTTTGTCGTAGCTCAAAGAACGGTCTCAGCACTCTATAAACACAGAAGTCAAAGGCACACCGTCTGAAGGGGACATAGAAAAGATGACGGGGTTGTGGAAGGATTCGAGAAGATTGACCACCCAGAACCAGGAGAACACACCGAGTCAGGACGGAAGACGAAAAAGACAAACCGTATGGAGTGAAGGAGAACACATCAGTCTGCCTCATTGTCGTGAAGCCAACGGTAATTCCTCAGGACACAGACCATTGTCTTTGGCACCGGAACAGACATGGCATGAATCGGGCGGTGGAACCAACTTGTTCAGGGGATTGAGGAATGAAGAAAGATTACCGGCCTGGTTCGAATCTCTGTGGCGAGGGCAGTCTCTCAGCAAATTAATTTTCCGTGGTGCAAGGGGGGCGTGGGGGGCTGCTTGATTTTAATTGCAGCTCTTCTAATAGCTGAGCATGATGCAGCGTTATCCTATTTTAGATGTCCTTTTGCCGATGAACAAAGGAATTTGTGAATACATGAAGCAGTGTTAGAAGAGTACTGCTGAGTGCTGCTAAATACTACCGTTCTTACTCATCAAGGCATTTGTGACTTGGCCCCGGTTCACTTATAGAATATCGATGTAAAAAATATAGACTGCAAAAATATTGACTCCCTTTAGGTAAGCATAAGAATATCAAAAATAAAATATCGATGTAAACAATATAGGGGATGATTCCGATCCGGGTCGGAAGGGCACTGAACACGATCCAGCCGGAAAAACTACAAGCCGAACGCGTGCTTTCCGCCTGACTCATACATCTGTACGAGCGAGCAAGTACGATGCGAGCTACGTGAAATTCACCGACCGAGTCGTTTCCGGGTCCGAACCGCTCCGTACGTCTCGGTCGGAAGCTAACTGTGGCGTGCAATGGATGCGATTTATGACTGAGCCAGTACGATGCACGTGTCGGACAGCCTGTGCGAGCCGGAGTGTCCGGCTCGCAAAACGTCCAGGTTGTTGCATTTGGGGGTCCACGTCGGACCCCCTGTCAGCCGCAGCCCTACGACTCGGACACAGGGGGAGACCCATGGGTACCCCCAACACAGGCATGTACGATGCGGATGGCTCTGACGCGTACCCACTGTAGGGGGCGCCCTTGCGCAAGACATACCCATTCAGTCAATGGGAGCCCATGTACGCGTCATACGACCGGCTCCCATTGACTTCTATGGGAGTCCGACCGAACCGAGTTCGGCAGCATACAGCCACATCGTACTCGCTCGGTCGGACTGCAGGACTCCGGCTCAGTCGGAAAACACTCCGGATCCGGCTTGGTTGGAATGCTTTCCCACCCGGATCGAAATCGGCACCAAAGTTGTACAAAATATCGAGATATATATATATATATATATATATATTATTTGCACTCTTTTCACTTTCAATAAAGTTCTTTTGATGTATAGATATGTATATGATTTCAACCGTATCCTGGGCCTTTTCGATCAGTTCTTTCTTCTGGTTTCCCTGCCATACAATGGAGAGTTATATTTGTTTGTTCTATTTATTGATGAACTTTATGTATTAGACTTATTACGTAGTTACTATGTGCATATACTATGTAGTTGACACCTTTATTGCGTATTTTGCACATTAACATTTTAATTGTAAATCTTGCACTTTAAATGCTACGAATTGCACTAGAAAAATCTGCGTATTTGCACAATCTACAATCGCACTTTAGAACCAATGTGTTTAAAGGTTCATTAGATATGTCTCAAACATGCTCGCAATATTACAATGGCACTAACCAGATAGCAGTCATAGACAACATAGTGGTTCCTTGCTTTTATATAAGCCCGGGACACATTGATTGAAAAATATATTTGTATACTTTGCATCAAGTCTATTTACTATGTATTTAATTTTTTTTATGTCTAGTATCACTAGCATCACATGACCATAGAGTGCTCAATACATAAGGACAATGTAAACGGCAGTTACCTTGTGTGATCAAGGCCATCTTGTGGCCGAAACGCGTAATGGCGTGCTGTGTGGGTGCGAACGCTCATTAAAATCCTTGAAGCACGAGCTGGTGTCCGTGTGCTTTCTTCCTCGCCGTTTGGAAGTGGGAGACAGCGTTTGGATTTAATATATATATATATATATGTGTATATATATATATATATACATAATATAAAAATAATAAATATTAAATTTGTTAAATAATATAATAATATAAAAAAGAAAGTAGCTTTAATATAAATTTTAGCAAATATAACAAATAAACTTAATTCAAAAAAGTTAAACACACATACATAATAATTAATAATTATATTTACTTTAAAACAATTAATAAACTATTAGTTTTAATTTAAATTTATTTTATAATGTTAAAATTATATAAAACTGTATAAATATATATATATATCACGCAAGGGCTCCATTTTACCGGGGGCCCCCGACACTGCAGGGCGGGCTCTGTTGTCAGGAATTGAGATCCTGGAGGAATTTGCAGCAGCAATAGAAAATGCGGAGCCACAACACGACTTACTTCCAAAAAAGACTTTATTTGTCTGTGCAGCATTTATACTCAATGTCCTTACGCGTTTCGGCGGGATAGCGCCTTGATCACAGGTGAGTAGAGTATGAGCCAAGTGGTCACATGGCCGGTGATACCAACTACGGGCCCCAGAATGCACTGACACAGTTATTTCACTTCACAGCACTGACATAATTTCTTTTAGCGTAATAGCATTTTGTTTCCAATGTCATGTACACAAATTCAGATACAGTGTCCAAAAATAAAGGTGCATACTTTTCCGTTTTAGCAAAGTGCATATGCTTGCATTGTCCTGATAAGTATTTGGAAAGCGGGTTTAACAGAGAGAGGAAAGCATCTCCCTCGTCTCCCTTTCGCACCCCTTATACATACATACATCAGTCCCTAACATCAACACATTTCTCCCACTTCCGCAATTTTAAATGTCGATATTGATTGTACATAACAAGGAGTCAGAGGACCTGTCATG
This sequence comes from Triturus cristatus, assembly GCF_964204655.1. Lineage (NCBI taxonomy): Eukaryota > Metazoa > Chordata > Amphibia > Caudata > Salamandridae > Triturus > Triturus cristatus. The sequence goes on from NC_140587.1 coordinate 43,027,247, forward strand.
GACCCTTGACGCATACAATCATAGGAACTAAATACAGGTGAAGAACTGCACATGAATGAAGTGTGTTTCACAAGCAGTGTGGAGCACCTTCTCTTCAAGGGGTTTATACCTTTATTAATGCTTTTCCGGCCAAAGTACCCACACAGTCATATTCCACCCACTAGAAAAAGGGCTTTTCAGGGCAAGTTGGCTGGCAAATGAGGGGCTACAAGGAAGCCTGGGTTTACTTTCTATAAGGCGGCACAAATTCTGCTAGATTCTAAATAGCCCATGTTTCCTTTGTGGCCCTCCATTTTGTTGTATTTCTTCTTTTTAGTTTCAGTGGAAACTGTTGTATGTGTGCGTAATTTATGTAAGTTAATTTCACGTATTTACGTGAAATTTCCAGAAAATTATGTACAGCTATGAGCAATTACAGACAATACAAATCTGTCATAGAGCAGTATATTTTAGTGAAAAATGCATTCTCGTATCAAGTTTTGACGCAAAGATGACTTTGAGGTACACAAACACAAAAAAAAAAAAATTACCATGAGCAACAGCTGCTCATGTTGTGGTCGTTTGCGTTGGTCTTGTGCTCCTGCACTACTATTTTCCAGCAAACTGTGGCATAATTAAGTTACTTGGCATAATGGCATAGTTTGGGGAATTTCACATAACAAGAGTAATGTGAAACTGCTGAAATTACATGAATTACGCTGGATAATTATATTATATTATACAAATATTATGTGAAATAAAAAAATAAAACAAATTCCAATCAAATAAATATTTTCGATTACAAATTGTTTTAAAACATGAATTATAACATAAATTTACTTTTTTTTTTATTCCTACCCAATAACACCACACAATTCACAACTCACATCTAAATTGTTTTTGAAATGCACTTCCATAATTAACATAATTAATTACCAATTTAAGAAATATTAGTAACTAAAAAACAAATCCAAACTCATAAAAATAACTAACTTCCCACACTTTACCCCTATAATCCCCACAATGCACCGCTAAAATTAAACTGAAAAAAATGTATTTACAAAATGAAAACATTTTCAATTACAAAACTAATACTATTCAACAACTAATTATAAAGTAACAAAAATAAATTTACTCCCCACCTTTTGCCCCTATAAAAGTAAAACCAACACACAAAAAATTAAACAATTACACTAATTAAATATTTAATTAATTAATATTAATGATCAACTAATTATTAATTAATTAAACATAAATTACTTCCAACCCTTAACCCCTATAAACCCCACACCCCACACCCAAAATTAATTACACAATTTCCATATTTATTTTCAAGTAATTAAATTTATTCACAACTAATAATTAATTAGACATAAATTGCATCCTACCATTTATACCTATAAACCCCACAACCCGTACCTAAAATTAATTACACAATTTCCATACTTAATTTACTATCAATTAATTAGTATTAATAAACAACAAATTATTAGTTAATTAAAAATAAATTAATTCCCATCCTTTACCTATAAACCTCATAACTCGCACCTAAAACAAATTACGCAATTACCATAATTAATTACCAATTACTTAATTAATATTAATTAACAATCAATTAAGGGGCTGGCTCTCCCGGACATCAGATGGTACTCAGGTGCATTCCAATTCAAAGGTGTTTGGATGCTATTTTCTAAACCTGCGGAGACATCGTGGGGTAGGCTGTTGGTCAAGATGGCTATGATGGAGGGTGGAGGAGGCGGAGAAGGTTTTCTATATAACTTTGGGGCCCGAGGTACTTTAAATGAGTACGTCTGAAGGTCCTTAAGGCCGCCCTTGAAACCTGGTGTAAAGTTAGATGTAGATGGGGAATCGGATATTATTCAGAATTTGCACCTATATGGGACTCCCCTGGGATACCACTCTGTCTTCAAGATAGTCTGGCTGTACCAATTAAGAGAGCAGGCATTACTATTTGGTCTGACTTGGTAGACGCAGAAGGGCACCACCCCTGGGAGCTATTAAGAGCTAAGATAGGCCCTGGTTTTTCTAAGTTTAAGTATTTACAACTTAAATCTTGGTTTGAAGCGGAAAAGGGGGATATAAGTGGAGATTGGGACACGGAGATTCGTTTCCAATCAGTACAGCCAAAGAAGAAAGAAGTCTCTCCTTTACAATGGCGACCCAGCTCTGGGTTTCCGAAAGGCTTGGGTCGCTGGGTCGCACCAAAGGATTTTGTAATTGGGACCTGATCGGGATATCCCATATAAGGGACCTATGGGGGCCCAAGGGAATGGTGACCTTTGCCTCCCTACAGCAGTCCCACGACCTGGCGCAATCAGAGTTTTTCCGGTACATGCAGGTTAGGCACTCTCTCCAATCTAACATTCCACCAGGGACAACGCTCCCGGAATCCTCCCCCTTAGAAGACAGGCTGCTTGATGGCCATTTGCCGGAGAGGGCCATATCCCTAACATACAAAAAACTCATACACCACACCCCAGATCCATTGCTAACCCTCAGGAGAAAATGGGAGGCGGACGGTCTGGAGACTGATGATGAGGAATGGAGGGAGGCACTTTCTTCCCCCAAAGAGGTGGCGATATCGGCAAAGTTGAGGCTGATACAGCTTAAAATACTGCACCGGGTGTACGTCTCAGGCACCCGGCTAATGTTGATGGGGAGGAGTGCAGATGGGCTTTGTCGACGACGGTGTGGGGAGAGGGGACATTTCACATAGTATGGGAATGCCCGCGAATTCAAGCATATTGGGTGAGGGTGCATGTCTGCATGAGTGAGGTCTGGGGGGTAAGATTGCGGCCTGAAGCTATGAGGTGCCTCCTGAATATATGGGAGCCCACGGACCTATCTATGGGGAGCGGGAACACCCCCACTGATTAGTGCATGGAAGAAGGACATGGACTGGTGTATGCTGCAAGAGAAGACAGTGTATATGTCAAGGGGGTGCCCTGGGAAATGGGTAGCGGTCTGGTCTCACCGGAATGAATATCGTGGTAACCTTTGTGAACCTCCCGTGCTCCCTCCCCTTGAAGAATCGTTAACGCCATAGTGTACCGGTACTGCTTCCACCCTGAATATTGCTCCACCAGAAATGATAATAATGTCTGTTAGTCCAAAGATGCAACACTGTAAAATCTATAAGTGCAAAATGTAAAATGACCAACAAGTTTATTTTTGTTAATAAAAAGATTTATTAAAAAAAAGAAATCTCTACCTGGTATAAGAAGTTTCTGGATGCAGAAGATATAGAACTTTCACCACAATCTTCGGTTTGAAACCAATCCCCCTTTGAGCTCAACATTGCTGACCTATTTGAGCCCTCTCTGAAATTACTTTACAAATTTATTATACCAGCCAGTCTAAAGAAGAATCATTTTTTTGTCATCAATCGACTATATTACACGCCTGCCATGATAGCCAAGTTCGCCCTGTTGCCTACTCCAAAATGCGCTAGGTGTATGACATCTAATGCCAATGACATCCATATCTTCTACGAGTGCCTCGAATTAAGAACTTTTTGGAAGGGGGTGGGTGATACTCTCTGTGGCCTTTTAAAGTCAACATCGAGGTTAATTCATCATTAGTGTTCTTTGGGAATGATGGTTTATCAACTTTGAATTTATCACAGATTCACAGCGGTTTGTTGTTATACTTGGTGTTACTTGCGCTAAGAGAGATATGTATGAAGTGGAAAGATCCCCACCCTCCGAAGAGAGAAGAGTGGCTTAAAGCCTCATTTGCAATGGCCCGCTGTGAGAAGTTGGCCTGGCATATGCTGGTCTCTAGTTATAGTGGCCACCTTGCACCAGTCCAATTCGACTCTTATGGTAGATAGGTTTAAGACAACCTTTTAAAGAAAGCTATCCTAGTGGTAGCTGTGGAGAGCAGCCTTCAGGCTAAGTCTCTGAGGAATGTAAAGCAGCTTGTTTTACCTTATAATCTCTTGAATTACTAAATGAAAGGACACCACACAGGTATATATATCAAATATATATGTATTTATTTCTAGACACACTCTACTAATCTCTTTATGAGATTAGAAGCCAGGAACACATTCAAATATCAACGTTTCACAATAAGTTAAGCACAAATATGGCTGGGGCCCTAGGGGCATACCAGACCATATACAAAAAAAGAGGTTTAGGAACGTCACCTTGCAGAATGGCAAAGCCTAGGGCCTGTAGAATCGCTGGGGCTTCACGACTGCAGTAAAAGCAGGTAAGTAACAGACCCACGGGAGACGCATGCAGTGTGTGAAGACAGCCGCGGGTTCCCTATTGATTACAATGGAGCAAGTCGCGGTTTGATTTTTAACGTTTTAGGGTACTTTGAGGAAGTCTACAAGCAAGCCACTTACAAGGTAAGTAATTGGAGGGCCAACACACACTAGGTCACTGGAGTGCATGAGTTACCTCACCCAGGGAAGCCGGGTGCATAGGTGTCTTTTGGTGTCGGGTCGCGTTGCTGTTTTTGTAAGGAGACCAAAGAAGACTTGCTGCTTGCGGCAACTGAAGAAGTGTCCGGTGGAATCCAAGGCTGGATTCTAGATGTAGAAGACCTGAACATTGAAGGGACAGTGTTTACAGTCACTTGCCAGTGACCCGGGGCCAGGAAGATGGATGCCCACGGATGTTGGGGGATTTCAGGTCATCGATGGGGTGTTGACTCTTTGCTCACGAGGTCCAGGAGAGATCGATGATGACCAGCAGCTGGATTCTGAGTGACCCAAGAAATTTGCATCTCACTGCATTGTTGGCAACTGGATTGGAGCCAACAAGCCTTGGCAACAGCAAGTCCTGTGTGGAATGAAGAAAGTCGATGGTGCAGACCAGCAAGGTCTGAGGGACTCACCCAGCAAAGGTAAGTGAGGGCACGCCTGGAGCAACCAGGGGAGCCCTTTGAGTTGATAAGAAAGTCTTCGGGGGACCCACAAGCCAACAGGCAAGGGATCGCAAAGACGCCTCTTGGGGAAATGCTTCACAGGAGCCCACAATCAATCGGGATGGGGTAGGCTGCTGATTTTTGCTGCAAAACTTGCTGGAGGCTTGGGCCACAAATGGTCCAGAGCACAAGTTTGTAGAATGTCGTGAATGGGTTGCACTTGACAATAGTGCATGGTTCCTAGGTATTGCAGTTCCTCGTCACTCGCGGGGTCCAGACGCCACAGCTTCGCTGGGGACTCAAAATGGTCAACGAGAGGTCAGTAAATTCACTTCTGGGGCTGCAGGGACTTCGGACTCCAGCGGGAGTGGGAAAGTTTACGACCATTGATTAGAGTTTCAGGTGCCTGCCAAGCAGGGGAGTCACTCCTTGACTCCAAGGGAGATTCTTCCATCTTCCAAAGGTAGTGGAACATCGAAGGGCCAGGATTCTTCTTGTAAAGTGTCGTCCAGGTTTATCTAACTTGCAATGGCAAGGTGTTCCTATCTTATAGTAAAAGAAAGGGAGGGACTAGCTCTATGACCACTCCTCTAGGAGGGTCAGGGGGGTGGGTTGTTACACCCACTTCCTTTTGTCTAGTTTCGTGCCAGAGCAGGGGCTGGTAGCCCCTGAACCGGTTTGAGCTGGCATATGCACAGAGGAGCCTACTGCTCCCCCAGAGCAGGTCTTCAAAGCACTCTAGGAGTGCACCCACCCAGCTCCAATACACTAAATCCTGTCTGGAAGGTGGTGACACCTCCCTGTGACAGGATGAATATTGTTGGGCCTCCTTCACTGCGAGTTTCAGTCAGCAGCAGGAGGGCAGCCCAGTGTCTGTGCTGGTGGCATCCATTTTGTGATGCCAGAGCTCTTTCAGATTTCTACCGTGTTACCACAGTAGGTACATGTCATCTCCGCTAGAAGGGTGGAATCATACTCCCACACCAGTTACTTGTGTGGGGGTATGATTCCAAGTTGTTTGACACCAAACACGCCATGTTTTGATGCAGTCATTCCAAAGTTAGCATTAACCGGGAGGTTATAATGCACTTAAGAGTATATGGTTTAACCGCATCCACAAACAGCCACAGGGAATAGACCCTGCCAGCTGCAGAGGGGCCCTGCTCAGGCAAAGGCACCCCCTCACATTGTAAACCAAGCACCCTGCCCTCAGGATTGATAGGGCCTGCTGTAGGGGTGACTGATAGGTTTATATGTGTGTGTATGGGGAGATATAGGAACCTATACCTCTGTGAGGAGTGCTAACACTACCTCACCCAGGCTGCAGTAGCAGGCCTGGGGTGTCAGATTTAGTCTGCTTCCCAGGGGTGGCATAATACATGCTTCAGCCCCTGGTAGGCCTGTAAAGTACCTATGCCCTTGGTACCTAAGGTACCATATACTAGGGGCTCATAAGGCACCACAGTAACCAATCACTAGTGTATCTAATATGCACTCCAAGTCATTTAGAGAGAACAGAGAGACTGGGGCCCTGATTAGCAGGGACCCAGCCAGACTATAGCCAGAAACCAGTGTATACATCAGGAAAAAAGTGGGGGCAGCATAAGTGCAGATCCTACTCTCCTACACCCGCCTGGACCAGGATGGAACTGGGGATAGCTGAATAAATATCTGGCAGCCCCTAATGAGTTGGGGCCGAGACTTGAGAATAATATAATCTGTATTGGCTTCCCTCACGGTCCTATGATTACACCAAGCCTCCATGAAACGGGGCCGGTCAGGTCGACCTAAGCAGGTGCAGTAAGTCGTAGGGTGCCCAGTTAGAGAACAACGGCTTTTTAAAATCTGCAGAAGCTTATTGGTGAGATGAGGACAAAAAAATAATAATTAACAATCAATTAATAAATATGAATTATTTACAAATTAATTACTTCCCACAATTAACACAATAACATCTCAATTAAATAAATATTAATAAATAAAAAACAATAATTAATTTATTATAATTAAATTACTTCCCACCCTAGTCCCCTATAAACCCACAACCCGCTACGGAACTAAAAAACGCAAAATGTAATTAAAATAAAATTGATAACTACTAAAAATGTAACACATATATATAAAAAAAACAATACTTATAAAAAACCATACATCACTTACATTTCAAATATAATCTAAAATACATAACACTAATTAATAAATCGATATTTTAAACAACCATATTTTTGCTAACGATATTACTGGCTTCTACATTTTTTAAAACGATATTTGTTACCTTAAATTCGGTATTCTTGACCACGATAGTCTTGCTGTCGATATTTCTGTCTCACAATATTTCCAACTCGATATTTGTGTAAGTCGACATTTCCAACTCGATATTTTGTCTGAATTCCCTCTGGGCTGTTGAACCCAAATCCCTGCCTTTCACCCTCAAATGATCTCTGACTTTTAACCCCTCACCTCTGAACCCAGACGAGTATACCTGAAACTGCTTTCCCTTTCCACCCCCTTTGCCAAGCTTTCATGCCTGAATCCTAATTCTTGATTCTTTTCTATTCTGTTCTTGTAGATTTCTAAAATGCATGGCTACCCAGAAAGGCCTCCCAGCGTTGTGACAGTATTCAGGGCATATAGCCTTAAGTAGACATATTAGCTGAAAAGAGCAGTTTTTATAGATTTTCTACATTTTAATTCAGACTCAGCCCTTCTTAATTCAAGTGGGAGAGTGTTCCAGAGTTTGGGGGCCAGGAACACCCTTCACTCCTGGTTTTCTTAATCCTGGGGACTAAAAACAGTTGCTGGTTTGTGGAACGCAACATTCTCGTAGGATTGGACGGTGTTAACAATTTTTGTATCAGCCAAGGTCCTTTTTTGTACATGGCTCAAGAGCTAGGCAGAGTGTCTTAAACTGAATTCTTTTGAGCACTGGGAACCAGTGCAAGGAGGCTAGAGCCGCAGCGGATTATCGATGCTTGGGGATTTTTAGTAGAATCCGGGCTGCAGCATTCTGTATTACCTAGAATCTTTTTGGACGGATTTGGGACTTCCCAAAAATAGGGACTTCCCATAGTCGAATCTTGAGATTACTAGACCTTGCACCACCACTCTACGTGAGGGTCCGGCAACCATTCCCGATAGTCTTCTCAGTGTCCTGAGTAGGCCGAAACAGTTTGATGCCAATTTCTTGGTGCAGACCTACAAGGCTTGCCACGGACACACTAAGACTGATCTCTGAGCCTTGACCCCAATTCCTCCCTACCTGCATTTCCGTTAGCCTCCCAACCCCTGATCCCCAATCACAAACATCTCACACCCTTAGCTTTAACCCTTGACAACAGCCCTTAACTGTTAGCAGCATATTCATTAAATTAGTAATTTATGTTTTTTAACTCAAGATGTATTTATACTTAAACATTTTTGAAGGTTGTTGTGGTGTGTTGCATTTCTCTTCACATATTGAAAACTCAACATATTATCACAGAGATGTAAATGCTAAGCTCTGTAGTAGCATGGATCATGGGGAGGGTGGGGCCTACATAGGGTCCATTTATAAAGCCACTGTCAAAAAGTGTGGAGAAAAAAGCAGTCTAAATTTGGTTTGCCCATGCTCTCTATCAGGCTATCAGCAAACTCACCAATGGACACAGGAGATAGTAATGCAAAAACTGGGGTGGCATGGTGAGCGAAAGAATGATGGATTTAACCCAGATCTCTTGACTGGGGGTGAATGTTTTGATTTGTTCTGCATTCCGTCCATCAATTGTGTGTCTTTTGCTTTCTCGCCCTAAGTGCGCCAGGTATGCCCAGACGTGGGACCCGGGCTCACTGTGCCACTGGAATCAAGCTATCCTGGCTGAAGAGGGGTGAAACCCCGAAACTGGTCCTAGGATACTTGTTTCCGGTCCAGGGAGGACCTGGCTTTGCAGTTAGGGCTGGACTGTTCCCATGAGGCACAGGGTCAAGACTGATTTGCATATGGCCAGGTCTAAACTGGGGTGGCATGGTGAGCAAAAGAATGATAGATTTAACCCAGCTCTCTTGACTGGGGGTGAATGTTTTGATTTGTTCTGCATTCCGTCCATCAATTGTGTGTCTTTTGCAGGAGATAATAAGGCATTATTTGTCCAAAATTAGCATTTACCAAATACTTTCTGTTGCAATAACGGGAAAAGGAAGGCATCCTTTACTAGCACTCACTACCTCCAGGTCACTATCTTGAAATTTCATCCCAAAACTATTGTCCAATGAAAAAACGTGCAACCCTATTACCACTTTTTATTGAAATTGTGAGACCAAAAAGTGGCATGTTCACAGCTTTACATAAAGGTTTAGTTTTGGGACAAAAGCTAACAGTAAAATCATAGATGGGTGTTGTTAGTCTCAGAGAATTTGTTTTGTTTTTTTAGAAGATTTAATTTGTATAACATTTTTTGTTGTAGTATCACTTCTGATTATGTTTTAGAAGCTTGTGAAAATGTGATTGCATCAAAGGGCCATCTAAGTCTATCATGAAAGAGGCAGCACACTTCTGAACCTATCAAAGGATCTAACAAGAAATCCATTGAACTGGGGACTCCGATACGAATCTGCCACATTTGGGCTCAAAGACAACCTACCCAGTCTGTGGCTCAAGTGAGTCTGTGACAACTTCTGGCTCCAAAGGGATTATGTTCAATCTGAAGGGACTGTACCAAATGTGGCCTCCTAGAAGACCCAACCCAAGCTAAGCTTCAAGGAGACCCTATTCAATATGGCATCTCAGGAAACCCTACCCAGTCTGCCCTCTTAGGAGACCCTACTCTACCACGACTCCAAGATGACCAAATCCAATCAGAGTCGCTACGCAATCTGAACTCCAAGGAGAAACTCCACAATATGGAGGAGATACTCCAAACTCTGGGCTCCCGTGAGACGCTACCCAATCTGATCTCAAGTAGCTTCTTCCAAATGTGGCCTCCAAGGAGACCCAACCCAATCTGACAAACCCTAAAGCATGAGACCCTGACAACAACAGACACATCTCACATTACCATTGTCCCATCAACCTGTTGACGGGCTCCATCTACATCAGACTTCAAGTCTTTCTTGAAGCAAGAGGTCTCCTCAAGCAAGCCCAAGAGGGGTCCAGACCTTCTAAGTCATCGATTCACCCGGGCTCCTCATCCAGAGGACCTTAAGAAACCGACTCTTGGATGTCACAGCAGCCTTCGACACTGCAAATCACCCTAAAGTAAGCACCACCTTCACCACATAGGAGTACAAAGCTCTGGTACAGCCTCAAATATCATCTTCAGAGACTTGCTGAGCTATTTCCGCTGGGGTGTGGAGTCCCACTGTACGGCACCCACATAATATCTAATCACTCCTTTGGACGCACACCCTACACCCACACTTCCAATGCACAATTCACAGTCAATCACAAGAAAACTCCCATCTGGAAGGCTGGCGTGTGAGAGGGTGTCTGTTTGAAGCCAATCTTGCAATGTCTCAGAATCTGCCCAGGTTAAACCCAGTCAGTCTTAGTGTTACCTAGTAACATCCCACTGCCCCTTGTCCCTTCCCCTGGCCCACTGCCCTGGTCACCCCCTGCCAGTATAGATGAGAACCAAAGCAGCCACATGGGTACCACACCAGCATCTCCGTAAAACCACACCTCAACAGCTTTGACAGAAGCTCCTCTTTGGAACCTCCAGAAGGCTGCTCCATCTGTCCTGGACACATATCCTCACTGAAAATAACAGCGCCTGACCTTCCCAGACGCAGTCCAAATCACTTCTGACCAACGGGCCATACTGTGTAGAACCACTATCTCCCAACGCCCGGACAAGATGTGCTACTAAGCGGCCAACACGCGCCTGTAGAAACACTCAAAAAAGGACTTGCCAAGTAGAAATACGCTCTTAACGCCAGACACCTACCAACCCAAAGCACCATAATGATAACTCACACAGAGGTCACCCACCACTCCAAAATGAACCACCCAGACGCCACAGCTGAGTCCTTTTTACAACACCACAAACATAAGAGAACATTAGGATACCTCACAAGCATACCATCAACACTAGTCCAAACTGTAGATAGAGATCAATGCTACATTAGACCAAGCAGTACACAAACATTACACCCAATGGCGTGCAAAAAAGAACACCAGCACATGCAAAACGTGTGTAACAAGCACACAGTGAACCATGTCATCTCACGGCGCAGTGCACAAACATCTATGGGGCAAAGCGGGACCATGGGGGGTGGTTCAGCAGGAATGGGAAGGTTTTCAGGGTATTTATGTAAACTATGAATATAAGCCCGAAGTTAAGGTGAATGTGGAGAGTACGTTTAATGGCACAGGGGACTGTCGCTATCTGTTTCTGGCATACGTGGGTGTTGGGTGTCCAAGACATGGTGGCCTTATACAATCCTCATTTATCGTAAATGTGGTTTGCTCCTAGCTCTCAAGGACATACACCATGTTTGTGTTCAGTAATACTAACTTTTGAAACAAGTTAACACAAATTGAAAATAAGAAGGATTTTGTTAAGTATAACATCTCTAAAACTGAAAAAAAATCCATATCCGCACTGAAGGCCGATGATTAAATAACAATAAAACCGGCGGACAAGGGCGGTTCGATAGTTATCATGAGTACCATTAATTATCAGACAGAGGTCCTAAGGCAACTTCAAGATTTACAATGCTATCGCAAAATTTCTACGGATCCTACTCTAGAAATTAAAGGCGAACTTTTGAATATCCTACAGAATGCGTTTGATATAGGGATTATAGGTAAAAAGGAGTTTGGGTTTCTGAATAAGAAACACCCCAGGATTCCCCTTTTATACGTCCTTCCAAAGGTCCATAAAAATGCAACACATCCTCCTGCACACCCTATAGTATCCGGCTGCGGATCCATTTTTGAGCCAATATCAAAGTACGTTGACTATTTTTTAAAACCTCTTTTGTCGGAAGTGCCGGCTCACCTTCAGGATACGACTGATTTTATAAACAAGATCGAAACATTGGATTTTTCACCTGACCATCAAATAATGGTCACCTTGGATGTGGTATCATTATACACCCAGATACCACAGGAAGAAGGATTAAACACCCTTGAAATGTTTCTGGAAAAGAGACCAAGACCTGTACGAGCCCCTAGTCAGTTCATTATGCAACTGACAAGGTTTGCATTAAAAAAAGAACTACTTTAAGTTTGAGCAGAGATACTACTTTCAAATCAAGGAGACAACCATGGACTGTCCCTTTGCGCCGTAATAAGCGGTATTGTTCATGGGGCAATATGAGGAGTAATTTATCTACCACACCAATCCTTTTCGAACTAAGATTACAACTTTCGTTCGATACATCAACAACATTTTTTTAATTTGGAATAGAACCTCTGTTGAACTGACAGCTTTTCATGATTGGTTAAACCAACGAACACCGGACATACAATTCAGCTTGGAGTCCAGCCCCACCATAACATTCTTGAATGTAGAGGTATATAGCTCTCAAGGAAAATTAATGACATCATTGCACATAAAGCCAACTGATAGAAATAAAGCCCTTCAGTATACAAGCTATTACCCGCGCAGCTTGCGGGACAATCTCCCAGTTAGGCAATTTCTTTGAGTGAAACAGAATTGTTCTACAAAGGATGAAAATCTTTTCCATGCAAACAATCTTTTGGAAAAACTGAAAATGCGGGGGTACCCAGGGTACCCAAAAAAATTGCTAAAACAAGCATTAAAACGAGCCTGGTGGACACCAAGAGAAGCTTTATTGCAAAAAAAGACCAAAACACCGGCATATCGGGTGGTTTGCGTGACCACTTTTGTTCACGTAACAACGTTCTTAAACGTGTTATTAATCAAAACTGGCACCTAGTGCAAAAGGTACACACTTCATGGGAAAAGCCCTTATTTGCACTAAAAAAGGACCAAAGTTTGGGAAGCCTTATTGTTCGTGCTCCTGCACACAAATCAATACACAGCAACACTCTGAGGTCTCATTTGAACCTACCACCGATTACGGGTCACCACAAATGTGGGACATGCACGTACTGTCCGCAAACAGTTCAAGGCGTCCTTGAAACATGATTCATTCACTAACTGCAAAAGTAAGAACGTTGTGTATGGCATTTTATGCCCCTGCCCAAAGTTATACATTGGCAAAACCAATCAGGAAGTTCGTCAACGTATTACACAACATATGTCCAGGATTCGGAAAAAAGTAGTGAATGCGCCGCTGGTGAACCACTGGACTCTGAAGAACCTCAATGATCTACGATGGACGATTCTTTCAAAAATTGAGAATAACCCCCCGGGGGGGGGGGGGGGTGGGGGGGAAGACATTGAGAGACAGCTATTGCAACAGGAAGCTATGCTTATAGTAAAATTCATTACGGCAGTAGATGGGCTCAATGAACTCTCTGAAATCTATAATTTATAATCCACTGCTAAGGTGATATGCAGACAGTTGGTTACTGAACACAAACATGGTGTATGTCCTTGAGAGCTAGGAGCAACCCACATTTACGATAAATGAGGATTGTATAAGGCCAGGCCTGTGATAATGCCATATGATAAGTAAAGCTGGAGGCAGGCATCCAAATATAAGAGTGTACACACACTGTAGAGGTATCATGGATTTACAATCATCGTTTAACATTTCTGCCGATACAAATGAAGAACTGTGGTCTGCGGCAATATCAGCACAAGAATTGGGGATGGGTGTAGAATGAAAGACTTTGATACCCAACACAAATCGTCATGACTGAGGTAAATGCCATTCTTGTCTAAGACGTGATATTTGGTATGTCCATTACGAGGATATAACTTCCTTAATCCATCAAGGTTGGGCATAAATCTTCATCGAGGCACGTTTTTTCTAACAAATTCAATTTTTTCCACCGTGGTACATACGAAGCCAAATGGTGCATAAAAGCAGCTTTTTATCACAGATGTTCCCTTCAAGGACGCAAGTTTGAATAAATAAAGCCGGTCGGACTGCTGAGTATTTAACATCTAAGGATCCCCCAAGAAAAACAAAAAATATATTTAAACAAGCATTGGCATAGCCAATAGGTCTCGCCTTTGGGACCTTATAAGTGTTTAGCCATGCAACAGTTGCATAACTAAATACTTATAAGGTCCCAAAAGCGAGACCTCTTGGCTATGCCAAGCGTCCGTGTGGCTGCGAAAGTGAAAGTGATCGCGATTGGGATCAAACATCAAAGCGGCCGTGCGGCCCCGAAAATGAAAGTAATCGCGGTCAAGCGTGGCGCGCGCGCCCGTGCACATGCACTGTAGCTCTAGGCTGGCCTGGTAGCACTTTTTGGAGCCCTCTCAATAAGTCTCGCCAGACCAGCGCATGCGGTGGATTAGGCGAGACCTAAAAATGTAAGTAACGTCCTTTAAAATGCACATAAGTGCAGTTTTCGGTTATGCAATGCTTGCCGGAATAATAAAGTTCTAACATCCAAAGTCAAGTTGACTGAATTCACGTGATCGGAGCTTCGGAATAATTAAGGTGACGGCATCACGTAGCGCGAGGTTCACATTGGATGGACAGGTTCCAGTGGCGGCTGGTGACATTTGAAAGTAGTGAGACGATGCCCCCACGCCCCAATGGGGGAGCCGCCACTGAGTCAGGTTTGAGTCCAGAGAACGGGAGACGGGAAGCAGCACAAAAAGAAAATCGTGAGGTAAAGAGGCTTAGAAGAGACTTTGTACAAACCCTGCCTTGACATCAAGGATCGGGATGAAAGTTAAAAACAGACAGTTCTTTCTCTTCTTTGTAGATTGAAAGGAAACTGTGGTAGAACGAGTAGCGGGGTCCGGCCATTGAGTAACGACGACTCTAACGGCAGGTATGCTAAATTGTGTAAATGTATTTTGGTTACGGTGAGGCATGCGTGTCTTTTAGTACTGACCTAAGCGTCCTTCCTCTTGTCTCTTTCTTCCTTTAAAGTGTCTTGTGGAAGTTGCATTAGCCGGTGATGGCTGAGATATTCGAAATTGAAAAAGAATTAAGGTAAAATCAATTGTTTTCCGGTTGTTTTCCGGTTTATGTAGCAGTGTCAGAATTTCCCCTTTCGTCATTTTCCATTTTTAGATCATTGAGTGACTTTCTGTCTTGAGGTTCACATTGTGGAATTGACTAAAAAAGACATAAGGTAAATATTAGGATGTTGCACAGAACAGAGTGGGAGTGGGAGAAATTGTGCACCTTTCTCTTTTCTTGCTTTGTAGCTCATTTTTTCAGGTCCTGAGGATAGCCCGAAAGAACTCCTGGGTTTGAAACGCGTCGACCAATTGTTTGGTCCAAACAAGACTTGGTTTATGAATTGACAGTATCAGGTCTTGAACTTAATACAAGAAACAAATAATGAATTTAGGTTTTCTATGACCTGAATACAACACTGTTTGGCCTAAGTACACCCTGAGCTTACATTGGTTTGTGGTATACTTTTGTTTCATCTGTCCTTGGGTTTTCCAACTTTTCTTTCTTTCTGCCTTTAGTGATTCATGGAATTTGAGCTTGCTCATGTCGTGATAACATTTTAAAATTTGCATTTGTGATGTTTTTCTGTTTTGTAAATGTTAAATGTTTGTTGTGGTCTTGAAAAATGTAAGACATTCATGTAAATAATCACATGAACTGTTTCTACCTTCAACAAAAAACGAAATGTAAACATAAGAAGTAAAACTCTTTAAAAACAAAAAATATTGATTTCTCTTTCAATCACAGCGAGTGTCACGTGTGATTGGTGGAAGTGATGAAAAATGATCTTCCGTATTGGCGGTGGTTTTGATGTGTTATTTATTGTTACGTTTTGATGGCGCTCGTAGGTCCAGAAGCCGTGTTATTCAAGGTTGTACATTTGCACATTTCTGGAAAGCTAGACTTGTTTCCGGTGTTGGCAACAGGAAGCTGGATTTTGGGAGAATATTGAACTCAGGACTGCAAACATGATGTATATCTTCTCCTCGTGGACCTCTTGCGCTTTCTTGGGGAGACAATCTTGCCCCTGCTCATTAGTTAACGTTTTTGCTGGAAAAAAATACGTTTCTGACACGTGGTTAGGTTCCATAGACTTGTATTGAGAGAAACCCTGTATACACCGTCTTAAATAGTATTCATTTTAGCTTTCGAGCTCTGGTCGGCTGAAATGGCGGTTTCCTTTTCGTTATTTTGCATCAAACGAGAGATGAGAGCGAGACTTTGGGCTTCCCGGGCTGTTGTGTTTCGTTTTTGGCGGTTGTCCAATGGAAGCCTCTGCTTGGTGCCAGGAGACACACTTCTCTTGGAGATGAGCCGGCGGACCTCTCTCTCGCCAGGAGGGCTGTGGAGGGCGGAGCTGACATAGGTTCTGTTTCTCAGCCCTCTCACCAGCCAAGCTAATCAACACTTTAGACAAGCTGGTGGCCCACATCTCCCACTCTGATGAATGTCACCACTTAACACACATCACAGCACCACAAACACAAGAAATACTGAAGAAAGGTTAACAGCACACTGCCCTGCAAGCAGCAAGGCAGAAAGGTAGCCAGCCGGCAAAAGGCTACTCTTGATAATATCACACCCGTCAACCCATCCCACTATCACTAATGCAAGCCAAAGAAGCACCCATCTACATCTCTGCCAGATGACACCAACACACAAGGGATCATCCTGGCAGGAAACACCAACGCCAATGAACATCAACACAGCAGCCTATATGAGCTGCACCAGAACCGGACTCACATGCAACCGAAACAGTGCTTCCGGCTAACCCTTTGCCAAGAGTGCCACAGCGGAACACACCGGAAGCACCAGCAAGAAACACTCTCGCACAGCCAACAATCCCCATCGGGACCAACACACAAATGTAGCACCAGCCTGCTCCCTCGCTACAAAGCATTCATGAGGGCGCCAATGCAACTACAGGGCAAACTACAACAGCAGTCCTGACCGCTCCACCAGAACCCTAAACACCGCACACGCTGGGCAATGCACAGCCACTTAGACTGTAACTCAACCAGCAAGCTGGGCTTATCCGCATGAAGGCAGCCAGCACACACCAGTGCTTTCCAGAGACCTACCTGCACACCCACAATCAGACCCCTCCCTGACAAACGCCACACGCTCCCCAGCAGCACCGGCCAATAACTCTGAACATCAAACAACATTCACAAGCTACCACACAGCTCTGCATACTCCCATCTGGATGTCACCCAGGGATGTAAGGAAGCACGCACTCTTGGATCAATAACTAGTTAGGTGACTTTGAGCTGTGGATACAAAGTACCCCGCGCCAGTGACACTTCTGATGAGCACATAAACCAAAAGCATCTTGTTCACGATAACTGGTGGAGTGACATCATACAAGTGTTTGAACTCCATGCAATGAGTATCGGCGGAAGGTCCCAGTACCAAGAGTTGAGAATCAGGGCAATAAGGCCCATCGCTAGCGGGGACGCTTTCAGAATAGGACATTATGTCGCATATGTAAGAATGATAGAGAGCAATCAGCGTGGTGGCTAAACCCTCGACATTCAGGCGATCACAATTCCTGTAGGTTTTAAATGGCAGTCATGTTTTAACAAATATATGTACTTTATCGTGACCCCCCAAAGTTAGCCTTTCCTCGCGGATACCTCCAGGCTTCGCCATTAAGCTAGTGGTGGAGTGGACTAGTGGTTCCAGATGTGTGATATGTTCAGACTGGTGGCCACCATTAAGCTTGTGCTCAGCTTTCCTAGTAGTGTTATCATTAGTTAAGCACTATCGGAAGGTCAGCTGATTTTAGTTCATAAAGGTTGCGTAATAATTCCCTTATACTGCTAAATCCTCTTACAGTCACATAAGCCAGACCTGCTATGGATTCTGTCCATCATCTCGTACTATGCCAGCCAATAAACCAGCCATCTTCAACTGAACAGGCATTGAATAACTGAAGGGATCACCCGCATACTGCTGGACAACTGGAGCAAAAACCAAAGGAAATGATGGACGGAGTGTTGAACATTGCAAACACTCACCCCCAGTCAACTGATCTGGGTTTAATCCATCACCATTCTTTAGCCCACTCTGCCACCACAGTTCAGACATGGCCATATGCAAATTAGTCTGACCTTGTGCCTCATGGGAACAGTCCAGCCCGAAATGCCAAGCCATGTCTTCCGTGGACCAGAAACAAGCTTCCTAGGACCAGTTTCTGGCATTTCAGCCGTCTTATACTGCTAAATCCTCTTACAGTCACATAAGCCAGACCTGCTATGGATTCTGTCCATCATCTCATACTATGCCAGCCAATAAACCAGCCATCTTCAACTGAACAGGCATTGAATAACTGAAGGGATCACCCGCATACTGCTGGACAACTGGAGAGCACTAATCTAGTCCACCACAGCAGGTCCAAACTAGTAGAGTGCTATACCCGCTTCTTCACATCTCACAATCAGATTCAGACCGGAGCTGACAGTAACAAACTCCATCCGAAACAGTGCTTAATTTGAGCCGGTGGTTTCCGGTGCTTAACACTAGGACTTAATTGTCAAGGTGGGCATATATGACACTCTGCCACATGGTGGCGCTGTCGGTCTAATTTAGAAATTAGTACAACAGTTGTTTATTAATTCAATACACATTAAAAAGAAGTAATGCCTGTCGCCCAGGCGATTCTTATGCTGTTGGGGCCCGGAATAGTCACACTTGTAGGAGTGTGAGGGTTAGTACTTTTGTTTGTAGTGTCATCGGCAGTGCGGGCAGGGGCAGTGGGTGGTGCGAGCTGCAGTGGCCTCCTGACGAGGGCCCTGGCATTTACATGTTTTACTGATTAAGTACTGAACCCAGCAGCTCCATCAGTTCTCTCTCCAACCTATGCCTGCTTATATCTCAGATGGGATGACCCAGCGACAAAGCCAGCTAAGCGCACTAAGTCATAACACATCCCAGCAAGGGCCCTGCAGAGCTGTGCAACGTTGCCAGCGCACTGCAAACCACAACCCGCGGGTCTGCCTCGCACACATCTGTATCCATCACACGGCTAAGCGCTGCGTCCCATAACACGATAACCGCACCGCGGTGGTCATCACGCGCCCCATGGTCACACTTCCCACACAGGATCAAAACAAAGACAACACACCCCCACCCACGCCGCCTACAGGTTGTAGCGTAGCAGCCATGTAGGAAAGAGTTCCATTTTCGCACATGCGGTTAGTCAGCACTATATAAATGTTTCAAAGCAATGTTTGTGTTTGATATAGGATGTGATAATATCTCAGTCAATGTGTGTGTAGTGCCACCACACTCCAAGCGCCATTCAACTGGCACTGGAACAGTACTAAAAATAACACAACACACAATCCCCCCGACACATAGAAAGCAAGTCCGCACAGCGCAGAGTAACACAACACACCACAACACTGCGTGACAGCTGCAGCAGCGTGGAAGGACAGACGCGACCCCAGACCCCTCCACCACATTCGGGGTGCCTGGCCCTTTAAGAGGGTCTTTGCCTGTTTCCCCGGGTCCCTTGGAGAGGAGGCGCACAGAGAAGCCGGGGAAGAGGTGACGGGGACCAGCGTCAATAAATCATGCTGTCTGCCGCCGCTCCCGGGAGATGTGTTTTTGGGGAGGGGGCGGGGGCGGGGGCGGATTAGACGGGCTGCTCCCATTGGCATGGAGCGCCTGATGCGCGCCTTATATAGGGCCCCGGCGGAGGAGAAACGAGAGATCCGCGGACCCCGGCCCCTGGAGCGGCCGCTGCTGTCCAGTGCTGAACCCGCCGCCGCCGCCGCCTTTTATACGCGCCTTTTGTAACCTTTTTCACATTTATTTCACGGGTTTTTGCGGTTAACGCCGGGACTGGAGGACCCATGGTGTTTTTTGGAATGCACGCGCTCGGCCTTGGGAGGGGGTCGTCGAAAAAGCATCAAAGACAAGAATAAAGAGGCAATAAAAAGAATAAAAAAAACATAAAGGAAATCCGCAGCACTGGATTACAGATTCCTCTGGCACGGCACAAAGGGAGCGATGCCCAGAGCAGGCTGAGGCAGGGAGCAGACCGCCGCCGCCGCAGCAGCAGCACCACCGGCGCGCCCAGGGGCCACCCAGGGGCCACCCAGCCACACCAAGCAACAGGACCCCTGCCGGACTCTGATTTTATAAACATTGTTTGTATTTTTAATATATTCCTTTTATTTTTGTACTCCTCGCCCAAGAAGATTGTGCGGCTGCCCCCACCCTCCCCAGCCGCGGACCGGAACCATGCCCCGATCCTTCCTGGTCAAGAAGGTGAAGCTTGGTGCCTTCTCTGCCGACTTCACCTACGGCCGCGCGCGGCACGACTTCAGCGCGCGCTTCCACGGCAAAGGTGAGCAGCACGTGACCGGTGTGTGGGTGGTGGGAGTCTGAAAAACTGTTGCTCTTTAGCTGTTGCTGCACGTCGTGCGTGTCCGTCCTGCCTGCAAGGACACACAACGCTTGTGTGCTGTGGTGCGCTGATTCAGCAGTATAGCACATGGAGGTAGGCATAGCGCTAGCATACACAGTTGCGCTCTACAAATGCTTTAAATAAATAAATGTTCGTGGCATGACATTACACCCAGCAGAATGACATACCATGTCACATCACACTGGGACATGGTGCCATTTGTCTCCGTTGCTTGGAGCTAAGTTAATTTGCTGTAAATTCCAATACATATGTAGCGTAGCACGCCGCCCCACAGTGAATCGTGATATAGGAGCCGGTAGGACAGTGTGTTTTATTTCCTAATCGTCCTGAGTGTAGCGCCACCCTAGGGCCTCTTGGCGCTATCACTAGTGAGGGCTACAGACAAACGAGCCATGTCTTGAGTTTGCTGTGTGAATATGGAATGTTTTCAGCCCGAAGCCTGGTGGGTGGTGGACTCCGGGCGTGTAGCCATCTGTGGACAACCAGCAGGTCAGTGCTTGGAATTCAGCGAGGCTGGCTCTGCCCTTCACCTTCACAAGGTCGATAACATGAGCTCCATTGTGCTGCAATTGGACACCTGTTGTTTAAGCAACAGGCAGCGATTTGGTTCTGGTGTGAGCAGGGCAGACTGTAACATATAACAAATAACGTAGCACATATAACGTATTGCACAAGGCGCGCGCTGCTGTGGCGCGTTGCATCCCCACCCCTGCGGCAGGGCAGCGCGCTGCCGGATGCCGCACACAATGGGCCGCTGGAAGCCCTGTTGCTGCGCTGCACTCGTCGAAGATTGTTGACTGTGCAGATCTGTGGAACCGAATCGCTCTGTAGCAGCAACAGCACTAAAATTAGCCTTGGGTACCAGAGGAGGGGTGCGGGGGAGGGGGGCCAGAATAGGTGGAGTGGGGGGGGAAGCTGCTCATTCTGACTGCAGGAAGCAGCTTCCAAGAACCAGGCCTTTGTCTGCCCCTCTCCAAGTTCAAGGGCAACTGTGGCCAGCACGGATGCTGGCCTGAGCGGTGCGCGTGTGCGGATGTGTGAGGTGTGCATAGCACCCGCGCACCTGCACACACAGATATACAGAGCACACTTATATAGCACACACACACATACAAGCACACACTCCTATGCACACACACATAACACACACTCTTGCACACACACATATTAAACCCTCCTACACACACACACACACACACATGCACACCCCCACATAGTACACACACATTGCACACACATACTCGTACACACACACATCAACTTCACACACATAACACACATAGCACACGCTGATAGCACACACACAGACCTAGGCACTGTCTGTAAAGCACTCATTCTGAAGCACACACAGAGACTCACATCCACAAACATGTATACACAAAACACACACACTTCCATACATAGGAGATTCTCAAACACAAAACAAACACACACCCACGCAAACACAAACATGCATAAAAGAGACACGCATAGACACAGTCAAGCTCAAGTGTGCACAAAACAAACATACCCAGTGAATCACACAGACACAGGATACACAAATACTCAAAGTATCACACCACCTCAAACACACAAAACATTCACACTCTCAGACTTACAAATGCATGTAACCACAACACACACAGTCTCTCACAATAAACACAAAACATAAGTGTACACAAAACATACACAAACTCACATAAAAGACACTTGCACACACTTATGTGCACACACTCACACCCACAATATCTGAAACATTTCTCAAGATAACATGCAGGCATGTTCAAAATACACACACATTCTACATCCATGTGGCACACACGCACAGACAAAACCCATACACATCCCCTTTCACTCAAACACAGATAAAAGGACAAGCAGGCTCATACAAATACACTCCGACTCTCTTGCACACAGAGGAGACACATGTACAAACAAAACACATGCACGCTCTCTCTCACACCCGCATAGTCATAGAACTACACACCTGAAATACACACAGATTCTCTCACAGATGCTCATAGTCAAAGGACACACGTGCACAGCACACCGACATTCTCCCAGATAGATTACGGATTCACCCACTGACATAAAACACATGTACACTCTCAACACGCACACATACTACGAATACACACAGACCGTCTCACATACTCCTAAAGTCACACAACACAATTACACACAACACAGATACAGACTCCCACACACCTAAGGGACACAAAATGCACACTCAAAATACACACGAAATCACTTACCACCACCACACAACCAGAAGACACACATATGCACAACACATACAGACAGATGCCCGCACACCTAACTGTAAACAAACACAAACACGTACTCACACCACACAGACTCAGTCAAACACCTATAGGACACACACGAATACACACAACAAACACAGAAATATGGGGGACAGGCACACAAGCATACACATAAAACGCACGCAAACAGTTGATAGAGACACTCACAGAAAACATACACATCCCACAAACACAGAACAGGGCACAAGCGTACTGACACAAACATGGAACATGCAAATGCACCGCAACAAAACGGGTACACATGCCCAGACCCCACAGATTACAAGTACGTGCGAGGACACACAAACAAACAGGCACACGCTATGTACAAGCACTGCACACACACAAAACTCAAAAACACACGTACACCTAAGCACACAGACGCCAACCACATGCACTAAGCCCGCAACATGTACACAACTTTTCAAATGAGGACAGTTCCGTGCACACACATATACAAAACACACAGTGCACGCACCTCAAGCAGGCGTCGCATCGCATATAATATAATATATTCAAGCATCGCGAGCGGCTCCCACAGGACACGCTCGGCTGATACCTTCGGCTCCACAGCGGATGTTTTTGTGCAAAACGTCTGCAGTCTGTTGCATAAGCAGAAAATGTGCTGGTGTGTGAGAAACAGGCAGGGAGTGCGGTGCACGCTGCGGAGGAATGCGACCTTGAGCAGCGGCCAACCTTGGGACGGCGGGCCTGCTCTGGGCACGGCGTCTCGGGAGGAGAGACGCCCGGCGCTGGGGGGCCCAGAGGCGGTGGATGAAGGGACCGACCCCCGGAGACTGAACGCCATCCTCAGTCACCGGACGCCCCAGCGCTGGGGGCCCGTGGGCAGGGACGGGGCAGAGGGGCACTGTCCTGTAGGCGACCCCAGGGACCGAACACCGTCCCTGAGCAATGAGACGCCCCGGCGCTGGGGGCCCGTGGGCAGGGATGGGGCAGAGGGACACTGTCCAGGAGGCTACCCCAGGGACCGAACAGCGTCCCTGACAAATGAGACACCCTGGCACTGGGGGCCCCATGGCCAGGGGTGGGGGACAGAGAGACACTGTCCTGGAGATGACACCGGGGACTGCACGCTGTCCCCGAGTCATGAGAGGGGCGAGCGGGCACTGCATGGGGCGCAGAGACATCACCCAGCGTAGGGACTCCGAGGTCTGAAATGAGACTGCTTCCCCATGTCACAGTGACAAGCCAGCCAGTGATGGGGTGGGATTATAGAGACATCTCACAGCATACAGACCCTGAGGTCTCGCACGAGACCTCTTCCTCATGTCACAGTGACAAACCAACAAGTGATGGGGTGGGATTATAGAGACATCTCACAGCATACAGACCCCGAGGTCTCGCACGAGACCTCTCCCCCATCTCACAGTGACAAACCAACAAGTGATGGGGTGGGATTATAGAGACAGCTCACAACACAGGGACTCTGAGGTCTCGCACGAGACCTCTTGCTCATGTCACAGTGACAAACCAACCAGAGATGGGGTGGGATTATAGAGACATCTCACAGCATACAGACCCTGAGGTCTCAAACGAGACCTCTTCCCCATGTCACAGTGACAAGCCAACAAGTGATGGGGTGGGATTATAGAGACAGCTCACAACACAGGGACTCTGAGGTCTCGCACGAGACCTCTTGCTCATGTCACAGTGACAAGCCAACGAGAGATGGGGTGGGATTATAGAGACATCTCACAGCATACAGACCCTGAGGACTCAAACGAGACCTCTTCCTCATGTCACAGTGACAAGCCAACCAGAGATGGGGTGGGATTATAGAGACATCGCACAGCATACAGACCCTGAGGTCTCGCACGAGACCTCTTCCTCATGTCACAGTGACAAGCCAACAAGTGATGGGGTGGGATTATAGAGACAGCTCACAACACAGGGACTCTGAGATCTCGCACGAGACCTCTTGCTCATGTCACAGTGACAAGCCAACGAGAGATGGGGTGGGATTATAGAGACATCTCACAGCATACAGACCCTGAGGTCTCAAACGAGACCTCTTCCCCATGTCACAGTGACAAGCCAACAAGTGATGGGGTGGGATTATAGAGACATCTCACAGCATACAGACCCTGAGGTCTCAAACGAGACCTCTTCCTCATGTCACAGTGACAAGCCAACCAGAGATGGGGTGGGATTATAGAGACATCTCACAGCATACAGACCCTGAGGTCTCAAACGAGACCTCTTCCTCATGTCACAGTGACAAGCCAACCAGAGATGGGGTGGGATTATAGAGACATCTCACAGCATACAGACCCTGAGGTCTCAAACGAGACCTCTCCCCCATGTCACAGTGACAAACCAACCAGTGATTGGGTGGGTTTATAGAGACATCTCACGGCATACAGACCCTGAGGTCTCAAACGAGACCTCTTCCTCATATCACAGTGACAAGCCAACCAGAGATGGGGTGGGATTATAGAGACAGCTCACAGCACAGGGACTCTGAGGTCTCGCACGAGACCTCTTCTTCATATCACAGTTACAAGCCAACCAGAGATGGGGTGGGATTATAGAGACATCTCACGGCATACAGACCCTGAGGTCTCAACCGAGACCTATTGCCAATGACACAGTGACAAGCCAACCAGAGATGGGGTGGGATTATAGAGACATCTCACAGCATACAGACCCTGAGGTTTCAAACGAGACCTCTCCCCCATGTCACAGTGACAAACCAACCAGTGATTGGGTGGGTTTATAGAGACATCTCACGGCATACAGACCCTGAGGTCTCAAACGAGACCTCTTCCTCATATCAC
Source organism: Triturus cristatus (assembly GCF_964204655.1). Taxonomy (NCBI): domain Eukaryota; kingdom Metazoa; phylum Chordata; class Amphibia; order Caudata; family Salamandridae; genus Triturus; species Triturus cristatus. The sequence goes on from NC_140587.1 coordinate 43,052,641, forward strand.
AGTGACAAGCCAACCAGAGATGGGGTGGGATTATAGAGACATCGCACAGCATACAGACCCTTAGGTCTCAAACGAGACCTCTCCCCCATCTCACAGTGACAAGCCAACAAGTGATGGGGTGGGATTATAGAGACAGCTCACAACACAGGGACTCTGAGATCTCGCACGAGACCTCTTGCTCATGTCACAGTGACAAGCCAATGAGAGATGGGGTGGGATTATAGAGACATCTCACAGCATACAGACCCTGAGGTCTCAAACGAGACCTCTTCCCCATGTCACAGTGACAAGCCAACAAGTGATGGGGTGGGATTATAGAGACATCTCACAGCATACAGACCCTGAGGTCTCAAACGAGACCTCTTCCTCATGTCACAGTGACAAGCCAACCAGAGATGGGGTGGGATTATAGAGACATCTCACAGCATACAGACCCTGAGGTCTCAAACGAGACCTCTTCCTCATGTCACAGTGACAAGCCAACCAGAGATGGGGTGGGATTATAGAGACATCTCACAGCATACAGACCCTGAGGTCTCAAACGAGACCTCTCCCCCATGTCACAGTGACAAACCAACCAGTGATTGGGTGGGTTTATAGAGACATCTCACGGCATACAGACCCTGAGGTCTCAAACGAGACCTCTTCCTCATATCACAGTGACAAGCCAACCAGAGATGGGGTGGGATTATAGAGACAGCTCACAGCACAGGGACTCTGAGGTCTCGCACGAGACCTCTTCTTCATATCACAGTTACAAGCCAACCAGAGATGGGGTGGGATTATAGAGACATCTCACGGCATACAGACCCTGAGGTCTCAACCGAGACCTATTGCCAATGACACAGTGACAAGCCAACCAGTGATTGGGTGGGTTTATAGAGACATCTCACGGCATACAGACCCTGAGGTCTCAAACGAGACTTCTTCCTCATATCACAGTGACAAGCCAACCAGAGATGGGGTGGGATTATCGAGACATCTCACAGCATACAGACCCTGAGGTCTCAAACGAGACCTCTTCCCCATCTCTTAGTGACAAGACAGCCAGGGGTAGGGTGGGATTATAGAGACATCTCACAGCATACAGACCCTGAGGTCTCACATGAGACATCTTCCTCATGGTTCAGGGACAAGCCTGTCAGTGACGGGGTGGGTTTATAGAGACATCTCACAGCACAGGGACTCTGAGGTCTCAAACGAGACCGCTTCCTCATGTCCCAAAGACAGGCCAACAGGTGACGGACTGGGGTTACCGAGACATTATCCTGGTTTACAAAGAGCCAGACCTCTTTTAAAGACATTCTAGTGCCCCTCGGGATGTGATGCGTTTATAGAGGCCGTGTCCCTGGCAGGGGTCTGAGGTCTCGAATGAGAGACCTCCCCCATTTTCACAATGACAATCCAGCCGAGCGAGACCTCTTCCCAATGACACAGCGACAAGCCAACCAGAGATGGGGTGGGATTATAGAGACATCTCACAGCATACAGACCCTGAGGTCTCAAACGAGACCTCTTCCCCATGTCACAGTGACAAGCCAACAAGTGATGGGGTGGGTTTATAGAGACAGCTCACAACACAGGGACTCTGAGGTCTCAAACGAGACCGCTTCCCAATGACACAGCAACAAGCCAACCAGTGATTGGGTGGGTTTATAGAGACATCTCACGGCATACAGACCCTGAGGTCTCAAATGAGACCTCTTCCCCATGTCACAGTGACAAGCCAACAAGTGATGGGGTGGGTTTATAGAGACAGCTCACAACACAGGGACACTGAGGTCTCGCACGAGACCTCTTCCTCATGTCACAGTGACAAACCAATCAGAGATGGGGTGGGATTATGTAGACATCTCACAGCATACAGACCCTGAGGTCTCAAACGAGACCTCTTCCCCATGTCACAGTGACAAGCCAACCAGTGATTGGGTGGGATTATAGAGACATCTCACGGCATACAGACCCTGAGGTCTCAAACGAGACATCTTCCCCATGTCACAGTGACAAGCCAACAAGTGATGGGGTGGGTTTATAGAGACAGATCACAGCACAGGGACTCTGAGGTCTCGCACGAGACCTCTTCCTCATGTCACAGTGACAAGCCAACCAGAGATGGGGTGGGATTATAGAGACAGCTCACAGCACAGGGACTCTGAGGTCTCAAACGAGACCTCTTCCTCATGTCACAGTGACAAGCCAACGAGAGATGGGGTGGGATTATAGAGACATCTCACAGCATACAGACCCTGACGTCTCAAACGAGACCTCTTTCCCATGACACAGTGACAAGTCTGTCAGTGATGGGGGGGGGGTATATAGAGACAGCTCACAGCACAGGGACTCTGAGGTCTCAAACGAGACCGCTTCCTCATGTCCCAAAGACAGGCCAACAGGTGACGGACTGGGGTTACCGAGACATTATCCTGGTTTACAAAGAGCCAGACCTCTTTTAAAGACATTCTAGTGCCCCACAGGGATGTGATGCATTTATAGAGGCCGTGTCCCTGGCAGGGGTCTGAGGTCTCGAACGAGAGACCTCCCCCATTTTCACAATGACAATCCAGCTGAGCGAGACCTCTTCCCAATGACACAGCGACAAGCCAACCAGAGATGGGGTGGGATTATAGAGACATCTCACAGCATACAGACCCTGAGGTCTCAAATGAGAGCATCTCCCCATGACACAGTGACAAGCCAACCAGTGATTGGGTGGGTTTATAGAGACATCTCACAGCATACAGACCCTGAGGTCTCAAATGAGTTCACTTTCTCATGTCACAGAGACAGGGCAACAGGCGATGGGGTGGGATAATAGAGGCATCTCCCAGTGTAGGGACTGCGAGGTCTCAAACAAGACCGCTTCCTCATGTCACAGTGACAGGTCAACCTGAGATGGGGTGGAATTATAGAGACATCTCACCGCATACAGATCCTGAGGTCTCAAATGAGACCATCTCCCCATGACACAGTGACAAGCCAGCCAGTGATGGGGTGGGATTGTAGAGACATCTCGCAGCATACAGACTCTGAGGTCTCAAACGAGAGTGCTTTCCCATGTCAGAGTGACAAGCCAACCAGTGATGGGGTGGGATTGTAGAGACATGTCGCAGCATACAGACTATGAGGTCTCAAACAAAACCTCTTCCCCATCTCTTAGGGACAAGCCAGCCAGGGAAGGGGTGGGATTATAGAGACATCACGCAGCATACGGACTATGAGGTCTCAAATGAGAGTGCTTTCCCATGTCAGAGTGACAAGCCAACCAGTGATTGGGTGGGTTTATAGAGACATCTCCCAAAGTACGGACACTAAGGTTTCAAATGAGACACCTTTTCCCTTATTATGGTGAAAAGTCAACCGCTGATGGGGTGGGATTATCGAGACATCATCCCGGACTGCTAAAATGTAGACCTCTTTCAATGACATTTATATGCCCCAGTGGGGATGTGATGCGTTTAGAGACATCAAGGTCTCGAATGAGATATCTCCTCTTCCCCATGCAATAGTAAAAAGTTGGACTTTAAGAGGCATCGTCCGCGGTGACGCGCTGGCGCCCAGTGGCACGTCCTGGGTTCATAGCGAGTGTCCCAAAGGGTTGTGGACTGTTTTTGGTGCTGGATAGGGTCCCAGAGGTCTCAGCACGAGACATCTTCCCTATATGTCATCACGTCCAGCAATGTCGTGGTGTAATTTGTCTATAGGGGCATTGTCCTGGACAGGGACTCCGGGGAATGAGACCTCTGCCCCATAACATGTAGAGAACCAATGTGAATGTCATGGGTTCTCAGAGATCTTGTCCTAGCCACAGACTGCCGGGGCCCTGAAAGAGGCCTCCCGATGCTAGGCCATGTTGCAACAGTTGCATGGGTGAGGTCGCCAGATGGATTAAATGTAGTGGTTTGAAGCTGAACTCAGAGAAAACGCAAGTCCTTTTTTTTGGATAAAAAAATCTCATTTTGGAACCCGTCCTGGTGGCTCGTCTCTTGGCCCTCTCCCTCTGCAGTCTCGAAAGTAAAGAACCTGGGAGTAATCTTTGACGTTGATCTTTCATTTAGAGATCAGATAACTAAACTTACCTCTGCCTGTTTCTACATCTTAAAAACTTCGAGAACAAACCCGTGCCTTTATTCCCTGTGATTTGCAGAAACCAGTGGTGACTGCATTGGTTCTGTCCAGGCTGGACTATGGCAATGTCCTCTGTCAGTGCATACAACAGCGTTCGCTACAGAGACTCCGACTCCTAAAAAAATACCCAAATATCGACCGCCTCTCAGTCTCAGGCCTCAGCGGGGCTCCACCGCCTCCCTGTTAAGAGGCGCGTGACCTTTTAGCCTCTCCACAACACATAAAGCGCCTCGCGGGATTGGCCCTAAGAATTTGAGGGAAAAGTTCACTTGGCATGCGCCAAGGAGAAGTCGAGGCTCGGGTGCATTGAAAACAGAGTCCATACCAAGATGCAATAATGCATGGGGGGTGGGGGAGTTTTGTTTATTCCACGTGTAAATCGTGGAATAAACGCCCTTGGGAGCTTAAGAACGAACCGAATCTCACTAGTTTTAGAAAACTGCTGAAAGCCTGGCGTTTCTCATCCGCTGTCTGATCCTTTAGGTGTTTATATCAATCAATCAATCAATCAATCAGGGGTTTATATAGCGCGCGACTCACCTGTGAGGGCCTCATGGCGCTGTGTGGGTGGCGGGGGCGGCTGCTCCGGGTCAGTCGAAGAGCCAGGTCTTGAGGTCTCTGCTGACCGTGTGCCTATATCTGATACATGTCGGCACTAGGACGCCTTTCGGGCATTACATCTCATCAGTTTAAACAGAGACAGGTGTACCGGGGTGACTGGGAGAGCTCCAGGGACCCCTGACTGCCTGGGGGCTGGCACGGCCCTCTGGTCTCCCTTAGAGGGAGGCCAGTGAAAGGCGTTGATTGTTGTGGGCAGAGGGTGATGGGCAGAACCCTTGGAGAGCCCTATATCGGCAGCAGTGCGAGGAGGCAGGGACTCCCCCCGTCACCCCCCCCAGCCAGGATTGCGCAGGGCCGCTTGTTGCATCTATTAACCAGAGAGCTTTCAGACTATGTCCCAGGGTCCATCAATACTAAGGCAATAACCTCTGCTTGTCTTCCTTGTCCACGCAGGGTACATCAGCGACTACATCACCCCGTCCGTCTACGATGGCGACAGCGACAGCACCATCAAAGTGCCGTCCCCGGAGCCGATCTACGCCTCGGTGCACGACGACTACGGGGCGCCGGACTCGGAGCCGCCCGACAGCCCGCACTCGGAGATCGCGGCGGCCTACATCAACGGGGACGCCGCCGTCAGCGAGGGCTACACGGTGGACGCCTTCTTCATCACGGACGGGCGCTCCCGGAGGAAGCTGCTGGCCGGGGGGCGCCACCTCCAGCGGCACACCTGCAGCGAGTGCGGCAAGACCTACGCCACCTCGTCCAACCTCAGCCGGCACAAGCAGACGCACCGCAGCCTGGACAGCCAGATGGCCAAGAAGTGCCCCACCTGCGGCAAGATCTACGTGTCCATGCCCGCCATGGCCATGCACCTCCTGACCCACGACCTCAAGCACAAGTGCGGCGTCTGCAGCAAGGCCTTCAGCCGGCCCTGGCTGCTCCAGGGCCACATGCGCTCCCACACGGGCGAGAAGCCCTTCGGCTGCGCGCACTGCGGCAAGGCCTTCGCCGACCGCTCCAACCTGCGCGCCCACATGCAGACCCACTCGGCCTTCAAGCACTACAAGTGCAAGCGCTGCGAGAAGACCTTCGCCCTCAAGTCCTACCTGAACAAGCACTACGAGTCGGCCTGCTTCAAGGGGGCCCTGCCGCCGCTCAGCCCCATGGAGGACTGACCCAGGCCCCGCGCAGGGCTCTGGCGCTCCTCGGAATACCTCCATCTCCTGCTCCGCACCTCTCTTGGGGAGGAGGGGCTCAAGCCAAGACCCTACCACCCGTCATCTTCGAACGTTGGGGAAGCAACAGAGCTCGCCTATTCCCAGTGGAACCGCCTCTGTGTCACAAGAGACTTCTCCAAGGGGCCCCATAATTCAGAAATGCCTCTGCACCCCCCCCCCCCCCCCCTTTGCATTCTAGAGCATGGTCCTTTATAAGCAATGTCTAGCTAACCCTAGCGCCACCCCGCTTCTCTCACCCAAGGCCATTGAAGGCATAAAATGTCTTAGGTATGAACTTAGAGGGTTGAAAACCCTTTTTGCAAAGAAATAAAGTATTCTCCAAGCAATGCACACTCCCCCGTCCCCCCATCCGCCCCCAACAAAAGTATGCGCCTTGAAGGTCGAATTATATCTTTGGTAAATCATTTTCTACTTGATATCTGTTCATCTATCAATGTATTTATTAACTCAAGTATTTATTTATGTACTGACAATGTGCTTCTTTATCTATTTATTTATTTATGTGTTATTGAATTCTCGGATTTGCCTTTTTTTGTTTGCATCTCGTAACTGTGGACTTGTTGCGTTGAGGGCCTTGCTTGGACTGCCTTCCAGTCAAGCAGGGTCCGTCTTGTTCGGTTCTCAGTCGCTCTGTTTACTTCGTATGGGTTGCCAGTATTTCCTTGCCTACGCCAAAGCATTTGTCACTTTCAAAGAGACAACCACCTATTTTTGTTGGTTCCTTCGTTTTGCGTCTGACGCCCCCGTCCGCACCCCTTTTTTAAAATGGCGCCTGCATGCACACACTGGACTGAATCTATGCCAATTTTTATGACGCTTTTTTCAATCTTTCTTCTGCAGTTCCTTTTTACTTATTTTTCTTCTGTTTTTAAGAAAAAGAAAAAAAAAATCTGTTTGCCAAAACTTTAGATTAGTACCAGAGGGCAATATTTCTCTCTCTTAGGAATCTGGTTCTGAGACATATAGAAGCAATAATGCGGTTATGCATGATACTTTAAGAGGAATAGTAACACTGAGAAATCAGGTACATTTTAATCCAGTATTCTTACTAGTAACGAATTTCAGGGACTTTGCCAATGTAGTGTTCTACGATATATGATGAACAAAAAACAAAAGCAAAAAAAATCTTCACAAAAAAAAATACTTTTCCATATGTATGCACTGCCTGCCTCTGACTTCTTAGTAGGTTTAGGAATGTGTAGGCCTGTAGCCTCCAAGAGACAGTTTAGTAACATTTTATAGCAAATTTTGGGGAATAGCCACAATGGCCCGGCCACAACAGCATTCTGTATTTTTTTATTTGTCAACGAACGAGAATCAAGCATTAACCGTGGAGTGAGGGACTTTGAGAAGAGACTGCACCTTGGCGTCCCAACCAACCGCGGAGGCGCGCGGGCGCGCGGCCTCGCGAGGAGCTCGCCCTGTTTCTAAAAGCCATGTGGACTGGTCCAGATATTTTGTACTGACAAAGCACTTCCTGTCCAGTCTTTCTGATTTAATAAGAACCGAACAGCACAATTAAAACCTTAACTAGTATTCAGGTAGAAGGGACGTGGATTAGATAGGCCTCTGTTTTTTTTTGTACTGAAAAAGGGAATAAAAAATGTATATTATTGCAAGATGCCATGTAAATACCAGGAGGGAAATGTTGACTTAATTTTTACAGCTGTAAAGAGATGAATATGTTTGTTTCTGGAGATTTTGTCCCCAGCGATTTTTTGAGCCAGTATTTGGATGACTTAAGCACAATGATGTCACGCCTTTCGACGCACTTCACAATAAATGCGATACAATTGACGTGTGGGGGCTGTTGTTGTCTTGTGGGGGGGGGCTGTGTCTGCTTCTTTCTGCTTCTGCGGGGAGAAAGTGACTCCTTTTCACGGTGTCGGAGGATAATCGCTTTAATTGGGGGGATTAAGAGGCTGGGGCCTTTCTTCATTGCCAGGGCCTGTGCGGTGCGGGAGGGGGGCGGTGTGGGGGACAGATGCCGGCTGCATCCCTTTGATGCTCTGTCAGCACGCGCTGTGTGATCTGCTGCGGCGCAGACACTGCTCACCGCAGGCTTACAGAAGCCACCGCTGATGACACCGTCCCCAGGCACCACCACACCAGCAGGCTCCTCCCCCTGAGCTAGAGCAGGGGAACACCACACAGCCCCACCACCCACCACCTCCAAAGCAACAACTACCACCGTCCCCAGGCACCCCCACACCAGCAGGCTCCTCCCCCCTGAGCTAGAGCAGGGGAACACCACACAGCCCCACCACCCACCACCTCCAAAGCAACAACTAGCACCGTCCCCAGGCACCACCACACGTGCAGCCTCCTCCCCCTGAGCTAGTGCAGGGAAACACCACACAGCCCCACCACCCACCTCCAAAGCAACAACTACCACCGTCCCCAGGCACCACCACACGTGCAGCCTCCTCCCCCTGAGCTAGTGCAGGGAAACACCACACAGCCCCACCACCCACCTCCAAAGCAACAACTACCACCGTCCCCAGGCACCCCCACACCAGCAGGCTCCTCCCTGAGCCAGAGCAGGGGAACACCACACAGCCCCACCAGCCACCACCCACACCCTCTAAAGTCACAGCTAGCACCGTCCCCAGGCACCCCCACACCAGCAGGCTCCTCCCCCTGAGCCAGATCAGGGGAACACCACACAGCCCCACCACCCACCACCTCCAAAGCAACAACTAGCACCGTCCCCAGGCACCCCCACACCAGCAGGCTCCTCCCCCTGAGCTAGAGCAGGGAAGCACCACACAGCCCCACCACCCACCACCTCCAAAGCAACAACTAGCACCGTCCCCAGGCACCACCACACGTGCAGCCTCCCCGCCCTGAGCTAGAGCAGGGGAACACCACACAGACCCTCCACCCACCACCTCCAAAGCAACAACTACCACCGTCCCCAGGCACCCCCACACCAGCAGGCTCCTCCCCCTGAGCTAGAGCAGGGGAACACCACACAGCCCCACCAGCCACCACCCACACCCTCTAAAGCCACAGCTAGCACCGTCCCCAGGCACCCCCACACCAGCAGGCTCCTCCCCCTGAGCCAGAGCAGGGGAACACCACACAGCTCCACCACCCACCACCTCCAAAGCAACAACTAGCACCGTCCCCAGGCACCCCCACACCAGCAGGCTCCTCCCCCCTGAGCTAGAGCAGGGGAACACCACACAGCCCCACCACCCACCACCTCCAAAGCAACAACTAGCACCGTCCCCAGGCACCACCACACCAGCAGGCTCCTCCCCCCTGAGCTAGAGCAGGGAAACACCACACAGCCCCACCACCCACCACCACCAAAGCAACAACTAGCACCGTCCCCAGGCACCACCACACCAGCAGGCTCCCCCCTGAGCTAGAGCAGGGGAACACCACACAGCCCCACCAGCCACCACCCACACCCTCTAAAGCCACAGCTAGCACCGTCCCCAGGCACCCCCACACCAGCAGGCTCCTCCCCCTGAGCCAGAGCAGGGGAACACCACACAGCTCCACCACCCACCACCTCCAAAGCAACAACTACCACCGTCCCCAGGCACCCCCACACCAGCAGGCTCCTCCCCCTGAGCTAGAGCAGGGGAACACCACACAGCCCCACCACCCACCACCTCCAAAGCAACAACTAGCACCGTCCCCAGGCACCCCCACACCAGCAGGCTCCTCCCCCCTGAGATAGAGCAGGGGAACACCACACAGCCCCACCACCCACCACCTCCAAAGCAACAACTAGCACCGTCCCCAGGCACCCCCACACCAGCAGGCTCCTCCCCCCTGAGCTAGAGCAGGGGAACACCACACGGCCCCACCACCCACCACCTCCAAAGCAACAACTAGCACCGTCCCCAGGCACCACCACACGTGCAGCCTCCTCCCCCTGAGCTAGTGCAGGGAAACCCCACACAGCCCCACCACCCACCACCACCAAAGCAACAACTAGCACCGTCCCTCGGCACCACCACACCAGCAGGCTCCCCCCTGAGCTAGAGCAGGGGAACACCACAAAGCCCCACCAGCCACCACCCACACCCTCTAAAGCCACAGCTAGCACTGTCCGCAGGCACCCCCACACCATCAGGCTCCTCCCCCTGAGCTAGAGCAGGGAAACACCTCACAGCCCCACCTTCCACCACCTCCAAAGCAACAACTATCACCGTCCCCAGGCACCACCACACCAGCAGGCTCCTCCCCCCTGAGCTAGAGCAGGGAAGCACCACACAGCCCCACCACCCACCACAACCAAAGCAACAACTAGCACCGTCCCCCGGCACCACCACACCAGCAGGCTCCTCCCCCCTGAGCTAGAGCAGGGGAACACCACACAGCCCCACCACCCACCACCTCCAAAGCAACAACTACCACCGTCCCCAGGCACCCCCACACCAGCAGGCTCCTCCCCCCTGAGCTAGAGCAGGGAAACCCCACACAGACCCTCCACCCACCACCTCCAAAGCAACAACTACCACCGTCCCCAGGCACCCCCACACCAGCAGGCTCCTCCCCCTGAGCTAGAGCAGGGGAACACCACACAGCCCCACCACCCACCACCACCAAAGCAACAACTAGCACCGTCCCCAGGCACCACCACACCGGCAGGCTCCTCCCCCCTGAGCTAGAGCAGGGGAACACCACACAGCCCCACCACCCACCACAACCAAAGCAACAACTAGAACCGTCCCCAGGCACCACCACACCAGCAGGCTCCCCCCTGAGCTAGAGCAGGGGAACACCACACAGCCCCACCAGCCACCACCCACACCCTCTAAAGCCACAGCTAGCACCGTCCCCAGGCACCCCCACACCAGCAGGCTCCTCCCCTGAGCTAGAGCAGGGAAACACCTCACAGCCCCACCTTCCACCACCGCCAAAGCAACAACTAGCACCGTCCCCAGGCACCACCACACGTGCAGCCTCCTCCCCCTGAGCTAGTGCAGGGAAACACCACACAGCCCCACCACCACCAAAGCAACAACTAGAACCGTTACCAGGCACCACCACACGTGCAGCCTCCTCCCCCGGAGCTAGAGGAGGAAAACACCACACAGCCCCACCACCCACCACCACCAAAGCAACAACTAGCACCGTCTTCAGGCAGCCCACACCAACAGGTTCCTCCCCTGAGCTAGAGCAGGGGAACACCACACATCCCCACCAGCCACCACCCAAACCCTCTAAAGCCATAGCTAGCACCGTCCCCAGGCACCCCCACACCAGCAGGCTCCTCCCCCTGAGCTAGAGCAGGGAAACACCTCACAGCCCCACCACCCACCACCTCCAAAGCAACAACTAGCACCGTCCCAAGGCACCACCACACCAGCAGGCTTCTCCCCCCTGAGCGAGCGCAGGGAAACACCACACACCATATACCACCCACCCCCTCTTAAGCAACAACTAGCACCGTCCCCGGGCACCACCACACCTGCAGGCTCCTCCCCATGAGCTAGAGCAGCGAAACACCACACACCACACACCATACACCACCCACCCCCTCTAAAGCAACAACTAGCACCGTCCCCAGGCACCACCACACCAGCAGCCCCCTTCCCGAGCTAGAGAGCCGGTGAAACACCACACAGCCCACAACCCACCACCTCCAAAGCAACAACTAGCACCGTCCTCAGGCACCACCACAAGCAGGGCCCTCCCCCTGGGCTAGAGGGTCGGTAGAACACCACACATTACCCACCACCCACCACCTCCAAAACAACAACTAGCACCGTCCCCTGGCACCAGCACACCAGCAGGCTCCTCCCCTGAGCTACAGCAGGGAAACACTACACAGCCTCCTCCACCCACCACCACCAAAGCAACAACTAGCACCATCCCCAGGCACCACCACACCAACAGGCTCTGCCCCTGAGCTAGAGCAGAGAAACACCACACAACCCCCACCACCCACCACCATCACCCCCAAAGCAACAACTAGCACCGTCCCCAGGCCCCACCACACCAGCAGGCTCCTCCCTGCTGAGCCAGAGCAGGGAAACACCACACAGCCCCACCACCCACCACCTCCAAAGCAACAACTAGCACCGTCCCCAGGCACCACCACACGTGCAGCCTCCTCCCCCTGAGCTAGAGCAGGGAAACACCACACAGTCCCACCACCCACCACCACCAAAGCAACAACTAGCACCATCCCCAGGCACCATCACACCAGCAGGCTCCTCCCATGAGCTAGAGCAGGGAAACACTACACAGCCCCCACCACCCACCACCACCAAAGCAACAACTAGCACCACCCCCAGGCACCACCACACCAGCAGGCACCCCCCCTGAGCTAGAGCAAAGAAACACCACACAGCCCCCACCACCATCACCCCAAAGCAACAACTAGCACCGTCTTCAGGCACTACCACACCAGCACGCTCCTCCCCCCTGAGCCAGAGCAGGGAAACACCACACATCCCCACCACCCACCACCTCCAAAGCAACAACTAGCACTGTCTTCAGGCACCACCACACCAGCAGGCTCCTTCCCCTGAGCTAGAGCAGGGAAGCACCACACAGCCCCACCACCCACCACCACCTCCAAAGCAACAACTAGCATCCTCTCCAGGCACCACCACATGTGCATTCTCCTTCCCCTGAGCTAGAGCAGGGAAACACCACACAGCCCCACCACCCACAACCACCAAAGCAACAACTAGCACCGCCCCAGGCACCACCATACCAACAGGCTCCCCCTTTGAGCTAGAGCAGGGGAACACCACACACCATACACCACCCACCCCCTCTAAAGCAACAACTAGCACCGTCCCCAGGCACCACCACACGTGCAGGCTCCTCCCCCTGAGCTAGAGAGCCGGTGAAACACCACACAGCCCCACCACCCACCACCTTCAAAGCAACAACAAGCACTGTCCCCACTCACCACCACACGCAGGGTCCTTCCCCTGGGCTAGAGAGTCAGTAGAACACCACAGAGCCCCACCACCCAACAACTAGCACCGTCCACAAGCACCAACACACCAGCAGGGTCCTCCACTGAGCCAGAGCTGGGGAAACACCACACAGCTCAGCCCCACCACCCACCACCTCCAAATCAACAACTAGCAACGCCCCCAGGCACCACAACACGTGCAGCCTCCTCACCTGAGCCAGAGCCGGGGAAACACCACACAGCAACACCACCCACCACCCACCACCTCCAAAGCAACAACTAGCACCGTCCCCAGGCACCAACACACCAGCAGGCTCCTCCCCTGAGCCAAAGCCGGGGAAATCCCACACAACTCAGCCCACCACCTCCAAAGCAACAACTAGCACCGTCCCCAGGCACCACCACACCAGCAGGCTCCCGCCCTGAGCTAGAGAGCAGGGGAACACTACACAGCCCCACCACCTCCAAAGCAACAACTAACACCATAACCAGGCACCATCACACCAGTAGGCTCCTCCACCTGAGCTAGAGCAGGGGAACACCACACAGCCCCACCTGCCACCACCTCCAAAGCAACAACTAGCACAGTCCCCAGGCACCACCACACCAGCACCAGCAGGCTCCGCCCCTGAGATAGAGCAGTGGAACACCACCCACCACCTCCAACGTAACAACTAGCCCCGTCCCAAGGCACCACCACAAGCAGACTCCTCCCCTGAGCTAGAGCAGGGGAACACCACACAGCCCCACCACCTCCAAAGCAACAACTAGCACCGTCCACAGGCACCACTACCACCAGCAGGCCCTCCCCCCCAAGCTAGAGTAAGGGAACACCACACAGCTACAACACCCACCACCTCTGAAGCAACAACTAGCACCGTCCCCAGGCACCACCACACCAGCAGGCTCCTCCCCCTGAGCTAGAGCAGGGAAACCCCACACAGACCCTCCACCCACCACCTCCAAAGCAACAACTACCACCGTCCCCAGGCACCCCCACACCAGCAGGCTCCTCCCCCTGAGCTAGAGCAGGGGAACACCACACAGCCCCACCACCCACCACCTCCAAAGCAACAACTAGCACCGTCCCCAGGCACCACCACACCAGCAGGCTCCCCCCTGAGCTAGAGCAGGGGAACACCACACAGCCCCACCAGCCACCACCCACACCCTCTAAAGCCACAGCTAGCACCGTCCCCAGGCACCACCACACCAGCAGGCTCCTCCCCCTGAGCTAGAGCAGGGAAACCCCACACAGACCCTCCACCCACCACCTCCAAAGCAACAACAAGCACAGTCGCCTCCCCTTCCACTGCAAAGAACAACCAGCCACTCTCTCTTGACTATCAGAATCAATCAACAGGCAGGCACTGCACCCACAATGCCAGAACATGACAGTATCTGCACGCTGGGCACTGCATCGAACAATCAATCACTGCACGCTGTTTGATCTCTGCCAGATACAATTCCAGGCTGCCTACTGTGAGAAGTTGGCCTGGTATATGCTGTCCACTAATTAAAGTGGGCACCTCGTACCTGTCCAAACAACCCTTATTGATGATTAGGTTAAAGACAACCTTTATTGAAAGCTATCCTAGTGGTAGCTATTGAGAGCAGCCTTCAGGCTAAGTCTCGAAGGAATGTAAAGCAGCTTGGTTTACCACATCAGAACCTCCTGAATGACCAAATGAAGGGAGAACTACACAAGATATATAAAATATATGTATTTATTACTAAACACTCTCTACTAACCTCTTTCTGAGATTAGAGCACAAAGCACACAATATTAAATCAATAGAATGACAGTAAATAGCACAATACACAGCGGGCTCCAGGGGGAGACCGAACCATATACTAAGAAAGTGGTAGAGCACGTAGAATCACTGGGACCCCAAGGAACCACCCAAGGTAGTGACACAGGGGACCCACGGAGGATGGGTGCAGTGTGTGAACACAGGCACGAGCTCCGTACAACTCTATGGGAAGGTCGCGGTTGGAAAATTACAGTTTAAGGACACTTCGGAGAGGAATTCAAGCAAACCAATCAGATACATTAGGTGCCTGCTGCTGCATGGGGAGTAACTCCTTTACTCCAAGGGAGATTCTTCTGTCATCCAGCGAAGTTTAGACTGTCGAAGTACTTGGTTTCTGTAGCAGAGTTTAGTCCAGGTAAAATCTAAAGTTCTGTAGTCAGGGTTCCTACTTTATACCCAAGGAAGGGGTGGGACAAACTCTGGGGACCCACCTATGGGAGGGTCAGGACAGAGGGGTGGCTACACCCATGTTCTTTGTCTAGTTTCACATCAGAGCAGGAGCAAATGGCTCCTGCAACCGGTTTGAACTGGACTATGCACAGGGACGCCAAATATGCCCCTAGTGCAGACTTTCAAACACTCTCAGAGTGCACCCACCCAGCCCCAATACACTAAATCCTGTCTGGGAGGTGGTCACACCTCCCTGTGACAGGAAACCTATTGTCAAGCCTTCCCCTGCTCGAGCTCAGCTCAGCAGCAGGAGGGCAGACTCGTGTCCGTGGCTGGCAGCATCCATTTTGTGATGCCCAGGTCAAGAAAGCTGGTACCGGATAGAACGGTCACCCACAGTAGTGGTTCTAGAAGGGAGGAATCGTTTCACTGGTGTGGAGGTATGATTCCAAGGTGTTTGACACCAAACACGACATGTTTCTAAGCAGCCGTTTTAAAGTTAGCATTTACCGTGAGGTTATAATGCACTTAAATATATATGGTTGGCTGCATCACAGACAACCCCAGAAAATAGGTTCTGAAGGCTTCAGAGGGGCTCTGCTCATGTAGGAGCACCCTCTCACATAAAACCCAGCACCCTGCCTTCAGGATTGATAAGGACTGCCATAGGGGTGACAGATAGGTTTATATGTGTAGTGATTTAGAATAGTTATAGTGAACCTATATCTAAGTAAGGGGTGCATGCACCACCTTACACAGGCTGCAGTAGCAGACCTGTGGTGTCAGTTTGAATGGTCTCTTAGGGGTGGCACAATACATGCTGCAGCCCCTGGGAGGCCTATGGGGTACCTATGCCCTTGGTACATAGTGTACCATATACTATGGACTGATAAGGGTACCCCAGTATCCAATCTGGAGTGTACCTAAAGTACATGCACTCAATTTAGAGGAGAAAGCAGATAGACTGGGGTCCTGGATAGCAGGATCCCAGTCAGTCTAAGTCGACAACAGTGATACATCAGCAAAAAGTGGGGGTAATCATAAGAAGCAGATCCTACTCTCCTACACAACCCCCCGCCAAACACAGGGACATTAAACTAACCTTGGCCAGTTGAGTCTTCATGTTGTAAGTGGAAATATATGGAGAGTGTATTGGCATGGTTACTCCAAGGTCTATGTTCCACTGCATAGTCCATCCCCTGTAGAGAAATGGACCAACTCAAAAGTTTGGGGTTTTCACCCTTGATCTGTTGTAGCCATAAGAGGGGCTTATGGTCTGTCTGAACAATGAAGTGAGTGCCAAATAAGTATGGCCTCAGCTTTTTCAAGGCCCAAACCACAGCAAAGGGTTCCCTCTCAATAGCTGACCAACGTTTCTCTCTGGGGGTCAGCCTTCTGCTAATAAAAGCCACTGGCTGATCCTGACCCTCTTCATTCAGTTGTGATAACACAGCCCCTACCCCCAACTCAGAAGCATCAGTTTGAACAATGAATTGTTTGGAATAGTCAGGACTGAATGGGAGCAGTGCACATGGCCTGCTTCAGGCCATCAAATGCCTTTTGACAGCTAGCTGTCTACTGAACTTTCTTAGGCATTTTCTTGGCAGTGAAGTCATTCAAATGGGTCACTATGGATCCATAACCTTTGACAAACCTCCTGTAGTACCCAGTCAGGCCCAAGAAAGCTCTGACCTGAGTCTGGGTAGATGGAGCAACACAGTCCATGATGGTCTGGATTTTGCTCTGCAATGGTTGAACCTGACTTCCACCCACAAGGTGGCCTAGGTATACAACCTGACTCTGCCCTATCTGGCACTTGGTGGCCTTGATAGTTAGGCCTGCCTTTTTCAGGGCCTCCAAAACATTTCTCAGGTGGACCAGGTGATCCTCCCAGGTGGACCTAAAGACAGCAATATCATCTAGATAAGCTGCACTATAGGCTTCCAGGCCAGAAAGAACCTTGCTCACCAACCTTTGAAAAGTGGCAGGTACATTCTTCAAACCAAAGGGCATCACCACAAATTAGTAGTGCCCACTAGGGGTTGAGAATGATGTCTTTGGCTTTGCATCCTCAGCTAATCTGATTTGCCAGTAGCCAGCTGTTAGGTCAAAAGTACTCAGAAACTTGGCTGAGGCTAAAGTATCTATTTGTTCATCTGCCCTGGGTATCGGATGGGCATCAGTCCTAGTGACTGCATTGAGACCCCTGTAGTCAACACAGAACCTCATCTCTCTCTTGCCATTCTGGGTGTGAGGTGGTACCAAGACTACTGGACTAGCCCAAGGGCTATCTGAGGGTTCAATTACTCCGAAATCCAACATTTTCTGGACTTCAGTCCTGAATCAGTCCCTGACCAGGTCAGGTTGCCTGTAAATCTAATTTTCAACAGGCAGACTATCGCCTGTGTCCACTTCATGAGTGCACCAGGTAATCTGACTTGGAGTCAGTAAGAGCATATGTCTGAACTGATTCAGGACTCTCCTGCAATCATTTTGCTGCTGGTCAGTGAGGCTGCCTGCCAAGGCTACACCATCAACTGAACCATCCTCAGGGTTCTCTGAGAGCAGGTCAGGGATTGGGTCACTCTCTTCCTCCTGTCCCTCATCAGTAGCCATGAGCAAGCCCCTGTCTGCCCTGTCAACATAAGGTGTGAGCCTGTTCACATGGAGCACCCTATGGGGAGTTCCAAGGTCCACCAGGTAGGTAACCTCTCCCTTTTGCTCAATGATTGTATGAGGGCCACTCCACTTGTCTTGGAGGGCTGCTGGGGCCACAGACTCCAACACCCATACTTTCTGTCCTGGCTAATAAACAGTCAACACAGCCTTTTGGTCATGCCAGGCCTTTTGCACTTCCTGGTTAGCCACAAGGTTTTTGGATGCCTTCTTCATGTACTCAGCAATTCTGGAGCAGAGACCAAGCACATAGCCCACAATATCCTGTTTAGGGGGTTTGAGAGGTAACTCCCATCCCTCCTTCACTAGACATAAAGGACCCCTAACTGGATGTC
The DNA here is from genome assembly GCF_964204655.1 of Triturus cristatus. Taxonomy (NCBI): domain Eukaryota; kingdom Metazoa; phylum Chordata; class Amphibia; order Caudata; family Salamandridae; genus Triturus; species Triturus cristatus. The sequence goes on from NC_140587.1 coordinate 43,070,681, forward strand.
CAAACAGAAGTTCAAAAGAGCTGTAACCAACCCCCTTCTGAGGAATCTCTCTGTAGGCAAAGAGAAGGCAGGGCAAAAGTATATTCCATCTACGCCTGAGCTTTTCGGGGAGACCTTTAATCATGCCCTTGAGGGTTTTGTTGAACCTTTCAACTTACTAACCCATTGTATTGTGGGTGATAAAGGGTGGTACATTTGTAATGTACTCCACACTCCTTCCACATAGAAGTCAAGTAGCCAGACATAAAGTTTGCAGCTCTGTCTGATAATACCTCCTTAGGAAAACCCGCCATGGGAAAGATTCCCAGGAGGGCTCTAGCCACAACAGGAGCTGTGGTAGTCCTAAGTGGAATAGCTTCTGGATACCTAGTGGCATTGTCCACCACCACTAGTATATATCTGTGCCCAGCAGTTTGAGGATCCATGGGAACAACAATGTAAATCCCAACCCTCTCAAAGGGAAACCCCACCACAGGTAGCGGTATCAGGAGGTCCTTTGTAGTACCACATGCCTTACCACTGGCTTGACAAGTGAATCAGGAGTGACAAAACTCCTTTGTGTCCTCTGACATGTGAGGCCAATGAAAGTGAGGAACAAGTCTGTCCCAGGTCTTGTTTTGGCCTAAGTGTCCTGCTAATGGGACATCATGTGCCAGTGTCAATAGGAAGCCCCTAAACTTCAGAGGTATTATCAACCTCCTGGTAACACCAGGTTTGGGGTCTCTACCCTCTGAGTATAAGAGTCCACCATCCCAGTAAATTCTGTGAGACCCACTGGCACTCCCAGCAGCCTCAGCAGCAACTTGCTGACTGAGGGGTTCAAGAGAGGGGCAGCTCGGCTGCTCCTGGCTCGGATCTGCCCTGGAAGGCCCCCCTGTCCCCAAGAACTCAACCTGATCAGGTTCAAGCTCCTCCAAGACAGTTCTTTCTTCAGGACTAAGATCATCTCCCTCAAGAGAATGATCTGCATTCTGAGGCAGGGGGAAGACACTGTCTTACCCCTACTGCTCCTCCTCTTGGAAGGCACCGGGTCCATTATTCCAGGATCCAGGGCCTGTTCAGTGGAAGAAATGTTTGCCTGTGACCTAGTCATGGCAAACACATCTGCAGGGATGCCCAGCATTTCTGCATGTGTCCTGAGTTCTACCTCAGCCCAAGCTGAAGGTTCCAAATCATTGCTAAATAAGCATTCCTCTGGGCGGTCTGTACTTACCACAACCTTCTTAGGGCCAGTTACCCCTCCCCAGGTGAAATTCACAACTGCCAAGGAATGTCCTGTCCTGACATTGCTTACATTGGTCACTTGGTACATCTCCCCAAGTATGATTTGCTCAGGGACCACAAGATCTTTTGTCACCATTGTGACACTTGCACCTGTGTCCCTGAATGCCAAAGCCTCCTTACCATTGATCAAAGTCTGCTGTCTGTATTTGCCCAGATTACTTGAACTTACAAATAAGGAGGCCATATCCATGCCTCCATCACAGGCTAACTAGGCCTGGGCTAAAATTCCGTTCCGCTCGCGGAAGTTGCGATAAATTTACATTTTCGCGCTCCGCGGAGAGCGCGAAGATGCCAAAATTTCCGCAATCTGCATTTTACTGAAATTTTTTTGATTGCTCGCGCTGTAAAATAATACATTCTCGCGTGTGCGCGATCGCCTTACCTGAATCCCTGCGTTCGCCGACAAGTTTCCCCGATCCGGTCGCGTTCTCCACGAGATGTTGGATTGTTGGTAGCCATTTGCGCTGTCTTGCGACAGTTCGCGCCCGCAGTAACGTCATTCGTCGCGCGATCACGTCTTTCTTCTCGCGATCATGCACCGCGAGACAAGTGAAAACAAGATGGCTGCGCCCGCGAGCAACCGCATGGGTAAGCTGGCGAGCCGCGACCACGCAGAAAATACCGCGAACGGGCGCAAAAAAAACTTCCGCATCTTCGTGATATTTCCGCGTGTTTGCGGAGATTTTTAACATTTTCGCGATAATTTGCAAAAGTGATTTTCGCAAATTCCGCCCACCCCTAAGGCTAACACAGCCTGAATTGGAATTCTGACTAGGCCAGAATCCATCTCAGATCCCAGGGTTAACCCTACTGCACCCTTATTCTGTGTACCACCACTTTGAGCTAAAGTAGGGAGAACAGTTGCCTTAGGGGCAGTTGTGGCTGGAGTAGATTCCTTGGCTTTTGAACAATCATTTGTCCAATGGGTCTTCTGTTTACAGATATGGCACCAAGGTTTCTTTTTGCCTTTACCCTTGTTTGATTGTGACTCCCCCAGATGAAGACTTTTGGGTCCCTTGAGAAGACTTCTGGTCTTTACCCTTCTCTCCACCCATATCTGAGGTTTTAGCATCTTGCTTCTTAGAGTCACCACCTTGGTTCTGAGTTTTCTGCCTCACCCTGGTTCTGACCCTTTTGTCTGCCTTCTGTCCTAATTCTTGGGGAGAGGTCAGATCAGAGTCCACCAGGTACTGATGCAACAACTGATTTTGATAATTATTAAGGATCTGTTCACTCATAATTAAATTGTACAATCCTTTAAAATCACACACGTTACTGCCAAGTACCCAGACTTCCAGAGCCTTAGTAGCACAATATACGAAGTCAACTGAGTCCTCAGTCTGTGTCTTCTGGGTGTCTCTGAACTTAATCCTGTATTGCTCAGTGGTTAAGCCAAACACATCAATGAGAGCACTCTTCAAGACTTTGTAATTATCAGCATCCTCTTCTCTTACAGCGAGCAGCTTATCCTTTGTCTGCAAAAGGAGAGCCAAAAGATTGCTGCCCACTGCTCTTGAGGGACCCACTGTACTTTACAGGCCCTCTCTAGTGCAGTGATCAATTTGTGGATGTCATTCCCACTCTGATAGGGAGGGACTATCTTGTTCAGGTTCCTGTGGTCATGAGTATGTTCTCTACCTCTAGGGACACTGGTGCTGCCACCATGGGGATCTAGCCCCAACCTTCTGGAAGCTCTCTGGGGCTCTAGGGATTCCCTGTCTAAGGCCAAGTGTCCCCTCTTGAGCCTGAGTTTGATTCTCTCATACTCAAGTAACTGACACTTCTTCTCATAAGAGGAGTCCCTTTTATGAGAAGCAGAGGTCCCTGCAGAAGTACCTGAATGATTAGATTCCTGAGAAGGAGATCTTGATCTTCTAGGTAGATGTTGTACTCTCCCTGGTGGAGTAAAGAGAGGGCCACTGGGGCTTTCTCCCCCACCTGAAGGAAGAGTTGGATTTTCCAGGTTAGAATCATTTTGATCCTCCTGGCCAGCATCTGAGTCCAGATCAAAGAAGTGTTTACCTCCTGCTCTGTCCTCACCTCCTGTCCCGCCCACTCTTTCTACTTCATCAGACCCTGGGGGCTTTCTGAGGTCATCTAAGAGCAACATCTCTATGAGACGTTGAGTGCTTGCACTTCTCCCTGTTCTCACCTTCCTAGATGCACACATGTTTCTCAATTCTTGGAATGAGAGACTATCATATCTAGTTGTCAGAGACCCACTGTCTTCTGGCCTTGAGGACATACGAGTGTTATGTGGTGTAGGCACTTACCTAACCTAGTGGGGACTAAACTCTCTTGAGTTGGAGAAAGGGTGTGCTAGACACTTGACTGCCCAACTCCAAGTTCAGTAGAACTTACTTATTCAATCTTGATGTATTATATGTACCTCAATACCTATAGTGGTTTTCAGTTAGTCACTCAATGAGATTATCTGGTAAAACAATAGCAAGCTTGAATCCCAACTTCTGCAGATCAATGTGCGAAATTGGCCCGGTTTATGCTGTCCACTAATTAAAGTGGGCACTCTGTACCAGTCCAAACAACCCTTATTGATGATTAGGATAAAGACAACCTTTATAGAAAGCTATCCTAGTGGTAGCTATGGAGAGCAGCCTTCAGGCTAAGTCTCGAAGGAATGTAAAGCAGCTTGTTTTACAAGATCAGAACCTCCTGAATGACCAAACAAAAGGAGAACCACACAAGAGATATATAGAATATATGTATTTATTACCAAACACTTTCTACTAATCTCTTTATGAGATTAGAGAACAAAGCACACAATATTAAATCAATAGAACGACAGTAAATAGCACAATACACAGCAGGCTCCAGGGGGACACCGAACCATATACTAAGAAAGTGGTATAACAACCATGACTTGACTAGACACAGTGCCTAGAGCACGTAGAACTACTGGGACCCCAAGGAACCACCCAAGGTAGTGACACAGGGCAGTGTGTGAACACAGGCGCGAGCTCCGTACAACTCTATGGGAAAGTCGCGGTTGAAAAATGACAGTTTAAGGACACTTTGGAGAGAACTTCAAGCAAACCCTTTGGAACATAGAAGGTTCTAAGGCCAGCACCCTTGTGAGTACTGAGGTACCCGTGTAACCTATCTCAGAGGAGCCGGATGCATAGGGGTCAACTAGTGTCGGAAACCCTTGTCGTTTTCAATGGCGTGATGCAAAGAAGTGCTGCCGCCGGGAAGATGTAAAGTGTCCGGTGGGATCCAAGCCTGGATCCAAGATAAGAAGAACCTGGAATCAGAGGGGACAGAGTCTGGGTCACTTCAGAGTGACCAGGGGCACGATAGACGAATGCCCACCAATGTCGGGTGCTTCAGGTGAGAATATTGGATGCTTGGCTCTGCAGCCACAGGGACCAGGAGATGTCGACGATGACCAAACTCTAGAGGTGAGCTGTCCCACAAAGGATGTCGAGTGCAGGGGGGTCAGTATCTGGATCGAACACCAACAAGCCTTGGCAACTGCAACCCATGCAGGCAGAGGAAATAAGCTTCGGTGAGGACCAGCAAGTTCCTGAGGACTCTCCAAGCAATGGAGAGTCAGGGCACAGCTGGAGCAACCAGGAAAGCGCAAGGAAAGTCAAAGTTACTGTTAAAATGCGGTCTACTCCAAACACCAGATGGACTCAGGTAGGAGAACAGCAATTCTTTATTCAATTAAGTTGTCCTGCATGGAAAGCGAAGCTCTCCCTTGGCCAGCCAGTTATCAACTGCCAGGCTCAGAATCCTATCCTCCTAGGTCGAACGTGGAATGCACTGAACACAGCGCTCCACACTCCACACTAGGGGTTCCTTAACAGATCAAGCCTAGAAGAAGATTACAACACATCCTCTTCTCTTATACAAATAAATGAACAATGAATGAATGAAGTACAGGGAAAAAGAATAAACAAAGTACATAACATTTTTCTTCCTTAATTTGCATGGTGCACGCCATGCAACAATTACTTAACATTTTAAAGAAGAACATAAAGAAACACTTACACCAATAGGTCCCATCAGTTACATATGTAATCTCTCAAATAACCTGGAGGATGGCGACCCCTCACATGCTTCTCTTCTCTTGCAACCGGAACTATTGAATCAGCCCCATCCAAAGAGACAGAGGCATCACCACCACCTTGTCTTCCCACATGAGTGGAACCACTGTCAAGAGAACTGTTCAACAAATCAAGATCAGACATAGATAGAAAAGTGTTACCACCATCTGTGACTTTACCTTCTTTCTTGACATCACCACTAACATTACTTTTCTGGTACAGTGCCACACGTCTATAGTTCCACTTGTCCCCATTGTCCAGAATCACACCATAAGGTAAGGTGTGTTTAACCTTGTAAGGACCTAAAAACTTTGAAACCCGAGCACCAGGTCTGCCACTGCGTACTTTTACCAAATCACCTGAAGAAATGTGTTTCCCAGATTTCTTCTCCGTACACCCCCCATGTTGAGAAGAGGAGGATAAACTACTACTGGGTGCAGAATCTCTCAACACCATCTCTTTAAACCATGTGGGAACCAGTTTGGTGTTGGGCAGTCTACCACGCATCTGTTCAAACGGTGTCTTGCCTGTCACTCCATGCGCACTCGAGCGATACGCCCACAGCATTTCAGACACCAACCCCTCAACTCCAATTCCGCTAGACCGGGCCATCTGAATAGTACCTTTAACAAGCCGGTTTGCCCTCTCAACCATCCCATTGCCCTGCGGATTATAAAGAGAGGTGCGAACATGTTTGATGCCAAAGGACCCCAGAAATTTCTGCATCTCATCAGACGTCAGCTGAGTACCATTGTCCGTTATCAAGACTGCGGGTATGCCTTCCTCCCGACATATTTCCTTTAGGACACCAATAGTGGATGATGTGGTGATATCCTTCAGAAACTTAACTATCAACCACTTTGAATGGACATCCACCACTACCAAGCCAAACCGTAAACTCTCCCTCAGTTCATTCATGGGTCCAATGAAGTCTAAGCAAACACTATGCCATGGTTGACCTGGATCTGTTATATGTCCTAAGGAAGCTTGGACCCCTACTTTCAACCGTTTGTCACTCTCCTTACAAACCTCGCAATTAGCAACTACAGAATCTACATCTGAATCCATTCCAGGCCACCACCAATTTGCTCTCAACCTTTTTTTAGTCCTAGTTTGGCCCAGATGCCCTTCGTGAGCCAAGCTTATTAGGTTATGCCTTAACGCCACAGGTGGAATAAACAGTTCCCCTCGCATGATTACAACATCCCCACATACAGACAGTTCATCAAGGATCTTAACATACGGCCTAGTGGCGTGAGAGACTGAGCTTTCTCTTCTACCCCCCAAGAGAATCAAACGTTTAAGTTCTAACATAGAATTGTCAGAAGACATTTCCCTTAACCAATCTGCCTTTGTAATGGCTTGGGATTCAACCACACTCAATACATCTTGTACTGATGCTACAGCTCCTTCACTTTGTTTCTTCAAGACAGCAATTTTATCAACTATCTCCCAATCAAGAGATAATCTTGATAAGCAGTCGGCTTGTACATTCCTCCAACCTTGAATATAAACCACATCATAGCAATACTCTTGAAGGCGAGAGGCTAATCTAGCCAATCTTGCTGAACACTTGTTTGTACCCCCTGGTAACAACACCTTGATGAGAGGTTTGTGATCTGATTTGAGTGTGAATCTGGAACCCCACAAATAGGTTCTAAAGTATTCACACCCCCAAGCAGCAGCCAAAGTTTCCCGTTCTATCACCGAATAATTTTTCTCGGAATCAGTCAGCGTCCTGGATGCAAATGCCACCGTCTTCTCATGACCATTATGTAACTGAGCCAAAACTGCTCCAAGACCTGTGGCACTGGCATCAACAGTGAGTACTGATTGACGCTTGGTGTTAAAAGGAGTGAGAATACCTGCTTCACAAATGCTTTTCTTAATCTCCTCAAAGCATGTCTGATGAGAAGTGCTCCACACAAAAGCGACTCCCTTCTTTAAGAGGGATCTCAAAACCACAGTTTTGGTTGAAAAATCCTTAACAAACTTAGAGTAATACTCTATAAGTCCTAAGAAGGACCTCAGCTTGTCCTTATCCGAGGGAACAGGAGCCAAGCGAATAGCATCTAACAAATTTTGTTTGGGTTTTACTCCCTGGTCCGAAATTTCATACCCTAGGTAGTCAACTTTATCTACAAAGATTTTGCATTTCTCACGTCTGAGAGTCAAGCCAGAGTCTCTAATTTTAAGTAATGCTTCTCTGAGTGTAAGATTGTGTTGATCCATTGTGTCTCCAAAAACAAGGATATCGTCTTGGAAAAAGACAACATTATTCACATCCTTAAACAATACATTCATTACTCTCTGAAAGATGCTGGCAGCCGAACATAGGCCAAACGGCATCCTAGTACACTGAAAAATGCCATCCATGGTGATAAAGGCTGTGAGTGGCTTGGACTCATCATGTAGTTTGATTTGATGATACGCATTTTTTAGATCCAATTTCGAAAAAAACTTACCTCCACTCAAAGCCAGAATCAACTCATTGATGTTCGGTAGCGGAAAGGTGTCTACAATTACATTTTGGTTAAGCGACCTGAGGTCTATGCAAAATCTAAATTTTCCGTCTGATTTTTCAGTGAAAACAACCGGAGAAACCCACATTGAGCTCTCTACAGGTTCTATCACCCCCGAAGAAACCATATCTTTCAACATATCCTTAACTGCATCCCTAGCCACTAAGGGTGTCCTGCGCACCTTGTGTTGAACAGGAATAGCATTGGATTTTAGAATTATTTTATGTACATAACCCTTAAAGCAGCCTAATTCTTCTCTGAATACATCCTTCATCTCATCTAAAATTTTCCCTAGAGATGGGTTGTCAATCACCATCACCTGAGAGGAAGCTCTGGGATTAACTATGATCGAAAGATCATATTGATGCATCCAACCTAAAATAGGTGGTCCCTCAGTGGCAACATATACTTTTCCTTGTATAGATCTGCCCTCAAATTCTATCGTGGAGTTCATATATCCTAACAAATTTATTGTTTCACCTTGGTAACCTCCCGGATTAATATCCTTGGGTAATAACACAACATTTGCCCACGACATTTCAAATATATCTTTTGGAATAATCGTGTACATGGATCCACAGTCTACCATCAATTGCACTGGTTTCCCATTAATTAGAAAATCTGCTTTGGGTCTATTCTTCCTGCCTATATGGTCATCGACACTTAAAATGTTGTCAGCAGGATCATCCACACCTAGGGCCTCATGTAGGTAAATAAATTTTACCGGTTCTTAAATACCGAGCCGTACCGAATCGGTAAATTAGAATCGGTAAGTTATATGTAGGTAAAAATTCGGTAACAGTTACCGATTCGGTAACAGTCGGTAAATACGAATCGGAATTCACCGAATCGGTAAATACCGAGGTGGTATTTACCGAATCGGTAAATACCGAGGTGGTATTTACCGAATCGGTAAATACCGAATCGGTATGTACGGATTCGGTAAATCAAATCACATGACTTGACGAAACAGCCAATCCAGTGCAACGACAGCCCACCCAACCAGGAAGTGCCCACACCCAGGCAGGTGTACATCATTAGCCGAAGTGGCCACACCCAGGCAGGTGTACATAATCAGCCGACCCTGGAGAGGCTTGGAGTGCAGAGGAGAGGCAGGGAGCCGTTGCATGTGCGAGCGGGTAAACGAACAGCATGTCCAGCCAGAGAACACAGAAAGACGGAGGGGAAAGGAGGAGGAAGCTGAAATTTAGCCCCAAGGAACTCCAGGTGCTGGTGGAGGAGGTGGTGAAGCAGCACCAGAAGCTGTTTGGAAGGCAATCCCTGCAAGTGCCTGAGGCTGAAAAGCGCAACATATGGCTGGCCATCCAGGCGCAGGTCAATGCTGTGGGAGTGACCCACAGGGACATTGAGGTCCTCAAAAAGCGCTGGTATGACCTCAGGATTGTAACCAAGAGGAAGATGGGCGACATCCAGAAGGAGGCCAGCCAGACCGGAGGTGGAACCAACAGGGCACCTGCCCTCACCGAACTGGAGGAGCTGGTGGCGGCCACAATCGAGCAAGAGAGCGTCGTGGGTCTTGGGGACGCCGACAGCTCTGCCAGAGCCGCAACACACCAAGGTAAGACGAAAGCACAGCAATGTTGCCCCCCCCTACCCCTATCCCACATCCCCCATTGTGAAACGAGAATCACACTGCAGTCCACACGTGTCAGTGCAGACAGGCAATGCATTCCGGGAGATGTAGTCAGGGCAACACTAACCATGACGTAAATGTTACAGGGCAACAAGGCATGTCACGCACTCGAGGCACAAGGAGACAGGGGACATATTGGAATGTGAAATGATTTATTGTGACGCTTGCAATGCAGCCCTTCGGGGACACTGAGCCAATGTTGTATTTCTGTCCACAGATGTGACATCATGCAGGACAGGGCATGCTGCAGGAGAGACGGCACACCGGCCACATAAATCACCTCTAGCCAGCACAAGTGCAGACCAGGGAGCAGGCCCACTGGCAGCCGCACCACCAACACAGCCAGCCTCGCCGCACACAGAGCCAGCATCACCTCACCGAGAGCCAGCATCACCACCACCAGAGCCAGCATCGCCACTCATGTTCGATTCACCGGCCACATCTCCGCTTGCAGGTGTGAGAATGAGGAGGCGTCCAGCAGCCAGGCTACGAGCCTTAGACACCTCGTCAGACGACAGCATGGGCCCAGAAGACCGCACCGGGCCCCAGGAAGGGAGCCATGCCACTGTGCCCCACACCTCACAGGCAGCACAGACGGAAGCAAGAGGGCGCCGCAGGTCGCGTGTCCAGAGTCCACCAGCACCCACTGACGGCCATGGTGTCTTCTTGGGGCTCGAGGGCCAAATGTTGAAGCAACAGCGCCTGCAATCAAAGGCAGTCATGTCAGTCCAGAGGCACATGCGGGTGATGAAGACAACATTAGTCAACATGGACACTAACATTAGCGGCATGGCTGCGGGCATTCGGGACATGTCCCAGTCAATCCAGCAGTTGTGCAGCAAATTAGATGCTGACATCGAAGCACGGCGCCGGGAACGCCAGAGACGGGACACCACCAGCAGGGCACTCAACCGTCTGGCAACTGCGACTTCTCTGCTGTGCCGGCACTCTGTGACGATGCAGGAGGGCCTAACACAGTGCTGCAGCGACCTGTCTCGGGGGATGGTGCAGGTGACAAGTGCACTAGGGGTGCTATTGACTAGTCAGGCGTCGACAACTGCTGCAGGGGATGCTGCGGAGAGCATCGACACCAGCAGCAGCATCACACCCCCCGTCCCAGAAGCACGCAGGAGCAGCAGGCGGCTTGGGGTTGGCTCTAGTGAGGATGCACAGGCCGTGCAATCCACCACTGCAGCGCGTATGCGCAAACATTGATGTGGCCCTGCTTAGCCACTTCCCATTGGGTGACGTAACCCTGGACATACTCCTTGTATAGATGGTATATTGCCAGATTGGCCTGTTCATGTGTTCATGGCGTGGTGCCACATTAAAACTACGTCAGGACTTCTCACAACTCGCTGTGTCCCCTTACTTACTCAGAAATAGTTGCATGTGATCACTGCCCGTCTCTCTCTCCCATCGATTGCAGTTGGCACTCTAGCTGCGTTGCCCTCTGGCTGGCCTGACTCATCCTCGTTGTCCTCAAAATATGTCAGTTCCACATCTGTACCTTTTTTCGTGGCAAGGTTGTGCAGCATTGCACAAGTGGCAATAATCTTGCAGCAGGTGATGGGTTTGTACTGGCGTGCGCCTCCGCTCTTGTGGAGGCAGCGGAACCTGCTCTTCAGTAGTCCAAACGTGCGCTCCACCACATTGCGTGTTGTTTTGTGTGCCACGTTGTATCGTCTCTCACTCTGGGTTGCTGGGTGTAGGTAGGGAGTGAGGATGAATGACCGGCATGCATATGCACTGTCGCCTGGATGAGTAAAAGGGAACCATCAGTAACAAGCCTCTATACACTATGATTTGCAGGTTTCAAGGGGCGTCACTGTTACTTACCTAGCAGGTATCCCTCTCCGAATTCTCCGGCACTCAGTCGTGTGTAGATCCCACTATTCTGGAAGATGTAAGAGTCGTGGGTGCTCCCCGGATACTTTGCAACTATATCTGTGATGATGTTCCCTGCATCACAGATCACCTGCACATTGATGGAGTGGGTGGACTTCCTGTTCCTGTAGATGTGCTCTGTATCAGCTGGAGGACAGATTGGGATGTGTGTACCATCAATACAGCCGATGACATGGGGGAACTGTGCCATGTGATAAAAGTCAGTTTTTGTTTTCTGCAGTGCAGCCTGTGTGTTCGGGAAGCTTATGTAGTGGTGCATTCTCTGCATCATGGCATCCAGGACCTTCCTGAAGAAACGTGACAGGCAACTCTGGGATACCCCACCCACCGCAGCTATCACCACCTGATAACTGCCGGATGCCAACAGATGTAGGCTGCAGAGCACCTGCACATGTGGGGGTATGGTGTGCGCCCTTCTTATTGGATGGTCCAGGAGTGGGTGTAGGTCCCTGATTAAGTCCATGATGGTTTCGGGGTCTAGCCTGTACCTCTCATGTATCTCTGCATCAGTCAGCTGGAATAGTGTGATGCGCTGTCTGTAGATTTGTTCCTCCCGTCGCCACACCCTCAGTCCTGCTGCCTGTAGACGTAGGCGCCTTGCAATGACGTACATAGCGGCCATGTTGTCCACGCTGTTGCATTTTGGGTTTGATTATATGCATTGTTGATGGTTACCACCTGCTTTCAATCCGTGTTAATTACCGACTCTTATTTACCGATTTTCCTGGATTTCTTAATTACCGAGTGCTCCTACATGTCATTCTAGATTTTACCACTTCATATTTACCACTTCATGTTTACCGATTCGTTAATTATGTCTTCGGTAAATATGAATCGGTATTTTAGAATTCGGTAAATATGATTCGGTATTTACCGCCTCATATTTACCGAAAAGTCGTTTTTGGACTCCTACATCTCACTTGTCTGAATACCGGTCGGTAACGGCATATTTACCGAAAATCGGCCGTTACCGACCGGTATTTGGCTACCTACATGAGGCCCTTAATATCTTATCCACCTGCTGAATTGGTGTAGTGACTATGCATGAAGGATCTGTATCCTGAGAAAAAATGTTAGAATTACTATCAATTGTGGCCACTCTCTGTTTAAAAGATTGCCTACACATATTAGCAAAGTGACCCTTACGCCCACATTTTTTGCAACCTTTCCCTATTGCTGGACATCTAGTGTAATCCGCATTGTGAAATGAACTACCACATCTGTAACACAATCTAATTTGCTGTCTACCTCTTTGCGGCATTTTGCCTGACCTAAACACAGCTGCAACATCTGAATCCTCTTTAGATACACTCGTAACACTATCTGAAAAGTTTTCTTGTTTTTTCTTTAGCTCTCGCATACAGTACTGAGACTGTTCAAGAACTTTTGCTATGTCAATAGCATCTTTCAATGAGGGATTCTTTGCAGCCCAAAGACGTTCCTGTGTTTTTTTACATTTACATTGCACTATCAACTGATCACGAACAAGTTCATCAGTCATTGCGCCAAATTTGCACTTCAAGGAAAGTTCACAAAGTTTTGATACAAAATCATCAACCGATTGATTTTCTTCCTGTCTGTGCGTGTAGAAGTGATAACGATTCATGACAATATTGACTTCTTTAGCAAACCTTGTTTCAAGATGTTTCTTAGCTTCCACATATACATCTTCGATGGCATTTCCATTGGGTAGAGTAGCAGGTGGAAGGTATTTAAAGATACGTTGACCCTCTTTGCCTAAATTATTTAACAAAAGTGCTCTTTTCCTAGCTGCACTAAACTTGGAACCATCAAGAGCATCAATGTAATTTTCAAACATGGGTAACCAATCTTCCCATTCGATGGATAAGGGGCCTGACGATGCTAGGAAGACAGGAGGTGAAAGGATTGAGCTCTGTGACTCCATTGCCATTGTGATTGCGTGAAATAAATATAAAAACTTAGGCAGTCACACAGGGTTCCAAGTACAAGCACACTGCACTGTCACAGAACAAAATAAACAAAGTGTCGAAAATTTTTGAATATACTTTCACAAATTATGAAAGCAACGTGTACCTTGCACAACGGTCTTTACTTGCGCGTTGAACAATTGGGTGCCAAGTCCGTGTAGCAGTCAACAAGAGACAGCCGTGAAGACAGCTGATGCGAAGTTGTGAAAATACTTAACTAAAATGGCCGCCAACGTCGTAGTAACGTGCTATTTAGAGGAAATAGGGCTTGTCCGATGAACGCGAGCAGCGTACCAGCCTTCGTTCTTTCTAAAGTTGGTTGGGCACACGGTGTTCGTCGGGTCTCGCGCGCTGTTAGGCTCGTGAGCACGTAATGGCTCGAGCGTCAGCCTCGCATCCAAACCAACCGTTCAGCAACCCAAAGCCAACAAGGAATTTACACCATCCACATACGGCACCTCATCGTGAAGAGAAGTCGAAGGTCGTCGAGAAAAGATGTCGAAGACGAAGTCGGAGCCAGTCAAAGCCAGAAACGGCAATCCACTTCACAGCTCACCGCGTGAGTCTTGAGCCGCCACCACTGCAGGACGCTGGCCAACTCGTCGCCAATGTTAAAATGCGGTCTACTCCAAACACCAGATGGACTCAGGTAGGAGAACAGCAATTCTTTATTCAATTAAGTTGTCCTGCATGGAAAGCGAAGCTCTCCCTTGGCCAGCCAGTTATCAACTGCCAGGCTCAGAATCCTATCCTCCTAGGTCGAACGTGGAATGCACTGAACACAGCGCTCCACACTCCACACTAGGGGTTCCTTAACAGATCAAGCCTAGAAGAAGATTACAACAGTTACCTTTACAGGGACCCACAGGCCAACAGACCAGGGATTGGGAAGGGCTCTCGAGCTGAATCACGAAATACCAGCTCACGGAACACTCGTGGAGTGTAGGCCGGAAATCTTCAGTGGAAATACTGCTCAGGGTCAGGACTACAAGTAGCTCAAAGCACAGCCTCAGAGATTGCCAAAAAGCATATGCTGCTGCAAAAGTACATGCTGCGCAGGGGTTCGGGTTGCACGGTCCCCACGAGGGATACTGGTCTCAGAATTGCTGAGAGAGCAGATCAACCTCAGAGACCTCAGGAACCCACCTCCTGTCTTGCAGAAATCTTCGGAGTCCTCAGGAGCTCGGGAGATGCAAACCAATCAGATACATTAGGTGCCTGCTGCTGCATGGGGAGTAACTCCTTTACTCCAAGGGAGATTCTTCTGTCATCCAGCGAAGTTTAGACTGTCGAAGTACTTGGTTTCTGTAGCAGAGTTTAGTCCAGGTAAAATCTAAAGTTCTGTAGTCAGGGTTCCTACTTTATACCCAAGGAAGGGGTGGGACAAACTCTGGGGACCCACCTATGGGAGGGTCAGGACAGAGGGGTGGCTACACCCATGTTCTTTGTCTAGTTTCACATCAGAGCAGGAGCAAATGGCTCCTGCAACCGCTTTGAACTGGACTATGCACAGGGACACCAAATGTGCCCCCAGTGCAGACTTTCAAACACTCTCAGAGTGCACCCACCCAGCCCCAATACACTAAATCCTGTCTGGGAGGTGGTCACACCTCCCTGTGACAGGAAACCTATTGTCAAGCCTTCCCCTGCTCGAGCTCAGCTCAGCAGCAGGAGGGCAGACTCGTGTCCGTGGCTGGCAGCATCCATTTTGTGATGCCCAGGTCAAGAAAGCTGGTACCGGATAGAACGGTCACCCACAGTAGTGGTTCTAGAAGGGGGGAATCGTTTCACTGGTGTGGAGGTATGATTCCAAGGTGTTTGACACCAAACACGACATGTTTCTAAGCAGCCGTTTTAAAGTTAGCATTTACCGTGAGGTTATAATGCACTTAAATATATATGGTTGGCTGCATCACAGACAACCCCAGAAAATAGGTTCTGAAGGCTTCAGAGGGGCTCTGCTCATGTAGGAGCACCCTCTCACATAAAACCCAGCACTCTGCCTTCAGGATTGAGAAGGCCTGCCATAGGGGCGACTGATAGGTTTAAATGTCCAGTGATTTAGAATAGTTATAGTGAACCTATATCTAAGTAAGGGGTGCATGCACCACCTTACACAGGCTGCAGTAACAGACCTGTGGTGTCAGTTTGAACGGTCTCTCAGGGGTGGCATAATACATGCTGCAGCCCCTGGGAGGCCTCTGGCGTAACTATGCCCTTGGTACATAGTGTACCATATACTAGGGACTGATAAGGGTACCCCAATATCCAATCTGGAGTGTACCTAAAGTACATGTAATCAATTTAGAGGAGAAAGCAGATAGACTGGGGCCCTGGATAGCAGGACCCCAGTCAGACTAAGTCAAAAACAGTGATACATCAGCAAAAAGTGGGGGTAACTATAAGAAGCAGATCCTACTCTCCTACACCTACACTACTCTCACCACAAGTACAGCTGCTCTTATCACTGTAAGTGATCACCAAAGAGGTTCCAAGTGCGACTCCTACCTTAAAAAACAATGAAAATACCAATTAGAGGTGATTTAGAGAATAAACAGGGGACACCTCTACAACTCAAATCACAAACAACAATAAAAAAAGCAATTGTGATTTGTGTCTGTGACATAAAGAACAAGAGCTGCTTTCACAGACCCAACCCACAATAAGACTCAGAACAACCAACATTACTGCTTTCAGCAGGAGCTCCCACCACAATCCTTAATACTAACAATCTCTGTGACAACAACTGTCACAGACACAATAACCTAACTGACAGTTGTCACCATCCCAACTCCAAAGCCACATAACAATAAAGGCCACTTTTACTGATGTCTCTCTGAGAATTGTTGTAATTTACCATCACAAACCCTACCACATATTAAACAAAGCCAACTACAACAATCTCTCTCCCCAGCAATCATCATGCTCAATCGCAATACCTAAAATCATAAATAATACTGATAACAACCAGAGCCACCCCTAAGAGTGAGATGAGCAAGTGATACCAGCACCAACATGGTCATAGGTAACAAGAAGAACAATCACTGCCACCGCTGTCCTCAACAATCAACATGTTCAACTTACAACTCCTTCCGTATATAACACTAACAAAACCAGAGTAGAGACACCCAACAGAAGGAGCAAGCAATGGCACCAAAACAGCAACTAAAAATACAAACTGTAATACCCATTATTGCTAACAGAATGAACAGACAGCACTGCCACAACTCCTATCACCAATCCTTAAATAAAACAGGAAGCACTCCCATCCCAACCTCTACTACAATTAACAGTCAAAACCAATCCCTGTCATTCACAAATGCAACAAGATCTATCGCCACACCACTGACTCCAAGGAACAATAACAACGGGCACTAGATTTACCATCTGTAAAAGAATTTCCAAGGATCAGCCACAAAAAAGCAATGAGCCACTCTCATCCCTATCCCTCGGTGAGTAAGCACAAGCACCACAGCTCCTATCACAAATCATAACAACCGCTATCATTGCTGTCCATAACAGAATGCTACCACTCAAGGTTCAACACAAATAACATTATTAATGTCGCAAATAAAAAAAAGAGCTGCACTGCTTCCCCACCCCCTCTGACAGGCACGAAGGCCAAAAGAACCAACAAACACCACCAGCACAAACCTGTTCATAACCTGAATAAGACCCAGATCATCAATACTAAGGATGCAAGCACCACCTGCAGATTGACTACATCACATGGAGACGGATATCCCATCCCCCGAAATATAAATGCCACAGGATATAATGAGATTTATATTTCGGTGGATGAGATATCCGTTTTTTTTTTTTGCGATGTGAGGAAATATGAATTTTGTGATCAGTTATGTCCCCTATCGTAGACCCCAACGGCTCCATGTGCATGCTATAAGTACATGTATGTTCCCTCCAGTTCCAGTTATGAAGACGCAAATACATGTGCGTCCACCGTCAACATGTCCTCTTTCAGATCCGCCATGAATGGGTCAGATATTACATTCCTAAGTATGAAAGGCCACCGACTTTATGTGGTTCACTTTCCACATTTTACAGATTCAGGCGAGTAGGACCTGAATTCTGCCATCAAGCCTTTTCCTGCCTTCTGCCTCTGAAAGCTCCAGTCCGAGCCTGCATCTGTATCCACGAACTTTGTCCTACTCCCTGCGCGGCTAACGGTGCCTGATCCAGCCTGTTGCCTGCCAAAAACTGTATTTCACCTTCAAGATTATCTGCTCCGCTCCTCATCCGATGCATTCCTGTCTAGTAGTTTAGGTAAACATTCTTCCAGCTACCGTGCTAAGGGCCAGGCCTCGCTGTCCTCATGCAAGTAATTCATAGCCCCTGTTACCATGGAAGATTCCTGCCTCCTCGCATCTCATGTAGACACTTAGACGCTTGTACACGCACTAACAGTCAGTATAGAATAGATTTCATCATAGAGACCTTTCCTTTTGGATAATACAGTTCTTTAAACATAAGATGTTAGATATGATTTGGGATTAGGTTGACATGACCCTCCAGACTTCTGTCTCCACATGTAGAGCTAAATGTCAAGTCCCCTTCACCCTCTAGTTGCACGTCAATCACACGTCATGCGGCTGCGCGCGCATCTCTGCCAAATATTTCTGCTGACATTGCAGGATTCTCTTATGGATCCACCCACCTGTGACATCATGTTTAATGACGTATTTAGTTACGCCTATGTTAACACCCTTTTTTATTACGTATGTGTACCATATCTGTATTATCAGCTGTTACGCCTCTTGCATCTGTCTTAATGTAATGCTTTCCATATAAATACCATTACTTGTCAATAATGTATCGCCTTCCTTCCTGAACCCCCATGGTGATGGAATTGGAAGCCTGCAGTTCGAATTGTAATTCCTTTGTAGAGGAATAAAGCCTTTTAGAACCTCTAATACCACGGATTCTGCCTCTTATATTTACTGAGTTATTCTTCCTAGACTTTACCGCATAAAAAATAGTACCGGTAATGAAATATTTACCACATAAATTGGCGCCCGAACAGGGACACTTTCTCATCTCACGCGCCGGAGGTGCGTTGCAGGCCCGGTCTCCTGCCACAGCTGAACGGACAAAAACGCGTACCTGCAGGATTTCCTGTATCTCCCTCCGGCCAAGCGGGGGTGACTGAGGCTGCGATCAACACCCAGACGAGGCGGTGAGAAGTGCGAAGTATCCCGACCAGAGCCTAGCTGAGAGAGCAAGATCCGAGGTATACAGAGGCCCACCAGGTTCCGAAGTTCCGAGTCCAGTCGAGTCGAGTCCAGTCCAGTCCAGTTTCAGTTCAGTTCCGAGGCCTTCCGTTCCGAGCTACCCGGTGAGTACCATTGCCGGGGAGGCATTTAACGTGCACATAGTCTGTGCCGGTCAAGACGGGTTTGGGTACACAAATCCGGTCTGCACTGTTTCAGCAGTGTATCTGTACTGTTTAGCAGTATATCTAGTATGTCTTACATATAATTAAGTATTATCTAGTGTCAGTAATATGTCAGTAACTAGTTTTCTATTAGTTATTATCGTTCGTTAAAACTGTTAAATGTTAAATGTTTTAAATACGTTCTACATATTGTGGTGTGAATGATTGTTCATCATTGTGTTTACTGTATTAAGTGTGTTTAAGATTAAGTAACCAGATCTAAAAATGCCGCTCTTTTCGAAATGAAGACAGATTAAAACTAGAAAAGGGGTACTCGAAGAAGCTGTTCCCATTCCACCTAGGGACACTCCAGGATACTTCATGTATCATAAACATGGCCTAGATGCCGTATTATTTCTTGATTTATGGGTGGACTACACCAAGGATTTGCCAGAAAGTCAGAGATGGCCCGCAGCGGGGACCTGGGATGCAGATTGCATCATGAGAGTAGAAGAAGAATTATGGAAAAAGAAAGCCAGACAGTCACAGAAAGATGCCATTGAATTATGGCGTAAAGAATCATATAGACGTACAGAAAAAGCGCTCAGACAGGAAGAGAAAGGTAGGGAGAATTCAAATAAAGCTCGAGAAAATCTATTAATTGAGGAAGGTACCCGAGTAAAATCAGAACAAGTAGATAGACAAAGAAACACTCTTATGAATGGTATGTATCCTCTTCTGGCCGAAGGGTTACCTAAGGCTACCCCGGAAATACCAAAAGACTTAACTCCTCCATTGCTCCCGATAAAAGCACATCCCAAAACACATCCCAAAACAGCAAAAGACGTTTTCCTTTCCTCCTATTTAGATGACGTAGCTCCCGAGTATGCTAATACCATACCACACACACCGCATGACGATGGTGTTCAACGTCAAGATCATCCGTCTGTATCCCCGCAACAACAAACTCCTACGCCCATTCCCACAGGTCCATCCGTTTCTACTGTTTTTCCCGCATCTACAATTTCTATCTTACGTCCAACGAATCCTTTTTTGTCCAGCACCTCAGATGGTGCTACAGGAGGTACGACAGACATGTTTGCCACACCGCCGCGAAATAAACAGACCCTTAGAGATTTAGCACTCCAACGTACACCTCAACTAGCGACATCCGACATGTTTAAAGAACATCTTGTGGATTGTAGATACGATCCAGTGCCAGGTAAACAGGACAGATTGCTAATATCATCACTACGTATACGACGAGCTACATTGTATTTAATGACGATACCAGGAATGGTTGAACACCTAGACAATATATATCACTTTGTCCAAACAGGGCGAGGTCCAGAGAGTATTAACGAAGCTATGGAATACCAGAAAGTGGATGTCCAAAGACAACTACTACGTTTTTTCATAAACTGCGTGATTAGGAACCAAGACAGGCCTGGGGCAGATCATGATACCATACAAAAACTTGCCAAATGGGGTCAGAACATATCAGACGAGAAACATGATAAACAGGCGTGTATAATCGCCATGTATCGAAAGATCCGCAAGGAAGTAGAAAGAATACATAAAGAAAGACGAGAAGCAGACAGAATTGAATCAGAGGAAGAGGAGGAGCAAGAATCAGAACAATTAGAAACGATAGCTTACGTAGGTAGAGGAAGACCCCATAATAATGCTAGAGGCTTTAATGATCCGATACGTCCGATACGTCCAGAATGTAATAGACATTTTCAAACCCCTATGTTAAATACAAGGTCCCCTGAACACTTATTCCAAGCCGCTGATAAATTACTCCGAGACCGAAGGGGGTGCCATATGCTCGATTCCATGGACGAACAAGAATTAGCCAGGTCAGCAGTACAATGGGCTGACAGTCCCAGTAAATACAGTGATGATGCACTAGCACACACGTTTCTGAACCTTGCCCCAGACGAACAGCGTTTAGCTAGTATATACATGATTCAACACCTCCTTATATTATACAAAAGCCAACACTCCGATCCAGGACCCTTATCTGACATATTGACCGAATTACTCACGAATAAATGGAGAGGGTCAGGTACTGATTTGATTAAAGAAATTCTAGAATTTCGAAACCAGTATATAACTTTCGTGTGCCCAGAACACGTTCCAGTTCCCATTATGGGAAGAAAAATGTATCACATAGATAGACAGAATCCGTTACGCGAAGTACACCCAATCAGAGGTGAAGGTAATAACTTTACACGCGTGTTTGTGTACACGCCTATAACTAAAATTGAATTATTAGAAATGAAGAAAGTAGTACCCAGCCATGACAAGGATCCAGCAGGTTTCCACCGTGAGATAAAAGACATGTTACTCATGGGAGAGTATACCTACCCCGACATTATGAAAATATTGAAAGTATTAATGCCTGCCGGTGTTTACGAGAAACTCAAAGAAAAGGAATGGGAGGTGGGAGACCAAAAGATAGATTGGACAGCATTAGAAAACGAAGAAAAGGCCCGAGCTGCAGGAGCAGGGCTTGGGGAAAAGACTAGAGCACTACCAGGATTACTAGTGCAGGTACTGCCGCGTTTATTAACTACGAAAAAGGAAGACTGGGGTGCAATCTCAGCCTGTAAACAAAAGCAAGATGAAGACACTAGTGATTTCTATTCCCGATTTGAAAAATGTTTTGGTATTAATAGTGGCATAAAAGCAAGTAGTGAGTCATATCCACATCTGTTTGTGACAAAATTAGTTGAAAATTCCCTGCCACAAGTTAAGAATAGAGTATTGAAATTTGAGAGTACCTGGCAAGGTAACACCCCGTCACAGATGTTACAGATGTTACAATATCACC
Source organism: Triturus cristatus (assembly GCF_964204655.1). NCBI lineage: Eukaryota > Metazoa > Chordata > Amphibia > Caudata > Salamandridae > Triturus > Triturus cristatus. Next base: position 43,092,296 of record NC_140587.1, read on the forward strand.
ACAATAGAATTAGAGAAGAACAAGAACATGAACAAAGACGTATGAAAGATACGAAAATGAAAATGCTTGTTGCACAGTCAGTTCCAGCTGATGGTCATAAAACGGGTGATTCCACAGGTCCAACGAAAGGGACATGCAACTATTGTAAACAACAAGGTCATTATATACACGATTGTCCAGTCCTGAAACATAATATCGCCACGGGTAGAACCCAGGAAAGACCACGTCCACTTAGACAGGATCAGAATCAACAACAAATCCCTCAGCATGCACAACCTAGGTCAGCGCCGCAACAACTAGCTCCACAACAGGCAGCTCCACAACCGATGGTAGCACCACCACAAGCGCAGCCTATTGCTGCAACACAAGCAACGACGCAACAGATGTACCAGTATGCGCAAGCGGATTATCCCGATTATCAGCGATACAAATGAAATAGCCTAGAGAGGGAAGTTGGCTTACCCCTTATTGAGGTTCCTGTAGACCAAGAGGGACCTTATGTACATAGTGAACTATTAGGGGAAGACAGAAAGTTTTTACTTGATACAGGGGCAAGCAGAACAACTATACGACGCAGTGAAGTTCCAGGGGCACCCCTCTCAGGCTCACAAAATATTTCCCTTGGATTCTCAGGAAAACCTATAATTAATGAAGTAACGCAACCCCTTCCACTTACGGTTGGTCCATTGACACGAACTACAGATTTATTGCTTACTAAATCATGTCCAGAAAACTTGTTAGGCATAAAAACATTGAAAGCTCTAGGAGCTATAATATGTTGTTCTCCGGAAGGAGTACGACTATTTTTACGTGACTTTAAAGGTCACTACGTGTCCAGAGACATGGATCACCGGCTGCAGAATTTACCTACACATTTATGGGCACAAGGCCCCACTGATGTTGGTTGCATGAACATTACACCATATCGTGTCACACTGAAAACAGGAGTAGTACTACCACGAATGCGACAATACAAGTTACCACCAGATGCTGTTGTGGCTTTGCTGCAAATCATTGACGAGCTCATTGCACAAGGAGTGGTTGTAGGAACCGACTCCAATGTATGCAATTCCCCAATAATTCCGATTCTTAAAAGAACGGATCCAAAAGTACCACCAGTATATCGATTAGTTATTGATCTGCGTGAATTAAATAAATGTATTGTACCACAATACCCTGTGGTCCCAGATATCTCTTCATTACTAACAGCTATTGACTCAGAAGCAACGTTCTTCACTGTAATTGATCTCAAGAATGCTTTCTTTAGTGTCCCAATAGATCCGGAAAGTCAATATCTGTTCGGATTCAGTTTAAATGGACGAAGTTTTAAATTCACACGCGCACCTCAAGGATTTACAGAAAGCCCCAGCATCTATAGCCAAGCACTGAAACGAGAACTTGACAGTATCCACATGCCAGTCAACACTGCCTTGCTTCAATATGTCGATGATCTGCTGATCACCGCCCGAAGCGAACATGAATGTGAAACAGCGTCACTAACGGTTTTGAAATTTCTGGCCGACAAGGGGCACAAGGTGTCCCCTTCTAAGCTGCAATTCTGTGTCCAGCGAGTTGTTTACCTTGGGCACTCGCTGTCCAAGGAGGGAAGACAGCTTACACCCGACCGCATCCAGTTAATTGCTAACATGTCACCACCCAAGACACAAAAGGAGGTGCGGGCTTTTATAGGTCTCACTTCATACTGTAGGCAGTGGATCCCTCAATATGCATTTCTAGCAAAACCACTCATCCAGTTGACAACACAGGAGGCAGCCACATCGACTGTTCTCCCTTGGACTCAAGAACATACACATGCCTTTGAAAGCTTAAAGAAAGCTTTATGCCAAGCACCTGTTTTAGCAACACCATGTTACAGTAAACAGTTTACACTCTTTGTTACAGAGCGCGATGGTACTGCCTTGTCAGTACTCACTCAGGAACAAGCAGGATCACACAAACCATGTGCTTATTTCTCTAGTACATTAGATCCAGTAGCTCAGGCTCTTCCTGCGTGCCTGAAATCAGTGGCAGCAACAGCTTTAGCAATCAGACAAAGCGATGCCATAGTGTTAGGACATCAATTGACAGTACAAGTACCACACACAGTAGAGGTTCTCTTGAACCGCACACAAACACAACACTTGACTATAGCGAGACTCACCGGTTACGAATTGACATTGTTTCAGCCACACATAGAAATCAGACGTTATAATACGTTAAATCCTGCCACACTTTTGCCAGTAAATGGAACAGATCCATTAGCACATGATTGTATTGAAGTCATTACTATCACGACGAAACCCAGACAAGACTTGACAGATATCCCTTTATCAGATCCAGACCTGACATTGTATGTAGATGGTTCATGTATGAGAACAAGTACAGGAGAGTTAGTGGCCGCTTACGCAGTCACAACAGACACTGAAGTCATTGAAACAAATTGTATTAACACTTTGTCAGCTCAAGCAGCAGAGCTCATCGCTCTGACACAAGCCTGTATTCAAGCCAAAGATAAGAAAGTCAACATATACACAGATTCACGTTATGCATTCGGAGTCGTCCATGACTTCGGCGTATTGTGGCGAGAGAGAGGTTATTTAACTTCTCACGGTGCCCACATCCAACACGGACCCCTCATTCAAGCCCTATTAGACGCGATTCATTTACCTACTGCAATATCGATTATGAAATGCAAAGCCCATACAAAAGTTACCGATATCATTTCTCAGGGTAACGACTTAGCTGACAGAACAGCTAAACAGACTGCTCAGAACCAGACTCATATAACTGACGCGACAAAGACAATAGTTCTGACACCAACACATTGCATGACAGTTAAGGATCCCGCCCTTGATGTAATTGACATACAGACACATGCTACACCAGAAGAAATAAAGAAATGGACTGAATTAGGAGGGATCCAAACGGATCAAGGATGGATGACGAAGGAAAAATCTATATGGTTTCTTCCCGACTCCATGATTCAAGTCATCATTAACACAATACATAGTCCAGCGCACCTAGGAGAAAAAGCTATGCTAGATAGTATTCAACACATTTGGTTCAACAAACACTTGCGAGCAGCAGCCAAACAGAAAGTACGTACCTGTATGATATGTTGTCAGTTTAATCCAGGTAAAAGCATCCCCGTAGAGCAGGGTGGATTTCAACCTCCCGATCATGCTTTTGAAGCCCTCCAGATGGATTATATCCAGATGGAACGATGTCGAGGATTCAAATATGTTCTCGTAGTTGTTTGTGCTCTTTCCCGTTGGACAGAAGCCTACCCGGTTTCAGATTACACTGCCCCGACTACTGCCAAACAGTTAGTTCGAGAATTCTTCCCACGATATGGTTTGCCACGTGTTGTCTACTCAGATAACGGCCAGCCATTCTCATCCGAATTAATGAAACACGTTTCACTTTTGTTAGGTTACCAATGGAAATTCCACTGTGTCCGACATCCCGAGGCAGCAGGTCTCGTGGAACGCCATAATCAAACTTTGAAAATCAGATTGTCCAAAATATGTAGAGAAAAAGGTGTCGATTGGATAGTAGCCTTACCAGTTGCGCTCTTTTACATGAGAATGGTAGCACATTCTCGAACAGGGCTATCCCCGTACGAGGTGATCTTCGGTAGACCACCAAATATGTGGGGGACGCCTATACCTCGCAAAATCACTGATGTTGACTGTAATATGCTGACAGATTACCTGGCTTCCTTGATGTCTGCACTACAATCTTGTCGTTCACAGGTAGCTGCAGCTTTTCCCGATAACACTGAGGTGAAGCCCCATGACGTGGTTCCAGGTGACTTGGTTCTGGTACGGAATTTCGACCGGAAGACCCAACTGGAGCCTAGGTGGAAATCACCTAAACTCGTTCTACTAACAACAAGGACAGCCGTGAAGATCGAGGGACGTAAAGGGTGGTTGCACTCGAGTCATATCAAGAAATTTTATGGACTACCGTCCAGTGTGAACACTCAGCCCTGCATGCCCTCACAAACAGACTCAAAGCTCCCCTTGGTTAAACCAACAAAACGCGAACTTTATAAACTGAAATTAAGGTCTAGCAAGTCAGACAATTTGATTGTTTAAGTCCTCTCCAAGGTGAATCGGTTGAATTTGTCTCTGACATGTATCCTCTAGACCGGAATAGAGAAAGAAATCGACAGATGCAACTTAAAAAGCATGCGTATTGTAAATCACTTCGTAGTCACTGCACAGTAACATTATTAATTTTGTTTTTTCTAAGTCTTCTGATCATCATTTCTAGTATATTGCTGCATATGTATTACCCTATTTCTAAACGTGCTTACAATGTTACTGCTGAACATTCTTTTAGTGAATTCCCCCCGCATGAGTTGTCTTATAGATTTGCGCTGCGCAACAACGCATTCATTAGTATGTTACATCATTCCCATCAGACCAGCAATGCTACAAATTGTTGGATATGTGGCCGACTCCCTCCCTATCAGAACTATAAGGGAGTTTTGCCCCTCTTTCCATATCCGTTCACACACAATGGCTCCTGTGGAGCATGGTTTAGTTTGATTAATTCCCTAGATTCAAATTCCGCAGTTTATCAAGACAACTGGGTATGGGGACACCTGAACCTAGTTTTGCTTAAAGTCTGCTACCCTAACAAGGAGGGACTTCCCAAAAGAACAGGAACTGATCTAGAAAATGAAGTATATGGATTAGGTAATTTTACACTTAACCTCATGATCCTGAACGTTGAATCTGAAACTACACCAATCGTGCCCGCCATGTCAGTATTCCCAGTTAAAGGGGAATTATGTGTAAGAAAGAATGGTTCCATACACATGGGCCATAGTAAATGCACCACTGTAATAAAATTCAGTGATCAAGGCAAGTCTACATTTAGAGCGTCCCGTCATTCCTACTTCATATGTGGCCAGACCGCATATATACGTCTACCTCTAGATTGGGATGGTACCTGTTACATAGCATTCCTTCTGCCACCTGTTTTCCTAGCTCCTCCTGATTATCATAGAAATACCCATTTAGTACACAATAGACAGCAGAGATATCTCCCGATTGTCGATTACACTGAAACGGCATGGGAGCAATACACAGATTTCAATAAAGGTTTCTTTCCCTATATAGGTACAGTCACTAATAGTAAGCTGATACGTAGATTAACTAGAACCCTTGAAGCAGTAGTGAACGAGACTACTTCCGCCTTAGGCAATTTAACAGAAGAGCAGTCTGCTATGCGGATTGTTGTGCTTCAAAATCGTCTTGTCCTTGACGTCATCCTGGCTGATAGGGGCGGAGCTTGTAGGGTCATCGGATCAAGTTGCTGCATTTTCATACCAGAAAATTCGCCGTCAGTATATAAAGCCATAACCCGCCTTCATAAGATTATAAGCCAGATACACCAGAGTCCAGGCACCTGGACTTGGTCCGGTTGGTTCTGGGGCGTGTTGTCCGCCTGGGGATGGAGGATCCTATCCTTCCTAGGTATTGGCTTCCTCATACTATTCAGTTGCTGCTTATGTCTACAATGTGGGCCAGCGATTTGTGGCCTGTGTGCCACATCGTGTATCCCACCTCCAAGTTTTCGTTCAAAATCCCGGAAGAAGAAAGAAGAACAAATGATGCTATATGAACAGATCGATGGATTGATGAAGATCGATATCTCCTGAGGGTTCGTAGGGGACAAGGAGGGAATGAGGAAATATGAATTTTGTGATCAGTTATGTCCCCTATCGTAGACCCCAACGGCTCCATGTGCATGCTATAAGTACATGTATGTTCCCTCCAGTTCCAGTTATGAAGACGCAAATACATGTGCGTCCACCGTCAACATGTCCTCTTTCAGATCCGCCATGAATGGGTCAGATATTCCATTCCTAAGTATGAAAGGCCACCGACTTTATGTGGTTCACTTTCCACATTTTACAGATTCAGGCGAGTAGGCCCTGAATTCTGCCATCAAGCCTTTTCCTGCCTTCTGCCTCTGAAAGCTCCAGTCCGAGCCTGCATCTGTATCCACGAACTTTGTCCTACTCCCTGCGCGGCTAACGGTGCCTGATCCAGCCTGTTGCCTGCCAAAAACTGTATTTCACCTTCAAGATTATCTGCTCCGCTCCTCATCCGATGCATTCCTGTCTAGTAGTTTAGGTAAACATTCTTCCAGCTACCGTGCTAAGGGCCAGGCCTCGCTGTCCTCATGCAAGTAATTCATAGCCCCTGTTACCATGGAAGATTCCTGCCTCCTCGCATCTCATGTAGACACTTAGACGCTTGTACACGCACTAACAGTCAGTATAGAATAGATTTCATCATAGAGACCTTTCCTTTTGGATAATACAGTTCTTTAAACATAAGATGTTAGATATGATTTGGGATTAGGTTGACATGACCCTCCAGACTTCTGTCTCCACATGTAGAGCTAAATGTCAAGTCCCCTTCACCCTCTAGTTGCACGTCAATCACACGTCATGCGGCTGCGCGCGCATCTCTGCCAAATATTTCTGCTGACATTGCAGGATTCTCTTATGGATCCACCCACCTGTGACATCATGTTTAATGACGTATTTAGTTACGCCTATGTTAACACCCTTTTTTATTACGTATGTGTACCATATCTGTATTATCAGCTGTTACGCCTCTTGCATCTGTCTTAATGTAATGCTTTCCATATAAATACCATTACTTGTCAATAATGTATCGCCTTCCTTCCTGAACCCCCATGGGGATGGAATTGGAAGCCTGCAGTTCGAATTGTAATTCCTTTGTAGAGGAATAAAGCCTTTTAGAACCTCTAATACCACGGATTCTGCCTCTTATATTTACTGAGTTATTCTTCCTAGACTTTACCGCATAAAAAATAGTACCGGTAATGAAATATTTACCACAGATGGAGTAACCCGTCCGCCAAGATCTAAATAAGGCACTCAGTCATTGTTGTAGGCACCTCAGTTGATGAGGCACAATGCCCCGTCTTTCCACACTTTCTGCATTCTATTTTCAAAGCGAAACATGTTTTTGAGTCAGAGTTGTGGAACGCACTCCCACATTGGCCCCCTGATTTCCCGCCTTCATATGTTCTGTAACTAGTTTGTTTATGTTTGTTTGAAGAAAGTCTGCCAAAGTTGAAAGATCGCTTCTATCGAAGGTTCCACGGTTCTGTAGCTGCCAAGGTTCTCTGGGTGAGTGGGGGAACTGCTGGCTGGCTGGCTGGCTGGGGGCTTATCTTCCATTACGCGGGGGTGTAACACAGCCCCCTCAGCAAAGTACTCAGGCCTGAGAACTCCAGATTAAATCCGGAGAAGGGGCCCCTCCGTGTACCTTGCAGGGAGGCCCTCTCAACTTTCACTATGCCACAGCCGTTACGGTCTGTGCATAATGAACCCTAAAGAAGTGACAGAGCATCCTGTGATGAGGCTGCTACAGTTTCTTCCCTGTCTTCTCTTGTAGGGACCACGGACGGCAGCTCATCTGCTTCTGTGCCTTGTGGCCTCTTGGTGCATGAGAGTAGCATCGGGCTTGGACAGGCTCGAGTTCCTCAGCTCCCTCACACTGTGGAGACACCTTGAGGACTTACGAGCCTCACTCTTGCAGAGAGATGCAGGCTCCTTGCTACTACACGTGTGCCTCATAAACAGTCAGCTCGCTCATTCAAAGCAGAGTCGCGGCAGCCTTTCTTGGCCCGTCAAAGCAAATCCTTAGGTTTCTGGTACCAAAGCTGGAAAGGAAATCTAGTGGTGTATGCCCAACCCTGGAGCTCAGAGAATGCCTTGTCACCACCGGTTTGGAGACCCTGGAGTCTGGTAGAGAAATCTTGACACACTGACTGGACGTTTCGGCTCATCTTAATACTCAAGTTGTCGACCGCCCTTGTGTGTTTCAGCCGTTCAGTTCTATAATCAGTTCTGAGCAGTTCTGCACTCTTACTATTTCCATGTAGGCTGGTCCAGGCGTGAACTTTGTCACACGTGTGAGCAGGACGGTAGGGGAAGTTGGGAATCTCCAGTCAGGAGAACCCCCAAACAAGAGGACAAAGGCAAGGCAGCCGCCCCACTCAGCAACCTGCTAACCTGTGGGGTGGAGGGAGTCTCTCCCATGGACCAATGACCCTGGAACTGGCAGAAGGAAGCTCCCCAGCTTTCAGCGGCCCTCTGTCCCCTTTCCTTAACAATCTTCTGTATGGCCCACTCCAAAGGGCCCTTCAACTCACATCTGCTGGGCTTTCCCTCCAAACCTCTGTCTTAGGTACCACTGAAGTGGAGCAAAAACAAATTGGAACCCAGTGGCTACAGCCACATGTGTCACGCACGCACATTTCACACACACTAAGGGGCTTTTTATACAAGACCCTTGCTCCACCGGTGCGCCACTTTTTAAAAATGGGATAAAGTGACCCACCGGCGGCACAAGGGTCTTGTAAATATGCCCCTAAGTGGTTCATTACGTGACATCCGTGTCCCACAGAGATGAGCAAAGGTACTGATTTTAAAAGTAACACCGGTTTGTGGGTACATCTCCCTGGCAGAGGGAGGCAAAAAGGGCTTCCGTACCCCTAGAACCTGTATCGGAGCTACCACTGCCTGCCCTCTTCAGACCGGTGAGTGGATGGTAGTCAAGCTATACAAAAAGGGGGCACAGGTGGTGTGACCCTTGGGGCCACACAGCCCAGCTCTGGGTCTCAATCCATGTTACAAGCAGTGCTTCAACTTGGAAACTCCTCGCAGGGTTATTCGCTCTCCAGTGCCATGCAGAGGGACTTCTCTGTCCCAGCAAACTTTAACCATCAGCAAACGCTACCCCAATAAGTCTGACCCTAAAATCACCAATAACAACTATTAACATCTCCAAGAGTGACAAGAAAAGTACTACCGTCTGTGACCAGAAGTCCATACACCCCCATCACTATCTCCAATACTCAACTACTGTGACCACTACGCCTCCTACCAGATATGACATCAAGCAAAACACCTGTTGTAAGAACACGCACCACCATCACTATCTCCAATACTCAACCACTGTGACCACCACGCCTCCTACCAGATATGGCATCAAGCAAAACACCTGTTGTAAGAACAAGCACCACCATCACTATCTCCAATACTCAACCACTGTGACCACCACGCCTCCTACCAGATATGACATCAAGCAAAACACCTGTTGTAAGAACAAGCATCACCATCACTATCTCCAATACTCAACCACTGTGACCACCACGCCTCCTACCAGATATGACATCAAGCAAAACACCTGTTGTAAGAACAAGCACCACCATCACTATCTCCAATACTCAACCACTGTGACCACCACGCCTCCTACCAGATATGACATCAAGCAAAACACCTGTTGTAAGAACAAGCACCACCATCACTATCTCCAATACTCAACCACTGTGACCACCACGCCTCCTACCAGATATGACATCAAGCAAAACACCTGTTGTAAGAACACGCACCACCATCACTATCTCCAATACTCAACCACTGTGACCACCACGCCTCCTACCAGATATGACATCAAGCAAAACACCTGTTGTAAGAACACGCACCACCATCACTATCTCCAATACTCAACCACTGTGACCACCACGCCTCCTACCAGATATGACATCAAGCAAAACACCTGTTGTAAGAACACGCACCACCATCACTATCTCCAATACTCAACCACTGTGACCACCACGCCTCCTACCAGATATGACATCAAGCAAAACACCTGTTGTAAGAACACGCACCACCATCACTATCTCCAATACTCAACCACTGTGACCACCACGCCTCCTACCAGATAAGACATCAAGCAAAACACCTGTTGTAAGAACAAGCACCACCATCACTATCTCCAATACTCAACCACTGTGACCACCACGCCTCCTACCAGATATGACATCAAGCAAAACACCTGTTGTAAGAACAAGCACTACCATCACTATCTCCAATACTCAACCACTGTGACCACCACGCCTCCTACCAGATATGACATCAAGCAAAACACCTGTTGCAAGAACAAGCACTACCATCACTATCTCCAATACTCAACCACTGTGACCACCACGCCTCCTACCAGATATGACATCAAGCAAAACACCTGTTGTAAGAACACGCACCACCATCACTATCTCCAATACTCAACCACTGTGACCACCTTGCCTCCTACCAGATATGACATCAAGCAAAACACCAGTTGTAAGAACAAGCACCACCATCACTATCTCCAATACTCAACCACTGTGACCACCACGCCTCCTACCAGATATGACATCAAGCAAAACACCTGTTGTAAGAACACGCACCACCATCACTATCTCCAATACTCAACCACTGTGACCACCACGCCTCCTACCAGATATGACATCAAGCAAAACACCTGTTGTAAGAACAAGCACTACCATCACTATCTCCAATACTCAACCACTGTGACCACCACGCCTCCTACCAGATATGACATCAAGCAAAACATCGGCTATAGTGGCCCTAGCAGAAAGAATAAGACGCATCAACAAAACCTCTAATCAAAACAGCATCAATAGCACATGGTATCGCTAACAGACTCAACAAACACCCACTATTGCCGCATTTATCATTACAAATACCATCAATCACAACCACTATACTTGCCTTTCCTGATATTCAACAAGAGCTTTAGACACAACTCTGACCGCAAATAATAAGACCAGCAGGCGCGATATTCACTATTTCTAATAATCAACAGGCGCAAATGTTACAATTCCTAACCCAAGAAGCAAAATAATAACAGAAATAACCAATGTCATTGTTATCCCTAAAAGAATAGAAATCACAACCACCCAAGTTCTAACCACAAGTAACATCAAAAACAACAACTATCATCAAAAGACGCAACAGAGTAAACATCAACACGTTTTACCACCCACCTCTGCCACCAATAAAATCCACTATCATTACTATCCCAAGAAAATCAAAAGGAGCTACAACCACACCACCAACACAGCTCTTCCCACAAATAACGTCAACTCCAACCGCTATCACAATAATCCCTAGCAGAATGAACAAACCCTGCCACAAACAATATTAATTACAACCTTTATCAGTAACAGAACCAACAAGCGCTGCCACCCCAGCAACCAGCACCTGCAGGTTTATTTCCCACCTTTTTTATCTAACGCAGGGCCGGTGGCAGCCGGGCTTTAAATGTTGTCACCAGTGCACAATTCTGTCTGTTTCACCAAAGTAAGCATTAGAAGCAGGAAGTGTTGACACCACACCTACCCCAGCAATAACACCAACGCAGGAAAACGAAATACTACAACTGACTGTACAACTGCCAACAAAAGTGCCGCGTCGTCACCAGGGTGTGAGATGAGTAAAGCGATGTTACTGTGACAAACTGGCAGCCGGCCTCGTCCCCACCACCACCAAAAGCAGAGAGCGCAAACCCCACACGAGCAGTGAACCCCACCAGTATCGATCCCACTAGCAGAGATGTAGGGTTCGAGAGAAGAGCATTACCTCCTCGTCCGTCTTCCTCGCCACAGTATTCACTAATGAGCCTTCGGCTCCTGACAGAAACTCCAAATGAAATTAGCATACTAGTTTCCCTCTCCCTCCAATATGGCCCCCAGTGACGATAGCCAATCCCATAAAGGGATAAAGAAAGCCTCAAACAACCTGTTTTTTTGTTTCTGCACTACTCCGAGTGCTGTGTTCCTGCTTGTCAGGTGAGTGTGGGGCGGCGGTCCTGCTGTAGAGGACTCTTGTGCCCTGTGTTCGTTTGGATGGGGGGGACGTTAGTTGTGTATGTACCTTCATCTGTTGTTCATTAATTTGGGTTCCCCTGTACAACGTGCCTCTCCGGTTCCTGCTCCAGCGGTCCCGGCGTGGTGGAGGTCGGGTTCGATTTGGTTCCCGCCTCCTTCCTGGATCTACGCCTCGGTGTCCTGCTTCAGCGGACTCTTGGCGGCGTTTTTTCAGTTATTGCCGACCGCACGTCCTGCACAGCGGACTTCATGCGGTCGGCGCTTTGCTGTGGTCTTTGTTCTTCGCGCTTCAGGCGCTGGGGGTTCGAGGCTGTGGTGTTTCTGTTGGGTCCTGTTTCCTTTGAGGTGGTTCCTCGGCAGTCATGGCGATTACTCGGCAGTAAGGGGAAGCGGTCTTCCGGCTCCTTTATTGTGTGCTGGGGGCGTGTCCTGTAATTTCTCTTGATTGCCATGCACCTGGTGGCCTTTAAATACGCTGATTTCTTGTTGGTTTAGGTGCTGGGTGGTTCTTCTATTACTACTTTTGCGTTGGCTGTTGTGATGGAGGTTTCTGATGACGCTGTGGCTCCTGGGCTTGGGGATGTCGCCTCTGGGTCTCAGGATGCATTGCCTTCCTTGTCTGTGATTCGACAGATGATAGATTCGGCTGTGGCTGCTGCTTTGCGTGGCAAGGTGACTTCGCCTCCTTCTAAGAAGGTCAGGCCTGATCCCGCCTCCCAGGTTGATTCAGACGCTGAGGATGATGCGGAGGTTCGAGGTCGATTTGTGCAGGGTGCTGACCTTAAGGACGTGCTGGGGCACATTCGCACCAACTTGCTGTTTCCTGATTCGGTTGTTCCGATGGAGGATGATGTTTTTGCGCAGCATCAGCGTCCGGATCCTGATAATCTTCCTCTGCATTCTTCTGTGGTAAAGGTGTTGGAGACTGAATGGAAGGGTGTTGACAAGGGGGCTTTCCCTCGATACTTGGCTAAGCATTACCCTTTGTAGGAGAGGAGTTTTCTTCCAAATATCCTTCGTCGGTGAAGGTTGATTCCTTGATGGCGGCGATGTCATCTCAGGGGTCTGTGGTTTCTGAGGATTCCTCTCCGGCGGATGCTGTGGATAGGAAGGTGGATGGGGTGGTGAAGCGCACTTTTTCTGCTGCCAATTTTTCCATCCGGGCTGCCACCTATTCTTCTTATGCCTTTCAATCCTTGCTGAAGGATTTTCAGTCGTTGGCTGAACTATTGGACCAGGGCGAGGATATCTCCTCTACGTTCGCCATGATGGAGCAACAGGTTCGTCTCCTTTTGGACGTCTCTTTTGATGCCTTGGGTGCGGCTACTTCTGCGGCTGGTTCTTCGGTTGCGGCTAGGCGCCAGTTGTGGCTGCGCTCCTGGACGGCTGATGCTGCCCAGAAGTCTTTGCTAATGAAGATTTCTTTTACTGGAGTTAAGCTTTTTGGACCTCCTTTGGAGGATATGGTGAAGAAGACGGCGGAGGATAGGAAACTACTGGCCCCGGATCAGGCTGTTCGTTTCCGGTCTTTTGGTGCTACCCGTGCCTTTGGTCCTTCTCGTAGGGGCCGTGTTCACCAGCCCTTTCGTGGTAGGGGGCGTGGCCGGGGTGCCCCTTCCACTGATAAGTCCCGGTTCTCCAACATTCACTCCTCCGCTGCTGCTCCCTCCAAATTATGACTCTGTTTCTTCGGGGAAGGGGCCAGTTGGGGGTCGGCTGCGATTCTTCCTGACATCCTGGAGGTTGACTGTCAGATCAGTGGGTCCTTCGGGTGGTTTCCGAGGGTTTTCGCCTTGGGTTCAGCCAGGATCCACCAGACTGTTTCAGGTCCACTCCTTGCCCCAGGTTGGCCCTCAAGAAAGCGGCGCTTTTGGCCGGTATAGACTCTCTTCTGGCAAAGGGTGCTGTGATTCCGGTTCCGGAGACTCAGCGGGGGTTGGGGGTGTACTCCATCCTGTTCCTTGTTTCCAAGCGCACAGGGGATCTCAGGCCTGTCATGGACCTGAAGTGGCTGAATGGCTCCATTCCCCCTCAGACTTTCAAGATGGTGTCTCTGAAGGTGATTCTCCCTCTGATTTCTCGGGGAGACTTTCTGGCGTCAATCGATCTACAAGACGCCTATCTCCATGTGCCTGTGCACCCCGACAGTCAGCGTTTTCTGCGGTTCTGTGTCCTGGATCGGCACTACCAGTTTCAGGTATTGCCTTTTGGTCTCTGCTCTGCTCCCAGGGTGTTTACTAAGGTTCTGGCACCTGTCATTGGTCATTTGCATGGGGAGGGCCTTCAGGTGTTTCCCTACCTGGACGATTTATTGATTTCTGCTTCTTCTCTTCCTAAGGCGGTGATCCATGTCCAGAGAGTTTGCCGGGTCCTGGAGTTGCACGGATTCCTGGTGAATGTGGGGAAGTCCTCCCTGGTTCATTCGCAGGATCTGACTTTCATTGGGGCTCATTTCAGGACTCTGTTGGGGTCGGTGTTCCTGGCCCCTGCCCGGATGGAAACCCTGCTGCCTGCTGTTCGGTCCCTGCTGTCGGGTCCTTCCCAGCCTGCGAGACTTTGGTTGAGCGTTCAGGGTCTCATGTCCGCTTCCTTGTCAGTGGTTCCTTGGGCTCGCCTGCACATGTATCCCATGGTGTCCCACATTTTGTTGCATTGGGACCCCTGTTCTCAGGATCTCGATCTCTTGATTCCTGTGTCGGTGGGGGTTCGGGAGGCCCTGGGGTGGTGGTTGGATGTGATTCATCTCTCCCGGGGTTGTCCTTTTCTGGTGGTCCCTTCTCAGGTCCTCACTACCGATGCCAGCCTTTTGGGCTGGGGTGCTATTCTGGGGGTCTCCTCGACTCAGGGTGTTTGGGCTCCGAATGTGATGTCTTGTTCATCAAATTACAGGGAGCTGAAGGCTGTCCATCTGGGTCTGTTGGCGTTCTCGGACCTTCTCTTGGGTCATCATGTCCAGGTCCGGACGGACAATCAGGTGGTCATGGCGTATCTCAATCATCAGGGGGCCTGCCGGGTTCCTTCCCTCAGTTCCCTCAGTTACCTGATTTGTTCGTGAGCGGAGTTGCACCTGGAGTCTCTGTCGGCTGTTTACCTTCCTGGTCGGGAGAACGTGGTTGCGGACTGCCTGAGCCGGGTCTTTCCGTCCATGGGGTTCTTGTCCCTGACGCGCCTGATGTTCCGGGCTTTGCGGAGGAGGTTTGGGTCTCCGATTGTGGACCTGTTTGCTTCCCGGTCCAATGCGAAAATCCGTTGCTTTTGCACAATTATGCCGTGTCCGGAGGCGTGGAAGATAGATGCTCTGTCCTTCCGATGGCCGAAAGGCCTGTTGTATTCATTCCCTCCTGTTCCACTGATCCCCGCTGTGTTGCACAAGATCAAGCGGGAGGGAGCCCTTGTTTTTCTGATTGTGCCAGGTTGGCGTCGCCGCCCATGGTTTCCTCTATTGTTGGAGTTGGCGGTGGGCACGGGGTGGTTGTTGCCCTTCGATCCTTTTCCTCTGGTGGGGCCTCCGCTTCCTCTTCCGGTGTTCCGGTTGTTGGGTCTGCGGGCCTGGCTCTTGAGAGGGACTCCCTGATTCGGGGTGGGTGTTCTGTGGTGGTTTCTGATGTTATTCAGCGGTCCAGGCGTCCATCTGCTTTGCGTTCCTATGCGAAACACTGGGACAACTTTGCTGCTTGGTGTGTTCGGCACTGTTTGTCTGTGTCTGTCTTGGATCCTGCACGCATTCTTGATTTTTTGTATGAGGGTTTTGATTTGGGTTTAGCCATCTCTACTCTTCGTGCACAGTGGGCTGCCATTCGGGCCTTTCATGCGCTTTCTTTGGTCTCTGTGTCGCCCTTGGTGTCCAGACTTATGAAGTCTCTGGCTTTTCAGCGTCCCCGTCCTGTTCTGTCTTCCCCTCCTTGGGATCTTCCGCTGGTTCTGCGTGCTCTGCAGTCGTTTCCTTTTGAGCCTTTGGAGTCGGTTGACCTGAAATTCCTGACTCTTAAGGTCGTCTTTATTGTGGCTATTGCTTCTGCCAGGCGGATTGGGGAGTTGGGGGCTTTCCTGCGGTCTGCTCCTTTTCTGTGTGGTCTGGATGATCGGGTTGTGCTACGCCCTCACCCCACTTTTATTCCTAAGGTGAATTCCTTTTTTCATCGTTCTGCTGAGGTGATTCTTCCGGTTCTTTGTCCTGGTCCTTCCTCTGGGGAGGAGTCGCTTCTGCATCTTCTGGATGTTCGGCGCGCCTTGTTGAGTTACCTGGAACAGACTTCTTCTTTTTGCAAGGTGGACAATTTGTTTGTGAATTTTGGTTTGTCCCGTAGGGGTTTGCGTCCTTCCCTGTCCACTCTCAGTCGTTGGATTAAGGACGTTATTCTGTTGGCTTATGGTTCATCTTCCTTGGTTCCCTCTCTTCCTGTTCAGGGGCGTTCCACTCGTTCGGTTGCTGTCTCCTGGGCCGCTTTCAAGGGGGTGTCCATGGAGGATATTTGCCATGCTGCCACTTGGTCTTCCCCTCATACCTTCATGTCACACTACCGTCTTCAGATTGGGGGTGGTGCTTTGGTTGCCTTTGCCTCTTCCGTGCTGGGTTCTGAGGTCCCATAGGTTGGAGGTACTGGGTGTCTCTTTCCTGTGTTCTTCCATGAAGCTGATATGCTTTGGTATCGGCTCATTAGTGAATACTGTGGCGAGGAAGACGGACGAGGAGATAATGCCCCGGTTACTTACCGGTAATCTTCATTACTCCGAGTCCTTGTCTTCCTCGCCACAGTATAGTTTCCCTTTCCCTCCCGGCCCTCTTATTGGCTTCATGTCTGCGGCTTGGTTTCTCAGGTCGTTTGAGGCTTTCTAAATCCCTTTATGGGATTGGCTATCGTCACTGGGGGCCATATTGGAGGGAGAGGGAGACTAGTATGCTAATTTTATTTGGAGTTTCTGTCAGGAGCCGAAGGCTCATTAGTGAATACTGTGGCGAGGAAGAATGAAGATTACCGGTAAGTAACCGGGGCATTAAACACCATCAGTGTTAGCAATCACCGGAATATAATCAGAGTCATGGATGTTATTAACAGGAAATAAGTTACCCTGCTTCACCGTACCCACAGCAACCCTCAGCCGCATCACTATCATTGCCCCACAACCACAAGCTGGAAATTGAGGGGACTCTTGGGCAGGAGGGTGACGAGCCCCCCTTTCTCCTCGTCCCTTCAACCTCTTTCCAAACTCCGGCCCCTCTGGCCCACTTCTGTCTCCAGGGCCCTGGGCTTTGAGCCGGGAGGAGGCTGTAAGAATTGGTGCCCTAAAGACCCCCCCCCAACTCCACCACACACTGAGAACAAGCACTGGCATCAGCAACAACAGTAACTGCAAACTGCACCCCAACAAGGTGCACACTGCTCGGCATAGACTTACTGCTTTCATTAATAAAACTATGAAGAACTAACACAGCAACTACCGCAGCAACAAATGAACAACAATCCCCTTTCAAGGCAACAAGCATTGGTGCTGCGACAATAACACCTGTCCATGATCAGTGTCTGGTTAACATTAGAAAGTTGTATACGCAACCCCAAAGTACCAACCATAGAACCACCACACCATAGTACCACCCATAGTACCACCACCCCATAGTACCAGCCCATTGTACCAACCCATGGTGCCACCCCAAGGTACCACCCCATGGTGCCACCCCATGGTACCACCCCATAGTACCACCACTCCATAGTACCACCCATAGTACCACCCCATTGTACCACCCCATAGTACCACCCCATGGTACCACTCCATGGTACCACCCCATTGTACCGTCCTATAGTACCACCACATAGTACCACCCTATAGTACCACCTTATAGTACCACCCCATGGTACCACCCCATTGTACAACCCATTAGTACCACCCCATTGTACCACCCCACACTACCACCCCATAGTCCCACCCCATACTACCACCTTATAGTACCACCCTGTAGTACCACCCCATCGTACTACCCCATAGTATACAACATAGTACCATCCTATTGTACCACCCTATAGTACCACCCTATAGTACCACCCCATAGAACCACCCTATAGTATCACCCCATAGTGCCATCCTATAGTACCACTCCATAGTATCACCCTATAGTACCACCCCATTGTACCACCCCATTGTACCATCCCATAGTACCACCCCATAGTACCACCCTATAGTACAACCTCATAGTACCACCCCATGGTACCACCACATGGTACCACCCCATTGTACCTCCCATTAGTACCACCCCATTGTACCACCCCATAGTATACAACACAGTACCATCCTATTGTACCAACCTATAGTACCACGCTATAGTACCACCCCCTAGTATCACCCCATAGTGTCACCCCATAGTACCACTCCATAGTACCACCCCATAGTACCACACTATTGTACCACCCAATAGTACCACCTCATAGTACCACCCTATTGTACCACCTCATAGTACCAGCCTATTGTACCACCTCATAGTACCAGCCTATTGTACCACCCCATAGTACCACCCTATTGTACCACCTCATAGTACCACCCCATAGTACCACCGCATAGTACCACCCTATTGTACCACCTCATAGTACCAGCCTATTGTACCACCCCATAGTACCACCCTATTGTACCACCTCATAGTACCAGCCTATTGTACCGCCTCATAGTACCAGCCTATTGTACCACTCCATAGTACCACCCTATTGTACCACCTCATAGTACCAGCCTATTGTACCACTCCATAGTACCACCCTAGACAACGACAAAGGCAGCCCACTCAGAGCCCCAGGATTACAGAACCCGGCCCTTCAGGCACCGCATGAGGAGCACCAGCAGCCCAGTCCTGTTACCTTACAGCTTTCTTGTTCATATGTTCCCACTGGCAGGTACTTCATTCACTCACTCAGGCCGGGTCTGGTGGCTTCGTGGACTAATGCGTACACTGTAGGGGCCTGTGTTCCACCTCATGGTCACAGGTTCAAATTCCAACGGATCTACTCAGCCTTTCATCTTTCTGAGGTCGATAAAAATGCGTACCACTGAGTTGGTTCATTGCCAATATACCTATTTGGGTGAAGAGGCGCTTTACAAATACATGTTATGTTATTCAGTGCATCAGTTCCTGCACCTTTGTTGCTCCCCCCCCTCTCTCCCTACAGGTGGGCAAGACAATACATTTACAGAAAGAGCCACGGCAAGGGTCTGGCTCGGCTCTAACAGCCTGTGCACGAGCCGAGCCTTACAAATGTTTGCCTTGTAAATCATGCAACAAATACCATAAATAACTATGAGAAAGTCTTTTCAACATTTAACATCTTTTTTCTTCAAAAAAGGTAGAGGAAATGTCCTATAAATGTAACACTAAGGAGAATCGGTTGAAGAGCCCCCTGTCCAACACGCTATCACCCCTGGGGCAAACGCTTCGGAACAAGTTCCCTTACCTTTGGAGGCAGCAGTGATTGAAGTGGTTGGCCAAACTAAATCCGGAGCCCCCTCAGATCCCTGTCCCCCTAAAATCATGCATTAGATTCTAGGAACAATCTCACATTTCTAACTCAGGTAGTGAATTCTTTTCTGGCATTGGGTGTTTTCCCTTCAGAATTTTAACAAGCATTGGCATAGCCAATAGGTCTCGCCTTTGGGACCTTATAAGTGTTTAGCCATGCAACAGTTGCATAACTAAATACTTATAAGGTCCCAAAAGCGAGACCTATTGGCTATGCAAAGCGAAAGTTAAAGTGATCGCGATCGGGATCACGATCAAACATCAAAGCGGCCGCCAAAGTGAAAGTAATTGCGGTAAAGCGCGGCGCGCGCGCCCGTGCACATGCACTGAAGCTCTAGGCTGGCCTGGTAGCACTTTTTGGAGCCCTCTCAATAAGTCTCCCCAGACCAGCGCATGCGCTGTGTCAGGCGAGACCTAAAAAGCGCCCATCCTCCCGCTGCTAAAAAAGCCAGCTCTTGATCCCAAAGAGGTAAAGCATTTTCAGCCCATCGCTCGATCGCCTCTAACAGCAAAAGTGCTGGGAACATCACTCCGTCTAAATCTGCGGAGGAAAGGGAAAAACTGGACTCAGCGCACTTCGGCTTTAGGCCTAAACACAGCACCGAGTCTGTCATGGTAGTGGCGGCAGATCAAGTGAGAAACACTTCGGACGGGGGAAAGGCTGAGATGATCCTCTTAGATCTATGGGAAGCCTTCGACATGGTGAACCACGAGACCGTGATTGCGCGTTTGGTGGAGACTGATATCGGAGGATGAGCTTTGAAACTGCTCCGGTCCTCCTCTCCCAGACAAAGCATCTGGCGGCCCAGGGTGGCCCATCTCAAAGTCATTCACACCACCTTGTGGGGTTCCTCAGGGCTCATCGTTGAGGCTACATTATTTAATATCTGTGTGGCCCCTTTGACAACGCTGATTCGGTCTTTTGGCTTTGCTCCAGTGGCGTATGCAGACGACGCACAACTTATTGTATCCATCTCGAACAGCGCTGAAGAGACCGCCCTTCGTTTTGACGCCTGCATGAGCGATATCATCCAATGGATGAACAACACCAGGCTGGTGCTCAATTTAGCGAAAACGGAGGTCCTTCTCGTTGGGAAGAACGCGCCTTCATGGGACCAATCTTGATGGACTCAAACCTGAGGCCCTCTCCCCTCACCAGTATCCCCCGCCAAAAATGTGGGGATAATCTTGGACTCCAACCTGTCTTTTAATGCACTAAACGTACCTCTTTCTGCTTCTTTTTATCACGCAAGATTGGGAAGATCTTTAGTAAATACCCTTTGAACTTCAAAAAGGAGCAGTAACTGCGCTCGTGCTGTCAAGACTTGATTATTGCAACGCATTATGTGTCTATCAGCCATCTTTGCAAACATTGCCATCTTTGCAAACTACTGCAGCACGGCTTCTAAAGACGTTTCCCAAGTTTCGGCCAGTGTGCGGCGCTCTAGGAGGGCTCCACTGGGTACCAGTGAAGAAGAGACTAGGATTGCCCATGAGGCCTTGTATGGAGCCGCCCTACACCACTGAAGGAAAAATCCCACATGGTGGACTCCCAGGAGGACATTAAGATTGTCAAATTCCAGAAGAATCAATGTTCAGAAATTCAGAGGATTTAATTGGGGAGGCAGAAGTTTTATTTATACCACAGCTCTTCCTTGGAATAACCTACCGACTTAATTTAGAAGTCAATCTAATTTACCGACTTAACTTAGAAGTCAATCTAATTTACCGACTTAATTTAGAAGTCAATCTAATTTACCGACTTAACTTAGAAGTCAATCTAATTTACCGACTTAACTTAGAAGTCAATCTAACTTAGAAGTCAATCTAACTTACCGACTTAACTTAGAAGTCAATCAAATTTACCGACTTAATTTAGAAGTCAATCTAATTTACCGACTTAACTTAGAAGTCAATCTAATTTACCGACTTAACTTAGAAGTCAATCTAATTTACCGACTTAACTTAGAAGTCAATCTAACTTACCGACTTAATTTAGAAGTCAATCTAACTTAACGACTTAATTTAGAATTCAATCTAAACTTAACTTAGAAGTAAATCTAATTTACCGACTTAACTTAGAAGTCAATCTAATTTACCGACTTAACTTAGAAGTCAATCTAATTTACCGACTTAACTTAGAAGTCAATCTAACTTACCGACGTTCAGAAAATGTCTTAAAACCCGGCTGGTTTCCGTTCCTTAAACTGAGAGTCAAGCTCATCTGCAGGATCACGTTAGTCAGTAGGATACGCTAGCGCCAAGACGCCACTGGTATTAAAAAAAATGTATCAATATCAACAGAAGTGTATTGCTGTAACATGCGTCAGCATTTCACCTTAGTACATCAATTGATCAGACTACATTGAGGGGTATGTATTAAAAGAAATAGTTTTTAAACATTAACTTAGAAAAAATCGTGCCCCAACCCCACCATGCCATTGGTGAGCTAAAATACAAGAGAAAGAAGAGCCCCTTTGTTGCCATCAATTATAACCTCATTAACTGAAATACACAAGGATTCGAATGGGCGGGAGTGAACATGTACTCTTCTTTCTATATTTGATAACCCTCAGCAGAGATGTGGTGACGCTGTAATGTATTACATCAAACCCGGGAGGTGTTTGTGGAGCGCACATCCTGACCGCATATATATGAAGGGCTCTCTTTTGTGATAATGAAAAAAGGAGGCTCAGTGAAATAAAATATTTGCCTAGGATCACACAATTTGTTCAAGCTGGTGAGCTGGGATTGATCCCTGTTTTTTTAATTTTAGATTGTTCATTTCAGGCACTAGATGGGAGCCATGTTTTCCTATGTAATGCTTTGTCCTTCATTCTTGGTGCAGGACTTTACACCGTGGGTGATAGGTAGAAGATCACACAAAGGCTCGGCTCGTTTTGGGCTCGAAGGTCCAGGATGGCTTTGAGCTGAGACGGAGCCAAGCATATGGCTTGAGCCTGGCCAGAGCTTTCAGTGGCACGCTCACCTCTATCTCTCCTTCTGGATTTTCTTCACTGCGGATGCACCCACATCTCCTCTACTCCAGAGTCCCCCGCTGCTCTCCTGTAAAGTTACACCTCGCTGTAAGATGCCTGGTTAATGCTCCCCTGCTGTCTCCTGCTGCCTCTCCCAGGGCTTGGTGTGGCCCCCCTGGTATATCCTAGGGTCGTTAATAACTGTGACCACTGGAGGGGCAGGGAAGCTGTTCCAGAATGGGAAGGGAGGCTTACCACTGTTATCAAACCTATAACCACTATAGGTTATGTATCCGCTAACTGACTATCCCATAGAGAGTGATGCTACAGAATCCATTCCACAAGGACCCTGAGGTCAGAGAGGCACGCCGCATACCCCGTGTCTCTCCCCTGTCCCTAAACCCAGGGGCGTCTCCTCCGTTAGAGTGGAGGAGCGCTGTCACTCTTAAATGCCCCCCCAAAGCCCCACAGATGAAAAATAAAATGGTAATTTATTGGTATTTTTTTTTTCCATTATCCCGTCCTGAACCGAGTGTCAGGACGGGGCGGGGCATGCTGAGCGGCAGCAGGGAGGAGTGGTGGACAGAGGGCCGCCTGTGCACTGTTTAAAGTGTGCAGGTCTCTTAGGCCAGCCTTCTTGCAACGGCCAGCCAGACATGCGCACTTTAAACCTCTCAACCCAGCTGTCTTGGACACCTGAGATGAGAGCAAATGCACGGCCTCAGTGAGAGAGGCTGCTCCCTCCAATCAGGGATCTGCTCTCATGCTGATTAACAGCATGTATTTATATAAACAGTGGTTCACAAGGAAATAAATCTCTTTAGTAGTTTCACCAGCTGGGATACATGAGGAGCACTCTTTTTACAGGCACTTAATGTATACAGGATCAAGGACACATACTTCCATAGCAAAAAAAGAATGTTAGTGCTTAAATTAGCCTTACGTTTTTTTATACTGTAATCAACAAGAATTAGTGCTCATACTTTTCAGTGAAGGGAAGGTGCAGTGGGGTGTGATGAAGCACCCTTGCACCCTACATCATTTTCCTTACTAAGACCTGGCTCAAACCCACATCTGCCCCAGAAATTGTAACAACAATCCCTGACGGATATACATTCACTCACAAGGACCACACCAACAAGCCGGAAGAGGAACCGCCATCATCCACAAAGAGACCATACATACAGTGTACCACCACCACCACCGACAATACCACCTTCCCCATGGAACTTCTCAGTTTCAAGGTCCATACAGACGACAAGAAAGCCATCAGACTCACCCTCACATACCAATTCCCAGGCCCATGCTCCAGCTTCTGAAGCACCATAGCAGACCTAGCCTTAGACTCCAAGGACTAGGTCTTACTCTGTGACCTAAATGTTCACATTGACAAAAACACCGCAAACCTCCTCAACAGTATGAGCATCCTTGGATTGACCCAGATCGTCCACAACCTTACACACACCATAGGACACACCACAGGACCCAATCTTCACCTCCAGCAACAGCGTAAAAAACAGCCATGTCAGAGAACTCACATGGACCAATCACTCCATCGTCCACTTCAGTAACTATAGCCCCCGCACCGCCACCCCCAGGATGACCTACGTCTCCCACAGGAGGTGGAACAAAACCTCAGAGACCAGCTGGGCGAATGCCCTCAACACCTCCAACCCTTCTACTGCCATCAAACCTCAAACAAGGAGTGAAAAACCTCAACACCTAGATCACCAATTGTGCATACAGCATCATCACCATCAAGATCAACATCCAGAGAAAATCCTCCTAAAAAGCCAGCTGGTACACCCACGAACAGCAAAACGAGACAGCAAATAGTTGGAGAGGAGATGGCGCACCATAAAGGGCACCTCCGACAGGGCAGCCATCAAGACGTCCCTCAACTTCTACCACCGCCTGCGGAGGGCAACAAAGACAGCCCTTGTCACACGCATTGAAACCAGCGCCAACAACACCAACAAACTTTCCAACATCATTAAGGAATTCTTCAACCCGTCTGCCAGCAAAAACAATATCACACCCTCACAGGAGCTGTGAAAAACTCACTCACTTCTTCCATGACCAGATCACAACCATATACAGAAACTACGACCCCCAACCCAACCCTATGGATTCCCTCGACAGATATGCCACCACCTTAACTGACACGAACCACACACTGACCACCTGGAACATCCTCTCCACCCAGTACACCACCTCCACCATGAAATCCATCCACTAGGGAGCTCTCACAGACCCATGCCCACACCACATATTCAACCTCGGAAACTAGAGGATTGGCCAGAAACTCACCACCATACTCAACACGTCTATCACCAATGCAACATTTCCTGACACCTAGAAACACTCTAAAGTCAGACAACTACTCAAAAAACTCTCAACCGACCCCCAACCAACTAAAAAGCTACTAGCCAATCACCCTGCTTCGATTTCCAGTGAAGATACTGGAAAAGAACTTCAACAATCAACTCGTGATACACCTGGAGCAGAACCAGCTACTCAAAGCCTCCCAATCCCGCTTCCGGAGCATTCACAGCACCGAAACCGCCCTGCTCAGAGTCCCCGAAAACATCCAAACCCTCCTTCACCGAGGAGAAACAGCAGCTTTGATGCTCCATGACCTTTCAGCAGCCTTCAACGCCGTATCCCACCACACACTGATCGAACAACTCTACCACATCGGCATCTAAAGGGACGCGCTCAGATGGATCACCTCCTTCCTCACCAGAAGAACCCAGAGGATCCACCTCCCACCTTTCACCTCTGACCCCAAGAAGTTCACCTGCGGTGTCACCTAGGGTTCATCGCTCAGCCCCTACTCTTTTCAATGCATATATGACCCCACTGGCCAACATTGTCAGATCCCATGGTCTCAACATAATTTCCTACGCAGACGACACCCAACTCCTCCTCTCACTCACCGATGACCCCACCACCACTAGAGAGAACTTCCACAGATGCATGACAAACGTCGCCGACTGGATGAAGAAGAACTGCCTGCAGCTGAACACAGCCAAGACAGAAGTACTGATCCATGGCAACAGCAGCAACACATGGAGCGACTCCTGGTGGCCAACAGACCTAGGAGCCACACCCACTCCATCCAACCATGCCAGAAACCTCGGAATCATCATTGACAACAAGCTCAACATGAAATCACAGATCAACGCAGTCTCCTCTGCCGCCTTCGTCACTCTGCACATCCTACGTGAGATCTTCAAGTGACTACCCCTACACACGAGGTGCACCGTGACACAAGCCCTCATCACCAGCCCACTGGACTACGGCACACATGTTTCAGTGCATCTCACTGTCTATCTTATACACGAGACCAGTGTCCTCGAGACAGCCTGGACTGATGCCGGATCCCGAGATAGAGAAAGTTTAAAATGCCACACCGCTGATTCTTCACAGTAAGCCTGTTGGCAAGCCACCGGGAGCACACATTTGTTGACACTGTGTTCCTGGTCCCCTCACGGGCACCACGTAACGAATGGGCATTCTATCTTTTGTTTTCAGCTGCTCGGAATTCATTCTACCGCTTACCTGAAATGATCCTAGATGCCTGCACTGCCATACCTGTGATTATTCCAACGCTGTAGTAAGTCGTTTTTCCTTAACCTGCACGCACAACAGCATCTTTGCCTCTACACGTGCCCTGAGTCTGTGCCTTCCTCTACGTTATCTATTGATTCTTCAATGAGGCAATTCAATTCCGCTCGGGGTTCTGCCTTCAGTGCATCATTTCTCAGGAACCTTTGGACTACTGGAAGGTTGGCGAAATCCCTAAATCGCTTAAAAGTTCATCCGAATGGTACCTATCATTGCCCCACTGATGATTTTTTAAATTTCTTGTACAATTACCTACACCCATTGGGTTAGGTTCTATGAGAATTTTAAAATATACGATTCTGTTTCAACTACAGTCAAAGCCGCATCTAGTCAGATTGATGTTCCACCTCAGGCTGGCTCACCTGAGGATCCAGGCTCTAAGCCCTCGTCCCGGTCCGATGTGAATAACTTTCCAGGTCATCCACATATGGGCTCCCTTGGCACGCTCATTCTTGATCATTTGATGTCACTCTTGGCCCCTATATAGAGGCAAATGACCAAACAGTTCTATAGATAAACAGAAACACCACACAGGGCCTTCATTTTCATATTCCTTGTTTTATTATAGCCATATAGCCCGCCGTAGCAGGCTATACCGGCTATTAAAGGCCCGCTGCAGCGTTAAAGGCCCGAGCCGAAGGCGAGGGACTTTTTACAAAAGCAGCGGGACTTTAATAGCCGGTATAGCCCGCTACGGCGGGCTATAAGGCTATTAGAACATTCTGCCACTAGAGGGCAGAATGTTCTAACAAATTAAACAAAGGCTTCTCGAAGCTCGAGGAGATTTAAATCCCCTCGAGCTTCGAGAGGCTTTTGTAAAACATTGGAATGTTGCTCTGCGGGCCTTTACCGGCCCGTAGAAGCACGGAGCACTCCATTGTCTACAATGGAGTGCTCCACATTCCAATGTTCTAATATTCTCTTTAGACCTGTCCTGATGATGACCCCTGAATAACAGAGGTTGAAACGTCATGGACAACCAGACTTAAATAAACTCCTCTTATATTGTTACAATTAATCAAGATAGGAGTCATTGGGGAGGAGCTTAGCGCGCGATCAAGATGGCCGCGTGAGCCTAGAGCTCCCGAGACCCTCGCTCCCTCCGGCAGCTATCCTGTCTATTATCCTGCTTTTGATGCCCGGAATATTGGAGGGGAGCTGTTGCTGAGGCGAGAGCCGCTGTCCGGATCGAAATCGTCCACCGGAGACCGAAGTTGTACTGCCTGGAAGTTTGTGGCCTACTCCCCGCACGGTGCCCGGGCCTTGCGTTGGCACAGTGCCCGTGCACTAATTGAACAACAGCGGCCGGGCTGGGGACGAGTCGGCGGAGGGACGGTGTTTCTACTTTCACTTTCACTTTCGCCTTCCAGTCTCCACAGCGCCCGGGACGGGGAGTGCGTAGTGCCAGCCACTGGTCGCATGGTTGACTACTCTGTATGGGCAAGGAGAGTGTCTACACGGCAGATTGCGATGTCGACCAAATCGGACGCCGACAAACAGAAGCCCAAGAGTACCAGGCGGGGCAGCTACACCCAGACTAACAACATGGACCGTTATGCCCACCAGAAGGGGTCTCCGGGCGGATCGGGCCCGATACTGGAAGCCTCGAAGGACGCGACACCTCCCCCCACAGAACTGACCCTGCAAGATATTATGGGGGCCATCGAAGGGATGAAGTCCTCGATTGGGCAACAATTTGAGACCCTGGCACATAAAGTGGACGCCATATCGATTGACGTCAATCTGGTTCGGGCAGACCTGGGGAAAACTAATGAGCGGGTTCAGTCCTTGGACCTCAAGACTGCCGGCCTCCTGGGCGACGTCTCCGGCCTTCAGCAGAAAGTCCGTACCCTGCGGACGGCAAATGATCACTTCGCCCGACGGTTGGAAGAGTTCGAAGGCCGTGCAAGGCGCAATAACGTGCGCATCATTGGGGTCCCGGAAAATTCGGAGGAGCAGTCGGTTGACCTGTTCGTGGAGGACCTGGTGGTGAACCATCTGGCGCCCAAAGGCCTCAGTAAGTTCTTTGCTGTCGAACGGGCCCACAGAGTCCCTGGCGGGAGGCCCAAGGTGGGGGCCCCTCCGAGGCCGATTGTCGCCAGGATTTTTAACTTCAGGGACTGAGATGCTATTCTGCAAGCATCGCGGGTGGCCGGCCCGCTGCCATTCCAGAACACTACTGTAAGTTTCTATCCGGACTTTACCCAGATGGTGCAGAAGCAACGGCAAGGCTTCCTGGCGGTCAAGAGAAGACTACGTGAGATGGGACTAAAATATTCCATGCTCTTCCCGGCCAGGTTGCGGGTGGTGTTCGAAGAGCGGACTTTCTTTTTTGAGTCTCCTGACATGGTCGGAGACTGGCTGGACACATTGCCCCAAGGACGGACTGGCGTTGAACGCTCCGGTGGCGCAGACGGTGGTGGGGATGAACACTGAGCCAGGACTTAAGTACTAGGACTCCGGTTCCTCCGGGAGGTTGATAATCCGGGGGGCAGCGGGGGCAGTAGGGGAGCCTTTTCCTCCTCTGGGGTTCTTTTCGTAGATTAGTAGTATTAAGGGGCGACAGGCACACTGCAAGTTGGGGGGCACTTTAGAGCTTACGCAGGGGTGCAGGGTGGGGGGTGGATGTGGGTTGTTGTTGGGGTTGTTGTTGTTTTTTGTTATGCAAGGCGTAAAGATGCAAGCTTCCGTGATTCGGGTCTGGTTCCACGCGGGGGGTGGTGGTCTCCTTACATGTTGGGATGGGGGGTAGGGGCCTAAAGATACTCAGTTGGAATGTAAACGGCTTGGGGGATCGTATTAAGCGTGGGATTGTTCTGCAATTTCTGAAGCGCTGTACCCCTGATATTGTCTTATTGCAAGAGACGCACTTGATTGGTAACACGTGCTATGCACTCAATCGTAAAGGCTATAAATTTGTTGCACATTCCGGGTTTTCCTCGGGTTCTAGAGGGGCGGGAATACTAGTCAGGTCCTCTCTGCCATTCGAGGTTGACTCCACTACCGTTGACGATAGGGGACGCTTTGCGGCAGTAGCGGGGCGGTGGGAGGGCAGGACCCTGGTCCTGGTGTCGGTTTATGTCCCCCCTGCATTGCAGCCCTCTACACTAGCGGACTTAGAGAGGACATTGTTGGATCTCCCAGAGGGACTGTTGGTGGTGGGTGGCGACTTCAATGCGGTTGGCTCTGGCCTGCTCGACAGACACCCGCAGAGGAGTTCGGGGGGGGCTCAGAAGTGGCTTCCTGATCTTATGGATACCCTTGGGCTGGTTGATTGTTGGAGACTGTTGCATCCCACACAACGACAATATACTTTCCACTCAGGGGCGCATGGCAGTCTCTCCAGAATTGATTATGTCCTTACCCTAGCTGCGCACGCCTCCTTCGTCTCTGAGGCCAGGCACATGGCACGAGGTATTTCCGACCATTCCCCGGTGTGGATCTGTATGGATGTTGGCAGAGGAGTGGGAGGTAGGGTGGCCCCAATTAACCCGTGGTATTTCAGGGACCCTGCGACTCGTAGTGCGGTACTGAAGGCGGTCGACCGTTATTTTCAAGAAAACCTTGGTTCGGTCACGTCGGCGGTGTCCTTGTGGGAAGCGTTCAAAACAGTGATTAGGGGTGAGGCCCTCTCCTTGATAACAGCGGCCAAGCGTCGGAGAGACGCGGAGGTCGCCCAGCTAGAGGCGGAGATCGCGGATCTAGAGTTGGCTCTGGAAGGGGAGGTCACGGCGGAGGCGCTGCACACGTTGAGCCTTAAACAATCGGAGTACAGGGCCCTCGTGACGGATGCGGCCAAAGCCCTGAGTAGGGAACAGCGGGGCCGTCTGTACGGCGTCGGGGACAAGGCCGGGAAACTGATCGCGTGGCTAGATAAAAAGGAGCGGGCCAATCGTGTTGTGCCGGACCTTGTGACGGAGGATGGCGTCATGGTCACGGAGCCGGACGGCATAGTCCAGTGCTTTGCGGATTACTTCCATACGGTCTATACCTCCGTGTCTGACAGGCCAGTGGAGGATTCATGTGAGCTCCTGCGCGATCTTGCCCTGCCTTGCCTCTCCGACGTAGACAGAGACGATCTTGATGGCGACATCACAGTCGACGAGATTGCGGGGGCTATCCGCTCTTTGCGTCCGGGCAAGGCCTCGGGTCCGAATGGCCTGCCAATTGAGCTTTACAAACTCCGACCGGACAAGATCGCTCCGCATTTGCGTGCTATGTTTGTGGAGGCGCGGGAGATGGGTTGCCTCCCACTTGACCAGCGCCTGGCAACGATTGTGGTCATCCATAAAGATGGCAAGCCCAGGAACCGGTGCAGCTCATACAGGCCGATCTCGCTCCTTAATGCTGAGCCGAAGATCCTTGCCAAAATCCTCGCAAGCCGGCTGGTCAGGGTGGTCGGGGATCTGATCCACCCTGACCAATCTGGCTTCATCCCGCATCGCAATACCGCGTTGAATCTTAGGCGCATCCACGGAGTGATCGCAAGGGTGGGGACGATGCGGGAGCCGGCCATGGTGGCTGCGCTCGATGCAACGATGGCATTTGACACGGTGGAGTGGGCATACCTGTGGGCTGCGCTTGCGAAATTCGGCTTCGGGCCCGGATTTGTGGGCTGGGTAAGGCTATTATACGAAGGACCTCTCGCCAAAGTCGCAGTTAACGGTAGGGCGTCCCGTCCCTTCGACCTGGGGAGGGGTACCAGGCAGGGT
Source organism: Triturus cristatus (assembly GCF_964204655.1). Taxonomy (NCBI): domain Eukaryota; kingdom Metazoa; phylum Chordata; class Amphibia; order Caudata; family Salamandridae; genus Triturus; species Triturus cristatus. Next base: position 43,122,844 of record NC_140587.1, read on the forward strand.
TGTCCTCTATCGCCGCTGTTGTTCGCTCTCGCCCTTGAGCCGCTGGCGGCCTGGATACGATGGCACCCAGATGTGAGGGGGATTCGATGGTCCCCTGATCACGAAGACCGCATTTCCCTCTATGCCGACGATATTCTGCTCTATCTTACTTCACCCCGGAAGTCCCTTATAGTTGTCTGCGACATATTGACTTCCTTCGGGCGGAACTCGGGGCTAACCATTAATTGGGGTAAGTCATATCTGTATGCCCTGTGTGGGGACGTCCCGGTTCCCCCGCGGAATTGCCCGATCCAGATTGCCCGGGAGGGTTTCCTGTATCTTGGGATTTATATCTCTGCCGACCCAACGGTACGGTATGAGAGGAACCTGCTCCCTCCGTTGGCGCGCCTGCGGCGGGACGTGGCGGGCTGGCGGCGGCTGCCGCTTTCCCTCCTTGGCCGTGCGGTACTATTCAAAATGATGTCTCTTCCCCGTTTTCTCTATGCCCTGCAGAACACCCAGGAGCTGGTTCCGGCCAGCTACTTTCGGGAGGTTGAGAGTCTGCAGCGTTCGCTGCTGTGGGACGGCCGCCCGCGTATAGCGATAGCAAAATTAACTCTCCCTTGGTACGACGGGGGTATCGCGCTTCCCGACATCCGAAGATACTATTGGGCCTCCCAACTGAGCGCGATCAATCATGGAGTCTACGGTCCGGCGCTTGGTCCTGGCTTTGCTATGGACCGGTGGTTGCTGCGGGGTGGTGGCTATTATAGAGCACTTTATTCGAAGCCACCGGCTGGGTCCCTCACAGGGCCGACCGGGGTGGCGGTGCACGTGTGGAAGACAGTCACGAACTCCCTGGGATGGAAGGATAGGCTCACCCTCGCCACTCCGTTGTATGACTCGGACATGTTGGGGAACCTCTGGCACTCTAAGGGATTCGACAAATGGGATCTGATTGGCATCTCCAGGGTGGGGGACATGCTGACCAAGGGGCGGATTAAGTCGTTCGATGAGCTGCGGTCGGAATATGCGCTTGAGGGCACGGAATACTTCCGGTATGCGCAGGTGCGCCACGCGCTGCAGTCGGTCCTCGTTGAGGGGGAAAAGGTGCCTGAGTCCTCTCCTTTGGAGGACCGGATCCTGGACGGCCATATGCCGGAGAGCACAATCTCCCTACTTTACAAAAAGCTTGTGAACGTTCGGACCGATCTCCTCCTGGGGGTGCGGGACCAGTGGACTAGAGATGGCCTTGAGCTGGACGATGAGGATTGGCAGTACGCGGTCTCCTCTCCTAAGGAGGTCGCAATCCCCGCCAGGTTGCGGCTTGTCCAGCTTAAGATACTCCACAGAGTCTATGTCACTGGGCCCCGATTGGTCCATATGGGTTTTTCCGAGGATGGGCTGTGTAAGAGGGGCTGCGGGATGGTAGGCACCTTTCTGCACATTATATGGGAGTGTGGTGTGATTGCGGAACTATGGAAGCGGATTCACGTTGTGATGCAGGATGTCACGGGCATTGTATTGCACCCAGAGGCGCGGCGCTGTCTTTTGAATGTGTGGGGTCCTACAGACTACGATGCGGCGCAGACTCAATGGGTGACCCTAGGTAATATGGTGGCTAAGCGAGATATTGCAAGATTGTGGGGATCCCCTAGCCCTCCCACCCTGGCTGCTTGGAAAGACAACATGGACTGGTGCATGTTCCGGGAGAAAACGGTGTATGGTGTGCGGGGGAGGCCCAAGAAATGGCATAAGGTATGGGGAGGTTGGAACCAGTATAGGGGGTACATATGTTTGCCTCCTGCCACTGAACCACTAGAGGAGCAACTTTCCCCCTAGCCTCGCGTCCGACTTGGGTATTTCTGGTGCACCTCTGCTAGAATGTTAGCGCCTCTGCTTCTCCCTCCTCCTCTCAATCGGTGGCTTGATCTGATGTTGGAAATGGGGCCGCCCCCTCGCTGGGAACTGACGCGAACTTATGATGTATACTGCCTTGCTTGTTGTGTTCCTTTTTTTTTTTTTTTTTTTTTTTTTTTTAAATTGGAAGCTTTGTTTTTATCCTGTATGAGAGCTCTAGATGACTACACGTGTTGATTGAGGAGCTGCCGAACCTCCGGGTTGTCGGCTGAATAGCTGTGTATCTGATTTATACGAAATAAAGGTTTTAAAAAAAAAAAAAAAAAAAGGTAGGAGTCATTTGTCTTTATATAAGCAATGCACTGTTTGTTACTCCGTCCATCACACCCCATCCCACCTTCCCTTGACTGAAGAGCATCAGCTCTAGTTCTTGTAGATTAAAGTATAAAAAAGTAAGGATAATTCAATCAATAAACTATTTTTGCTATGGAAATATGTGTCCTTGACCCTGTATACATTAAGTGCCTGTAAACAGTTTTGCGTGTGCACTCATGTTTGCCGGCTGGTGAAACAACTAAAGGAATATATTCCCTTGTGAACCACTGTTTATATAAACATATTACCCCAGGTTCTCGAAATTTATTGGGTTGCCCATGTTCTCATAAACTGATTGACAGCATGTGAGCAACACCTGGATTGGTCAAGGGAGTTTGCTGGTGCCCCCACCACAGTCGAGAAAGAAGAGGTTCGACATCCGGAGTAGGGGACATGTTTGATAAGTGTGTTTAATTTTGTATTTATTCATTTTATTTGCGCGTAGATGCCAGCCGCCACTGCCTAGACCCCACTTCCCTTGTGGAGACAGTGCTGACCGTGGTGGGAATTAGTGACACACAGGTTGAGTGGCGTGACAGATGCTCGTGGGAGCTCCTGTTACCAGATTCCCCAGTATTTACCAGTCATGACAGGGGAGCCCCCACCAGCCCCTCCCTGTCCTCCTGGCAGAGCTCCTCATGGAAGCTGGGCCCCTTTCTCTTTCCTAAAAGAAGGTCACACAGGAGTAATGAGAATGAGTGTCCCTAAGAGTGAACACCTAGGAGACCTGGGAGTGAGCATACCCGGGAGGGAGCACCTTAGAGAACTGGGAGTGAGCATACCCGGGAGTGAGCACCTTAGAGGTCTGGGAGTGAGCATACCCGGGAGGGAGCACCTTAGAGATCTGGGAGTGAGCATACCCGGGAGTGAGCACCTTGGAGAGCTGGGAGTGAGCATACCCGAGAGTGAGAACCTCGAGAGCTGGGAGTGAACATACATGGGTGTGAGCGCCTACAAGAGCTCGGAGTGAACATACCTGGCAGTGAGCACCTACGAGAGCTGGGAGTGAGCATACCTGAAAGTGAACACCTTGGAGACCCTGGAGTGAGCATACCTGGGAGTGAGCACCTACGAGAGCTGGGAGTGTGCATACCTGAAAGTGAACACCTTGGAGACCCTGGAGTGAGCATACCTGGGAGTGAGCACCTATAAGAGCTGGTAGTGAACATACCCGAGAGCAAGCACCCTGAGACCTGGGAGTGAACATACCCGAGAGCAAGCACCCTGAGACCTGGGAGTGAACATACCCGAGAGCAAGCACCCTGAGACCTGGGAGTGAACATACCCAAGAGCGAGCACTTCGAGAGCTGGGAGTGCACATACCTGAGAGCGAGCACCTCTAGAGCTGGGAGTGAACATACCCGAGAGTGAACGCTTTGAAGAGCTGGGAGTGAACATACCAGAGAGTGAGCACCTCTAGAGCTGGGAGTGAACATACCCGAGAGTGAGCACCTCGAGAGCTGGGAGTGAACATACCCGAGAGTGAGCACCTCGAGAGCTGGGAGTGAACATACCCGAGAGCAAGCACCCTGAGACCTGGGAGTGAACATACCCGAGAGCGAGCACTTCGAGAGCTGGGTGTGAACATACCCGAGAGTGAGCCCCTCTAGAGCTGGGAGTGAACATACCCGAGAGTGAGCACCTCGAGTGCTGGGAGTGAACATACCCGAGAGTGAGCACCTCGGGAGCTGGGAGTGAACATACCCGAGAGTGAGCACCTCGAGAGCTGGGAGTGAACATACCCGAGAGTGAGCACCTCGAGAGCTGGGAGTGAACAAACCCGAGAGTGAGCACCTCGAGAGCTGGGAGTGAACATACCCGAGAGTGAGCACCTCTAGAGCTGGGAGTGAACATACCCGAGAGTGAGCACCTCGAGAGCTGGGAGTGAACATACCCGAGAGTGAGCACCTCGGGAGCTGGGAGTGAACATACCCGAGAGTGAGCACCTCGAGAGCTGGGAGTGAACATACCCGAGAGTGAGCACCTCGAGAGCTGGGAGTGAACAAACCCGAGAGTGAGCACCTCGAGAGCTGGGAGTGAACATACCCGAGAGTGAGCACCTCTAGAGCTGGGAGTGAACATACCCGAGAGTGAGCACCTCGAGAGCTGGGAGTAACCATACCCGAGAGCGAGCACCTCGAGAGCTGGGAGTGAACATACCCGAGAGCGAGCACCTCTAGAGCTGGGAGTGAACATACCCGAGAGTGAACGCTTTGAAGAGCTGGGAGTGAACATACCCGAGAGCAAGCACCCTGAGACCGGGGAGTGAATATACCCGAGAGTGAACGCTTTGAAGAGCTGGGAGTGAGCATATCTAGGAGTGAGCAACTAGGAGAGCAGGGAGTGAGCATACCTGAGAGTGAACACCTCGAGAATTGGGAATGAACATACCCGAGAGTGAACGCTTTGAAGAGCTGGGAGTGAGCATATCTAGGAGTGAGCATCTAGTCAGAGCAGGGAGTGAGCATACCTGGGAGTGAGCACCTTGGAGATCTGGGAGTGAGCACACCCGAGAGTAGACACCTTGAAGAGCTGGGAGTAAACATACCTGGGAGTGAGCACCTAGAAGAGCTGTGAGTGACCAAACCTGGGAGTGAGCACCTTGGAGAACTGGGAATGACAATTCCTGGGAGTGAGCACCTACGAGAGCTGGGAGTGAACATACCTGAGAGTGAACACCTCGGAGGGCTGAGAGTGAACATACATGAGTGTGAGCACCTTGGAGAACTTGGAGTGAGCATACCTGGAAGTGTGCACCTAGAAGAACTGGGAGTGAATATACCTGGGAGTGAGCACCTACGCAAGCTGGGAGTGAGCATACCCGGAAGTGAGTATCTTGGAGATCTGACAGTGAGCATACCTGGGAGTGAGCACCTAGGAGCGCTGGGAGTGAGCATATAGGGAGTGAACACCTAAGACAGCCAGGAGTGAGCATTTCTGGGAGTGCATACCTAGGAGAATTGGAAGTTAGCATGCCTAAGAGTGTACACCTAGGAGAGCTGGGAGTGAGCAAACCTGGGAGTGAGCACCTACGAGAGCTGGGAGTGAACATACCTGTGAGTGCACCCCTGGAAGAGCGAGAGTGAACGTAGCTGGGAGTGACCAAATACGAGAGCTGTGAGTTAACATACCTAAGAATGAGCACCTTGGAGAGTTGGGAGTGAGTATACCTGGGAGCGAACGCCTAGAAGAGCTGTGTTGGACTTGGCCTTTTTTGCAGGGTCATCCCTAAACTTTTTGCCTTTCTCCTAGCCTTTTTTCTGACATGGTGTTGGTGGTTTTAGGACTCTGGGCACTTTAGCACTGCTGTCCAGTGTAAAGTGTGTGTGCTCTCTGTGTTAAATATGGTAAGATTGGTCTACACCTGTTTGGTCTATTTAATTTACCTGTCAGTCCCTTGTAAAATGGTATCCCATATACCCAGGGCTGGTGAATTAAATGCTACTGGTGGCCTTGCAGCGCTGATTGCGTCACCCATCAAAGTAGCCTTTCAAACCTATCTCACGCCTCCGCCATTGCAGGGCCTGTGCGCGCAGGGTTACTGCTGCTGGGAAGTGGCACCTAAAGTGAGTGCCATGTCCATGACCCCCCTTTTACTGCATGCCAGTCACCCCTAAGGTAGGCCCTAGCTAGCCCTATGGGCAGGTTGCATTGTAGGTAAAAGAAAGGACGTGTGCTTTAAGTGTGTGACATGTCCTGATAGTGACAAACAGCCATTTTGGTTCCTCACTACTGTTGGGCTGCCCTCCCATAGGAATGCATTGGGGATTCCCTGATAAGTGTTTCAGTGGTAATTCCTGATATGGGAGGCGCAGCGTGGTCAAGTTCAGTATGTTTGGAATAGTGATAATAAATGCTACGCAATGGTGTGCGCAGATTTATTATAACTATTTTAGAAATGCCACTTTTAGAAGTTGGCATTTCTGTGTGCTATGTGTCTGCCTGCCTGATGTGAATTGCATGCCTGGCTTGTGATTGACAGGGGCTGGGAGGTGTGTGTGGCTCCAGGAGGGGCAGGGTGAGTCAACGCCAGGCTGAATGGGACGTCTGCATTTGGAGTAGTGGGAGGAGAAGTCCCTGGTTCCTAAATAGGATTGTGCCTGCCCTAGTGAATGCTGGCTCCACCCCCCTTTGGTGTGTCTGATGACAAGCCCCCACCTGACAAAGGGGCAGAGGAGCCCTGTCAACAGAGTGCTCCAATTTCCCCCTGAACCAGTTTCTGCTGGTTCCCCAAGCCCTGTGCTGGTGCAGACAAAGGGAAAAGGTGTATTAATACTGGGGCTGTGACCCCATGAAGAGGTGCTGTTTGTGACTTGCTGGGAGCTTGCTGCTGCTGGGGCCCAGGAGGAACCACCATGGGGGCTTACCTCCCTGCTGGAGGGCCCTGTGTGCTGGCCTCCCTGGGCCCAGCTATGCCCCATGGACCTCGGACTTTGCTTTGGAATTTGTGCGCCTCGTGAGTGCTCTGATTTTGCGTTCTAGAAAGGAGCGTTGCGTGGGTCTGCAGCCCTGGCTTGCGTGGAGAAAGAGGAATCCCCGGCATAGGGATTCCCCTGAGTTGCGGCAAGGAGCAGGTGCCCACCCTGTTTTATATATATATTTAAAATAGCGGGTGCCCACCCCGCATGGCCGCTCTATGTTTATTTTAAATGCAGGTGCCCACCCCGCTTGTGCTGCTTTTTTTGCGGGTGCCCACCCCGCATCTGTGCCTTGTTGATTGCGGGTGCCCACCCCGCAATGACGATTCTATTTTGGAGAGCGGGTGCCTACCCCGCGTTCTCCTGTTGAAAATCACCGCCGCGGCCCAAGCCTACAGACAGGAAGTCAGGCGGCCTTGCCTGATGGTGGGCGGGGCCACAAGATGGAAGAGAAGCCTGCCGGAAGGGAGAAGTGCTGCAGCGGGTCAGCGGGGCTCCCATGGCGAAGAGGGAGCCCTGCATGTTGCTGCGCCGCCGGAGAGTCCCCGGAAGCCAGGAGTGTGCAGAGCCAGTGTCCCTTCTCCATGAGCAGAGCAGAGAGCCCGGTGAGTGGAGCCTGGTGGGGGGGGTGTCGAGGCACACTATCAGTGCCTTCCCCCGTAGTTGCCCCCCCCGAGGCACAGAGGTGTCAGAGTCTCGTTGAGTTACTCACAGCGGCGCCACCGTGGCAGTCCGCTGCAATGTGGGAGAGATCCTTTGTAGAAGGTCCGGAGTGGGGCTTGGGGGCATTTCTCGGCATAAGCTGTTGGTGCCTTCCAAGGCATGGTGCCAGTGCCTTTTTCTTCTGAGCGGACCCGCCAGTGAGCGGGCCACTGCAACGTTGGGGGCATGTTTTGCTGATGGAGCCCCATTGGGAGCCCAAAGGGCACAGTGGTGTCCGTGCCTCCTGGTTCATCCACAGCTGCACCGCCGTAGCGGGCAGCTGCAACATTGATGCAGCATTCTTGTTGAAGAGCCCCAGTGGGAACTCCTGAGGGCACCAAGACGCCCGTGCCTACCTTTATTTCATGCACAGCTGCGCCGCACCAGCGTGGGTAGCTGCAACGTTTGGGCACATTTGGGTTTTAGGGTCTCAGTGGGGGAGAGAGGGCCCAGTGAGTGCCAGTGCCCATCTTTTTGGCTGCACAGCTGCACCGCAATTAGCGGCAGCTGCATCATTTAGGCCAGTGCATTGCGCACTTTTTCATTATTGCTGCATTGGCAGCTGAGCCCTGACTTTGCTGGTCATAGGGCATTGGAGCCCCAGAAAAAGCCGGTTGGCCTGGGGGTCATGTTAGGGTGTGATTGGGGTATACTGGGTTTATGCTGGGGATGCTTATCCTCTAATGCAGAGGTCTTCAATCTGTGGGGCGCGACCCCCAGGGGAGGCCTGGAGTCCTGGGAAGGGGGTCACGCATTTCCAGGCCTAACTTCTGCCTGGAATGCAAAAGGTGCTTTGTACAAACACAACCACGCTCATTAAAATGCTTCAGCTGACATGAATTGAGTCTCATGTGCTGTAAAACTAAGAGGCCCAGCAGACAGGTAAAACAATCCTTCAGCCTTCATGCCAGGGTGCCTGCTTGCCTGAATGAAGTGCAAATGTACCCTAGGAATTAATCTGCGAATGTAAAGGATGCTTGGGAGTGGTTCTGGCTTTAATTTCTCGAACGACTTCAAGCATTGTGATGGCAAAGATGTGTTTTTTTGTGTGGTGGTTAGCAACTGGGCTGTAAAGTGTGTGCTTGAATTTACACAGCGCTTAGTACCCCTGAAAAGGTGCTGAAGGGACAGTTATGCAAAAATAAATGCATTACTTACAGTCTGATATTACACTAATCTACATTTTGGAAGCAAGTATAAAATAATGACTTACACATTATTCACAGTGCTTTCTGTCACAGGCTGTGACCTCAAAGCACAAAAAATACCCAAGTCACTATTCTCCACTGCACCAACCAATTTTAATTCTGTGGCTCTCTGGTTACACACAGACCTATGCAGTGCATTAAATAATAGAGGTTATCTAACGTACCTAAGCTACCCATTATTTTATATGTAGCTACTTGATGGTAAAAGACCTAAAAAGGAACAAAATATTTTAGGGCTGATTTATGAGAGGCTTGCGCCGCTGAAGCGTCAATTTTTTTAGCTTCGGCGGCACAAGCATCTCAATCATATCTATGAGGTGAGGCAAAGTCACCCTGCGCGGCTCTGCGCGGCCTCATAGATATGGAGTAAGACAAAGCATCTCAAGTCGCTGCGTTGCCTTACTCTATGTCAAGTAGGCATTCCATGGGAGTTGCGGTGGGTGTTCCCACACAAAGCCCATGGATTTTGACGCTGCCCCAGATTCACAAAACCATGTAAACCTGGGGCAGTACCAAACCTTGCGCCTCCCCACAGTAGGGGTAACATGGGGAAATGTTTTAATTTCTCCTCGTTTTTACCTCTTTCCATGTGTGCTGCATTCCTGCCCTTTCACATTGGCATAGGGCAGCGCGGCAAGAAGACTTGCAGCTTTGCCCTCATCAGTGCATCATAAATGATGCCTATTGTTTTTAGCCACACCTTTGACCACACCCCCAACCCCTGACCTTTGGATTGCTAAATACGGTTTAATTTATTTCCCCAATGTATAAATGATTTGCTGTGGAAATTAGAGGCGTTTATGGTTGTCGATAGTTAGCAATAATGAGGAGGCTCAAGTTCTAGAGATTTTCATCAGGAGGGGGTCCTTACGCCTAAAAGTTTTTGACAGGGGGGTCTCGGCATCAGAAAGTTTGAAGACCTCTGCTCTAATGCGATTTATACGCCCTGATTTATGCCTAATGTGATTTCTGCTTATGAGGTGATTGCTTAATCTGTTTATGGTTATGAGGCCTATTGCGTACTGTGTTTATGCTTAGGAGGGTTGGGCCTAATGCTGAGGTCATTATTGTACCAGTGGTTACTGGTTGTGTTTTGCATTTACTTACCTGTTCTGATGGTTCTGACCTTGGCCCTATTGGCCTGGTCCTGTATATAATCCCTGTGAATATTGTCTAGTGCCAGTTGGCACAGTGTAAATATGTGATTATGTTTCTAATGTGTTTATGACAATACAAAGGCTATTTTTTTATATAACCTTGTGTGGGGTTTCTTTTGTAGTGTGCCTAGTGTGTTGCTGCTGTGTGTGTGTGTGTGTGTGTGTGTTGCGCAAACGCTTTACACATTGCCTCTGGGATAAGCCTGACTGCTCAGGCCAAGCTACCAAGGGGGTGAGCAGGGGTTATCTTCAGCGTGTAACTCCCTTGCCCTGACTAGAGTGATGGTTTCTGGCTGGCTTTGGCGCAACCCTTAGCCAACCAGAGATCCCATTTCTAGCAAGCTGTGAGTGAGCTTACCTGGAAGTGAACACCTGGGAGAGCTGGGAGAGAGCATACCTGAGAATGAGCACCTTGGAGAGTTGGAAGTGAACACACCTGGGAGTGAGCACCTACGAGAGCTGGGGGTGAACATACCTGGGGGTGAGCACCTGGGATAGTTGTGAGTGAACATACCTGGGAATGAACACCTTGGAGAGCTGGGAGTGAACATACCTGGGAATAAACACCTTGGAGAGATGGGGGTGAGCATACCTGGGAATGAACACCTTGGAGAGATGGGGTGAGCATACCTGGGAATGAACACCTTGGAGAGATGGGGTGAGCATACCTGGGAATGAACACCTTGGAGAGATGGGGTGAGCATACCTGGGAATGAACACCTTGGAGAGATGGGGGAGCATACCTGGGAATGAACACCTTGGAGAGATGGGGGGAGCATACCTGGGAATGAACACCTTGGAGAGATGGGGGGAGCATACCTGGGAATGAACACCTTGGAGAGATGGGGTGAGCATACCTGGGAATGAACACCTTGGAGAGATGGGGGAGCATACCTGGGAATGAACACCTTGGAGAGCTGGGAGTGAACATACCTGGGAATAAACACCTTGGAGAGATGGGGGGAGCATACCTGGGAATGAACACCTTGGAGAGATGGGGGAGCATACCTGGGAATGAACACCTTGGAGAGCTGGGAGTGAACATACCTGGGAATAAACACCTTGGAGAGATGGGGGGAGCATACCTGGGAATGAACACCTTGGAGAGATGGGGGGAGCATACCTGGGAATGAACACCTTGGAGAGATGGGGTGAGCATACCTGGGAATGAACACCTTGGAGAGATGGGGGTGAGCATACCTGGGAATGAACACCTTGGAGAGATGGGGGGAGCATACCTGGGAATGAACACCTTGGAGAGATGGGGTGAGCATACCTGGGAATGAACACCTTGGAGAGATGGGGGGAGCATACCTGGGAATGAACACCTTGGAGAGATGGGGTGAGCATACCTGGGAATGAACACCTTGGAGAGATGGGGGAGCATACCTGGGAATGAACACCTTGGAGAGATGGGGGGAGCATACCTGGGAATGAACACCTTGGAGAGATGGGGTGAGCATACCTGGGAATGAACACCTTGGAGAGATGGGGGTGAGCATACCTGGGAATGAACACCTTGGAGAGATGGGGGAGCATACCTGGGAATGAACACCTTGGAGAGATGAAGTGAGCATGCCTGGGAGTGCGCACTAGGACAGCTGGGACTTAATATCCTTGGGGTGAGCATTCCGGGGCCTAATGGGAGGAAAAAAATGCCCCTCCATCCCCTTGCCTAATAGCAAAAGAAGTTATTCATCGAGGGACAGTGTGCCCCTCACACCCCTGGCCACGAAGCCACTGCACCTGCTGCACTATTAATAGCCAGACCCTGTCCAGTGAGTCTGCTATGGAAGGGTGTACTGGGGGGGGAGGGGGGTGTCACCTCACTGTAGGGGGGTACCCTAACTCTTGGGGCTCCCTTACACCTTGTGGACTCAGGCATGTTTCTGGTGTCACTAGGGTCTTTACCTACAGCAGCGGGTGAAGAGGGGGCCTGCCCTGCCCAGCTCTGGCTCATGACTGTCAGAAGTTCCTCAGGGCGAGGAGAGGGTGGCGGGCTGCTATAAACGGGGCTCTTACTGAGATGACGGGTGTGGGGTGCTCTCCAAAAGGGGTGTGGCCTAAGTGTGATTAGGAATAGCTCCCAAGAGGCGTGGCCTATGTAATTAAGGGTGTGGCCAAATATGTAAGCTACATTTGTGTGCTTCCCCACTGGTATTTTGGGGGTTCTCTGATCTTTCTGTTATTGCGTCCAGATATACAGCAATTGGCGTATGCCTAAAACAAACCAGGACTATTGGCTTTGTCAATGGTTGTTGGCTGTTTAAGATAAATGCGTAATGGCACTGAGTTGGTTGTAAACAATTAATATTTACAATGTTCTATTCTGAATATAGTATACCTTGAATTAAACATTGTCTTTTACTTTCGCCTTGTCTGTATTTTGTCACCTGTGTACCATCCTCACACACAGAATCCTGCACGGAATCACAACTGCAACTGGAATGCACTCTGCGGAGAGGCCAAGGATTGGATGAGCTTGTGTTCTGAACGCCTTTTAAACCCAATGAAACTTGCAGCCTCACCTCCAGAGCTCTCAATCGTGACCTCCTATAAAAACATGGAGGAGGCTCAGATCAAAGTATGCGCTATACAAGTAAGATGCCACATGGTGACGGATATCCCGTCCGCTGGAATATAAATCCCATAGGATATAATGGAATTTATATTTCACCGTTGAGACGGAGTAACCCATCTCCGGAAATGTAATTCAGGCCAGACACTCTTAGGGACTGCAAGATTAAGCAAAATGTGAAATATAACCAGGAACTTCCTCGCCGACATGGATTAGCGTAACATTTTTCACATTCATTGTTCAGAAATTGATCAGTGTTTTTGCCAGTGGAGTTAAGGACATGGATATAGGGCTGGGGAGGGAACAGCTTGGAGGCCCCGGCCCACTTAAAGCTTGGGGACAGATGCTATCAAGTGAATACTTTCGAGGTGAAAATGAAGGAAATCTCCTCTGACCCTTTGTGGCTATCGATGGTACAGCAGGTGCAGTGTCATGGGGGTCCACTCCTGAGGGGATTCAGGGGCCCACCACAGAGGGGATTCAGGGGTCCCACCGCTGAGGGGATTCAAGGAGCCCACTGCTGAGGGGATTTAAGGGGCCCACTCCTGAGGGGATTCAGGGGCCCACTGCTGAGGGGATTCAAGGGGTCCACTCTGAGGGGATTCAGGGGCCTACTGCTGAAGGGAGTCAGGGGGCTCACTGCTGAGGGGAGTCAGGGGGCCCACTGCTGAGGGGAGTCAGGGGGGCCACCACAGAGGGGATTCAGGGGTCCCACCGCTCAGGGGATTCAAGGGCCCACTGCTGAGGGGATTCAAGGGGTCCTCTCCTGAGGGGATTTAAGGGGCCCACTGCTGAGGGGATTCAGGGGCCCACTGCTGAGGCGATTCAGTGGGCCCACCACAGAGGGGATTCAGGGGTCCCACCGCTGAGGGGATTCAAGGGGCCCACTGCTGAGGGGATTCAAGGGGCCCACTGCTGAGGGGATTTAAGGGACCCACTGCTGAGGAGATTCAAGGGGCCCACTGCTGAGGGGATTCAAGGGGCCCACTGCTGAGGGGATTCAAGGGGCCCACTGCTGAGGGGATTCAAGGGGCCCACTGCTGAGGGGATTCAAGGGCCCACTGCTGAGGGGATTCAAGGGGCCCACTGCTGAGGGGATTCAAGGGGTCCACTCCTGAGGGGATTCAGGGGCCTACTGCTGAAGGGAGTCAGGGGGCTCACTGCTGAGGGAAGTCAGGGGCCCACTGCTGAGGGGAGTCAGGGGGCTCACCGCTGAGGGGATTCAAGGAGCCCACTGCTGAGGGGATTTAAGGGGCCCACTCCTGAGGGGATTCAGGGGCCCACTGCTGAGGGGATTCAAGGGGTCCACTCTGAGGGGATTCAGGGGCCTACTGCTGAAGGGAGTCAGGGGGCTCACTGCTGAGGGGAGTCAGGGGGCCCACTGCTGAGGGGAGTCAGGGGGGCCACCACAGAGGGGATTCAGGGGTCCCACCGCTCAGGGGATTCAAGGGCCCACTGCTGAGGGGATTCAAGGGGTCCTCTCCTGAGGGGATTTAAGGGGCCCACTGCTGAGGGGATTCAGGGGCCCACTGCTGAGGCGATTCAGTGGGCCCACCACAGAGGGGATTCAGGGGTCCCACCGCTGAGGGGATTCAAGGGGCCCACTGCTGAGGGGATTCAAGGGGCCCACTGCTGAGGGGATTTAAGGGACCCACTGCTGAGGAGATTCAAGGGGCCCACTGCTGAGGGGATTCAAGGGGCCCACTGCTGAGGGGATTCAAGGGGCCCACTGCTGAGGGGATTCAAGGGGCCCACTGCTGAGGGGATTCAAGGGCCCACTGCTGAGGGGATTCAAGGGGCCCACTGCTGAGGGGATTCAAGGGGTCCACTCCTGAGGGGATTCAGGGGCCTACTGCTGAAGGGAGTCAGGGGGCTCACTGCTGAGGGAAGTCAGGGGCCCACTGCTGAGGGGAGTCAGGGGGCTCACCGCTGAGGGGATTCAGGGGCCTACTGCTGAGGGGAGTCAGGGGCCCACTGCTGAGGGGAGTCAGGGGGCTCACCGCTGAGGGGATTCAGGGGCCTACTGCTGAGGGGAGTCAGGGGGCCCACTGCTGAGGGGAGTCAGGGCGCCCACCATGGAGGGGATTCACGGGGCCCACTACTGAGTGCATTTGCGGGGCCCACTGCTGAGGGGATTCAGCGGGCCCACTGCTGAGGGGATTTAGGGGCTTACTGCTTAGGGGAGTCAGGGGGCGCACTGCTGAGGGGATTCAGGGACCCACTGCTGAGGGGAGTCAGGGGACCCCCTGCTGAGGGGAGTCAGGGGTCCACCGCTCAGAGGATTCAGGGGCCCACTGCTGAGGGGAGTCAGGGGGCCCACTGCTGAGGGGATTCAGGGGCCCACTGCTGAGGGGATTGAGGGGCCCACTCCTGAAGGTTTTCAGGGCACCACTGCTGAGGGTATTCAGGGGCCCACTGCTGAGGCGATTCAGGGGCCACTGTTGAGAGATTCAGGGGCCAAGTGCTGAGGGTCGCAGGGGCCCACTGCTGAGGGATTCAGGGGCCAGTGCTGAGGGTTGCAGGATCCCACTGCTGAGGAGTGTAAGGGGCCCACTGCGCTGGAAATAGGGATTTTGAGCCATTAAACAGGGGGATTATGCCCCCTTGGCTATTTGAGTGGATGTACCCTCTTTTCAAGGGGCCGGCAAACCCCTTTCATGCCAGGAATTCCTTACATCGCAGACTCACTGGATGCGAGGGCCTAGCTAGTGAGAGTGCATTAGGTACAGTGACACCGAAACCCATGGCTATTAGCAGGAGGCCCTGAACCCAGTCAGTGGCTTTCCTAACAGAACGGAAGAGACCGCCCGGGATTAACAGTGACCCGGTACCCATCAATGAGGCGCTCCTGCCATCTGGTGGCCAAAAGCAGAACTGCTGACACTGATATTATTAATGCTGCAGAAAGTGAAGCAGAGGCCTCTCAGCCTGCAGCCCAGGGCACAAGTCCTAAAACAAGCATTGGCATAGCCAATAGGTCTCGCCTTTGGGACCTTATCAGTGTTTAGCCATGCAACAGTTGCATAACTAAATACTTATAAGGTCCCAAAAGCGAGACCTATTGGCTATGCCTCGCGGCCCTGCGGCCGCAAAAGTGAAAGTAATCGCGATCAAACATCAAGTTGAAAGTAATTGCGGTTAAGCGCGGCGCGTGCGCCCGCGCACATGCACTGTAGGTCTAGGCTGGCCTGGTAGCACATTATGGAGCCCTCTCAATAAGTCTCGCCAGACCAGCGCATGCGCTAAGTCGGGCGAGACCTAAAAAGAAGTGGGGGGACGCTGACGTCACGACAGGAAGTGATGTCACGAAAGGTGGCTTGCACCATCAGACTCATTGTCTCCCCTTGCTCACCTCTTAGATGCGATTGCATCAGAGAAGCCAGCGCGTGAGCAGCGTTCTGAATGAGCTCCAATCTCGCCCCAGAGAGGCCAAAGAGTGAATGTGTGGCTCCATTTGCTCCAGTTATCGAGCTCCTGGTAAAATAAATGGGGGTACGCCGTCCACCCGCGTGGTACCCCGACTCGGGCCCTGATGCAGCCACTTCTCATGGCCCCACTCCAGAAACCGGGGTGTGCTGTCCCAGACTGCTGTGCGCTGAAATTTGGAAAGTGATGATTCTAAACAAACTTTGTATTTCGTGGGGCGAGGACAGAATCTGATTGTGTCCCTGTCCAGTGAGAGCCCATGTCCTGAGATTGACCTACAGGCAGGGACTGCCTGACCTCTGCCCTCTGGATGCATGGACCGCATCAGAGCTAAATGGCTGCCATCATGAACACTACTGCAGTCAGATCAGGAAGATAAGGCAGGTACAACTGTCCCAAAAACAGCTCTATGAGTTAAAAGCTCGCAGCTGCCCATCAATCACGCCTTCAGCTCAGGGGAGGGCCATTTCAGGCTTCCATCCTTACACGGCCTCCCGAGGGTCAGTAAGTTGGAAAATAACTTATATTTTCAGTAGAGGTGGTCGAGCCAGAAAGCCAACAGGGAGAGGGCCGTCAGGGCAGAGCCAAGGGTCTGGCTTGGCTCTAAAAGCCCACCCACGAGCCGAGCAGTGAAAATAGTTGGCATGTAAATCATACAACAAACGTCATCATGTGAAATATGCAAAACGCAAAAAAAAGTGTGTTTTGGAAGCATTTCACCGTAGTACATCAGATAATATCACTGCATTGAGGCGTAAACATGAACTATAGAAGCATTCTAGTCCCTCACCCTGAGGGCAGTGACACTAGCGACCAGGGGCCCGTCAGCTGTCATGTGTGCCCTATATGTGGCCTACAGTCTTATCATCGGTGGGGAGTCATTCTGGTCTATTAGATCAAACAAGAGGGTGTGTCCAGCGCTCATCCTGAGCTCGTGTTTGAAGGGGTTCCCGGATGTGATAAGGAAGTAAAAAGGAGCACCGGTGGAATCCGATCTTTGCTCACGACCACTGGACTCGGGCAAGCCGGGAGGCCTGGACTGCTCTCAGGTTCAGCCAGTAGATGGGTATCTCTCTCTGACATCAAACGTTAATACTTTGTACTCTTTGGTTCTTGGCATATGATGCAAGAGCATGAAGAAGCCAATATTTTTCACAATTTTATGCACTTTTTCTCAAATAATGTTTTTTTAAAGCTACTCATCCGTGTTGTAAGATACAGCATTTCTGACTGTCACACACAACTTCAGTGCTAATCATGTTCCTAAAGGTAGGCGAGGCAACAAATTAACAGGGAGAGCCCAGCCAGAGCCGAGCCAATGGTCTGGCTTGGCTCTTAGAGCCTGTGCATGAGCCGAGCCCTGAAAATGTTTGCTATGTACATTATACATCTTTGTGCATTTTTCTGTAGTTTTTATAGAGCACAAACTCCACCTGAAGATGTTGGAGTGCTTTATACCAGTTACATTGCACAAGGTCCCATTAATTATTTATATATACCTCGACAGATTAAGTAATTTGTGCAGAATCACAGGATGTTGAGCCGAGATTTGAACCTCACCCCCCATATCCAAAATCAGCAGCTCTGGCGGTAACTCCACATCCTGGGTAGAGGAAGGGTGGCAGGCAGAAGCCACATGAAAGCTCGGCTTGTTATGGGTTTGAGGTGTCAGCAGGGCATCAAGCTGAGCCAGAGCTTGGCTCGAGCTTTCAGTGGCTCACCCGCCTCTATCTGGTCCCTACCAATGAAGTCTACCCCAGCGAACACCTTCAGGTGCCCCTTTCCCTAACCCCTGACCCCAGTCTGGGCTGAACACTAACCTTAACCTATAGTTTATGTAAAACACATCCGTCCCCTAACCATAACTTTACCTAGCGCTAAGTCTCACCCAAACCCTTACCGTTTCACTATCTGAAAAGAATCATATTAAAATGTGAATGTCATTTTAAAGTTTTTAAATATTTTTTTCACCTTTTTCCCAGGCATTTACCTTTATATTCTTGTTGTTTCAAATGTTGAACTTTGGCTTTCTCTAACTATTAGATTCGAATTTTTGGCCCAGTGTTTGCCAATCAATGTGTGGCACATCCTTATGACTCACCCTCCTGTGCCATGGGAAGCTTCATGTCATTCGTGCCCTCACCAGGTACATCCCTGTTTCTTGCGCAGCCTCCAACTGGTCGGCTGAGCCCCCACAGTGACTGCAGGTCTCCTCCTGTTTCTTTTCACTTGTAATTCATTGACCTTGAGGAACACAAGCAGGTTTCTAGTGCTGAATGGGCTCACAGTGAAGCTTCAAAGCAAGTCCCAACCTCAGCAAGTCTTCAACCGTGCAAAGAAGACTTAGGTGGCAAACACGTGCTCGACATAACATAATCTATGCGCAGTTCTTGTCATCATCCCATCGTCCCATTGGTATGTGTTGCATGGGTGGGAGTAAAGTCTGGCAGCTGACATGGCTGCGAACCAAGACAGCCTGGCCCTGGGAAGATTGATTTTAGGCCCTCTGTAAGAGAGGTGACAGAAGGGTCTCTGAGACAAGCCCTGTGGACAGGCAGACCTAGTCATACAGCTCCTTCTTTTACTCTGTCATGAATGGCATTGCGGCCACCACAGGATGCCCTGGCTGTGGACCCATAGCAGCACCTGGCTGTGGACCCATAGCAGCACCTGGCTGTGGACCCATAGCAGTACCTGTCTGTGGACCCATAGCAGCACCTAACTGTGGACCCATAGCAGCACCTGGCTGTGGACCCATGCAGCACCTGGCTGTGGACCCATAGCAGAACCTGGCTGTGGACCCATAGCAGTACCTGGCTGGAGATCCATAGCAGCACCTGCCTGTGGACCCATAGCAGCAGCAGCACCTGGCTGTGGACCCATAGCAGCACCTGGCGGTGGACCCATAGCAGCACCTGACTGTGGGCCCATAGCAGCACCTAGCTGTGCACCCATAGCAGCACCTGGCTGTATACTCATATCAGCACCTGGCTGTGGACCGATAGCAGCACCTGGCCGTGGACCCATAGCAGTACCTGTCTGTGGACCCATAGCAGCACCTGGCTGTGGGCCCATAGCAGCACCTGTCTATGGACCCATAGCAGCACCTGTCTATGGACCCATAGCAGCACCTAGCTGTGGACCCATAGCACCACCTGGCTGTATACTCATAGCAGCACCTGGCTGTGGACCCATAACAGAACCTGGCTGTGGACCCATAGCAGTATCTGGCTGGAGATCCATAGCAGCACCTGCCTGTGGACCCATAGCAGCAGCAGCACCTGGCTGTGGACCCATAGCAGCACCTGGCTGTGGACCCATAGCAGCCCCTGAATGTGGACCCATAGCAGCACCTAGCTGTGGACCCATAGCAGCACCTGGCTGTGGACCCATAGCAGAACCTGGCTGTGGACCCATAGCAGCACCTGGCTGTATACTCATAGCAGCACCTGGCTGTGGACCCATAGCAGCACCTGGCTGTGGACCCATAGCAGCACCTGGCTGTATACTCATAGCAGTACCTGGCTGTGGACCCATAGCACCACCTGGCCGTGGACCCGTAGCAGCACCTGGCTGTAGACTCATAGCAGCACCTGGCTGTGGACCCATAGCAGCACCTGGCTGTATACTCATAGCATAACCTGGCCGGGGACCCATAGCGGTACCTGGTTGTGGACCCATAGCAGCACCTGGCTGTTGACCCATAGCAGCACCTGTTTGTGGACCCATAGCAGCGCCTAGCTGTGGACTCATAGAAGCGCCTGGCTGTGGACCCATAGCAGCACCTGGCTTTGGACCCATAGCAGCACCTGGCCGTGGACCCATAGCAGTACCTGGTTGTGGACACACAGCAGCACCTGGCTGTGGACCCATAGTAGAACCTGGCTTTGGACCCATAGCAGCACCTGGCCATGGACCCATAGCAGTACCTGGTTGTGGACACATAGCAGCACCTGCCTGTGGACCCATAGCAGTACCTGTCTGTGGACCCATAGCAGCACCTGGCTGTGGGCCCATAGCAGCACCTGGTTGTGGACCCATAGCAGCACCTAGCTGTGGACACCTAGCAGCACCTGGCTGTGGACTTATAGCAGCACGTGGCTTTGGACCCATAGCAGCACCTGTCTGTGGACCCAAAGAAGTACCTGGCTGGGGACCCATAGGAGCACCTGGCTGTTGACTCATAGCAGCACCTGTCTGTGGACCCATAGCAGCACCTGACTGTGGATCCATAGCAGCACCATGCTGTGGACCCATAGCAGCACCTGGCTGTAGACTCATAGCAGCACCTGGCTGTGGACCCATAGCAGCACCTGGCTTTGGACCCATAGCAGCACCTGGCCATGGACCCATAGCAGCACCTGGTTGTGGACACATAGCAGCACCTGGCTGTGGACCCATAGCAGCATCTGGCTGTGGATCCATAGCAGCACCTGGCCGTGGACCCGTAGCAGCACCTGGCCATGGACCCATAGCAGCACCTGTCTGTGGACCCATATCAGCTCCTGGCTGTGGACCCATAGCAGCACCTGGCTGTGGACTCATAACAGCGCCTGGCTGTGGACCCATAGCAGCACCTGACTTTGGACCCATAGCAGCACCTGGCCGTAGACCCATAGCAGCACCTGGTTGTGGACACATCAGCACCTGGCTGTAGACCTATAGCAGAACCTAGCTGTTGACTCATAGCAGCGCCTGGCTGTGGACCCATAGCAGCACCTGACTTTGGACCCATAGCAGCACCTGTCTGTGGACCCATAGCAGCACCTGGTTGTGGACACATCAGCACCTGGCTGTAGACCTATAGCAGAACCTAGCTGTTGACTCATAGCAGTACCTGGTTGTGGACCCATAGCAGTACCTGGTTGTGGACCCATAGCAGCACCTGTCTGTGGACCCATAGCAGCACCTGGCTGTGGACCCATAGCAGCACCTGTCCCTTGACACACAGCATCCTGGTAGATTCTTGGGCTCTGGTCACTGTGCATTAGGTTTCTCGGAGTGCGCAGAATCTAGACGTCAGACCTGCTCCTCTCACTGGTGCAGATCATGAAGTGCTCACTGTTCATGTTTGCTGAGGATCGCACCGACTGGTCCACAAATGACAATTTCCATTCTCGGGTGCTTCCATTACCCATAAGCATGGCATGGCATCTGAAGGGCAACTGGCCTTGCAAGTTCATTCAATCTTGTCAGAAAAAGAAAGAGAAGTAGCAGCAAGCCTCTGGGCACTACTGTATTGTGAACAAGAAGCATTGTGCACTATCTCGAGTAGCCCGAGCATGAGCTGCCCCCCCCCCCCCCTTGCTCCATAGGGTGCCAAGCACAGGAAGGGATGTAAGACCCCAGGGTAGGAGCAGGGTTAGACACATGGACCGGCTGCAGGAGGGGTGCTGAAAACCAAAGCTCCAGTTTCGGGTCTGATGGCGCAATAGAAATGTGGGAAGGTATTATTATATGAGCTCTTAAACAGCTAGTTACAGCATAGTTAGGGTTTAGACTAATTGTGGGATGAATTATCACTGAGGCTTATCTATTGGCCCAATATGTACATTTTCCACGTTGTTCATTATGTTCACAGTCTGGCTGATGCAGTTGTTTTCAGGCCAATCGCAGACCGCCAGCTCCTGTGCGTCATCTGGTTTCAGGGCGCGGGCTGCGGCTCTCTGTGCCACCTGCGCACGAGAGCTTCTCTGACACGTGTAGTCCGACCCCTAACACTCTCACATACATGTGCAGAACTCTGAAGGGTGGTGGGAGAGACGTCATCTTCCCTACTCTCTGAAAGGTCATGGACTCGTTTTGGAACTTAGGACATGTAACTTCCATTATTGCAGACTTCCGAGGCGCCCGCAAAAGGAGAGCGCACCTCACAATTCTGCTCGGCAGGAGGACTTGACCTTCGTCCCCAAAGCAGCGGCGTTTATTTCATATGAAGGAAAGCGTCGGGACGCCGGGACAGGCCTCTGAAGTCTGGGACTGTCCGGGGAAATCCGGGACCTCTGCTCACCCTTCTCTATGCCTTTGGGAACATTCACAAACTCATCTCTGATCTTTTCCTGTCCTGAAAGTAGGCAGGGAGTTATTCTACCAGGGCCAGTGCAAGACCCCTTCCAGAGTGCGACACCCTATTTAGCTATGGGGTGCTGGAGAGGGGTTTCTCCACAGGGGAAAAAGGTCACCCCATAAGTAAAACAATTAAAAGATAACCGTGGATCTGCACATTGACTTGAATTCCCCCTGCGTTTGTACCTTGTGTACAACTTCGGGTATGGAAAATAGCAAATGTCACAACATATTTCAAGTAGTTAGGCATGGAAGCTGCGACATGGTAAAT
Source organism: Triturus cristatus (assembly GCF_964204655.1). Lineage (NCBI taxonomy): Eukaryota > Metazoa > Chordata > Amphibia > Caudata > Salamandridae > Triturus > Triturus cristatus. The sequence goes on from NC_140587.1 coordinate 43,144,884, forward strand.
TTTCCAGGTGCAGTCGTGAGGATGTTTGTGTGAATTCCCAATTCCAGTGCACTGGTCACTGGTGCTTGGGTGTACATCTAGAGATGGAGATGTACAAAGTCTTTTTTGTAAATCTGGTTCTTTGACTTTGTATTAAGAACTACCAATTTGGTCATTTGTTGGACTCTTACGCACCCTTGTGGGTATTTGCGGTAGCGTTGTAGGGCACTAATCCTTTAGAAAGAGGCAAGCATTCAATAATACTCAAGTCCAGTTTATAGGTCTCGCCTAGCGAATGCAGCGCATGTGTTGCTTCGCCTTGGCAAGCCACTATTGTTGTCGGCTTGGTGCGCGAAGGGAGACAAAACATGTGCGCGCCCGGACAGGGGATGTGCACGCGCATGGCGTCTCCTCTCTAGCGATGTTAGCTTTCACACGCTCCCATCGCACGCTTGTTTATTTAGGCCCATTGTATGCACATCTGTGTGTTTATGTTGACAACACACCCTGCTTTCGGTGCTTGTCGACTAGTTAGCCCTGTTTTAAAAGACGGGAGGCATTCGAGCTGTAAAGTGTTTACAGGTCATGAAGCAAGCTCTGTTGCAAATGAAGGACTCAGAAGGGGCCTTTCCCATGTGCTCCAGAAACGTTAAATGGTCTCTTCCTTAGGGACCATGGAGTTTCAAAAGGCATTGGTAAAAGAAGAAAAAAAAGCATGCCATTGTCTCTTAAAGCATCTATTCAGCGCTTCCCTGCCCTCTGCTTGGCCCAAAGCGCTGTCTTCGTTGCGCAATTTTAGCTGTCTCCCATGAATTATGTGTCTAGCGCTTCAGTACCCTGACAAAGTCATGCAGCGCTGCAATTTGCATCGGGCGCATGGTGAGTCCTGTGTGCAAGCAGGCATGTTCATGTGTGTGTGTGTTTACAAATGTCTGTGTGCAGGTGTGAATGTATGTGAGAGACTGTGTACAGGTGTTTGCACGTTTTTATAAGTGTGTGTGTGTGTGTGACTGCAGCTGTGACTGTGTGTTTACAGGTGTGTGGGCGTGTGAATGCATGGGAGACCCTATTTACAGGCGCATGTGTAGAATGCACTGATGTGAGAGACTGCAGGTATGAATGATTGTGTATTTACAGGTGTGTGTACAAGTGTGTGTGTGCAGGTGTGAGTGTGTATTAACAGGTGTGTGCACAATTGTGTGTGTGTGTGCAGGTGTGAATGAATGTGAAAGGCTGAATGTGTGTTTACAGGTGTGTGTATGTACTAGAGTTCATCTGCGTGAATGTATGTGAGATGCTGGGCGCGAGCAGGTGTGTTGTATGTACTGGTGTGTGCGCACGTGTGGTGTATTTGAGAGGCTGTGTGTGTACAGGTGTGTATTTGGTGTGTGTTTGTATTTACTGGTGTGCGTCTGTGTGCAGGTGTGAATGAATGTGAAACGCTGAGTGTGTTTTTACAGGTGTGTGTATGTACTAGTGTCTGTCTGTGTGAATGTATGTGAGATGCTGGGCACGAGCAGGTGTGTGTTTCTATTTACTGGTGTGTGCGCAGGTGTGAGTGTACTTGAGAGCTTGGAGTGTACAGGTGTGTATTTGGTGTGTGTTTGTATGTACTGGTGTGCATCTGTGTGAAGGTGTGAATTAATGTGAAAGGCTGAGTGTGATTTTACAGGTGTGTGTTGTGAGAAAGTGGCTCTGTATATACTGTTCCCAAATAGGTACAGTTTGTACCGAGTCCACAGTCCCCAGAGGTTTGGCAGAGGCTAAAGTTAGATATAACCTTACTCTCTAAAGTGGTAGCTTGGTCGAGCAGTAAGGCAGTATCAGAGGACAGTGTAAAGCATTTGTTGTACACACTCAGTCAGCAAATGTCTCACACACTCAATAACTGAACTCTAGGCCAATGGTTTATATAAAAAAAAATATATGCTTGTTTTATTTTAGAACCAACAACAGGTATTAAAATATACTTTCTCAGAATTAGATGCTTTAGGTAAATACTTTTGCAATAAGCAATTCACTTTTGTAAATACTGGTTACAGGTTGTTGCAATAGGCAACACAAATGTAGATTTTCCTAATATATTATGACGGAAAGTCTTAATTTTATTAAAGACACGGAGGCGAGTATTATGCTTTCTTTTCTTGCTTTATTCCAATAGCAGCAAGATAAACTAACATACCCAGAAGGCTTGGTGAAAAAACTACCAGCAATTGGTAAACGAAGAAACAAATCATTATCCAATCATAGTTTAGTTCGTAATATAAGGTCTATCCTGATTGCGAACAGCCCTCTTTCTTGTGCGAGCAATTACAGCGAATACAAAAATAAAGGAGTAACGGATAACAAAATGCATAAAGATAGAGTCCACGTGAAGACTTCCTTTCCGAAGAGCACCAGAGGAGACTCGGAGAGGAGATCAGATCCAAGCATGGTAGGCGATGGAACAGAAGAAGCGATCTTGGCAGGATCCGGGATAACCTCAGGATGACGCTGGTGGAAGCGCTGGAGTGCCTGTGGGGAGGGAGAACAGTTGTTAGAAGTGTTGCGGCGGGATAATACTCGCCTCCGTGTCTTTAATAAAATTAAGACTTTCCGTCATAATATATTAGGAAAATCTACATTTTATGGCAAGACCGGAGGCTCCTATTATGCTTGTTTAAAGTATATCTACCACTAAAGAGGATGCAGTAACTACTGGTTTACAATAAAATGTACGAAACACAGTATCATTAGACCAATCTGCTGATTTCAGGATGTCCTCCAGACGGGAGCCAGCCCAAAAGGCTTTCGAAGCCATGGCTCCCCTAGTGGAATGAGCTCCGAAAACGGAGACGTCAATACGGGCCAGGGACATGACCCAACGAACCCAGCGGGCCAGAGTGGCAGAAGAAACAGGGTGAAAGGGTTTACGGAACGAAATAAGAAGTTGGGAGCTGGAGGAAGTCCTGAGATCAGAGGTTTTACTCTCATAAACTTTAAGGCATTGGCCTACACACAACTTGGGATTGGAGGGAAAATAGGGATAGAACACAGTATTTAAATTAGTCTTTGTGCGTTTGCGAATATGGAACAGCACACCGGTAGGAGTGAACTGGCGAGAAGAGACATCCATGGCCTTCACATCAGATACTCTTTTAATGGAAAGTAAACATAACAACATAGTGAGTTTGGCTGAAATCATTTTCAAAGAAAGAGCAGAGTTATCAGGCCAATTAGAAAACAACTGTAAAACCAGATTAACATCCCATAAAGTAGAATACTTAGCCAACGGAGGTTTTGAAAAACGAACTCCTCTCAGCAATCTGCAGATCAAGGGATGAGCTCCTGCAGGTTTTCCATCAATATGGGCATGATTTAGAGAAATGGTGGATCTGTACAGGTTAATAGTACGATAAGATTTGCCAGATCTGGCCTCAGAAGCTAGGAAGTTAACAATAAAATTTAAAGAGGCTGAAAAGGGATCGACAGATTTCTGGAGACACCAGCTTGACCAAAGAGACCAGGCGGATTTGTAAGCCTTGGAGGTGCCTGGGGCCCATGCACGACTAATGAAGACTGAAGCTTCCTGCGAAATGACGAGATCAGAAGAGGAAGGCTGGAAATTTTCCATGCGGACAGCACCAGTGATTGGTCGGTGATTAGAGGGTGAGGATTGCCCAGGGGGTCCGAGAGAAGATCGGGAAGTGGGGGAAGAAGGACGGGAAAGTCCACCGCCAACTCTAGGAGAGACGGAAACCAAATCTGGGACTGCCAGACGGGAGTTACCACTACCAGAGACGTCATTTGACGACGAATCTGCGACAGGACTCTGTTGATTAACAGGAAAGGAGGAAACGCATAGTTGAGGTGAAGGGACTAATCTTGAAGGAAGGCATCGGTCGCCAGAGCCAGAAGGTCCGGACGCCAGCTGAAAAAGCGGAGCAACTGAGAATTCAGTCGAGAAGCAAAGAGGTCTATTGAGAAAGGACCCCACAACCGAGAGAGGGAGAGAAACACGGAGGGAAGAAGCTTCCAATCGCTGGAATCCCGGAGATAGCGAGAATGCCAATCGGCGACGGCGTTGAGATCCCCTGGAAGGTATTCCGCAGAGAGCGAGAGTTTGTTGGATAGGCAGAATTCCCAAAGGCTCTTTGCTAGGTCTGCCAGGACCTTTGACTTGGTGCCACCGAGATGGTTTATATAGCGAACCGCAGAAACATTGTCCATGCGAAGGAGGATGGTACAACTTACTTTGTCCTTTGCCAGACTCTGAATTGCAAAGGAGCCTGCAAGCATCTCTAAACAATTGATGTGCAATTTGGACTCCTCTTTTGACCATGTACCTCCAGTCGATATTGGTCCACAACGGGCGCCCCAACCCGACAGGCTTGCATCGGATTCTAATACAAGATCTGGGGCGGAAGCGAAAATGGTTCGACCGTTCCAAGCTTCTAAATGGTTCATCCACCATTGAAGTTCTTGACGGGATTCGAGATCTAATTTTACTTGATCGGAGTACGCGAGGCCTTGCCGAATATGTCTGATCTTTAGGCGTTGAAGAGCCCGATAATGAAGGGGACCCGGGAAGATTGCCTGAATAGAGGCCGAGAGAAGGCCGACAATCCTTGCTAGGGATCTGAGAGATATCAAGGGACGGCGGAGCGCCTGAGAAATCTCCGTATGAATAGTGGAGATCTTGGACTGAGGAAGAAAAAGGGAAGCCGATGGGGAGTCTATGCGAAACCCCAGAAACTCCATACTCTGAGCCGGAATTAGAGAGGACTTCTCCAAATTGAGGAGGAAGCCTAGATCGAGTAACAGAGAGCGAGTGGTGTTGAGATCGTTCAGTAAGGCCTGTTTGTCCAGATTCATGATAAGGATATCGTCGAGATAAATGATGAGCCGGCTCCCCAGAGATCTGAGATAAGCTACGACAGGTCTCATCACTTTTGTGAAGCACCAAGGTGCTGAAGAAAGACCGAAAGGCAGAGATCGAAAACGATAGGTGACGTTTTGCCATTGAAATTGGAGGAATGTCGTGTGTGAATCGTGAATGGGAACAGCTAGATAAGCATCTTGGAGATCGATACGAATCATCCAATCGTGTTGACGCAAAGTGTCTCGTAAATGTAGAATTGTTTCCATTTTGAAGTGGCGATAAACCACGAACTGATTGAAAATTCTGAGATTGATCACAGGTCTCAACTTTTTGTTCTTCTTTTGAACGAGAAACAGAGTACTGAGAAACCCCGAGGGATCGAAGGGAGAAACTAGAATAGCTTTTTTGGAAAGAAGGACTTGTATTTCGGAGGACACCAGAAGGGACATTTCTGTGGAGAACACTAAAGGCGGAGGAAGGGTTCCTTTAAAAGGTGGAGCGTAAAACTCTATACGATAACCTTGGACAGTGTTGAGAACCCAAGGATCTGCAGTGAGGGACTGCCATCTGTGAAGGAAAAGAGATAAACGTCCCCCAACGGGGGTTGCTGCACCTACCTTGTTGAGATGAGTTGTGGCGGAAGCCACGTTGGCCCCTGCCTCTGTATCCCCGACCTCTTTGGGGGTAAAACTGGGGCTTGTAGTCCTGTTGGTTCGAGTTGAAGGAGCCACGGGAGCCTTGGGAGTGGAAACCACGGCCGGTAGAGCGGCTCCTGCCTCTTCCGGCCCTGCCAAAAACCCGAGATGGGAAGACTGTCTTGATGGATTGCTGCGCTTTATCCAGGGAGGCAAAGGTGGTGACGAACTTGCTCAAGTCTCTCACCAACGAATCTCCGAACAGAAGACCATCAGCCTTGACACCAGGATCAAGAGGGGCAAGATTGGCCAATTTGGGATCCAATTTAATTAAGAGGCCCTTGCGGCGCTCATGAGTCATGGCTGCGTTGGTATTGCCCAGAAGGCAAAAGGCTCGCTGGACCCACAAAGATACATCTTCTGGATTGAGATCAGAGCCGTCAAGGTGAGCTGTCTCTGCCATATCAAAAATGCGTGCAAGCGGACCCACTAGATCGAGCAATTTGTCTTGGCAGGAAGACCATGCCTTATCCACTCCTTTACGTGGATCTTTGCCAAATTTAGAGAAAAAAGTAATGAGAGGTTGATCTATAGCGGGAGTAGAAGTGATATGGGAAGGGAAAGAAGGCTTCGGGCACTCTGACTTTAGTTTAGCCCTAACCGTCTTATCTAGTGGAAGACGAAGTCTTGCGGTGATATACTCTCCCACGTGTTCAATGGGAAACCATTCGGTTGAATTAGGGTGTCTAATGGAAGCAGGGTCGAAGAGAGGAGTACCTTCGGGGTCAAGCACCGGTTCAGATGCGAAAGCATCTAACTTCAATTTTTTAGGGGAGACGAAGGGTCCACAATGTCAAAAAGATCAGTAAGATCAGTGGCGTCACCCATATCGTCATCTGTGTCATAAATTGTTGAAATGACCAATTTCTGTGGTACTTCTGGATTATTTAATTTGGCTTTACGTTTGCCACTTGAACCTTTTAACCCCTCCTTGGAAGGAGGCCTGGGAGGAACCACGTCCTCTGTCATATGTGAGGAAGACTCACCAACCACTTGTGACGCCAAAGAAGGAACCTTAGAGAGTACCACCTTATGTTTTCTGCTATCCCCCGCAGAAAGGGCCATTGCTTTGGTCATTAAACTTAAAATAGAATTCTCCATAGTTTTGGAAAAAAGTTTCATGGAGGTCTCAACAGCATGTTCCACAGAGGTATTAATAAAGGTATTCAAATCCTCTTTAAATTCTTCCCCCTCATTGTCATTATATTCCTCAGAAACTTGCATAATGAAAAAATAGGGAAAAACTGGTAACAAACCCGAAGAGAAAGGGTTAAAACTGGAGGAAATGAGGTGGGCGTGTAACAAGAGGAAAAGCCCCCTCCCACAAGGGGCGTGTGAACAGTGGGCGTTGAACCGGAATGAAGCGTGGTGACGAACGACACTGAGGAGCAGTCGGGTCGTGAGGTAGAGCGAAGCGCTACGCCACCGGCTGAGGGAATCGAAGGCCGGTAAGAGAGGCGCGCGCGGAGCAGGTGAAGCGTCGTTAGAAACGAGGGGGGGGAACAGGAAGAAATAAGTGACATGAGCGCGAAGGCAAGCAGCAACGAAGCTTCGCTGCGCACAAAGGAAATATTCAGATTAAATACACAATAACCATAGCCTGAAACATAACCATTCGTTAAAATGAATTAAAAAGGTACTTATCTTGACTGCGAGCAGCAAGAAAAGAGGGCTGTTCGCAGTCAGGATAGACCTTATATTACGAACTAAGCTATGATTGGATAATGATTTGTTTCTTCGTTTACCATTGGCTGGTAGTTTTTTCACCAAGCCTTCTGGGTATGTTAGTTTATCTTGCTGCTATTGGAATAAAGCAAGAAAAAAAAGCATAATAGGAGCCTCCGGTCTTGCCATAAAATTCAAACACAATAATGCATTGAACTCAACGGAAGTTTTAAGTTATTTGCAATAGATTACTTTCAGGATTACATTTGTAACTCCAGAACTGGATCCTAGATTCAGTCCTGGGACAGTTCTTAGAAACAAGTGATAAAAGCCGACTTAGTTACTGTTGTGATTTTTAGGGAATATTTTGCTATTTTAAAAGTTGACACTTAGAAAATATTTCATAGAAAAACAGTCAATGATTCCCTATGGAAGAAAATTCAAGTTGCAGGTAAAGTAGGTTCTCGTTACTTTTGTAATCCAGTACTGGGCTCCTAGACTCAGTACTGGGATCTCTATCTAAAACAGGTAAGTAATTACGTTTTCACAGTTAACACGATTTTTAAAGAATATTTAAAGTTTGCAAAAATCGACACCTAGAAGAAATTTCACAGAAAAACAGACAATGGTTTCCTATGGAAGAAAATTGGATTACTGGTAAGTACGGTTGTGAATATTTTTCAGGGTCAGTGCAGGGCATCAAGATCCAGCACTGGGATCTCTCTTAAAAGCAGGTGAGTATTTTCGTTTTCGTTAGTCAGCTGATTTTTGGTGAATATTTTAAGTTTTAGAAACTCCACACTTAGAAGAAATTTCAGAAGAAACCAGTCAATGTTACCCTATGGTGAAAATTGAGTTATCGGCTTTTGGGTAAGTACTCCACTGGCAGAGTTAAGGTTCTGGGCACAGACTCAGGGGTCTCCCAGGGTCAGGTAGGTACAGTTGTTACACCCTCAGCGGCGCAGGGGCAGCCGGGTGCAGAGCGAGTTAGGCCCAATGTTATCCTATGGGAGGCAGGGGGGCCTTGGTTGGTGCTGCTGACTAGCGACCACGCGGCTGTGGGAGCTGGGCTCCTGGTCACTTGCTCAGGGCAAATGGGGAAGTAGATAGGTGCACAGGTTACACTGCCAGGGCCACTCGGGCGGCTGGGTGCAGGGTGCTTTTGAGCCTTCAGGCGCTCAATTGATTTCAATGGGAAAGCTCCCTGTTAGAAAAAGGCTGCAAGCTCGGGGACGAGGATTCTTCAGGTGCCACCACCACTTCGAGAGGTAAGTTGGGTAGTTGGAGGATAGGTAAGTACCCAGGAGTTGGGCACAGGGAGCCGCAGGGCGCCGGGTTAAGGGGTGCCTTTTGGTGTCGGGAAATCTTACCCTCTGTTGATCGCGGTTGGGAGGGTACCTGGTTCTGAGGCTGCAGGCGTCATCAGGAGCGTCGAGGGAAGTCCTTGGGTGCCAGACTCGGGGTTACAGTCGCCGGGGGGTCATCCTCGTGGTCTTTGTTCACTCCGGCACAGGCCAGGCTTGGCGGGTGCAGAGTGTGCAGGGTTCACGGTTCCGGGCTGATGCCAGGGATTAGAAGCTGATTTTGAGCAGAGCCTCTGCTCATGGGAGTCCCAGGTGCTTAGAGCCAAAAGGTAGCCAGGTCCTCCGGGGTTTTTGAGGTTGCTGGCCACAAGAGGTGCTGGGATGTAGCAGAAGCAGGTTCGAGGGTCGACAGACCGGTAGGGCTGGGGCCAAAGCAGTTGGTGTCTTCCTCTTCTTAGCAGCTGCACGGCAGGTCTTCTTTCTTCTTGCTCTTCTTTGTATTTTGGAATCTGGAATCTAAGGAAGGAAGGTTCAGGGTGCCCCTAGATACTAGATTTAGGGGCGTTACAGGTAGGTAGAGGGCAGGGAACAATGGGTCCCAGTCCTGGGGTGGGTACACCCCTATCCTGCCACTCTCCTGTGGGAGGGGGGCAGTAGCCTAGTCCTGATTGGGCAGGGCCTCCCATCTTCAAGATGGCGAGCGCCCGGAGATGTGCTTCACCTCACCTTCCCCACCTGAGGGGTGGGGTTGGCAGGCTGTCACATCCCCAGTCCTTATTTGGGGTTTCCGGCCAGGCTTCCCGCCAGAGTGGGGGCAGCAAGTGGCATGGGGAAGCTCCCAGAGGCGGCATGCCTTTGAAGCTTCCCCCTGTCCATCCTGGGGGAGGAGACCTAGCATGTCGCCCAGTATGTGCATTGTTGCAGGCCCAGGAGAGCGGGGCTCTCCTACCCAGGGGTCCAGCAACATGTCTGCTGTGTGGCAGCCTAGGCAGCCTCTCAGACCAGACGTGGATTGTAGGTTAGGTTTCAGGGGGCATCTCTGGGGTGCTTGGTACATTAAATCCCACACTGGCATCAGTGCGGGTTTATTGTGCTGAGAAGTTTGATACCAAACTTCTCAGTGTTGCCATTATGGTGCTGTGGAGCTCGTGTTTGTCGAGCTCCCAGCACCATGTACTCTTAAATGGCAGCACTGCACTTACAGTGCCCAGGAATGGACCTAGGTACTGTAGGGGCTCAGGGCTCATGCTCCTGTGCCCACACCACTGGCCTAGTGCACCCAGCTAGGTGGGTGGCTGATGTATGCCAGGGCAGTGTAGGTGGTGGGCATGGCACACAGGGATGTGTGCCATGTCGACTCTTTGTTTTGTCTTGTACCCAGACACTCAGCCTGCAAGGGCAGTGTGTGTGTGTGTGTGTTAGGGTACAGGGCCTCTAAGGGTGGCACAATGAGTGTTGCAGCCCTTAGAGGCCTTCCCTGGTCACAAGGCCCTGGGTACCTAGGGTACCATTTACCAGGGGCTGACATGTGGCCAGGGTTTGCCAATTTGGGTTTGAGGTTTTTAGGGAAGGAACATAGGCCCTGGGCACCTGATTGGCAGGAGTCCAGGGCACACTCAGTCAAAGTACATTCAGCAATTCAGCAAAACGTGGGGGCATACCATGCAAGAAAGATGATACTTTCTCACATGTGTATGTACTAGTCTCTGTGTGAATGTATGTGAGATGCTGGGCGCTAGCAGGTGTGTGTTTGTATGTACTGGTGTGTGCGCAGGTGTGAGTGTATTGAGAGGCTGTGTGTGTACAGGTGTGTATTTGGTATGTGTTTGTATGTACTGGTGTGCGTCTATGTGCAGGTGTGAATTAATGTGAAAGGCTGAGTGTGTGTTTACAGGTGTGTGTGTGCATTGTGAATGTATGTGAGAGACTGTGTGTACACTAACACTAATCCTTTAATGGGTTCCGGAGTAGCGTGCTACTCACCAGAAAAGCGATTCAACACCTATCAGGAGTAGCAAGTGCTATATGAATGCAAACGTTTCTTCCCCTTTTATCCCTCTGCTATTCTTCTCACTCCAAACAACTGACTAATACCCACTACTCAAATTACTTTCATATTTCACTATACTAATTCACCACTAATCCTTTATGGGTTTCCAGAGTAGCGTGCTTCAACACCCCATCAGGGGTAACAAGCGCTATATAAATACAAACCTCTTTTTCCTCTTCTATCTTTCTGCTATCCTTCCGAATCCAAATGACTGAGTAACCTATCCACCACTTAAAATTTACTTGCATGTTTTACTATACTAATTCAACACTAATCCTCTATGGGTCCCGGAGTAGCGTGCTACTCGCCGAAAAAAGCGCATTGACGCCTCGTCAGGGGTAGTAAGCGCTATATAAATGCAATTACAATACAATACAATGCAAGTTTGTTCCTGTGTACATTGCTCATACTTTGTCATTTCTTCTTAATGGAAAACTAACATGTGGGGATGGGTGTGCGTGTGTATATACAATGTACCTTTCTAATTAATTTTAATGAAGTTATGGATACAGTGCATTTGGATCAACCTTTAAATAAATAAAAATAATATAAATATTTTTTTTATTATATGGATTTTCTTGTAAAATCTGTATTGTGCTGCTTTGTGAAAACCTTAACCACGCAAAAAACTTTACTTTCTAAATGTATCTAATACTTCTTTCTGCAATGTTTCGAAGTCTAATGAACGCTGTAGGCCTTGCAAAGAGTATGTTAAGTGCTAAATAACGAAATAAGTACTAATGCAATAAAATACAATGTACCTTCCTAATTAATTTTAATGAAGTTATGGATACAGTGCGTTTGGTTCAACCTACAAATAAATGTTAAAAAAAAAGATATATATATATATATATATATATATATATATATATATATTCACTGAAAAAACCATAGGTTTCACACATGTTATAGTTAGCTGGACATTTCACTCGTACAAAACCATTGAAATTCCCCCGTTATAGTTAGTTCAGCTAACTATAACTCGCGCGACCGCAATGCACTGCTGATGACGTCACATATTCAGAAAGACACATATTCACTGGATGATGTCATCAGTGATGTCATCAGTGATGTCATTTGAGATGTCATCAGTGATGTCATGAGTGATGTCACTGACCGTGTCATGAGTGATGTAATATGTGACGTCATCAGCAGTGGATTGCGGTCGCGCGAGTTATAGTTAGCTGAATTAACTATAACGGGTTAATTTCAATGGTTTTGTACAAGTGAAAACTCCAGCTAACTATAACATGTGTGAAACCTATGGTTTTTTTCAGTGAATTTGCAAGGTTTTTAAAATGCTAATTCCTAACTATAACGTGTGTGAAACCTATGGTTTTTTCAGTGAATTTGCAAGGTTTTTTAAATGCTAATTCCTAACTATAACGTGTGTGAAACCTATGTTTTTTTAAGTGAATTTGAAAGGTTTTTTAAATGCTAATTTCTAACTATAACGTGTGTGAAACCTATGGTTTTTTTAGTGAATTTGTAAGGTTTTTTAAATGCTAATTTATGTATGTACTATTATATTTTTTATATATTTATTTTACAATAAACTACCTATGTATATAGTTATAGATTGACTGTATCCTGTAATATGGAATGGCTCAGCTCTTTTTTTTGAATTTGGATAAAGTTGAACAGCATAGTTAATACCTTCTATAAACTTATAAACAGTTTAAAATGTTTTTTTTTTTTTAAGGGTTTTTCACGGTGCGCGCACCGTGCGCGCACCGGGCAATATTTATAAAACGTTTTTTTTTTTGGGACCTTAGGGGTCTTTCATGGTCCCCCTGAGAAGGCCTAGGGGGTCAGGGACTCTCTACCCTGCCCCCTTTTCACGTTCTCCACTTGTGTTTTTAGCTCTCTTCTGCCTCTAAAACTCAAAATGGCGGCTGGGGGATGCACGCACCCCGCGATTTTTTGAAAAAAAATAAAATGTTTTTTTCACCCTTCGGGGTCCTTCAGGGACCCCCTGACAAAGGCTAGGGGGTCAGGAACTCTCTACCCTGCCCCCTTTTCACATTCTCCTCCTTTCTTTTTCACTGTCACACACAAAATGGCGTCCGACACTTCCTCATTTCGACCGATTGGAATGTTGACTGACATCTAACCACCAATCAGAATTACGCTCGCGGACATTTGGTGCGCGCCCCGTGCGAGCACCGTGCGCGGACGGTGCACGCATATAGATATTTATGTACTTTTAACTGCAATTTTCTCAAGAACTACTGAACAGATTGACACCATATATGCAAAAGGCACATGCCTGACCTGAGGACTACCTCTTTGCCAAATTTCAAGTAATTCTGTTCAGCCGTTCGGGCTGTACCTTCGACTAAAGGTCCTATGGGAAGATGCATGGGGAAAACGCGTTTTGGGACCCCCCCTTTTTTCTCAGCCCCCGCTTGACGAATCACCCCGAGACTTTCAGGGTAGGAGCTGAGCGGAGCGCCCCATTAGTTTTGAAAATTTCACGAAGATAAGTCAACCGGCGCCAAAGTTATTCAAAATAGAATTTTCAGATTTCCTATGGGAACTCGGTCCTAACTATAACTATCTACTGGCGACCGCCAGTAGATTTTATATATCTATATATATATATATCTATATATATATTCACTGAAAAAACCATAGGTTTCACACACGTTATAGTTAGGAATTAGCATTTAAAAAACCTTGCAAATTCACTGAAAAAACCATGGGTTTCACACACGTTATAGTTAGGAATTAGCATTTAAAAAACCTTAGAAATTCAGTGAAAAAACCATAGGTTTCACACATGTTATAGTTAGCTGGACATTTTACTCGTAAAAAACCAATGAAATTGCCCCGTTATAGTTAGTTCAGCTAACTATAACTCGCACGCGCCCGCAATGCACTGCTGATGACGTCACATATTACATCACTCATGACATGGTCAGTGACATCACTCATGACATCACTGATGACATCTCAAATGACATCACTGATGACATCATCCAGTGAATGTGTGTTTTTCATTAAATTACATATGTTTAATATATGTATATCTCAAGGTCGATGGAAGAATAAATGAGTATATAAGTGTCTAAATTGATGATTTGTTTTTGAAAAATTGATTGTATTACTGACTGATTAAGTGAATCTTTATGAATACATGGCTAAGTGAGTAATGTTTAAATGTGTAAATACCTGTATCAGTCTCTCACTTTATATATAAGTGGCTGCATGGGTTGGTGAGTAGCTACATGAGTGTCTATATAGGTTATTAGTTGTTTTTTTGAGTATCAGTATGAGTGTCTGATGTCTGTATGGTTCGGTGGGGGTTATTACGTAGTGCATAGGTGCATGAATGAGTGACTCACTGTTTGTATGTGTTGAAGACAGCATGTGTGCAGGACTGTATGGGTGGATGAGTGTGTGCATGGGTGTGTTAGTGAGTGAATGACTGTCTCAATAGTGTCTCTATGAGTAACTACATATGGTTTAAACTAGTATATGTGACTATTGGTGTATATAAGTGAGTATATGTGAGAGTGAGAGATTGAAAGAGTTCCTGTATGAATAAGTATGTGTTTCTATAAGTGATTGTTTAAAAGACTAAGTATGTGTAAGTTTCCGTAGAAGTAAGTGTGGTGGTGTGTGTATAACTGTATATGCAAGTAAATGTATGTTTGATTCTTTATTAGCATGAGTGACTGTGTGTGTGAGTAACTCTATGGATGAGTGGCATTGTGTAACTGGATGTATAGGTGTATGAGTACATATGATGAGTGAGTACATGTATGAGTGACTGTATAGGACTGTTGGTGAATGAGTGAATGTGTATGTGAATCTTAGAATTACTGAGGAGGTTGTTGTAACTGGTATTGGTATGTCCATTGTTTTAAAAATTTTAGTCTCTATTATTGAATGTGTGTATCAAAGGTTATATTAGGGTGAGAGGAGGTCTGCCACTCTATCACAAGGATGATGTCATCAGTGATGTCATTTGAGATGTCATCAGTGATGTCATGAGTGATGTCACTGACCATGTCATGAGTGATGTAATATGTGACGTCATCAGCAGTGCATTGCGGGCGCGTGCGAGTTATAGTTAGCTGAACTAACTACAACGGGGCAATTTCATTGGTTTTTTACGAGTAAAATGTCCAGCTAACTATAACATGTGTGAAACCTATGGTTTTTTCACTGAATTTCTAAGGTTTTTTAAATGCTAATTCCTAACTATAACGTGTGTGAAACCCATGGTTTTTTCAGTGAATTTGCAAGGTTTTTTAAATGCTAATTCCTAACTATAACGTGTGTGAAACCTATGTTTTTTTCAGTGAATTTGCAAGGTTTTTTAAATGCTAATCCCTAAATATTTCGTTTTTGAAACCTATGTTTTATTTCTGAGAATTTGTATGGTTTTTTATATGCTAAGTTATGTATTTTTAATAAAAGATATTTTTTTTTTATTTAAATAAAATTACTTTATATTCATTTATATATTATCTGTATTTTTTTATAAATTATTTTTTTAAATAATTCAATTTGGATATTTTTTTTTATTATTTTTTTAATTATTTAATGTCCTCTTTTTTTTTATTTTTTTTTTATTTATAAATTCTTGGGGTGCGCGCTCTGAGCGCGCACCTAGTACTATTCCGTATGTTTTTCATGAATTCCGGCGTACGTTGTTTACGTACGCAAATATACTTATTGGTGCGCGCTGGGAGCGCGCACCCAGTACGTATGCGTACGTCCTACGCCCTCGACGCGGTTTACTTCCGCATACGCTAAAATTACGCGCAATAACGGTCGCGTATACGCGTGTTAAACGTATGCGCGCTAGGTACGCGTATATGACGTATGCACCTGCGCGTTTACGCGTTCGTGCATACGTCATCACGGGGTGCGCGCACGGAGCTTGCGCAGTGCGCGCACCTCGGGTTTATACATAATAAAACAACATTTCTTATTGGTTATCATTACTTTCAGTTTCTAATTGTTTCAATACCACACCCAATCCCCTCATGGCAAGTCATGTGATCAAGAATCATCACTTATGATTGGTTTGAAGTACTTTCTGTTCCAGATTCTTCCCAAACCACACCTACTCCCCTCATTATTAGTTCTGATTCCTTTGGAGAAGGAGCTATTCTGTTGTTGAGAGACAATGGCTGAACAGCAACCTACTTCAGACAGTGAGCAGGACACTCTTGAGAGGCAGAGGAACAGGAAGCAGAAAGACAGCTTTGTATGGCAGTTTTTTACTTTTCCTGAGAATGAGAAAAAGGTAAATGCACCGAAAGTTACATGTGTACTTTGTAAAAAAGTCTTATCTCGTGGGAATCCTAACAAGAAATATTCTTTTAGCATTCACACTATGTTGAGACATGTTTACAAAATGCATCCAGCATCTTATCGTCGAGCTTCTGGAGAAAACTCTCCACCTGCTCAGCCGACGACATCAGCAGCAGCTCAGCCGAGCACATCTTCGGCAGCTCAGGGGAGCACTTCAGCTGCGATGGTGCCTTCACCTGTTTCTTTACCTCTTGTTGGTCCACCTTGTTTGGCGAGGTTGTCTACACGGTGCACTGATTGCGGTTCTCTTATTTCTGTGGGGGAGACCAGTCTTGATCTCCTTCAGAGAAAATTTGATGCACATTCATGCACTAGGCCATAGATGTTTTTTCTTTTTTTGCGTTTTTCTCTTCCTGTTTCCCTCCATTAACTCAAGGGCTCTTTTAAGAGCCACTTATAAACTTAACCAAACAATTTTTTTTTTTTGAAAATGTTTTTTGAGGTGCGCGCACCCTGCGCGCACCCAAGGTTTTTTTATTTATTTTTTTTTATTTTTTTTTTTCGAGAGACTCCCCCTTTTTCCTACTAATGCAACTGTGAAATCACCAGAGCAAAACGCAACAAATCTCTTCCTGTAATTCCTATTTGCACACAGAGTCATGTTTTCACATTAGTCACAAAACGAAAAATCTTTGCCAATTTGAATGCACACTTACTGCTCTTTTTTGTTGGCAAGTGAAAATCACTTTTACAGACTGACACATTATGAATCCACTTCTCAGATTTTTTTAAATGCACATGTCCAGACTGCTTTTTCAGACCACAAACCATGTGTATGCTGGGTGACTGCCTACACTCCAGCAAGGGCAACCAGCCTTAGTGATGCTGAATGTATTTTGCATTACAGACTGAAACCTCAAAACCCCACAGCACATTATCAGAGCCAGGACCTCTGTTCTCTACACCTCTCTCCACTCCAGATAATGGCAATCTTTCCCTCTATTTTTCCACACATATACATGTTAATTTCAAATCTCACTGCTTCCCCCTTTTTTTCAAATGTAATCACACATTTCTATTGCTTGAAAACCAACCCTTTTCCAAAAGTACCCTTCCCCCTACTTCACTTCTGCCTAGTTCCCTTCCCCCAACTTGACTTCTGCCTGCTACCATAGCAACAGCTCATGGAACACTGCTGTGTGCAGTTAGGTCAGAAGTTCGCCAAACAATGTTTCAATTCCACAGAGCAAGAGTGCTTGACTTTTCAAACCTAACAGCAAATCCATAGTACTGTTCTTTGGTAACACATTTTTCTGAACCAATACAAAACATGCATCTATTATTTTACACATACAGCCTAGTTTTTAGTGTAGAATGGTATGAAACAGCCAATCAGTTCTTTTATTTATGAAAAAAAATATGTATGCCTCCATTTCCAAACTGTCTTTCATTTCTTTTTACCATTCTACTGAATTACACCTCCTGAGTGCATCCAGATCTCCTTTGAAGATGTTCACAGTGTGGATTGTAGGACACAGCTATGTCTTCTGGAGTGAAAAATTTGCAGAGAAAAGAGGTATGGTGAAAGACCTTGCTTTGCCAAATGTAGACATCAAGTGGATTGGTCAGAGAGGGTTAAAGTGGCACCAATTAATGCCTTTGGTGAAAACCTTTCAACATCTCCCACAGCCTAACCTTATTATTGTGCACTGTGGTGGTAATGATCTAGGCACTTTAACTGGGGTAGGTTTGGAAATGCTTATTAAGGACACCTTTGTGCAATTGATGTCGCTTTTTCCACAAACTGCCTTTGTATATTCTAACATATGCCAAAGGCAAAAGTGGAACTGGTCCAAACAATTTTGTCCGCAGATTGACAAAGCAAGGAAGCACGTCAACAAATCTATTTCTGCTTTCCTCAGAGACTATGGTATGGGTTCCATTTACCACAACAACTTGCGTTACGACATGCAAGACATTTATAGAGGAGATGGTGTGCACTTCAATGATGAAGGGAACAGAGTCTTCCTCTTGAACCTCAGACTCTGCGTCGGTACTTACTTGTAGGTACCGAAAAACAAAAAATAAACACAAGGGCTCTTTTTAGAGCCACCTTATATCTAAACACTTAAATGCAATTTTTTTTAAATTTCTTTTATTATTTTTTTTTCTGGGTGCGCGCAGGGTGCGCGCACTCGGCGATATTTTTTTACAAAATATTATTCTTTTTTTTTGCCCTACAAGGTCCTACTTTGACCCCCTTACAATGCCTACTGGGTCTATTTCTACCCACTCTGCCCCCTTTTCAAGTGCTCCCCCTTTGTTTATCACACCCTCTTTATGCGATAGACAAAATGGCGGCCGCCGCTTCCTGACTTCCACCGATTCGAATGTTTACTAAGATCTAACAACCAATCAGAATTGGGCTCGCGCACGGCAAGGTGCGCGCACCCAGCGCGCACTCTGCGCGCTTACAGATATATATATTGATTCAAAGGCTATTTTCTCAGAATCTACTGAACAGATTTACACCAAACCTACAAAAGGCACTTCCTTGACCTAGGGACTACCTCTCTGCCAAATTTTGAGTAATTCTGTTCAGCCATTCGGGCTGTAGCTCGTTCTAAAGGTCCTATGGAAAAATGCATGGGAAAAACGCGTTTTGGGACCCCCCTTTTATCTCAGCCCCCGCTTGACGGATCCCCCCGAGACTTTCAGGGTAGGAGCGGAGCGTACCGCCCCACCTATTTTGAGAAATTCGCGAGGATTCGTCGACCGGCGCCAAAGTTATTCAAAATAGAATGTTGAGGTTTTCCTATGGAAACGTGGTCCTAACTATAACTACCTACTGGCGACCGCCAGTAGGTAATATATCTATATATATATATCTATATATATCTATAAATTCAGTGAAAAAACCATAGGTTTCACACACGTTATAGTTAGCTGGACATTTTACTCGTAAAAAACCATTGAAATTCCCACGTTATAGTTAGTGCAGGCAACTATAACTCACGCGACCGCAATCCTCTCCTGATGCTAATACTGTATTTAGACACTTATTTGCCCATGTCTTCTTCCATTAAATTTTAGCTATACATATATTACAAATATTTTTTTTTCATAAAGACACATATGTCATCAGCAGAGGATTGCGGTCGCGTGAGTTATAGTTGCCTGCACTAACTATAACGGGGGAATTTCAATGGTTTTTTACGAGTAAAATGTCCAGCTAACTATAACGTGTGTGAAACCTATGGTTTTTTCACTGAATTTGCAAGGTTTTTTAAATGCTAATTCCTAACTATAACGTGTGTGAAACTTATGTTTTTTTCAGTGAATTTGTACGGTTTTTTAAATGCTAAGTTACTTTACGCCGTTCGTGGCGTGCGCGCCCACTTAACGCAGTTAGTGCCGTGCACGCACGGTGGGCACGCGGTGCGCTACGCGCACCACGTGCCCACGTTACGCTAGATGGGCCATGTACGCACGATGCGCTTCGCGCACCGTCCGCACACGGAGGACATATTATACGCTTCGTTGAAAAACTTAATCTATTAATTGTTCAAGTATCAGATATCCCGTGCACAAAAGGTGACATTCAGGCACCTTTTGCACACGGGGGGGGGGGGTGTGGATGTTATTTTTTTAAATTAATTTTTACCGTACGCGTACGGTAAGCGTAATCAGCGTTTTTTCGAAAAAAAATAAAATAGATTTTTTTGCCTTGGGGGATCTTGTGGGGCACCTTAATCAATGCTAGGTGGTTAGGAGCTGTCTAACATGCTCCTTTACATATTTTCCACCTTTGTTTTTCCTCCCCCCCTCAGAGTGCGAGAGAGAAAATGGCGGCCGCCGCTTCCTGGTTTTGACCGATTCGAATGTTTAGTAAGATCTAACAGCCAATCAGAATCGCGCTCGCGCACGTCACCGTACGCGTACGTAAGCTTACGGTAAGCGCACCGTAAGCGCACCGTAAGCTGCCACAGATATATATATTGATTTAAAGGCTATTTTCTCAGGAACTACTGAACAGATTTACACCAGACCTACAAAAGGCACTTCCTTGACCTGTAGACTACCTCTCTGCCAAATTTCAAGTAACTCTGTTCAGCCGTTCGGGCTGTAGCTGTGTCTAAAGGTCCTATGGAAAAATGCATGGGAAAAACGCGTTTTGGACCCCCCTTTTTTTCTCAGCCCCCACTTGACGAATCCCCCCAAGACTTTCAGGGTAGGAGCGGAGCGTAGCGCCCCATTAGTTTTGAAAATTTCGCGAGGATTCGTCGACCGGCGCCAAAGTTATTCCAAATAGAATGTTGCGGTTTTCCTATGGAAAGAGGGTCCTAACTATAACTACCTACTGGCGACCGCCAGTAGGTAATATATCTATATATATCTATATATATATATATATATCTCCACCCAAAAGGTTCCTTTTTGCCGGTTCCTCGCAGCGCTCGTCGTGGGTGCGTTGCCCCGCGGTTGAACCTTACCGCTATTAATTTGCACAACAATCCTCCTGGAGGGGAGGAAAAACGGGCCGCACTCCCAAGGTATCAGTTGCAAACTTTTTATTACTTTACATCAGGGCCGTAGCAGAGCTAGATCTACGCGTTTCGATGCCGCCTGGCACCTTGCTCACGATCAACTCGCTCTCGGACAAAAGTCTCATTAAGCAAGTGGTTTGCTCATCGCACAACTGTACCTGAAATAAAAGGCTGGCAACCTGTCGCTTGTCTCGAGTGCATCTCATGTGAGTTACCTTGTGTTTACATATATATATATAGTTACGTGATTGTTTTCACAAAACAGCACAATACAAATGTTACATGAAAATCCATCTAATAAAAAAATTTCCCCACACATTCATTTACATGTAAAAATTAAATGTCATAGCGAAATTGTAATACTTGATATTACATATTTATCACTAGACATTGTTCGCTCACAAAATCCCAAGTTTATTTGCACAGTTTATACCTAAAGGCATCTGAACCTACCTAATATCAATCGTCAGGGCTTTAAGTGGGTCTCAGACCCGGAAGAATTTAAAACGGGCATTCAAGCGGGTCCCTGTTGGAGACTATAGTCATGTCCTAAACTGCACAGGCAAAAACACTGAGTGATTTATTTTTATTTTTTGTATATTTTTATTGAAAACATTGATAGCAAGAACATAGATCAGGTCACATCCTTGGTTACAAAATTCCAAGTGAGATTGAGCTATGGTAAGAAAAGGAAAAGTATATAGTAAGGACACTGCAGTACAATAGTTGGGGGGGGGATTTCTTCCTTTACAAAAAAAAACACTGTTACAAATGGAAAGCAGTGTCTGCTGGGGGAGAGGATAAATAATAGTACCATACAGCAGTAATAGACATTAATGGCCATATGCAGACTCTCTGTACAGTGGGTCCTGTCTGTCGTCCGTCAACCACTTATCAGAAAACAAGCATTTGCAATGCAATAGGTCTCGCATTTACCCGAGTTTGAGCTATTGGCAATGTAAATGACAATGCCTCTTATTTATGTTTTGTTTTTTAAAACATAAATAAAACACATTATCCTTTACAATGCCAATAGCTTAAACTGACGTAAATGTGAGACCTATTGCATTGCAAATGCTTGTTAAAAGAGGTCCAGTTTGGGGCAGACAAAGTGTGATGTCAGTGGAGCAGGACAGTGAAAATGAGTTGAAACAACTCTCCCAATTAGAATATAATAGTTGATATTTATACTGCTAAAGGCAATGTTGTTCTTTCTAAATTCTCACCAGTTAGAGATCTATTATTACTTTTTGTATGGATACTCGATCGCATCAGCAACGGTGTATCCATACCGCCGAGACAGCGGTCGGCCACCAGATTTATGCGGGCGCACCTTTGGTTTAATAAAGTCGCAGACTACTCTGTCTCCACTGTTATTTAACCCCGTTGACGACCCTATGGAGTAAGGGCCATCGGAGGCAGATCTCTGATTCCAGCCACCTAATTTAGATGAGCAGAATTAAAAGTCAGTGTGAGAAGTTGGCCTGGTATATGCTGTTCACTAGTTAAAGTGGCCACCTTGCACCAGTACAATTCGACTCTTATGGTAGATTGGATTAAGACAACCTTTAAAGAAAGCTATCCTAGTGGTAGCTGTGGAGAGCAGCCTTCAGGCTAAGTCTTGGAGGAATGTAAAGCAACTTGTTTTACCACACAATCTCTTGAATTACCAAATGAAAGGACACCACACAGGCATATATATCAAATATATATGTATTTATTACTAAACAACTCTCTACTAATCTCTTTATGAGATTGGAAGTCAGGAACATATGCACAAATCAACATTTCACAATAAATTAAGCACAAATATGGCTGGGGCCCTAGGGGCGTACCATACCATATACTAAAAAAGAGACTTAAGACCAACGACTTGCAAATGTACAAGGCCTAGGGCCTTGAGAAGTGCTGGGGCCTTACGAAACCACCCAAGGCAGGTAAGTAAAGGACCCACGGGGACGCGTGCAGTGTGTGAAGACAGGCACAAATCGCCGTAGACTTCAATGGGGCAAGTCGCGGTTGGAAATTAAGAGGTTAAGGGCACTTTGGGAGAGTCTACAAGCAAGTCACTTACAGGGTAAGTATTTCTAGAGCCAACACCCACAGGAGCACCAGGGTCCTGGAGTTACCTCACCCAGGGAAGCCGGGTGCATAGGTGTCTTTTGGTGTCGGGTAGCGGCGTCGTTTTCAAAGGGAGCCAGTGAAGACTTGCTGCTTGTGAAGAAAGAAGAAGTGTCCTGTGGAATCCAAGCCTGGATTCAGAAGAAGGAAGACCTGAAAGCAGAGGGGACAATGTTCAATGTCACTTGACAGTGACCCGGGGCAAGGAAGATGAATGCCCACAGTCGTCTGGTGTTTTCAGGTAGTTCATGGGTGTCTTGACTCTTCAGCCACGAGGTCCAGGAGGCGTCAACAATGACCAGGAGCTGGATTTGGCATGTCACACAAAGTCTGCAGCTTACTGCGATGTCGGCGACCAGATTGGAGCCAACAAGCCATGGCAACAGCAAGTCTCGTGGAAAGGACAAAAAGTCAGCGGTGCAGACCAGCAAGGTCTGGGGGACTCACCCAGCGAGGTTAAGTCAGGGCAGGCCTGGAGCAACCAGGGGAGCCCTTTGGTTTTGTAGAAAATTCTTATGGGGACCCACAAGCCAACCGGCAAGGGATTGCGAAGATGCCTCGGGAGGATCCACTCAACAGGGGCCCACGGTCACTCGGGATGGGGTAGGCATCTGATCTTTGGAGAGATCTCTTCTAGAGGCTTGGACCACACGTGGCCCAAAGCACAGATTTGTAGAACGTCGTGAAGGGGTTGCACTTGACAAGAGTGCATGGTACCCAGGGATTGCAGTTCCTCATCGCTCGTGGGGTCCACTTGCCTCAACTTCGCAGCGGACTCACGATGGCCTTGGAGAAGTCAGGAAATCCTCTTTTTGGGCTGCAGGGACTTCGGGCTCCGGCAGGAGCAGTGAAGTATGCGACCATTGTTGCACTTTTTGGTGCCTGCCAAGCAGGGGAGTCACTCCTTGACTCCAAGGGAGATTCTTCAGTCTTCCAGAGGTAGTGGAACGTCGAAGGTCCCGGATTCTTCTTCAGAGCGTCATCCAGGGATATCTAGTTTGCAATGGCAAGGGTTCCCTAACTTATACTAGAAGGAAGGGAGGGACTAGCTCTATGACCCCACCTATGGGAGGGTCAGGGGAGTGGGTGGCTACACCCACTTCCCTTTGTCCAGTTTCACGCCAGAACAGGGGCAGGTAGCCCCTGAGCCAGTTTGAACTGGTGTATGCACAGAGGAGCCTACTGCTCCCCCAGTGCAGGACTTCAAAGCACTCTAAGAGTGCACCCACCCAGCCCCAATACAATAAACACTGTCTGGGAGGTGGTCACACCTCCCTGTGACAGGATACCTATTGTCGGGCCTCCTCCACTGCGAGTTTCGGTCATCAGCAGGAGGGCAGCCCAGTGTCTGTGACTGGTGGCATCCATTTTGTGCTACCAGGGCTCTTCAGGATTCTACCGCGTTTCCACAGTAGGTACATGTCTATCCCTCTAGAAGGGTGGGATCATACTCCCACACCAGTTACTGGTGTGGGGGTATGATTCCAAAGTGTTTGACACCAAACACAACATGTTTTGATGCAGCCATTACAAAGTTAGCATTTACCGCGAGGTTATAAAGCACTTAAGAGTATATGGTTTGACCGCATTCACAAACAGCCCCAGAGAATGGACTCTGAGAGCTGCAGAGGGGCCCTGCTCAGGCAGAGGCACCCCCCACATGGAAACCAAGCACCCTGCCCTCAGGATTGATAAGGCCTGCCATAGGGGTAACTGATAGGTTTAAATATGTGTGCAGGGGAGACATAGGGAATCTATATCTCAGTGAGGGGTGCTAGCACCACCTCACCCAGGCTGCAGTAGCAGGCGTGTGGTGTCAGATTTAGTCTGCTTCCCAGGGGTGGCATAATACATGCTTCAGCCCCTGGTAGGCCTGTGAAGTACCTATGCCCTTGGTACCTAAGGTACCATATACTAGGGACTCATAAGGTACCACAGTATCCAATCACTAGTGCACCTAATATCCACACCAGGTCATTTAGAGAGAACAGAGAGGCTGGGGCCCTGATTAGCAGGGTCCCAGCCAGACTATAGCCAGAAACCAGTGTAAACATCAGAAAAAAAGTGGGGGCAACATAAGAGGAAGATCCTACTCTCCTACACCCTCCCCCCCAAACTCAGGGACACTCAACTAACCTTGACCAGTTGAGTCTTCGTGTTCTAAGTGGAAATACCTTGAGAGTCCATCTGCAATGGCATGTTGGATCCCAGGTCTATGTTCCACTGTATGGTCCATCCCCTGTAGGGAAATGGACCACCTCAAAAGTTTTGGGTTTTCACCTTTCATCTGTTTAAGCCATAGGAGGGGCTTGTGGTCAGTCTGAACTATGTAGTGAGTGCCAAACAAGTATGGCCTCAGCTTCTTCAGGGCCCATACCACTGCAAAGGCCTCCCTCTCTATAGCTGACCAACGTTTCACTCTAGGGGTCAGCCTTCTGCTAATGAAAGCTACTGGCTGGTCTTGACCTTCATCATTCAGTTGAGACAGTACAGCTCCCACACCCAGCTCAGAAGCATCTGTTTGGACAATTAACTTTTTGGTGTAGTTTGGACTCTGTAAGACGGGAGCAGTGCACATGGCCTGCTTTAGGTCTTTTGACAGCTAGCTGTCCACTGAACCTTTTTTGGCATTTTCTTTGAGGTTAAATCATTCAAGGGGTCACTATAGATCCATATCCCTTCACAAACCTCCTATAGTACCCAGTCAGGCCTAAGAAGGCTCTCACCTGTGTCTGGGTGGTTGGAGTAACCCATTCCATTATGGTTTGGATGTTGCTCTGTAAAGGCTGAACCTTGCCCCCACCTACAAGGTGGCCCAGGTACACTACCTGACTCTGTCCTATCTGGCACTTAGTGGCCTTGATAGTGAGGCCTGCTTTATGCAGAGCCTCCAAAACATTTCTGAGGCGGACCAGGTGATCCTGCCTGGAGGAACTAAAGACAGCAATATCATCCAGATAAGCTGAGCAATAAGTTTCCATCCCTGCCAGAACTTTGTTCACCAACCTCTGAAAAGTGGCAGGTGCATTTTTCAATCCAAAGGGCATCACCACAAAGTGGTACTGCCCACTAGGGGTCGAAAATGCTGCTTTGGCTTTTGCATCATCAGCTATTCTGATCTGCCAGTAGCCAGCTGTTAGGTCAAATGTACTGAGATACTTGGCTGAGGCCAAAGTATCAATCAGCTCATCTGCCCTTGGAATAGGATAGGCATCAGTCCTAGTGACTGCATTGAGGCCTCTGTAGTCTACACAAAACTTCATTTCTTTCTTACCACCCTGGGTATGAGGTTTGGGTACTAGGACTACTGGGCTAGCCCATGGGCTTTCTGAAGGCTCAATAACACCTAATTCCAACATCTTCTGGACTTCAGTCCTGATACAGTCCCTGACATGATCAGGTTGCCTGTAGATTTTACTCTTGACAGGCAGACTGTCTCCAGTGTCCACCTCATTTGTGCACCAGGTAGTCTGACTAGGGGTCAGGCTAAACATATGTCTGTACTGCTCCAGAACTTGCCTACACTCAGTGTGTTGATGGTCGGTGAGGCTGCTTGCCAAAGCAAAACCCTACAAAGACCCATCATCAGGGTTCTGTGAGAGCAGATCAGGGAGAGGGTCACTCTCCTCCTCCTGTTCGTCATCAGTTGCCATGAGCAAGCCCATGTCAGCCCTGTCAACATATGGTTTTAATCTGTTGACATGGAGCACACTCAGGGGGCTCTGGGAGTTCCAAGATTCACCAGATAGGTGACTTCTCCCTTTTGCTCAACTATTGTGTGGGGGCCACTCAATTTGTCTTGGAGAGCTGCTGGGGCCACAGGCTCCAACGCCCACACTTTCTGTCCTGGCTGGTACACAGTCAGCACAGACTTTTGGTCATGCCAAGCTTTTTGTAATTGTTGCCTGGCCTCCAGGTATTTGGTTGCCTTCTTCATGTATTCGGCCATCCTGGAGCGGAGACCAAGTACATAGTCCATCACATCCTGTTTCGGGGGTGTGAGAGGTAACTCCCAGCCCTCCCTTACCAAACATAATGGACCCCTTACAGGATGCCCAAAGAGAAACTCAAATGGGCTGTAGCCAACCCCCTTCTGTGGAACCTCTCTGTATGCAAACAAAAGGCAGGGAAGAAGAAGGTCCCATTTTCGCCTAAGCTTCTCTGGGAGTCCTTTAATCATTTCCTTCAGGGTTTTGTTGAAACGTTCAAACAACCCATTGCATTGTGGGTTATAGGGGGTGGTGAATTTATAAGTTACACCACACTCCTTCCACATTGCCTTCAAATATCCTGACATGAAGTTTATACTTCTGTCAGAGATGACCTCCTTTGGGAAACCCACTCTGGAAAAAACTCCAATGAGGGCTCTTGCCACCACAGGTGCTGTGGTGGTCCTCAGGGGAATTGCTTCTGGGTACCTGGTGGCATGATCCACTACCATTAGGAAAAATCTGTGCCCAGATGCAGTTTGAGGGTCAAGGGGACCAACAATGTCAATCCCTACCCTTTCAAAGGGTACCCCCACCACAGGTAGTGGTATCAGGGGGGCCTTTGTTGTGCCACCTGCTTTGCCACTGGCTCGACAGGTAACACAGGAGCGACAAAACTCCTTGGTGTCTTCTGACATATGTGGCCAATGAAAATGTGGAACAAGCCTGTCCCAGGTCTTGGTTTGGCCCAAGTCACCTGCCAAAGGGATATCATGTGCTAGGGTCAAGAGGAACCCCCTAAACTTGTGAGGTATTACCAACCTCCTGGTGGCTCAAGGGACTGGATCTCTACCCTCTGATTATAGGAGTCCCTCATCCCAATAAACTTTATGGGACCCACTAGCACTCCCAGCAGCCTCAGCAGCAGCCTGCTGTCTGAGGGGTTCAAGTGAGGGGCAGCACTGTTGCTCCTTACTCAGATTTTCCCTAGAAGGGCCCACTGCCCCTAAGAACTCAACCTGATCAGGCTCAAGTCCCTATGGGGCAGTTCCTTCTTCAGGATCTGCTTCTCCTCCCTCAAGAGGTGAATCTGTGATCTGAGACAGAGGGGAAGGCCCAGCCTTAACCCTACTGCTCCTCTTCTTGGGAAGCATCTGGTCCATGGTTCCAAGATCCAGAGCTGGTTCCGTGTTATGCATTTTGGCTTGTAACCCGGTCACAGCAAATACCTCTGCCGGGATGCCCAACATCACAGCATGAGACAATAACTCTACTTCAGACCAGGCTGAAGTCTCTAGATCATTGCCCAATAGACATTCGATTGGTGGGTCTACACTGACTACTACCTTCTTGAGGCCAGTTACCCCTCCCCAGGAGAGATTCACAACTGCCAGACTATGGTTGGTCCTGACATTGCTTGCATTGGTAACCTGGTACATTTCACCCAGGATGATCTGCTCAGGGTCCACCAGATCCTCTGCCACCATGGTGACACTAGCACCTGTGTCCCTGAATGCCAAAGCCTGTTTGCCATTTATTACAGGCTGCTGTTTGTGTTTGCCCAGATTACTGGGGCTCACTAGGAAGGACATATCAGTGTCTCCATCACAAATCAGCAATGCCTGAGTGGGTACTCTGACTAGGCCAGAGTCCACTTCAGAACCCAGGGTCAACCCTACTACACCCTTATTCTGAGTACCACCTCCACCAGTAGCTGAACTAGGGGGAACAGTTGCCTTAGGGGCAGGAGTTGTGGTGGTTTGGTCTTTGGACTTGTTACAATCAGAAGTCGAGTGCCCTTTCTGTTTACAGAATTTGCACCAGGGCTTCCTTTGGCCTTTTCCCTTGTTGGACTGTGAATCCCCACCAGATGCAGATTTTTGGGGCCCTTGTGAAGACTTCTGGTCTTTTGACTTATCCCCACCTTTCTCAGAGCCCTTAGAATCCTGCTTCTTGGTGTCACCCCCTTGGTTCTGGGTTTTTTGCCTCACCCTGGTTCTGACACATTTGTCTGCCTTCTTTCCCAATTCTTGGGGAGAGGTCAGATCAGAGTCCACCAGGTATTGATGCAACAACTGGTTTTGGCAATTATTAAGGATCTGTTATCTCATCATAAGATTATACAATCCCTTAAAATCAGTAACTACTACCAACCAGCCAACCCTCCAGAGCCTTAGTTGCACAATCAACAAAGTCAGTCCAGTCCTGATTCTGTGCCTTCTGGGTGTCTCTGAACTTCAACCTGTACTGCTTAGTGGTTAAGCCAAACCCATCTATCAGTGCACTCTTCAGGACTTCATAGTCATCAGCATCCTCTTCTCTAACAGTGAGGAGCTTGTCTCTACCTTTATCTGAAAAGGAGAGCCAGAAGATTGCTGCCCACTGCTTCTGGGGGACCTGTTGTACTCTACAGGCCCTTTCCATAGCAGTTATCCACTTGTGGATATCATCCCCACTCTGGTAGGGAGGAACAACCTTGCTCAGGTTCCTATGGTCTGGAATATATTCTCTGCCTCTCGGGACACTGTTGCTGCCACCAGGGGGTTCTAACCCCTCTCTTCTAGAAGCTCTCTGGAGCTCAAAGGCTTCTCTATCTAATGTCAACTGCTTGGTTTTGAGGGCAAATCTTGCTTCCTCATACTGCAGCAGTTTGTACATTCTGTTAGAGGAGGTCTCTCTTCTTGGGTCGTAGGAGTTCCTCTGGTGGACAGATTCTCTGCAGAGTGATAGGAGTGATCAGACTCCCTAGAAAGGGACCTAGGCCTTTCCTCCACTGTGTCAGTTCTCTTAGGGAGAATTCCACTGTCCTTTTCAGACCCTTGGGGATCTGGCCCTTCAACCACAGATTCTTGGTCATCTTGATGTTCATCATCTGACCCAGACACTGTAATTGACCCACCCCCTGATTCAGACCCATTAGCTCCTGGAGCTAATCTAAGATCATCTGCTGTCAGCAGATCTATCAGGTGTAGTGTGGAGGGACTCTGTCCTAGCTTCAGGTGCCTTGCCGCACACATGGCTTTCAAGTCAAAGAAAGTCATGTCCTTATACTGAGGCTGGGTGGACCCACTGGCTCCATCCCTTGAGGACATTCTAGTGTTGTGCAGTGTTGTACTACCTACACTAGGTTGTGGCCTACTGATCCTAGCTTGAGCTGTAGAAAGGGTGTGCCATCCCTTGACACACAGCTCTAAGTTCAGTAGAACTTATTGATACTAAGCTTGACTTTATATGTACCTTGAGTACCTATAGTGGTTGTCAGTTAGTAATTCAAATAGAGATTTTCTGGTAAAACAATAGCAAGCTGGAATCCCACACGCTGCCCACCAATGTGAGAAGTTGGCCTGGCATATGCTGTTCACTAGTTAAAGTGGACACCTTGCACCAGTACAATTCGACTCTTATGGTAGTAGGTTTAAGGCAACCTTTAAAGA
The DNA here is from genome assembly GCF_964204655.1 of Triturus cristatus. NCBI lineage: Eukaryota > Metazoa > Chordata > Amphibia > Caudata > Salamandridae > Triturus > Triturus cristatus. The sequence continues at coordinate 43,174,740 of NC_140587.1, forward strand.
AAGCTATCCTAGTGGTAGCTGTGGAGAGCAGCCTTCAGGCTAAGTCTTGGAGGAATGTAAAGCAGCTTGTTTTACCACACAATCTCTTGAATTACCAAATGAAAGGACACCACACAGGTATATATATCACATATATATGTATTTATTACTAGACACACTCTACTAATCTTCTTATGAGATTAGAAGTCAGGAACATATGCACAAATCAACGTTTCACAATAAATTAAGCACGAATATGTCTGGGGCCCTAGGGGAGTACCAGACCATATACTAAAAAAGAGACTTAAGACCAACGACTTGCAAATGTACAAGGCCTAGGGCCTTGAGAAGTGCTGGGGCCTCACGAAACCACCTAAGGCAGGTAAGTAAAGGACCCACGGGGGACGCGTGCAGTGTGTGAACACAGGCGCGAATCGCCGTAGACTTCAATGGGGCAAGTCGCGGTTGGAAATTAAGAGGTTAAGGGCACTTCGGGAGAGCCTATAAGCAAGTCACTTACAGGGTAAGTAGTTCTAGAGCCAACACCCACAGGAGCACCGGGGTCCTGGAGTTACCTCACCCAGGGAAGCCGGGTGCATAGGTGTCTTTTGGTGTCGGGTCGTGGCATCGTTTTCAATGGGAGCCAGTGAAGACTTGCTCATTGTGAAGAAAGAAGAAGTGTCCGGTGGAATCCAAGCCTGGGTTCAGAAGAAGGAAGACCTGAAAGCAGAGGGGACAATGTTCAAAGTCACTTGGCAGTGACCCGGGGCAAGGAAGATGAATGCCCACAGTCGTCTGGTGTTTTCAGGTAGTTCACGGGTGTCTTGACTCTTCAGCCACGAGGTCCAGGGGGCGTCAACAACAACCAGGAGCTGGATTCGGTGTGTCCCATGAAGTCTGCATCTTACTGCGGTGTCGTCAACCAGATTGGAGCTAACAAGCCTTGGCAACAGCAAGTCTCGTGGAAAGGACAAAAAGTCAGCGGTGCAGACCAGCAAGGTCTTGGGGACTCACCCAGCAATGGTAAGTCAGGGCAGGCCTGGAGAAACTAGAGGAGCCCTTTGGTTTTGCAGAAAAGTCTTCAGGGGACCCACAAGCCAGCCGGCAAGGGATCACGAAGACGCCTTGGGAGGATCCACTCAACAGGGGCCCACGGTCACTCGGGATGGGGTAGGCCTCTGATCTTTCGAGGGATCTCTTCTAGAGGCTTGGACCACGTGTGGCCCAAAGCACAGATTTGTAGAACGTCGTGAAGGGGTTACACTCGACAATAGTGCACGGTACCCAGGGATTGCGGTTCCTCGTCGCTCGTGGGGTCCACTTGCCTCAGCTTCGCTGGGGACTCACGATGGCCTTGGAGAAGTCAGGAAATCCTCTTCCTGGGCTGCAGGGACTTCGGGCTCCGGCAGGAGCGGTGGAGTTTGCGACCGTTGTTGCATTTTTTGGTGCCTGCCAAGCAGGGGAGTCACTCCTTGACTCCAAGGGAGATTCTTCAGTCTTCCAGAGGTAGTGGAACATCAAAGGTATGGGATTCTTCTTCAGAGCGTCATCCAGGGATATCTAGTTTGCAATGGCAAGGGTTCCCTAACTTATACTGGAAGGAAGGGAGGGACTAGCTCTATGACCCCACCTATGGGAGGGTCAGGGGAGTGGGTGGCTACACCCACTTCCCTTTGTCCAGTTTCACGCCAGAGCAGGGGCAGGTAACCCCTGAGCCGGTTTGAACTGGTGTATGCACAGAGGAGCCTACTGCTCCCCCAGTGCAAGACTTCAAAGCACTCTAGGAGTGCACCCACCCAGCCCCAATACACTAAACCCTGTCTGGGAGGTGGCCACACCTCCCTGTGACAGGATGCCTATTGTTGGGCCTCCTCCACTGCGGGTTTCGGTCATCAGCAGGAGGGCAGCCCAGTGTCTGTGACTGGTGGCATCCATTTTGTGCTGCCAGGGCTCTTCAGGATTCTACCGCGTTTCCACAGTAGGTACATGTCTATCCCTCTACAAGGGTGGGATCATACTCCCACACCAGTTACTGGTGTGGGGGTATGATTCCAAAGCGTTTGACACCAAACACGACATGTTTTGATGCAGCCATTCCAAAGTTAGCATTTACCGCGAGGTTATAAAGCACTTAAGAGTATATGGTTTGACCGCATTCACAAACAGCCCCAGAGAATGGACTCTGAGAGCTGCAGAGGGGTCCTGCTCAGGCAGAGGCACCCCCTCACATGGAAACCAAGCACCCTGCCCTCAGGATTGATAGGGCCTGCCATAGGGGTGACTGATAGTTTTAAATGTGTGTGCAGGGAAGACATAGGGAACCTATATCTCAGTGAGGGGTGCTAGCACCACCTCACCCAGGCTGCAGTAGCAGGCGTGTGGTGTCAGATTTAGTCTGCTTCCCAGGGGTGGCATAATACATGCTTCAGCCCCTGGTAGGCCTGTGAAGTACCTATGCCCTTGGTACCTAAGGTACCATATACTAGGGACTCATAAGGTACCACGGTATCCAATCACTAGTGCACCTAATATGCACTCCAGGTTGTTTAGAGAGAACAGAGAGGCTGGGGCCCTGATTAGGAGGGTCCCAGCCAGACTAAAGCCAGAAACCAGTGTAAAGATCAGAAAAAAAAGTGGGGGCAACATAAGAGGCAGATCCTACTCTCCTACAGTCAGTTTTCGCTGCCCGTCTCCAGCCTGGAAAACCCTGGTAGTAATAGGCCTGGGAGTTTTAATTTGAAAATAAAAAAAAGAAAACATTTGATAGACGGCTCCGTCATATTGATGGAACCGTGCACCAAGCTTCGATAAACATTGTCAGGAACTACCGTGACAGAGGTTACTGCCATTGCTTTAGGAATGGTTACCAGCTTGGAGGTCTAAATTTGACAGGCAGAGGAGTCTCAGTGTGGCGAACGTTAGGTCCTCCACCAAGCCAACAGAGAGGACTCCGTATGCCAAATTATAAATAGGCCCTAAATCTATAACCTTGATTGATAGGCGTAGAAGTGGACTTAACTGCGTTTGTATATGCAGTCTGTAAAAGAAAGTTATTAAGAATATAAAAATATACATAAAGCAAATTGAACTGAAATGATTTTAAAAATCCTGTAACAGTTAGTAATTTCTGGCCTCCATCCAGCATCCATTGTAGGATACACTATAGGGGTCAGAGGTTAGGCTTGTATTTGATAGTCACCCTGGCAGGGCCTGGCTGGTTGACAATCTAGAGGGTCTAATGTCCAGCAACCGGGCATTCTGGCAGGAAGCCACTTAAACAAATGAATAATATCTGGTGGTTTTTTATTGGACGTTCCTGGGTAACCGTGCACTCACCCCATGTGTCCTTCCTGACTGAGTAAATGAGGCTGGAGCCTCAGTCAGATATGACCTCGAGGGATAAACCCATGTGTGTGACGTCACTCACAGGGATGTCACTGAGAGATCCTCTAAGGGTCTCGAGAGTATGTGGCTACCTTTGAGGCGATCTGTGTTGGGGTGCCTCCAGAGCTGGCTGTGGGGTGGCATCTGGTCTTTGTTGAGGTCTTTTTTATCAGCACCTGATGTACCCCCACTTTATGATCTGTGCCATCACCAATAACGAGGGGGGAGGGGCATTATCTCTGGTGTGTCCTGTGTCATTGGTTGCGTGTCCTGTGTGCGCTGGGCACCATGGAGCCCGATCGCAGGTGTGGGTTGTCCTATGGAGGGCAGAGTAGTGCCTGCAGAGAAAGATGGCTCCTAGAATACCCTGTGAGGTCTCTCCACTGTGGATAGGATATTATCCTGTAAATTCTGCTTTGAAACTCTGTAGGTGTCTGAGGACCTGCTCTTTGCCAGACATGTTCTGCCTGCATCCCCCCAGGCCCTCCTCCCCTTCCGGGGCATCCTTTAGCAGCCGTGACCTTGAGAAGGGTTTCTGACCTTGGCCAGAGGATAAGCCATCACTTCCTCGTCCATCTCCTTGACGCAGCCCTTAATTTGTGATTCGTTCTCGATCTGGCAGAAGTTATTCCTTTCCTGACAAATAAGAAACTGCTCCCTAAGTTGCCCATCATTGCCCAAGAACCAGCTCAAAGGGCAGGACCTCTGCCATCATATCCTGTTTGTTTTCTTCTGTTGAGTGGGACCCTGGGCTGGCAGAGGGGTGAGATATTTTCTTTTTAATATTGTGTCTTTGGTTTAGAAACCTGCCTCAGCAGTTCCTAGGATGATTTACATTGTTCTTCGCTGCAGCCCGTGACGTGCTCTAGCGAGTTGGGTTTCCTGCAGCATTTGACCCCTACAGACTACCTCAGCAGTTTCCCTCTGGAATCTATACATGAATATTTGTAGATTGGATTTGACCGTAGTTTGTTGCTTCCCCGCTAAGCAATTCAAGAGACTCCTATACATCTTGGATTACTGTCCCAATTGAAGATGGTGGACTTCAGGCAATGTTTAATTTGAGCCGGTGGTTTCCTGTGCTGGCACCGGCACTTCATTGTCAACACCTGCACCTATGCCTGCTGCCACATGGTGGTGCTGTTCCTGTAATTTAGGGATGAGCAGAACAGCAGTTGTTTATTGATCAAATATAAATTAAAAGCAACTAAATACCTGTCACCTGAGCCATTCTTATAGCCCTGGGGGCCTCATACAACCTGAATGGTCACACTTAGGCTTAGGGGCTGACATTAATTTTACCAGTTCCTTCCTGAAACGCTGCTCTCCCTTGCTGCTATTTGTTGTTTTACTGTGTGGGGGTCTTTTTAAAAAAAATCGTTTATAGCGTTTTTGCACATGTTCTGTTTTTATTCATGAATTTGGGGGCAACCTTAATCTGACCGCATCTCTGTTTTTTTGCCCTCACTTCCGGTGTGCCAGAGAGAGGCGCCATTTTGTTTTCGCGGACGCGCTCTAGTTCTCTGGCCACCGGAGCTATTTGAATGCACGCTGCACGTGCGCGCAGCGGACGAGCGCAGCGGGCGCGCCGCTGGCGTGCCGAAGGCGCGCCTACGGCAAGCCCTTCTGCGCTCGTCAGCGTCTCGTCGGCGGCCGGGGACAGTTATGCTGGTCCGCAAATGGTGGGTGATGCAGGTCATCGATGCTTCTCGAGTGAGTTTTTGAAAGGATTGCGGGGAGCATGCTGTGACAATCAGAATTACCCCAACTTATGGGGGATGCAAAATTATGTGTGTGGGGTTTGTGGGTTTCATCTCTGTTTGGATTCTATCCCGGAGTTTAGAGCTCCTTCCATTTCAGCAGCATTGTTAAACGTGCGCTCACTGAAGAAGCACTACTTGGAGGTGTTTGATTTATTGGAGGACAACTCTTTGGACCTTCTATTTATCACTGAGACTTGGCTGGATAGCTCCTCTGACCCTATAGTGTCGATTGCTATCCCTGTAGGTTATAAAATCTGCAGATTAGATCGCGCTGTGGGGAGAGGAGGTGGGGTGGCTGTTATTTTTAAGGATAAGTGGGAGCTCGGTAAAAGTGAGCTTAGCAATTGGGGTGGTTGCGAAGCCCTGGATTTTAGTATTCGTTTCTCAGCCCATTTCACGCTGGGCGGGTCTTTGATATACCGCCCTCCAGGCGTGGTTGAATCCTTCCTTCAGGCTTGCGATGAGGCTGTCTCATTGCGGGCACTTCGGTTCTCCCACTACTTAATTCTTGGAGACCTCAATATCCATCTGGATCAAGGGGATTTAAGGGACACGTTGGAGCTTCTTGATATCTGTCAGGTTGCGCAGCTTTCGCAATGGGTCTGTCAGCCGACCCATCAAGGCGGCCACATTCTTGATCCCATTTTTTCGACTTTTCCCATCAAAATTAAGGCTCCACTTCCGGTCCCCTGGTCTGATCATTATTTAATTTACTTTACATGGGAAGTAGCCTCTCCGAGCCTTAGGCCTGCAGTTTATCATAAACCCTCTTTTAAGAAAATTGACCCTGTCAATTTCGCCAGAGTTTTGGAGGATAACAGACCGTCCCTGCCGCAGGATTTGGATGGGAGTCTCGCTGCCTTTCATAACTGGTTGCAGGACTCTATGGCTGAGATTGCCACTCCGACTTCTTCTAGACGGTCTAGGGATTCTCCCTCTAAACCCTGGTTTACAGTGGAGCTGCTCCACCTGAAGCAGGACTGTAAGAAACTGGAGCGATCTTGGCGCCTCAGCAACTACTGTGGGGAGGCCAAGAGCCGGCTTAGGCAGGGCCAGAAAATTTATTATAAGGCCATCTCTTTAGCAAAAAGGCAGTATTTTGCCACTCGCATATGTCAGGCTCAAAATAACTCAAAAGAGATCTTTGCTATCGTTCAGAGCTTTATGTCCCCATCAGCTCAAAGCAGCACGATGCCTGCGACGGTGGCTTGGTGCGAGTCCCTATCCAAATTTTTTTGGGATAAAATTCAAGGGATAAAAGATAGCTTTTTATGTCCTGCTGTGCAAGATTGCATGCCCCCATCTGTGGTCTCTCATGCTCCCAGCCGGGTGGCTATTTCTTCCAACCATTCTTTGGCTAATTTTCCCCCGGTTGACCTGTCCTGCACGTTGAGAGTTTTGAAGGGTTTGAAGTCCGGCTCCCCGGCTGACCCATGCTCGGCAAGACTTCTGGCTTCCGTGGCAGAGGCTGTGAATGCTGAAGTCAATTACATTATTAATATGTCCTTGCACGTCGCTAGGGTTCCGAGTGTTTGGAAGCAGGCTAAAATCCTCCCCCTCTTGAAGAAAGCTACTCTTAATCCCTCGATTCCGGGGAATTATAGACTCTCTTCTCCCTAGCCTTACTAAGGTGTGTGAGAAGATAGTAAACAGACAGCTATCAGAGTATGTGGAGGAGGCGGGCCTATTACATCCTGCTCAGTCGGGCTTCCGCCCCTCCTTTAGCACGGAAGGTGCTCTGGTGGAAGTATCAGAAGCTATTCGGGAGTGCTGCTCGACCTGTCGCCCGCTTTTGATACGGTCCCCCATTCCTTACTGCTAGACAGACTGACAGAGATTGGTGTGGCTGGCTCAGCCTGGGGCTGGATTAAGTCCTTTTTGGAGGGTCGGTCTCAGCAGGTTTGGCTTCCCCCGGCGGCTTCTTCACCTCAGCGGGTTTGTACTGGGGTGCCTCACGGTTCCTCTCTTAGCCCCCTTCTGTTTAACATCTACCTTACCCCTCTCGTTATGTTGGCGGAGGGGTTGGGGGCTAAGGTGATTGCTTACGCTGATGACACGCAACTATTGTTTACTTGGAATAAGAAAGTGGCTGCTGTGGCCCCAGTGCAATCGTGTCTCGCTGCAGTTTTCAAATGGTTGGCTAACGCCCAGTTGAAATGCAATGAAGACAAGTCAGAGGTTCGGCTGTTTGGTGATTTTCCACCTGGGTTTAGAGATTTGATCTGGCCAGCTGAGTTCCCGCCCCCGCTGTCCAGTAGCCAGATCGCCAAGAACCTGGGTGTTTGGTTCGATGGGAATCTTTCCTTCTCCAGCCAGGTGAATCGACTGGCGGGTTGCTGTTTTGGGCTCCTCAGAATCCTGAGAAGATTTTTCCCGATTCTTCCGCAGACGGCTCGTGAGTCGGTGGTGCGTGCGCTTATCTTGTCCCGCCTGAATTACGCTAACGCGTTCTATGTGGGGATTCCAGCCTACTCCCTTAATAGACTTCAGGTGATCCAGAATGCGGCCGCCCGCCTCCTGGGAGGGATCCCGCCCAGGGAGAGTGTGCGGGGTTACCTGCTGTTGGAAAACCACTCCCACACTAGAAGGGGTGGTGGTGGTCTTCCGGACACACTGTGGTAGCTTGGCTCGAGTGGTCAGGAATCAGGCTCCGTGCTAAGCATACAACATACCCAAACAATAACCATGCGTGCATCCGTTCCAAAAACGACTCTACACCGTAAAAATTATGAAAATAACTCTCTTTATCTGCTTTTTCTCTTAGTTGCTGATTGGAGAAAATAAATAACAATCACAATATACAAGCTTTTTAGAAAGTGCAGGACAAATAAATACTGGCTTAATGATTCAATAAATAGGGGTGATCATAAATACTAAGGACATAAATACAAGTGCAGTTAATACAGGCAATTAAATATTCTGAGGCAATAAATACTGTAACCAATAAATATAGTGAAGCAATAAATAGGTTAAACACAATAAAAACAGTGCCCCCAATAAATAATTAAAAGCATACAGTGACACTTATATAATCAGATCACAGTTGAATTCCTAAGGGCTGATTTGGCCCAGGCACAGCTTGTGGGGATGTGGAAGGCTTGAGGGTGTCTACTCCCTGGCTGGGACAAGGCTGAGGCCTAAACTGAGGTAGATAAAGGGGGAAAATACCCGAGACCTGGCTCTCTCTCCACACAACTTCTCTAGATTAGTCCCAGTTCACCCCTGGCACAGTCAGGTTGGTTCCAGCACCTCCCTAGCCCCTTAGAGCAGTCTCTCAGGTCTCCACAGGGCCTTAGGCGCCCTCTACTCCACTTACTGCCCTTTTTCTGATGCTCCGACGCCGCTGGAGTCGTGTCGACGCCGTGAGGCGGTTCCAGTTCGATGTCGGCGGCCTCGGCACAATGTCAGTTCTTTGACGACGCCGGTAGGCGGCTCCGGTCTCGATGTCAGCGGCCTCGGTTCGATCTCGACCTCCGATTCGAGGGCGTCGGGCAGTCTTTACTCGATGTCGACCTCGGGCGGCTCCGGTCCGATGGCGACCTCGACTTCGATGACGTCGGCCGGCCTTGACTCGGTGTCGACTTCCGGCGGCTCCGGAGTGCGATCCTCACTCCCGACCTCCGGTGCTCCTCACAGGTTTCCGGCGACTCCGGAGTGCGACCTCCACTCCCGACCTCCGGCACGATTCTCACAGGTTCCGGCGACTCCGGAGTGCGATCCTCACTCCCGACCTCCGTTACCCTTCACCTCGGTCTCCGACGACTCCGGAGGGCGGACTTCACTCCTCCGATGACGCCGCTCACTCGAACTCGGGTGACTTCCTCCTCGACCTCTGGTATTCCTCACGACCTCTGACGGCGCCCTCTCTCGACCTCTGGCGGCTCCGGGTACGACGTCTGCTTTTCCAGTCAGTGCCGCTTCTCCACCTCGGGCTCCAGGTCTTAGGCTACTCGACGTCGGACTTCAGGGAAACCAGCTTCCAGGTCAGGATCTTGCTGTTCTCTTGTTTCTAAGGCCTGTTCCTGCTGTCCAGGTCCTCAGGATGGTTTTTCTGACTTCTTCCCACACAGGGCTCTAGGCTGGGCTCCGTCAGTAGGGACTAGTATCAAGGGTGGGTTTATGGACCCCACTCCAGGCACAGGTTTCCACCCCTGCTGCTTCACTCCTTCCTCCTTCACGTTTGTGCTGCTCACTCTTCACCAGTCAGGTGCCAACTGCCAGCTCCAACTGCCAACTCTCCCTCTTAGCTTCCCAACATTCTAAACCGCCTCCAACTGTCACAGGGTTCTGGAATGTTCTGGAAGGTGCTGGTAGGTTCCAGTGGATGCTGGTGATGTCACAGGTGGCCACCATTTTGTGCTCCAGGCCCTCAGACAGAAGTTTCAGGGGCAGCTAAAATGGCTCCCTGAATCTGCAGCAACACGAAAAAGTCTGGTGGTTCCCAAAAAGGAAAAATACCAACAGGGTTTGAGGCAAAAGTGGGACAAAATAAATAATGATGAGGAGGGACCACCCAAAGGGCTGACAGGTCTAACACGCGTCCCCCCCAGCTGAAAGTGGGGAGAGCTACCCAACCCCTTGGGAGTTCTCATCACTAAGGCGGAAATACCTTGAGAGACCGTCTGCATTGGCGTGGTCCACTCCAGGCCGATGTTCCACCTGGAAGTCCATTCCCTGTAGGGAGATAGACCACCTCAACAACTTGGGATTCTCCCCCTTCATTTGCATCAGCCAACGAAGGGGTCTGTGGTCGGTCTGAACCAGGAAGTGCGAGCCAAACAGGTATGGCCGCAACTTCTTCAGAGCCCATACCACTGCAAAGGCTTCACGCTCTATTGCACTCCACTTCTGTTCCCTGGGAAGTAGTCTCCGGGATAGGAAGACCACGGGTTGATCCAGACCCTCTTCGTTGAGTTGCGATAACACTGCCCCAATGCCATGTTCTGATGCATCTGTCTGGACAATGAACTCCTTGGAAAAGTCTGGGGCCCTTAAGACCGGGGCCTCGCACATGGCTTTCTTCAATCTCTCAAAGGCTTGCTGACAAGCCTCCGTCCAGACTACCCGACGAGGTTGTTTCTTGGACGTGAGCTCCGTGAGGGGGGCTACGATGGTACCGTACCCCTTCACGAAGCGGCGGTAGTATCCCGTGAGGCCCAAAAATGCTCGGACCTCAGTCTGTGTCTTGGGGGGTTCCCAGGCCATGATGGCCTCGATCTTCGCCTGGAGGGGTTGCACCGCTCCCCTACCCACCAAGTGTCCAAGGTACACTACCGACCCCTGCCCGATCTGGCACTTGCTGGCCTTGATCGTCAATCCAGCTTGTCTCAGGGCCTGGAGAACAGCTTGCAGGTGACGCAAGTGATCCTCCCAGCTGTTACTGAAGACGGCTATGTCATCCAGATAAGCAGCAGAGAAACTCTCCATTCCGGTGAGGATCTGGTTTACCAGGCGCTGAAACGTGGCAGGTGCGTTCTTGAGCCCAAAGGGCATCACACAGAACTGGTAGTGGCCATTGGGCGTGGAGAAGGCTGACCTTTCCCTTGCTCCATCAGTCAAAGAGATCTGCCAGTACCCAGAAGTAAGGTCAAAGGTACTTAGATATTGGGCAGCTCCCAGCCGGTCAATCAATTCATCCGCCCTAGGGATCGGATGAGCATCAGTTTTGGTCACTGAATTCAGTCCCCGATAGTCCACACAGAACCTCAGTTCTGGTTGGGCACCCGGTGGTGCAGCTTTTGGTACTAACACCACCGGACTGGACCAGGGGCTGCTAGAAGGTTCGATCACTCCTAGCTCCAGCATCTTAGTGACTTCACTATGAATGCTGGCCTTCACCTTGTCTGACATCCGGTAGATCTTGGACTTCACAGGTGGGCTGTCTCCTGTGTCCACGTCATGGACGCACAGGTGAGTCCTACCCGGGACAAGGGAGAACAACGAGGAGTACTGCCCCAGGACCTGGCGACAGTCCTCCTGCTGTTCAGGAGTTAGAGATGGGGAGAGAGTCACTCCCTCCACCAACCCATCCTTCTCTTGAGACGCAAACAGATCAGGGAGAGGCTCGCTTTCCACGTCCTCTCCTCCGTCAGTCACCATCATCAAGATGACTTCGGGCCTCTCGTGGTGGGGTTTGAGGCGGTTGGCATGCAGCACCCGCAGGGGCTGACGAGGGGTCTTCAGGTCCACCAAGTAGGTAGCCTTACCCTTCTTCTCCAACACCTCAAAGGGTCCTGACCAGCGATCCTGGAGGGCACTAAGCTCTCCCGGTTCGATCACCCACACCTTCTGGCCAGGCTCCAACTCCACCGGGTGAGCATTGTGGTCATACCACGCCTTCATCACTGCTTGGCTGGCTTCCAAGTTGTCAGAAGCTTGCTTCCACAACTTAGCCATTTGGCTCCGGAAGGCCAGCATGTAGCTCACCACATCCTGGGGAAGCTTTCTGGGAGTTCTTTCCCATCCGTCTCTCACCAGGTTGAGAGGTCCACGTACAGGGTGCCCATACAGAAGCTCGAAGGGGCTGAAGCCCACTCCCTTCTGTGGCACTTCCCTGTAGGAAAAAAGTAGACAGGGTAGGAGGACGTCCCATTTCCTCCGCAGGCTTTCAGGCAGACTTCTGATCATGCCCTTCAAGGTTTTGTTAAACCTCTCCACCAGACCATTGGTCTGGGGGTGGTAAGGAGTGGTGAACCGGTATGTCACTCCACACTCCTTCCACATCGCCCGCATATACGCTGACATGAAGTTGGTCCCCCTGTCGGACACAACTTCCTTGGGAAAACCCACTCGGGTAAAGATTCCCATCAGGGCCCTAGCCACAACAGGTGCTGTTATGGTCCTCAGAGGTATTGCCTCTGGGTACCGTGTGGCATGATCCACCAGAACCAGGATAAACCTGTGACCAGCTGTCGTTGGCGGATCTAACGGACCCACAATGTCGATGCCCACCCTTTCAAAGGGGGTGCTAACGACAGGAAGTGGTTCCAGGGGAGCTTTCAGCTTCACTCCTGTTTTCCCACTGGCTTGGCAAGACACACATGTCCGGCAGTAGGTATCGGACGACACTTTCATCTGAGGCCAATAAAAGTGTGGGACAAGACGGGCGAAGGTCTTGTCTTGCCCCAGGTGTCCTGCCAATGGTATCTCGTGAGCCAACTCCAGAAGGAAGGCTCGATAACGTTGAGGGACTACCAAGGCTCGTGACGATCCATGTAGGGGTGCCTTGGGTTCACTGTAGAGGAGGCCATCCTCCCAGTAAACACTGTAGTTCCCTTCAACGTTCCCTGCTGCCTGGGCTTCGGCCTGTCGCCTTAGCCCCTCAAGGGTAGGGCACTCCCTCTGGCCCTGGCAGAATTCCTCCCTGGACGGGCCTCCCTCCACGTGCCACTCGGCCGGGATGGGTAGGTCCTCCAGGTTGGTAACGTCCCCCACCGCAGACTCCTGGTCCACCACCTCCGGTGGCCTATCCGTCCTACGGGGTGGGGACGCCGAGGCAGGCTCCTCCTGTCCTCGGTTCTTCCCTTGACTGGCAGCTGGCTGGGCCTTTGTTCCAGGCTCCAGCCGAAACGAACTCCCTCTTCGGGTAGTCGCGGACCTTGTGCTAACACAGGCCCAGTCAGGTGTACCCAGCATCTCGGTGTGAGTCCGGTATTCCACCTCCTTCCAAGCGTTGTGCTCCATGTCATTCCCCAGCAGACAATCGACTGGCACGGCAGGGCTTACGGCAACTCGAAGTGAACCTGCAACCCCCCCCCATTCAAAGGGAACCTCGGCCACTGGATAGTGGCCTGTTCTGCCGTCAGCCATCGCAGCTGGGTGGAGTACATCGGGAATTACCTGCTCTGGAGACACCAGTTGGCTACGCACCATAGTCATACTGGCTCCTGTGTCTCTCAGAGCCTCCCCTCTTTGGCCGTTGATGGTGACCCATTGCCCATACTTTGCGGTATTTGCGGGCACCTGGATCTTAGGAACCATCTCCCGTTCTCCCAGGGACACTAAAGTGACACCCGCCCACTCCCTTCCCTTAGTTAAGGGTATCTCCTCCCCGAGCACTACACTAGCTACTCCGGGGGCCTTTCCTCCAATGGGAGGGGGTGGTCGTTTCAAGCACTTCGGGTCTCCTTTATAGTGTCCAACGCCACCGCACTCATAGCAATGGACAACCCTTGGCTGCTGACTCAGGCCAGGATTAGGGTTTCTGGGTGGGTTAGCCCTAGGGGTGAATCCTGTTCCCTTCCCTTGGAAGTTATTTTGGGGGCCTTTGGAGAACTCCTTTTTCTTTTCTCCTCCCTCTTTCTTCTGGGGGGCGCCCTGTCCGGCCTTTTGAGTATCCCCTCCAGTCCCCCTTGTGGACACCCGGGTACTAGCCCAAATGTCCGCCTCCTCAGCAAGCTTCCGGGGACTGGTCAGCTTGCTATCCACCAGGTGTTGCCGCAGTTCAGGGAAACATTTCTCGAGCAGGTGTTCCTTCAGTACTAGGTCAAACAACCCCTCGTAGTTCCTCACTTCACTGCCCTGAATCCAACCTTCAAGTGCCTTCTTTGCATAGTCCAGGAAGTCCACCCAATTCTGCGTGCCCAGTTTGTGACTACCCCTGAACTTCTGTCTGTACTTTTCAGGTGTTAGTCCAAACTTTCTGATGAGCGCCAGTTTCATGGTGGGGTAGTGGGTCTGCTCATCCTCCTCGAGGGCCAATAAAGCATCCCTACCAGCTGGAGGCATGTACTTGTACAATCCCCCTCCCCAGTACTTCTCTGGAACCCCATGGGCCCTCAACGAGACCTCATAGGCCGCTAGCCACTTGGCGATATCGTCGCCCACTCCATAGCTAGCTACTATGTCCTTTGGCAGGTATGGTTTAGGTTCCCTGGTGATCTCTTGGGTTTGGCTGCCACCATTAGGAACAGGTTGTGCCCCGATTCTCAAGATCTGAAGATCTATTTCTTTCAGTCGTAATTCATGGGCCATCCTCTGCTCCTCCTTCTCCTTTTCCAGCCTTGCTAAGTCCCATGTGAGCTGTCTTTTCTCCCTCCGGTCTGTTAGCTCCACTTCAGACAAGCCACCGCTAGAGGCACTGCTGCCCTTCCTAGAAATGGTTCTGGGCCCTGCTGACAGGTTCCCCACCTCAGGTTGGTACATCTCAGCCCCCTCGGGGTCAGGCTCTCCATCCCTGTCTTCCTCCTCAGCCTTGCTTTCTCGGCGTGCCTCCCCCCAAGCCCTTAAGCTGGTTTGGAGTGCACCCTTCTTTGCTCCTGGGGGACAGTACACCCCCTCCCGCTGGCAAAACTCCCTGAGTTGGGCCACAGTGTACGTTTCTAGATTTTCTAGTACAAACTCCATCTTGCCCACTCAGGTTAGAGGACAGGTTTTTGTGCAGTAACTATGCAGGGGGGTACCTTTAATAATACCTCCTCCCACCACCAGAGTAAATTTGGAAAAAACAAAAACCCACAATTAGGAAGGCCGCTCTTGAGAAAACTCCCGGTGTAGGCCTATGGACTACCCACAGTTATTGTTGAGTATGCGTAGGCACAGCTCTATCCCACCACTGAACACCAATTTATGTTGGAAAACCACTCCCACACTAGAAGGGGTGGTGGTGGTCTTCCGGACACACTGTGGTAGCTTGGCTCGAGTGGTCAGGAATCAGGCTCCGTGCTAAGCATACAACATACCCAAACAATAACCATGCGTGCATCCGTTCCAAAAACGACTCTACACCGTAAAAATTATGAAAATAACTCTCTTTATCTGCTTTTTCTCTTAGTTGCTGATTGGAGAAAATAAATAACAATCACAATATACAAGCTTTTTAGAAAGTGCAGGACAAATAAATACTGGCTTAATGATTCAATAAATAGGGGTGATCATAAATACTAAGGACATAAATACAAGTGCAGTTAATACAGGCAATTAAATATTCTGAGGCAATAAATACTGTAACCAATAAATATAGTGAAGCAATAAATAGGTTAAACACAATAAATACAGTGCCCCCAATAAATAATTAAAAGCATACAGTGACACTTATATAATCAGATCACAGTTGAATTCCTAAGGGCTGATTTGGCCCAGGCACAGCTTGTGGGGATGTGGAAGGCTTGAGGGTGTCTACTCCCTGGCTGGGACAAGGCTGAGGCCTAAACTGAGGTAGATAAAGGGGGAAAATACCAGAGACCTGGCTCTCTCTCCACACAACTTCTCTAGATTAGTCCCAGTTCACCCCTGGCACAGTCAGGTTGGTTCCAGCACCTCCCTAGCCCCTTAGAGCAGTCTCTCAGGTCTCCACAGGGCCTTAGGCGCCCTCTACTCCACTTACTGCCCTTTTTCTGATGCTCCGACGCCGCTGGAGTCGTGTCGACGCCGTGAGGCGGTTCCAGTTCGATGTCGGCGGCCTCGGCACAATGTCAGTTCTTTGACGACGCCGGTAGGCGGCTCCGGTCTCGATGTCAGCGGCCTCGGTTCGATCTCGACCTCCGATTCGAGGGCGTCGGGCAGTCTTTACTCGATGTCGACCTCGGGCGGCTCCGGTCCGATGGCGACCTCGACTTCGATGACGTCGGCCGGCCTTGACTCGGTGTCGACTTCCAGCGGCTCCGGAGTGCGATCCTCACTCCCGACCTCCGGTGCTCCTCACAGGTTTCCGGCGACTCCGGAGTGCGACCTCCACTCCCGACCTCCGGCACGATTCTCACAGGTTCCGGCGACTCCGGAGTGCGATCCTCACTCCCGACCTCCGTTACCCTTCACCTCGGTCTCCGACGACTCCGGAGGGCGGACTTCACTCCTCCGATGACGCCGCTCACTCGACCTCGGGTGACTTCCTCCTCGACCTCTGGTATTCCTCACGACCTCTGACGGCGCCCTCTCTCGACCTCTGGCGGCTCCGGGTACGACGTCTGCTTTTCCAGTCAGTGCCGCTTCTCCACCTCGGGCTCCAGGTCTTAGGCTACTCGACGTCGGACTTCAGGGAAACCAGCTTCCAGGTCAGGATCTTGCTGTTCTCTTGTTTCTAAGGCCTGTTCCTGCTGTCCAGGTCCTCAGGATGGTTTTTCTGACTTCTTCCCACACAGGGCTCTAGGCTGGGCTCCGTCAGTAGGGACTAGTATCAAGGGTGGGTTTATGGACCCCACTCCAGGCACAGGTTTCCACCCCTGCTGCTTCACTCCTTCCTCCTTCACGTTTGTGCTGCTCACTCTTCACCAGTCAGGTGCCAACTGCCAGCTCCAACTGCCAACTCTCCCTCTTAGCTTCCCAACATTCTAAACCGCCTCCAACTGTCACAGGGTTCTGGAATGTTCTGGAAGGTGCTGGTAGGTTCCAGTGGATGCTGGTGATGTCACAGGTGGCCACCATTTTGTGCTCCAGGCCCTCAGACAGAAGTTTCAGGGGCAGCTAAAATGGCTCCCTGAATCTGCAGCAACACGAAAAAGTCTGGTGGTTCCCAAAAAGGAAAAATACCAACAGGGTTTGAGGCAAAAGTGGGACAAAATAAATAATGATGAGGAGGGACCACCCAAAGGGCTGACAGGTCTAACACCTGCACTCCCTGGACTGGCTTCCGGTCAAGGCGCGGGTGGTGTTTAAATCCCTCCCCATAGCCCATCGGGCTCTCCACGGCCTAGGGCTGGGCTATTTGCAGAAATGATTCTCTTTCTATGTCCATGGGAGGCTTCTGCGCTTCTCTTCCCTTAAACTGGCAAAGATCGTTGGTTTCCAGCGGCATCGCTTGGGGGGTACTTCATTAACCGTTCTTGCGGCCCGTGCTTGGAACGCACTTCCCTTCGCTCTTCGCTGTGTGGAAGACATTGCTGTTTTAAAAAAATTGTTAAATACTTATCTCTTAATTTAAACGTCAGGTTTTGTTTTGTTTCCCCTTGCTCGCGCCGGGACACTCCTTGGAGTAGCCGTGCGCGATATAAATTTAAATAACATAACATAACTTGTAGGAGTGTGATGGTTTGTAGTTGTGTAGGTACTGTCACTGGCAGTGCGGGCAGTGGCATTGGGTGATGCCAGCTGTGGTGTGCCCCTGACAAGGGCCCGCCACTCATCTTTTTACAAATCAAGCACTGGACTCAGGACTTTGTTGCATACATGTCTGCCAAAAAAGGACGTTTTCGGTCTGTTCTCTGCCTCGCTTGCCAGTCCCTCAGAAGCCACTTGTAGAGTCCGAAAACGGAAGCCAGCTGGCTTCCGTTTTCGGACTCTACAAGTCCATCTTTTCCAAAGAGGAAGGGGCGAGATTGCTGCACCTTCACCCCAAACACACTCTTGGTGTCTGTACAGGCCACGACTGGAGCTGCTGTGGAAGCAGCCTTCAAAGCCAAGCGTGAACTCCGCGTGCTACATACAGGCCAACATTTTAGAAGAGGAAAGTGGGAAATTAAAAATAATAATCTGGGTAAAATATGTCTGCCTTGGACCTGAATCGGGTCTGCTGTCATGTATGGGACTGGCAAGTGTGCTGCTGCAGGGTCACAAACCAGAAATACACATATGAATTTGTATTCCCTTACCTATCAGGAGCACGGGGTAGGCGCTATGACATGTAAGGAGAGTGTGACAATACTGTTGTGCACTGGCCTGCGGGAGCAGGTCACTGTCAGTGCACACTCCTGTGCACACAGGACCAGTCCCTGCCGGCAGGAGCCTGTCGAGGAATAGGGAGGTGGGAGACCAGCCTTGAAATCTGGAGTCAACCCCCCTCAATCGGGGGGGTTGGCATGTGAGCTGCTAAGATCTCCAGAGCCCACGATGATAGGGGGGTGGCCTGGAGGAAGAAACCAGCAGGGGTCAGTATACTCCAGGTGCTGACTTGTCCCAGCTGCTGCCGCATTTACGGGGAAGTTTAAGTTCGCAAACTACTGACCCCTCCAGTGAAGAGGACGACTTTCAGCCCAATATCCGAGAGTCGGACCTCAGACTGACCCCTCCAGTGAAGAGGACGGCTTTCTGCCCAATATCCGAGAGTCGAACCTCAGACTGACCCCT
This sequence comes from Triturus cristatus, assembly GCF_964204655.1. Classification (NCBI taxonomy): domain Eukaryota; kingdom Metazoa; phylum Chordata; class Amphibia; order Caudata; family Salamandridae; genus Triturus; species Triturus cristatus. The sequence goes on from NC_140587.1 coordinate 43,192,865, forward strand.
CCAGTGAAGAGGACGGCTTTCAGCCCAATATCCGAGAGTCGGACCTCAGACTGACCCCTCCAGTGAAGAGGATGGCTTTCTGCCCAATATCCGAGAGTCGAACCTCAGACTGACCCCTCCAGTGAAGAGGACGGCTTTCAGCCCAATATCCGAGAGTCGGACCTCAGACTGACCCCTCCAGTGAAGAGGACGGCTTTCTGCCCAATATCCGAGAGTCGAACCTCAGACTGACCCCTCCAGTAAAGAGGACGGCTTTCTGCCCAATATCCGAGAGTCGAACCTCAGACTGACCCCTCCAGTGAAGAGGACGGCTTTCAGCCCAATATCCGAGAGTCGGACCTCAGACTGACCCCTCCAGTGAAGAGGACGGTTTTCTGCCCAATATCCGAGAGTCGAACCTCAGACTGACCCCTCCAGTGAAGAGGACGGCTTTCAGCCCAATATCCGAGAGTCGAACCTCAGACTGACCCCTTCAGTGAAGAGGACGGCTTTCTGCCCAATATCCGAGAGTCGAACCTCAGACTGACCCCTCCAGTGAAGAGGACAGCTTTCAGCCCAATATCCGAGAGTCGAACCTCAGACTGACCCCTCCAGTGAAGAGGACGGCTTCAGTGAAGAGGACGGCTTTCTGCCCAATATCCAAGAGTCGAACCTCAGACTGACCCCTCCAGTGAAGAGGACGGCTTTCTGCCCAATATCCGAGAGTCGAACCTCAGACTGACCCCTCCAGTAAAGAGGACGGCTTTCTGCCCAATATCCGAGAGTCGAACCTCAGACTGACCCCTCCAGTGAAGAGGACGGCTTTCAGCCCAATATCCGAGAGTCGGACCTCAGACTGACCCCTCCAGTGAAGAGGACGGTTTTCTGCCCAATATCCGAGAGTCGAACCTCAGACTGACCCCTCCAGTGAAGAGGACGGCTTTCAGCCCAATATCCGAGAGTCGAACCTCAGACTGACCCCTTCAGTGAAGAGGACGGCTTTCTGCCCAATATCCGAGAGTCGAACCTCAGACTGACCCCTCCAGTGAAGAGGACAGCTTTCAGCCCAATATCCGAGAGTCGAACCTCAGACTGACCCCTCCAGTGAAGAGGACGGCTTCAGTGAAGAGGACGGCTTTCTGCCCAATATCCAAGAGTCGAACCTCAGACTGACCCCTCCAGTGAAGAGGACGGCTTTCTGCCCAATATCCGAGAGTCGGACCTCAGACTGACCCCTCCAGTGAAGAGGACGGCTTTCAGCCCAATATCCGAGAGTCGGACCTCAGACTGACCCCTCCAGTGAAGAGGACGGCTTTCTGCCCAATATCCGAGAGTCGAACCTCAGACTGACCCCTCCAGTGAAGAGGACGGCTTTCAGCCCAATATCCGAGAGTCGGACCTCAGACTGACCCCTCCAGTGAAGAGGACGGCTTTCTGCCCAATATCCGAGAGTCGAACCTCAGACTGACCCCTCCAGTGAAGAGGACGGCTTTCTGCCCAATATCCGAGAGTCGGACCTCAGACTGACCCCTCCAGTGAAGAGGACGGCTTTCAGCCCAATATCCGAGAGTCGGACCTCAGACTGACCCCTCCAGTGAAGAGGACGGCTTTCTGCCCAACATCCGAGAGTCGAACCTCAGACTGACCCCTCCAGTGAAGAGGACGGCTTTCAGCCCAATATCCGAGAGTCGGACCTCAGACTGACCCCTCCAGTGAAGAGGACGGCTTTCTGCCCAATATCCGAGAGTCGAACCTCAGACTGACCCCAGACTGACCCCTCCAGTGAAGAGGACGGCTTTCAGCCCAATATCCGAGAGTCGAACCTCAGACTGACCCCTCCAGTGAAGAGGACGACTTTCTGCCCAATATCCGAGAGTCGAACCTCAGACTGTGCCTGTGAATGCTGCCGGCAGGCGAGTGCTGTGGTAAAGAAAGCTTCTTTCACCGAGTGTCTCGCCAGACTCTATCCTGTGGATACGTTTGCAGATTCATTTCCTGTAGTAATTAAAGTTGTTGAGTTATTGGCCGCACTTTCCACGTGGGGTAACACTGCTCGGCAAACACATACCCACCTAACCTCGTTGATAAAAAGGTGGAGGGGTCATTTTAAAGATGTCACGCTGCTTCCAATGCTGCTGGTCAGGCAAACGCTTACACAACATGTACTGTGCAGCCCCTCCTCGGAAAGGTCCGAGCTCTGGCGGAACGCATGAACGATGGAGCGGACTGCTCTTCCTTACCATCCATCGTGGGGCAGCAGGTCAGATTTGTGGGCTTGGGCGTGGATGACCTCCTGGGAGGCTGACGCAGAGCAAAAGCAGTCCCATGAAGTTACCTTTTGATGGTGCCAGGCTCTTTGTGCAAGAATTGGATGACATGGTGAAGAAGTCGGTCGAGAGCAAGAGACATATGGCGCCTGCGCGTTCTGTTGCTGGAGGCAGAGGATGCGGGCGCAAGACGGCTTTCCCGCCTGGTTCTGCTGAAGTTCCCTTACAGCTCTTCCGAGGAAGGAGTCGCAGCTAAGTCACTCCAACTTTACACCAACGCCCACTTTCGTCAGTCCTTCCAACCCCTTCCCACCCCCCCCTCCAAAAGCATGACAGTCTCTTCTCCAGTGGGAGGAAGTCGTCTCCTGTTTCTGGACATGTGTGCTTGGACAACCAAGGATGCTTGGACTGTGCAAGTGGTTTTGGAGGGTTACCACCTAGAATTTTCTGAGCTTCCAAACTCAGTTTTCGAATGCACCCCTCTTCCATGGCAGGGCCTTCTAGACGGCCTTCAGAAACGACCGCGAAAGCAGGCCAGCGTTCCGGTCACTGTACAGGAACAGGGACAGGTATTTTATTTCTAGTCCTGAGGATTTCAGTGGACTTCCACCTGGTACTGGATCTGACGGCCTTGTTCATCAGATATTCAAAATGGTAACCTTGCCAGCCATTTTTCCTCTTCTGACTGTGGGTCAATTTCTGGCGTCGCTAGACACATTAGACGCATATTTACATATTCTAATTTTCCCTCCTCTCCAGGAGAAGCTCCATTTTGCAGTCGCCAATCAGCACTTTCAGTTTCGAGTCCTGCCTTTCGGCCTTGCTTTGGCACCAAGGGTATTGACAAAACTCTTGGCTCCGCGGGAGGGTATTTTACACTTTAAAGGTATTCAGGTGTTCCCATACCTGGATGACTGGTTAATTGCTTCGTCTTCTCTTTCCGAGGCATCCCAGGACATCAAGGAAGTCTGAAGTCTCCTTCCCGAGTATGGGTTGCTCCAAAACTATTAGAACTCATACCTTCCGCCTTCTCTATCTCTGAAGTTCATAGGAGCTCAACAGACTGATACTGCATTGAGTGGAAGTACTCAAGCTTCCACACGCTCCAGTAAGACTTCGACTCAGAGGTCATGGAGAGATGGCGTCGACCCTGGCTACAATCCCGTGGATTCGGCTGCATCTTTCTCCCATGGTTCACCACATTTTGCGCCGTTTTAATCCAGTTTCACTGCTCCCCCATTCGGACCTTTGCAGGCAGCTGATATCAAATATCTAACTGAGACGGTGTTTTTTGTGGCTTTTTGCCCCGGTAGAAGGGTGGGTGGGATCGCGCTCTGCCGGCAGTTTCCTCCTATGTTATGTTATGTTAATAATTTCTTATAGAGCGCACGTTCACCTATAGCCATTTCTTTCCAGATAAAGTGGCGCTCTGACCGAGTCCAGCCCTTTTACCCAGGATTCCCTCTCAGTTCCATTGTTCAGAGGACCTTGTCCTGCCAATATTCTGTCCCAACCCCTCTTCAGCTGAAGACACATCTTTACATTCATTGGATTTACACAGGGCTTTGTCCTTCTATCTTTATAGGACATCAGCCTCACGAAAAGTTGATTCGCTGTTTGCCACTTTCGGAATTATTGCTAATAGGGGGTTCTTGTCCCTCTAACTAGACTATTTCTCTATGACTGAACTCTGCCATCATCAAAGCATATGAGATTACGGGGACTCTCATACCCCGCAGCTGCAGGGTTGATCAACGCGGATGTGTTCACTTCTTGGGATTCCTTCAAGGGAGCCTCCCTCAGTGATATATGTTGTGCTGCGTGTAGGAGAGTAGGGTCTGCTTTCTATGTTCACCCCTACTTTTTGCTTTTGCTTTACTGGTTTTCGACTTAGATGTGGCTGTGGGCCTGCTAATCAGACCCACAGCCCAGCTGTTCTCTCTCTAAATTGATACTATGTACTTTAGGTGCATAACCCATTTGGATAGGATCACCTTATTGGCCCCTGTACAGTGTACCTTAGGTACCCAGGGCATAGGTGTACCCTAGGCCTACCAGGGGCTGCCGCATGTATTATGCCACCCCTGGCCTGGCCTTCCATTATGACACAATTGGCTGATCACTCAGCTGGGGCAAGGTCGTGTAATCACCCCTTGCTTAGGTGTAGTAGTCCTATACCTAACTTACATATAGACATGTGTGTACCTATCAGCCACTCCTATGGCAGGCCTTAACAATCCTGGAGGCAGAGTGCTTGGTAACATGTGAGATGGTGCTCTAGCATGAGCTGAGCCTGTCTGCAGCTTTCGGAACCATGTCCTTATAGCTGTCCTATGATATAGCCTACCATATACTCTTAAAGTGCCTTATAATCTTAAACGGTTATGGTAACTATGGTTTGGCTTTATCAAAACATGTCGTGTAAGGTGTCTAACACTTTGGAATAATACCCCCATCCCATTTCTGGGGATGAGGATATTATCCCTCCCTTCTAGAGGGAGAAGACATGTTGTAACCTACTTACCCGGTTAAAGTTAACCAGAGCCCCAGCATCACAAAATGGATGCTGCTGCCACAGACACGAGTCTGACCTCCTGCTGCTGGGAGTGATCCCGGCAAGGGAGGCTTGGACAATAGGTTTCCTGCCTTGGGAGGTGCGAGCACCACCCCAGACAGGCCTTAGTGTATTGGGGCAGGGAGGGATGAAAAGAATGAGACATGCCTGGGGCACACAAGGTGTCCCGTGCATAGTCCAGTTCAAACCGGTGCTGGGGCACTCCAGCCCCAGTCCTGGCGCGAAACTGGACAAAGGGAAGGGGGTGTAACCACCCAGGTCCCACCCATAAGGCGTGACCTAGCAGGCAACCCAGCCCCCCAAATTAGTATAAAAGTGGTAGCTGGGCCCCAGGAGATTAGATTATCCTGAACCTGCAACTTGAACAGAAACTCTGGACCTTCGACATTCGACGAAAGAAGAAGACTGAAGAATCTCCCTTGTGGCCAAGGAGTGGCTACCCTGTGCAAACAGGCACCATCAAGAGACTACCCTTTGCTTTGCTGAAGTTCTACGAGGGACCGACTGCAGAGCCCGACCAGAGCCTTGACTTCCAGACTTCTCCGACCCTGATCCACATCCACAGCCGAGCTGAGATCCGTGGAGGCGACGAGAGACGTGGGACCGGCTACCTGGGAAAAGTGGCGAGTATCTTCCAGCGCAGCTTCTGAGGCACCCTCGAAGTTGTGCACCGGGGATTGAGAAGCCCCAACCCCAAGCACCATCTGCACCGAGGATCAGCCCCCCACCCTCCACGAGTCCTGCGTGGGGCCCTTCTGCATTTTCCTGCTTGCCGCGTCTGTCCGGTTGCTTGCCGTTGGCTAGCGGCCTTTGTGACGACCCACCTTGAAATCTTCACTGCTGGTTTGGCTCCTCCAGACTGGCTCCCGCTTCCTTGTAAAAGAGAAGCACCCCAGACCTTCCTGGTCTGCACCAGAAGCAAGTCCTCCGTTCTTCGTGGGTTCTGCTTGCCAAGGCTCGGTGAGTCCTAGTTCGACTTTGACGCCGCCGACAGCAAGAGCCTTCATGGGACAGCTCGTCTCCTGGTCCTGGTTGTCCTCGACGTCTCCTGGTACCCGTGGCTGCAGCGACGAGCTTCACCTTTCACCTGCAATCTTCACGACATCGCCTGGTTCCTTCCTGGTTCCACGTGGTCACTGACTAGTGACCTTGACTCTGTCCCTTCTGCTTGCAGGTATCCTCTCTTCTTGATCCCAGCCTTGGGATCCACCGGACACTCTTCACTGACTGCCTGTCAGCAACTTTCCTTCAGGCATCCATAGAAGTCCACGACGAAACCCGACGCAAGTTCACACCTATGCACCCGCAGCCCGTGGGCTAGGTAACTTGGATACTTCGGTGCTCACAAGGGTAGTGACTATCCTAGGGTCTAGTTTCCGAGTCTTGACTCTCTAGCTGCTTCAGAAGTGTCCTTAAACTGTTAATTTCTACTTGCTAGTAATTCTATCGACTTTTACGCATTACGCGTGAGTGTTTCCACTCTGCACCTGAATCCCGTGGGCCTCCCACTTCCTAACTGTTGCTAGTGTAGTGTAGCCCCAGCGATTCCCTAGGCCTAGGCCTATCCTATTTCTGTGACAGTGGTCCTTATACCACTTCTTTAGTATATGGTTTGCGTGGCCCCTAGGGCCTAACTGTATTACTTACCTGTGTGACTTAATGTATGCTTGAATAAGACTGTGTTGTACTTACCTCTAATCTCATAAAGAGTGCTGAGGGTTTGACTAGAATAAATACACTTTATTTTATATATATATCTGTTGTGGTGTCCTTTCATTTGGTATTCAAGGGATTATATATGGTATCACAGCTGGCTTCACATGCCATTCAGAGTTTAGCCTAAGACTGCTCTTGTCCATGCTACCACTAGGATAGCTGGTCTATAAGGTTGACTTTACAACCAATCACCATAAGGGTTGTTTGGACTGATATAAGGTGTACACTAGAACTAGTGACATCATACATCAGGCCAACTTCTCACATTGGTGAGCAGCGGTTGGGATCTGAGCTTGCTGTTGTAATACCATTGTAATCTTGAGATACTAAATTGAAAGATCACACAGATATTGTTTAGGTACATATAACATTAATTATAATACTTAAGTCCTACTGGACTTAGTGGTTGTAGGTCGAAGGGAGTAACACACCCTGACTACAACTACCAGAGAGGTTTAGTAGAAACAACTAGTGTAGGTAGGTGCACACACCCTCACTAGATCATGTCTCTGGGAGGAGATCAAGTAGATGCTCTCTCAGGAGGGGCAGGTCTGAAGAAGACCCCCTCTAGATATGATACCCTAACTTTTCAGGAGATGAGACAATTGTGTACCTCCAGAAAGTTAAAACAGGGTGCAAACCCTACCCTCCTTCAGCTAGTACAACTCCTAGAGGAGTATGATACTTTTAGGGCCTCACAGGCCAGTACCCTAGGTACAAAGGAGGGTCTACCCACCACAGATGAGTCAGATGGGACTTCAGATGAAGAGGTAGACAGCCAGGGCCAAGTAGGAAGACTTAGGTAGGCTAACCTAAGCTTACATGGGCGTTTGCATGGGTTCCCCCCATACAGACCCCCAAGTGGGCTTACCCAGAGAAGCAGGAGAGACAGATCCCCTTCAAGGGAATCCATCCACTCCCATGTCTCTAGCATCTCTAATGCTTCCTCTCACAGGGGAATGACTTCCCCTGAGAGAAAGGAGCATGAAGCCAGAATGAGGGAAGCTAATCTGAGGATTCAGAGGGAAGAACTTGCCCTTGCCAAAGAGAAGCTTGCTCTGGCTAGAGAGCAAAAGTTGAGTGGGTCAGAACCCACTGGTGGCAGCAATATCCCTAAGGATAGAGACAGGCACTATGATAATAGAAACCTGAGCAAGATTGTCCCTCCCTACAAGTGTGGGGATGACATCCACAAATGGATAACTGCTTTGGAGAGAGCTTGCAAAGTACAGCAGGTACCCCAAAGTCAGTGGGCAGCTATCTTGTGGCTCTCCTTCTCTGAGAAAGGTAGAGACAAGCTCCTCGCAGTTAGTGATGAGGATGCAGACAATTACACTGTCCTGAAGAGTGCTCTAATTGATGGGTTTGGCCTAACCACTGAACAATACAGATTGTTGTTCAGGGATACCCAGAAGACACAGACTCAGGACTGGACTGACTTTGTAGATTGTGCCACTAAGGCTCTGGAAGGCTGGCTAGTGGGAAGTAAGGTTAAGGACTATACAGGATTGTATAATTTGATCATGAGAGAACAAATCCTTAACAACTGTCAAAACCAGCTACTGCATCAACACCTGATTGATTCTGATCTGACTTCTCCCCAAGAATTGGGAAAGAAGGCAGATAGATGGGTCAGGACTAGAGTTAAGCAGAAAAACCAGAACCAGGGCGGTGATCAGAAAAAGGCAGACCAGAAGGGTAATGATCAGAAACAAAAAGACCAGAAGTCTTCACCAGGCCCCCAAAAGGCTCAGGGGGAGGGTGGTCCCAAAAAGGATAAAAAGAAAGATGGCCAAAAGAAACCATGGTGCAACTATTGTAAGTCCAACTCACATTGGTTTAGTGAGTGCACCAAAAAGGATAAGCCCCCAGCCACCATTGCCCCTAAGGCAACTGTACCCCCTAGTCCAGCTGTAAGTGGTGGTTCCCAGCAAAAGGGTGTAGTAGGGTTAACCCTGGGAACTGAGGAGGATTCTGGCCTAGTCAGAATACCTACTCAGGCTGTTCTGATCTGTGATGGGGACTTAGATTTGTCCTCTACTGTAGGCCCCAGTAACCTGGGCAAGTACAGACAGACTCCTTTTATCAACCAAAGAATGGCTCAGGCCTACAGAGACACTGGGGCTAGTGTCACAATGGTGACACCTGCCTTTGTGGACCCTGGACAGATCATACTAGGTGAGAATTACCTAGTGACCAACGCTAGCAATGCCACTACCTCCCATAGTGTGGCTATTGTTAACTTCTCCTGGGGAGGGGTAACTGGCCTCAAGAAAGTTGTTGTTAGTTCAGACCTTCCTGTAGAGTGTTTACTGGGCAATGATCTTGAAACTTCAGTTTGGTCTGAAGTGGAGTATAGGACCCATGCAGAAATGCTGGGGATAGATGCACATGTCCTTGCTGTGACCAGGTCACAGGCCAAAAGGTGCACCACTGAACAAGTGCTGGATCCTGAAACTATGGACCAGTCACAACCAGTGTTCCCTCGAACCTGCGCGCGTGCGCGCGCGCCCACCTCTTTCATGCCGAGCGCGCACTGTCCTATATGAAGCGCGCACATAGCCGGCGATCCCTGGAGCAGCTTGCAGCAGGGGGCTAACTCACTCAGCTCGATCTGGGCTGTCAACAAACGTAACACTCACTCTGCGTGGCACATTCAAATTCACTAGCACCGATGTGACAATCAATTAAGCAGCCTATTATAATGGCTTAACGTCGTTCGTCAGTCATCCACGCAAAGACCACCCACTCAGCTGTCCATCTCCTAAACGTAGCACATCCACCATTGCGACCTTTCAGAACGGAGACTGCCCCGCACAAAAGTCTGAATCTCCGCTGACCATAGAATAAAAGTAACAAGTCAATGGTCTTTTAAAGACCTGTGAAGTACTCTGGTGCGGCTGGCAGCTGAAAAACTGTCTGTGTGGTGACCGGGAAGCTCTCTCAGCCCGGGCTGACACACACGACTGGGGAGGTGGCGGGGGGGGAGGGGGGTGGTTCGGGGGAGACCAGATGGCCCAGATGGAGCCCTTCCCTGGGATAAATGATTAATAATTACATAGCAACTGGTGTATATGTAAAGAAAAAAGGTTAAAGTTACAGGGGGAGAAGGACTGAAGTGAGAAAAGCATTTCGTAAATAAAGGAAAGTGAAATGGAGGAGAAGTAAGAGCATTGATGAAAAGTCGAATGTGAATTAACCAATAAGAAACTATAAAATCAAAGAAAAACGAAGAGGTGATTTGTAGTTATTTACACCCAGTGTAGCTTTTTACTAGCGGATTTGATAGGGGTGGTAAAGAGATGGGAGGAACAACTTCTATTGTGTCTATGGACCACTATGCAAACCCAAAGGCTGTTCGTAGCGCTCATTTGGTGGCACAGAGACTAGGGTGACCAACCGTCCGTAAATTTCACGGACGTCCGTAAATTGGACCTCACGTCCGTTGGGATCCCGTAATTTTGGGCCTTTTAGGGAACAGAGCTGTTCCCTTGTGAAAGGCCTCCGTCCCTGATGTGGCCGCTTCGCACTCCTCTGAGCACAAGACAGAGCAGCCCCACCCGCCCATTGTCATTCTGAGTGGGGCTGATTGCCACAAACAGAATGACAATGGGTCAGTCTGTGCTGGCACAGCATGTGGTGGCCTCCCCCAGCCTCGGTCCAGGGCAGGGCATTCTGTCCCATGGATGTGCCAAAACGCCCATGCTGCTGCCAGGTGAGAATCCAGTTAACCAAAGGAAGGCAGTGAAAGAAGTTCAAAGGAAAGGATTATAGTTCTCTCAAAGTCTCATCGTTTTAGAACAGACGCATTTTCATAATTATATTCAAGGAAGCAATGGTTGCTGCTGTTTTATTTTATGCAACTAACAACCATTGACAAAGCCAATAGTTCTGGCTTGCTGTAGGCGTAACGTTACTTGTTCTAGGTGTAACGTTACTTGTTGTATTATATATCTGGATGAAATGACAGAAGCAAAAAAAAATACCAGTCGGGCGGCACATTATACTAAGCACAGATTTTTAGCTTATGTGTTTTAAGCCACGCCCTTAATTACATCGAACACCCTTTTGGCGAGACGCCCCTCGTTTTTTCATCCCACTTAAAGCTCTGGAAATACCACCATGCCACAGTCGCCCCACGTCCAGGCACTGTGCATCATGCATGACTCATGCCTTCCACTTTTTCAGATTACCTATGTGCAGGGGCATAGTGAACCCTGCCCCACCCCACCCCTTGCTTTAGGAACTACAGTGAGGGTGGAGTTCTTGATGGGACTCTTCTGTCTGCAACTCTGCAGACAAAGGATCAGCTCATAATTAATGTGAAAAGGTGAGTGAGTAAGTGAAGGGATGGGTGGATGGATGGCTGGATGGATGAGTGAAATTATGGATGCATGTATGAGAGAATGGGTGAATTGATGAGTGAAAGGGTGGATTGATGAATTGATAAGTGAAAGGGTGAATGGATGGACGGATGAGTGAAAGGGTGGATGTAAGGGCTTGTAGATGGGCAAAAGGATGGATAGATGAGTGAAAGGGTGGATGGATGAGAGAAAGGATGGATGAGTGAAAGGATGGATGAGTGAGGTTCAATGGACGGATTCATGAGTGGCTGAGTAGATGGATGGGTGGGCGGATGGAAGGATGGATGGCTAAGTGAAAGGGGAATTGAGAGAGAAAGGAAGGATGGGTAAATGGATGACTGAACGGGTGAATGGGTGGAAGGATGAGTGACTGGGTGGATGAATGAGTAAGTGAAAGGATGGCTGGATAGGTGAATGGATGGGTGGAAGAGTGGATGGATGAGTGTACGGATGGATAGGGTGAAAGGGTGGATGGATGGATGGATGGATAATGGATGGATGAGTAAAAGGGTGGATGGAGGGATGGATGAGTGAAATGATGGATGGAAGGATACTTGATGGATAGGTTTGTAAATGGTTGAATATGGACATGGATGGGCACACAGATGGAAGGACAGAATGAATGGTGAAAGACTGAATGATGGATGAAAGTATGATTACACATTGTAAGCCCCATTATCTTAAGCAACATTTCCTATACATTGACTTTCACATTTATATGAGTCATTGTCTCTATATAATATGTGTGTGTTGCAACGCACTCCAACACTGCCCCACATACTTGGGATGAGTAGCACTATAGAAGAAATTAAAAATACACACGAGAGAGGGTCTATGTGAAGATGAGGGGCGCCATTAGAGGGTGGTAGCAAGGCCCGACTGGCCGGACCGGGCATCAGGCGTTTTCTCTAGGAGCTGGAAAGGTGGGGGCGGTTTTGTTACCACAAAAAGACCTGCACATTTGCTTAAAGCTGCGCGCATACTGAAAAACCATGCAGTGCACAATTGTCTCAACCTAATATAAACTTACTTTCACTTGTACTTAAGTGGTTGTCTATTTACTTACTTATATACTATTGCGCAACCTCGTCTGATGTGTCTGTAAAACTTACCTTTTACCTGAATTTTGACTGCTCTGCGAGGCATGGTTGAGTTATGGCATAGAAGCTCTGCCCATTTCCCACCCATCTTTTTAATTGGCTCTTATTACTGTCCTTTCTAAATCGTTGCTTTTCATTTGTGAATTGGCTTAGTAGTCCCTCCTTGGTACTGCCTTGTCTGTATTTGTATCCTCTCATAACGACTGGACTTTTTACTTGTGTTGTTACACGGTCTGCTTTATCTAGTGGGTGAGCACTGCTTTCTTTAATGATCTTCCCTATTCCACCAAGGATGTTGCAGCACGCCGCCACCTTTTATATTATGTCATTTACTCATGTATTTTTACATTTCTAGCGCAGTCCGCTTTAACTACCGTGGCCGTGCTTATTTATTTAATTTACGGTGCAGTCCGCTTTCACTTGAACAGCTGAGCTTATTTATTTATTTAATTTACAGTGCAACCGCTTTCACTTTAGTGGCTGCGCTACAAAAGCTTTCTTTCTTTCTTTTTATTACACTTTGTGTAAAAGTGCCCCATAGGCACTTTCACTTTAATGTTGGCCGCGCCCTTTTCTTTAGACGCTGCACCCACACACGCGGTCTGGTTCCTGGCGCACATAACCTTGGCTGCAGCGCACAGAGACCTTACACTGCCGCACACAGAGGAAAAAAATTAGAGGGAACATTGGTCACAACCCAAGAGAAAGAGCAGTACGGTTAAGGCTGTGCCTTCCCCCCTGCCTCAGGTGGTGGATCAGCCCTCCCAGGAGGATGATTCTGAGAGCCCTGAAGGAACTGTCCCAGAAGAACTTGAACCTGATCAGGTTGAGTTTCTTGGGACAGGGGGACCTTCAAGGGCAGACCTGAGGCAGGCTCAATTAGACTGCCCCTCTCTGGAACCCCTCAGACAGCAGGCTGCTGCTGAGGCTGCAGGGAATGCTCAAGGTACCCATAGAGTGTATTGGGATGAAGGGCTACTGTATTCAGAGGCTAGAGACCCCAAGCCTGGTGGGTCCAGGAGGTTGGTCATACCACTGAAGTTCAGAGGCTTCCTTCTTACCTTGGCCCATGATATTCCCCTTGCAGGACACTTAGGCCAGAACAAGACTTGGGACAGGTTTGTCCCTCACTTTCACTGGCCCCATATGTCAGAAGATACCAAGGAGTTTTGTCGCTCCTGTGTCACCTGCCAAGCCAGTGGCAAATCAGGTGGCACCACAAAGGCCCCCCTCATACCACTACCTGTGGTGGGGGTTCCCTTTGAAAGAGTGGGCATAGATATTGTAGGACCAATGGACCCACAAACAGCATCTGGGCACAGATTTATACTGGTGATAGTGGACCATGCCACCAGGTATCCAGAAGCTATTCCCCTGAGGACCACAACAGCTCCCGTTGTGGCAAGGGCCCTGCTTGGAGTATTCTCCAGAGTGGGCTTTCCAAAGGAGGTCATTTCTAACAGAGGTGCCAACTTCATGTCAGGATACTTGACTGCAATGTGGAAGGAGTGTGGTGTGAACTACAGGTTCACCACACCCTATCACCCACAGTGCAATGGGCTTGTTGAGAGATTCAACAAGACCCTAAAAGGAATGATAAAAGGGTTACCAGACAAGCTTAGGCGAAGATGGGACATTCTTTTACCCTGCCTTCTGTTTGCTTACAGAGAGGTCCCACAAAAGGGGGTTGGCTACAGCCCTTTTGAGCTTTTGTTTGGGCATCCTGTAAGAGGACCCCCATATTTAGTAAGGGAAGGATGGGAGAGACCTCTCAGACAACCCAAACTTGATATAGTGGATTATGTACTTGGTCTCCGCTCCAGGATGGCAGAGTATATGAAGAAGGCTTCTAAAAACCTTGAGGCAAGCCAAGAACTCCAAAAAGCTTGGCATGACCAAAAGGCTGTGCTGACTGTTTACCAGCCAGGGCAGAAAGTGTGGGTGTTGGAGCCAGTGGCCCCAGCAGCCCTCCAAGACAAATGGTCTGGACCCCACACTATTGTTGAGAAAAAGGGAGAAGTCACCTACTTGGTGGACCTTGGGACTCCCAGAAGCCCCCACAGGGTGCTTCATGTCAACAGATTGAAGGCATATGTTGACAGGGCAGACATGGGCTTACTCATGGCTACAGATGAGGGGCAGGAGGAAGAGAGTGACCCTCTCCCAGACCTGTTGACTCAGAACCCTGATGATGGCTCAGTTGATGGTGTGGTCTTTTATGACAGCCTCACTGTCCATCAGCAACAGGACTGCAGACAGGTTCTGCAATCCTACAGACATATGTTCTCTCTGACCCCAAGTCAGACAAACTGGTGCACCCATGAGGTGGACACTGGTGACAGTCTGCCTGTGAAGAGTAAAATCTACAGGCAACCTGACCATGTCAGGGACTGCATAAAAGTTGAGGTACAAAATATGTTGGAGCTGGGAGTCATTGAACCTTCAGAGAGCCCTTGGGCTAGTCCTGTAGTCCTTGTGCCAAAACCTCACACCCAAGATGGTAAGAGAGAGATGAGGTTTTGTGTGGATTGCAGAGGTCTCAATGCTGTCACTAGGACAGATGCCCACCCAATACCTAGGGCAGATGAGCTCATTGACAGACTGGGAGCTGCTAAGTTTTTGAGCACATGTGACCTGACAGCAGGCTACTGGCAAATCAGACTAGCTGAGAATGCAAAGGCCAAAACTGCTTTCTCGACCCCAGGAGGACATTATCAATTTGTGGTAATGCCCTTTGGTTTGAAGAATGCACCTGCCACTTTCCAAAGGTTGGTGAATCAAGTCCTTACTGGGTTGGATGATTATTGTGCAGCTTATCTTGATGATATTGCTGTCTTTAGCTCCACCTGGGAGGATCACCTGGTCCACTTGAGGAATGTTTTAGAGGCCCTGCAAAAGGCAGGCCTCACTATCAAGGCCACTAAGTGCCAGATAGGGCAGAGCAAGGTTGTATACCTGGGCCACCTAGTTGGTGGGGGTCAGGTTCAACCACTGGAGAGCAAGATCCAGACCATAAAGGACTGGACTCCTCCAACTACCCAGACTCAGGTCAGAGCTTTCTTGGGCCTGACTGGGTACTACAGAAAGTTTGTTAAGAACTATGGGTCCATTGTGACACCACTTAATGACTTGACCTCCAAGAAAATGCCAAAGAAAGTTCAGTGGACAGTAAGCTGTCAAAAAGCATTTGATGACCTGAAGCAGGCCATGTGCAGTGCACCTATTCTGAAAAGTCCAGACTACTCCAAAGAGTTCATTGTCCAGACAGATGTTTCTGAGTTAGGTGTGGGAGCTGTTCTTTCACAACTTAATATAGATGGTCAAGACCAGCCCATTGCTTTTATAAGTAGAAGGCTGACCCCTAGAGAGAAACGTTGGTCAGCTATTGAGAGGGAGGCCTTTGCTGTGGTTTGGGCCCTGAAGAAGCTGAGGCCATACTTGTTTGGCACTCACTTCAAGATTCACACAGACCATAAGCCCCTCTTGTGGCTAAATCAGATGAAGGGTGAAAATCCCAAACTTCTTAGGTGGTCCATTTCCCTACAGGGGATGGACTTCACAGTGGAACATAGACCTGGGACTGACCATGCCAATGCAGATGGACTCTCCAGATATTTCCACTTAGAACATGAAGACTCAACTGGTCAAGGTTAGTTTAATGTCCCTAAGTTTGGGGGGTGGGGGGGTTGTGTAGGAGAGTAGGGTCTGCTTTCTATGTTCACCCCCACTTTTTGCTTTTGCTTTACTGGTTTTCGACTTAGATGTGGCTGTGGGCCTGCTAATCAGACCCACAGCCCTGCTGTTCTCTCTCTAAATTGATACTATGTACTTTAGGTGCATAACCCATTTGGATAGGATCACCTTATTGGCCCCTGTACAGTGTACCTTAGGTACCCAGGGCATAGGTGTACCCTAGGCCTACCAGGGGCTGCCGCATGTATTATGCGCGAGAAAACAACACCGGGTTGAGGCTCAAAAAACTCAGCTGAACTGAGCCAAAAATGCAAAGAAACAGAACAAACAGTTCAAGCTGAGAAATACTTAACACAATACTTTGATAACTCCTAAAAAGAAATGAAACTGAAAAGGAGGGTTTTATGAATTTCCTTATTATTTGACGGAAATGATTTGAATTTATTTACTGTAAAGAACTAGGTCCTTGTGGCGACCATTCTTCCCTGGTACAATTAATTACATCCCAATTTAAATGTCCAAAAACATTTCATTATTGCATTGTCCAAAATGAATATAACAAATTGCTTTAAACTTCACATGGAAATAGAATTTTTTGAAAGCGGTGCGACACAAGGAAAATGAGAACTGGTCGACGCGTTTCGAACCCCAGAATTATGGGTTCTCCTCAGGACCAACCAATTTCTTAGAACGTGGAAATCTATCTGCCTGAAATGGATGGAAATCGTTTCCAATGCAGAGGGACTGGAGAAAAGAGAACGTGTCCTCTTTTCCGGCTGCCAATGATTGAATACTTGTGTATTTAGATAAATTTCACAGTCAACTTCAAGATGCTTTTCCCGCGCCGGAATCTGTAAAAACAAAACGAGCGATGTAAGTAATCAAACGACCTGATCAGGTTGTTTGATTACTTACATCGCTCGTTTTTACAGATGTGTTTTTGGACATTTAAATTGGGATGTAATTAATTGTACCAGGGAAGAAAGGTCGCCACAAGGACCTAGTTCTTTACAGTTTTTGTATGTTTGCCGTGTATGCATGAGTATAATGGCCATGAGTGTTTGATGAATGTTTGCATATATTTTCTATTTGTTTTCAGGGGATTATCAGTTAAATGTCATTGTAATATATGTCTTGTAAAATTTTGTATATAAGACCTTAGCGCAACAAAAGAAATGTCTCTGCGCAAAATTATTTTTTGAAATATGAAATAAATTCAAATCATTTCCGTCAAATAATAAGGAAATTCATAAAACCCTCCTTTTCAGTTTCATTTCTTTTTAGGAGTTATCAAAGTATTGTGTTAAGTATTTCTCAGCTTGAACTGTTTGTTCTGTTTCTTTGCATGTATTATGCGCATCACTGACATAATATCGACTACAAAAATATAGACTTACAAAAATATCGATGCCAAAATATAGAATACCAAAATATCGACTCCCTATCTCCAAACAGGAAAGTACAAAAATATAGAATCCAAAATATCGTTGTAAATAATATAGTTAGTCAAAATATCGAATTTTTTAAATGTTTTAAAAGTAATGTAAAATTAATGAAATAATACATATAATTAACTGACACATACTTAAAAATACTTAAATAACATTAAAATTAATAAATAATTAATGTAAGTAAAAAAAATAATTAATACATATATTAACGTAATATTTATTAAAAATATTCAATATTTTCTGCGTAGGATAGCGGGCGGGTAAAATTTACTATTACCACTCCAGTAAGTGCAATAGTAGGGAAAGCGTTGGATAGCGGGAGGGTAAAAATTACTATTCCCACTCCAGAGAGTGCAACAGTAGGGAAAGCGTTGGATAGCGGGAGGGTAAAATTTACTATTCCCACTCCAGTGAGTGCAACAGTAGGGAAAGCGTTGGATAGCGTAGGGGTAAAAATTACTATTCCCACTCCAGAGAGTGCAACAGTAGGGAAAGCGTTGGATAGCGTAGGGATAAAAATTACTATTCCCACTCCAGAGAGTGCAACAGTAGGGAAAGCGTTGGATAGCGGGAGTGTAAAATTTACTATTCCCACTCCAGTGAGTGCAACAGTAGGGAAAGCGTTGGATAGCGGTAGGGTAAAAATTTACTATTCCCACTCCAGAGAATGCAACAGTAGGGAAAGCGTTGGATAGCGGGAGGGTAAAACTTACTATTCCCACTCCAGAGAATGCAACAGTACGGAAAGCGTTGGATAGCGGGAGGGAAAAAATTACTATTCCCACTCCAGAGAGTGCAATAATAGGGAAAGTATTGGATAGCGTAGGGGTAAAAATTACTATTCCCACTCCAGAGAGTGCAACAGTAGGGAAAGTGTTGGATAGCGGGAGAGTAAAATTTACTATTCCCACTCCAGTGAGTGCAACAGTAGGGAAAGCGTTGGATAGCGTAGGGGTAAAAATTACTATTCCCACTCCAGAGAGTGCAACAGTAGGGAAAGCGTTGGATAGCGTAGGGATAAAAATTACTATTCCCACTCCAGAGAGTGCAACAGTAGGGAAAGCGTTGGATAGCGGGAGTTCAAAATTTACTATTCCCACTCCAGTGATTACAACAGTAGAGAAAACGTCTAATGCGTAGGGGTAAAAATTACTATTCCCACTCCAAAGAGTGCAACAGTAGGGAAAGCGTTGGATAGCGTAGGGATAAAAATTACTATTCCCACTCCAGAGAGTGCAACAGTAGGGAAAGTGTTGGATAGCGGGAGGGTAAAATTTACTATTCCCACTCCAGTGAGTGCAACAGTAGGGAAAGCGTTGGATAGCATAGGGGTAAAAATTACTATTCCCACTCCAGAGAGTGCAACAGTAGGGAAAGCATTGGATAGCGTAGGGATAAAAATTACTATTCCCACTCCAGAGAGTGCAACAGTAGGGAAAGCGTTGGATAGCGGTAGGGTAAACATTTCTATTCCCACTCCAGAGAGTGCAACAGTAGGGAAAGCGTTGGATAGCGGTAGGGTAAAAATTACTATTCCCACTCCAGAGAGTGCAATAATAGGGAAAGCATTGGATAGCGTAGGGGTAAAAATTACTATTCCCACTCAAGTAAGTATAAAAGTAGGGAAAATAATAAATTTATATTTTGTTAAAAATTAATTAATTATTAATACCAAAACAAGTATTACAATTAATTACCAATCACACAAGATTTAATAATTGATTATTTATAAATACCAATATTTATGTTTAATTAATTACCTATTAATAATTAACAACCAATTGTTTTTCAATAACAAACATTAATAAATGCTAATAATACCAATTAATCATTAATTAATAATATATTGATTAACGATATACACAAATTATTTAAATAATTAATTTTTTACAATTATATTACTTCCCACCATATTCCCCTATAAACACACTACCCGCTACAAATATTAAATTAATACAATTAACATAATTATCAATTAAACAATTAATACAAATTAATTACCAATTAATACAAATTATTTACCAATTAATAATTAATCAACAACCAACAAATTTTCAATACCAATTAATAATTAACTAATAACAATTAAATTACTTCCCACCCTATTCCCCTATAAACCCACAACCCGCTACAGAAGTAAAACGCAAAATTAAATTAAAAATTATTAATAATTCCTATAAATTATTATTTAATGTACTATAATTAAATTACTTCCCACCCTACTCCCCTATAAACCCACAACCCGCTACGGAATTAAATTACACAAAAATAAAATAACATAAAATTCATTACTTTAAAAATATACTAACATACATTACAATATTAATACATACTTTTAACACATATACTAACACTTAAAACACTATAAAAAATTCGATATTTTTAACAACTATATTATGACTGTCGATATTACTTACTTCTATATTATTGCAATCGATATTTCGTACCTGTTTTTCGATATTCTTCACCACTATATTTTGGCAATTCGATATTCTGTCCATTCTATATTTAAAACTTGATATTCTGTCCACTCGATATTTTTTTTCGATATTATGTCTATTTACCGTATTATGCCACCCCTGGCCTGGCCTTCCATTATGACACAACTGGCTGATCACTCAGCTGGGGCAAGGTCGTGTAATCACCCCTTGCTTAGGTGTAGTAGTCCTATAGCTAACTTACATATAGACACATGTGTACCTATCAGCCACTCCTATGGCAGGCCTTAACAATCCTGGAGGCAGAGTGCTTGGTAACATGTGAGATGGTGCTCTAGCATGAGCTGAGCCTGTCTGCAGCTTTCGGAACCTTGTCCTTATAGCTGTTCTATGATATAGCCTACCATATACTCTTAAAGTGCCTTATAATCTTAAACGGTTATGGTAACTATGGTTTGGCTTTATCAAAACATGTTGTGTAAGGTGTCTAACACTTTGGAATAATACCCCCATCCCATTTCTGGGGATGAGGATATTATCCCTCCCTTCTAGAGGGAGAAGACATGTTGTAACCTACTTACCCGGTTAAAGTTAACCAGAGCCCCAGCATCACAAAATGGATGCTGCTGCCACAGACACGAGTCTGACCTCCTGCTGCTGGGAGTGATCCCGGCAAGGGAGGCTTGGACAATAGGTTTCCTGCCTTGGGAGGTGCGAGCACCACCCCAGACAGGCCTTAGTGTATTGGGGCAGGGAGGGATGAAAAGAATGAGACATGCCTGGGGCACACAAGGTGTCCCGTGCATAGTCCAGTTCAAACCAGTGCTGGGGCACTCCAGCCCCAGTCCTGGCGCAAAACTGGACAAAGGGAAGTGGGTGTAACCACCCCCCTCCCAGGTCCCACCCATAAGGCGTGACCTAGCAGGTATCCCAGCCCCCCAGATTAGTATAAGAGTGGTAGCTGGGCCCCAGGAGATTAGATTATCCTGAACCTGCAACATGAAAAGAAACTCTGGACCTTCGACATTCGACGAAAGAAGAAGACTGAAGAATCTCCCTTGTGGCCAAGGAGTGGCTACCCTGTGCAAACAGGCACCATCAAGAGACTACCCTTTGCTTTGCTGAAGTTCTACGAGGGACCGACTGCAGAGCCCGACCAGAGCCTTGACTTCCAGACTTCTCTGACCCTGATCCACATCCACAGCCGAGCTGAGATCCGTGGAGGCGACGAGAGCTACCTGGGAAAAGTGGCGAGTATCTTCCAGCGCAGCTTCTGAGGCACCCTCGAAGTTGTGCACCGGGGATTGAGAAGCCCCAACCCCAAGCACCATCTGCACCGAGGATCAGCCCCCCACCCTCCACGAGTCCTGCGTGGGGCCCTTCTGCATTTTCCTGCTTGCCGCGTCTGTCCGGTTGCTTGCCGTTGGCTAGCGGCCTTTGTGACGACCCACCTTGAAATCTTCACTGCTGGTTTGGCTCCTCCAGACTGGCTCCCGCTTCCTTGTAAAAGAGAAGCACCCCAGACCTTCCTGGTCTGCACCAGAAGCAAGTCCTCCGTTCTTCGTGGGTTCTGCTTGCCAAGGCTTGGTGAGTCCTAGTTCGACTTCGACGCCGCCGACAGCAAGAGCCTTCATGGGACAGCTCGCCTCCTGGTCCTGGTCATCCTCGACGTCTCCTGGTACCCGTGGCTGCAGCGACGAGCTTCACCTTTCACCTGAAATCTTCACGACATCGCCTGGTTCCTTCCTGGTTCCACGTGGTCACTGACTAGTGACCTTGACTCTGTCCCTTCTGCTTGCAGGTATCCTCTCTTCTTGATCCCAGCCTTGGGATCCACCGGACACTCTTCACTGACTGCCTGTCAGCAACTTTCCTTCAGGCATCCATAGAAGTCCACGACGAAACCCGACGCAAGTTCACACCTATGCACCCGCAGCCTGTGGGCTAGGTAACTTGGGTACTTCGGTGCTCACAAGGGTAGTGACTATCCTAGGGTCTAGTTTCCGAGTCTCGACTCTCTAGCTGCTTCAGAAGTGTCCTTAAACTGTTAATTTCTACTTGCTAGTAATTCTATCGACTTTTACGCATTACGCGTGAGTGTTTCCACTCTGCACCTGAATCCCGTGGGCCTCCCACTTCCTAACTGTTGCTAGTGTAGTGTAGCCCCAGCGATTCCCTAGGCCTAGGCCTATCCTATTTCCGTGACAGTGGTCCTTATACCACTTCTTTAGTATATGGTTTGCGTGGCCCCTAGGGCCTAACTGTATTACTTACCTGTGTGACTTAATGTATGCTTGAATAAGACTGTGTTGTACTTACCTCTAATCTCATAAAGAGTGCTGAGGGTTTGACTAGAATAAATACACTTTATTTTATATATATATCTGTTGTGGTTTCCTTTCATTTGGTATTCAAGGGATTATATATGGTATCACAGCTGGCTTCACATGCCATTCAGAGTGTAGCCTAAGACTGCTCTTGTCCATGCTACCACTAGGATAGCTGGTCTATAAGGTTGACTTTACAACCAATCACCATAAGGGTTGTTTGGACTGATATAAGGTGTACACTAGAACTAGTGACATCATACATCAGGCCAACTTCTCACACTGCGATTTTTGAAGTCCCCACACACCTTTCTCTCTCACTATCGTTTACAATTAGGAGGACATTTCTCTTTAGCCTTTGAGGATTATGTTCTTTCTTCTGTTTCTGAATCTTAGCCACACTTATGTATGTTTGCGTTATCTAAAATCTACATCACACATCCAGCCTGAGTGTGTTTATTGTTGTAGGTGTGTCTTTCTGCGGTACTCACGTGCCCCCTTTTGGTGTGAGGGAGCTGCAGGTTCAAGAAAGGAGGTAGCAGACCTGAGACATAGGGGCCTCACAGGCACCAGCGCTGCCACCGTCTCATACACTCAAGTGCGCCTCTTTTAGGAGGTGCACTTTTTCAAATCGCTTTAGGCTAACCAGCAGCGCAGTTGTCTGGTTGAAAAAAGCCTGTTGTCAGTTTACCACAAACTTACAATGGTTTAGAGCCCATCCATTGCTTACCATGAGTGGGCTTTATTTTCACTCTCATTTGCTTGTTTTTTATTTTGTGACTTGCCTTGTCCATCCTCTGTGTGTGTCTCCACTGGAGCATAAACTCTTTACTCATGTCTTTCCACTGCTCACTGCCACTGCTCCGTCGTAAGATCCGAGGCAGAGGTTTATGTGCTATTGGAGCGGGGGTGATTTGCCTACCTTCTAACAGCAATTATCTAACAATGATGATATCTGTTTCTACAGAGAAAAGTTCCTTCATCGTAATGCTTATTCCAGGAGTAAGATAAAGTGCATGGGGTATGACTAATACTTTGCCTTTGGACATAATGTAAGACTGACTAAGATAGCGTCAGAGAAGAGATCAAGCAGTCCTGATGAAAGCCACTGACCCACAGTGGCATATGATTGTTGACCGAAACATGTTGACAATAATATGATTGATGGTGTGGGAAAGATAACCCATTGCCCATCCGATTAGAAATTGTAAATGTTATCTGTGTGACCCTTGAATTAAGCATCTTAATTGACTGGGTATCCCCAAGGTAGTTTCAACCTCAAAAAAACCTACAAAAAACGGATCCTTCTTTAATATTTGAGATCTTCAAAAACATCCTCCTCTGCTCCACCCTGTTGATGGCAACACGGGGAGTGTAGAAGCACAACCAAAGATGAGTGTGTGAGTTCATGAAGGTGGTTGGTGGGATTAATAGATGCTCTAAAACAGATTTAGGTATTGATAGGGGAATTAATTTCACAGAGGGAGATGTGATATTTGAAATATGTTGAGGTCAATTTTCACAAATAAATTAATAAGGATTTAGGTAAAAATGCATGAGACTCTGAAAAGGTTGTGTTTGTCATGAACGTTGGTGACTTACCAGCAGCCATGGTTCCGTGGCAGTGCCATGAATACACCCAGACTTGCGCCTACTTTCTCAAAAGGTATGCCAGAACCACACAAATGCAATGCGAATCTCAAACACACAAGGGGAAAGGGGAATGAGATAAGAGAGAAAAAATAGCTAGTGCAGGGCTTTCTTCACATCAGACAGATTTCCGAAAGAGCAACTTCCATATTCTGGTCAACAGAAGAAAAAGTAACTTATCAGTTTTCATTCGACTACTATCAAAAGCTTAATTCTAATATCACTTTCTTCTAAAGCAAACTAATACCTGGTTTGCAAACACGTCTTTCCAAACCACGCCCCTTAAATTTCTTATAATGTGTAAGTGAACCAATAAACAAAAATATCACAGGAACTCCTTTTTTGCTGACTTCCTCTACAGACTAATAAAAACTGTTTATTAAAGAACTTACCCTACTTCTAACACTCTCTAGAAAAAATACTAATGAAATGACACAGTATCACAGGAGGTGAGCTAACAGAACAACTGTAGGAAGCTGGCTCTTTATGTGATATATCAAGAACCTGATATACCATGTAAAGAGTCCAGGGGTTCCCTTATGTGTGGACGGGGCTTGCTATGTAATCCCAAAGTGCTCTATTATGTGGCAGTGTGGTCGAGCAGCCTTAGGCTTAACACAGAGGAGAGCAGGACAACTGCAAACACACACAAACATCAATAAATGATGCAGATGATTCAAGAAGGAGATCCACGCCAATTTATAAAAATACCAAGTACTGTAGGGTTGACTTACAAATATGGCATGCAGTGGCAGGGCAAACACAAGGAAATGATGGACGGAGCACTGAAACTTTCAGACACTCACCCCCAGTCATAGATCTTGGTTGAATCCATCATTGTTCTTTAGCCCACTCTGCCACCCCAGTTCAGACATAGCAATATGCAAATCAGTCTTGACCCTGTGCCTCATGGGAACAGTCCAGCCTGAACTGCCAAGCCATGTCTTCCCTGGACCGGAAACAAGCATCCTGGGACCAGTTTCGGGCTAACAGCCCTCATCAGCCAGGCTTGCTTGAATCCAGTGGCAAAGTGAGCATAGGACCCACCTTTGGGCATACTCTGCCAACTTAGGGTGAACAAAGCAAACACAAGGAGATGATGGTCGGAGCGCTTAAACTTTTCAGACACTCACCCCCAGTCACAGATCTGGGTCGAATCCATCATTGTTCTTTAGCTCACTTTGTCTCCCCAGTTTAGACATAGGTATGTGGAAATCAGTCTTGACCCTGTGCCTCATGGGAACAGTCCAGCCCAAACTGCCAAGTCATGTCTTCCCTTTACTGGAAACAAGGATCCTGGGACCAGTTTCGGGCTATTAGATGCCCTGAAGCACTGTCCTTTGGTAGATAGTAGAGGTGAGTGGTGGGACAGCGGATTCTGTCAGCAAGGCCCAGCCTTTTGTCTTCCTGATCACCCTGTCAGTTGGGCTGAAGACAGATTAGTGCAGAAAGTTCACACTTCTTTGTGCCTCTGTCGTGGGTGCTCAGGTTGGAGCCTACCCTGCTGTGAGGGGCACAGCGCCTGTGTCTGGAGAGAAGCCCGGAATATGTTCATGTGAAACAGCCAGGTCATAAGACAGGACCCTTCTCCGGCTCCCATGACTGGGAAAGCTCACAACAACTAAAAACAAGGATCATGAACATTGACTTAGGAGCTGATTGAGATCTCAGTGGACGGGTTACTCCACCACAACGGTGACTGATATCCCGTCCGCCGAAATCTAAATCCCTTAGGATATAATGGGATCTGTATTTCAGTGGACGGGCTATGAAACCGGTCCCAGGATGCTTGTTTCCGGTCCAGGGAAGACATGGTTTGGCCGTTCGGGTTGGACTGTTCCAATGAGGCACAGGGTCAGACTGATTTGCATATGGCCATGTCTGAACTGGGGGGTGGAGTGAACTAAAGAATGATAATGGATTAAACCCAGATCAGTTGACTGGGAGTGAGTGTTTGATTTGCTCAAACGCTCTGTCCATCATCCCCTTTAGTATCGCTAAGATCAAAATAAGGCCCTAAGTTTCAATGTGTGGAGTGGTCTGTTTTAAAACATTTTACCTTTCAAGCAGCCTCTTGGTTTACACGATTTAAATATGTATTCACGAACCAATCAATCTTCTCCTTTCCAATTATCTACAGCATAGACGTGTTCTGCACTGTACAAGTGACCCATGGATAATATATAGATATAAAGGCCAGTCCTTCTATAACAAGCAGCTTCCACTTAATCTGATCAGAGCTTCTTTAAGCTGAAGGCCTCCCACGTGCATGTTCAAGGCAGTGCATCATTTAATCCTCATACATACTCCATATCCGAATCTCCACCAGCGCTACTGGTACGACACTGGAATCTGCCCCCCAAACCTACTGCAAATCTGACAAGAAACTGTTCCAATGAAAGATTCTTCTAAATATTGGTGTTTAACCACCCACAAGACAAACTTCTCGTTCACCTGCATCTGGCAGCCTGGTCACTGACGTCATCACCTGTGTCGGGCAATGTCAGTAGCACACACTTGTTTCCTACAAAGTGTGTAAGTTACACCCATCTGAAGAGAAGTATGCTGGAAACGTACACCCAATCAAGGGTGCAACTTGATCCCTCATTATTTACACCTGTTTCCATGGAACGAGCTCTTAGAAGCCACATGGGGGCATCAGGTAGAAATACGCTCTCTCGGGGGTGAATATAACATGTGGATATAAAGACACCCCAGTCTCGCGTGAGGGCGCAGCAGCCCTTCACCCTCCCCCACAGTACCAAGTAAGGAACCTTTGAAGCACCCCCATGTAAAAACTCCTTTTGGTTTGGACAACACAAACGGAGCATGACAAAACTCCTACACAAACGTGCCAATTGCTTGCTGATGCAGGGCTCACTCTGAATGCAGCAAAGGGTGAGTTTCACAAAACCAAACTTAGATTCTTTTGCCACATATTCTCTGATGGGGGAATGGCTCCTGACCCATGTCAGCTACGTGCCCCCCACAAGTTGTCACCATGCTGTGATCTTTCCTAGGCATGGCCAGTTATTGCTCAACGTACATCTGCGACTTTGCTACAGTGAGAGTCCCATTGAGAGACTTAACAAAGCAAAATGTCCCATTCCATTGGTCTGCTGAATGTGATCAAAGCTTCAAAGAAATAAAACATGCGCTTGAGAATGCAACCGAAATGGCCTATTTTGACCCCAAGTTACACACTGAGATCACAGTAGATGCGAGCCCGGTGGGGCTGGGGGCAATTCTTGCTCAACATAATGGCCATCCATATGCTCAGACACACATTGTTGCCAATGCCAGTAGAAGTCTGTATGAAACAGAACTTGCCTATTCTCAGCCAGAAAAGGAGAGTCTCGCTGTGGTGTGGGCCTGCGAACATTTTCATGTGTTCCTTTATGGAAAACGTTTTACTGTCATGACTGACCACCAGGAGTTGCTCTTTTTTTTTGGAAACCTAAAAGCTAAGATACCCCCTTACATTGATTAAGTGGGGTTGTGACTACAAGAGTATGACTATGCGATTACACACAAGGCGGTGAAAAATCAAAACCCTGAATATTTCTTTTCTCGAGTGCTGCTACCTCATCTCAGTTCAACGTCTAAAGCGGCTGAAGAGTATCTCAACTTCATTGTGAGGTCCAGCACGCCAGCAGCTCTATCCATTGAGCAGATTATTGCTGCTACCAATGCAGATAAAGACATGCTTATTCTCAAAGACCTCATTACAACTCAATCTTGGAAGAAAAGTATTCAGCCCTTTGCTGATGATGTTCAATTCCAAAAATGTCCAGGATGAACTTTCCGATGTAGGAAGGTGGATATCTGACTATGGTTACCCCCAACTTTTTGCCTAGTGTCTAGCTGGTTTTTCGACTTAGTTGGCCTGAGATCCTGCCATTCAGGGTCTCAGGCTGTCTGCTCTCTCTTTAAAATGGACTCCCTGTACCCTAGGTACATACACAATTGATAAGGATCACCTTATTGGACCCTGTACAGTGTACCCTAGGTACCCAGGGCATAGGTGTACCCTAGGCCTCCCAGGGGCTGCAGCATGTATCATGCCACCCCTGGTCTGGCCTTCCAATCAGACACAATTGGCTGATCACTCAGCTGGGGCAAGGTCGTGTAATCACCCCTTGCTTAGATATAGTATACCTATATCTACCCTTAAAATAGACACATGTGTACCTATCAGCCACACCTATGGCAGGCCTTAACAATCCTGGAGGCAGAGTGCTTGGTAACATGTGAGATGGTGCTCTAGCATGAGCTGAGCCTGTCTGCAGCTTTTGGAACCATGTCCTTATAGCTGTTCTATGATATAGCCTACCATATACTCTTAAAGTGCCTTCTAATCTTAAACGGTTATGGTAACTATGGTTTGGCTTTATCAAAACATGTCGTGTAAGGTGTCTAACACTTTGGAATAATACCCCCATACCATTTCTGGTGATGAGGATATTATTCCTCCCTTCTAGAGGGAGAGACATGTTAAAATCCTACGTTGCTGTTTAACTCTAACCAAAGCCTCAGCATCACAAAATGGATGCTGCTGCCACAGACACAAGTCTGACCTCCTGCTGCTGGGAGTGATCCCGGCAAGGGAGGCTTGGACAATAGATTTCCTGCTTGGGGAGGTGCTAGCACCTCCCCAGACAGACTTTAGTGTATTGGGGCAGGGAGGGCTGAAAGGAATGAGACATGCCTGGGGCACACAAGGTGCTCCATGCATAGTCCAGTTCAAACCGGTGCTGGGGCACTCCAGCCCCAGTCCTGGTGCGAAACTGGACAAAGGGAAGGGGGTGTAACCACCCCCCTCCCAGGTCCCACCCATAAGGCGTGACCTAGCAGGCAACCCAGCCCCCCAGATTAGTATAAGAGTGGTAGCTGGGCCCCAGGAGATTAGATTATCCTGAACCTGCAACTTGAACAGAAACTCTGGACCTTCGACATTCGACGAAAGAAGAAGACTGAAGAATCTCCCTTGTGGCCAAGGAGTGGTTGGTCCCTGTGCAAACAGGCACCATCAAGAGACTACTATCAAAAGCTTAATCCTAATATCACTTTCTTCTAAAGCAAACTAATACCTGGTTTGCAAACACGTCTTTCCAAACCACGCCCCTTAAATTTCTTATAATGTGTAAGTGAACCAACAAACAAAAATATCACAGGAAATCCTTTTTTGCTGACTTCCTCTACAGACTAATAAAAACTGTTTATTAAGGAACTCGCCCTACTTCTAACACTCTCTAGAAAAAATACTAATGAAATGACACAGTATCACAGGAGGTGGGCTAACAGAACAACTGTAGGAAGCTGGCTCTGTATGTGAATTATCAAGAACCTGATATACCATGTAAAGAGTCCAGGGGTTCCCTTATGAGTGGACGGGGCTTGCTATGTAATCCCAAAGTGCTCTATTATGTGGCAGTGTGGTCGAGCAGCCTTAGGCTTAACACGGAGGAGAGCAGGACAACTGCAAACACACACAAACATCAATAAATGATGCAGATGATTCAAGAAGGAGATCCACACCAATTTATAAAAATACCAAGTACTGTAGGGGTGACTTACAAATATGGCATGCAGTGGCAGGGCAAACACAAGGAAATGATGGACGGAGCACTGAAACTTTCAGACACTCACCCCCAGTCATAGATCTTGGTTGAATCCATCATCGTTCTTTAGCCCACTCTGCCACCCCAGTTCAGACATAGCAATATGCAAATCAGTCTTGACCCTGTGCCTCATGGGAACAGTCCAGCCTGAACTGCCAAGCCATGTCTTCCCTGGACCGGAAACAAGCATCCTGGGACCAGTTTCGGGCTAACAGCCCTCATCAGCCAGGCTTGCTTGAATCCAGTGGCAAAGTGAGCAAAGGACCCACCTTTGGGCATACTCTGCCAACTTAGGGTGAACAAAGCAAACACAAGGAGATGATGGTCGGAGCGCTGAAACTTTTCAGACACTCACCCCCAGTCACAGATCTGGGTCGAATCCATCATTGTTCTTTACCTCACTTTGTCTCCCCAGTTTAGACATAGGTATGTGGAAATCAGTCTTGACCCTGTGCCTCATGGGAACAGTCCAGCCCAAACTGCCAAGTCATGTCTTCCCTTTACTGGAAACAAGGATCCTGGGACCAGTTTCGGGCTATTAGATGCCCTGAAGCACTGTCCTTTGGTAGATAGTAGAGGTGAGTGGTGGGACAGCGGATTCTGTCAGCAAGGCCCAGCCTTTTGTCTTCCTGATCACCCTGTCAGTTGGGCTGAAGACAGATTAGTGCAGAAAGTTCACACTTCTTTGTGCCTCTGTCGTGGGTGCTCAGGTTGGAGCCTACCCTGCTGTGAGGGGCACAGCGTCTGTGTCTGGAGAGAAGCCCGGAATATGTTCATGTGAAACAGCCAGGTCATAAGACAGGACCCTTCTCCGGCTCCCATGACTGGGAAAGCTCACAACATCTAAAAACAAGGATCCTGAACATTGACTTAGGAGCTGATTGAGATCTCAGTGGACGGGTTACTCCGCCACAACGGTGACGGATATCCCGTTCGCCGAAATCTAAATCCCTTAGGATATAATGGGATCTGTATTTCAGTGGACGGGCTATGAAACCGGTCCCCGGATGCTTGGTTATGGTCCAGGGAAGACATGGCTTGGCAGTTCGGGCTGGACTGTTCCCATGAGGCACAGGGTCAGATTGATTTGCATATGGCCATGTCTGAACTGGGGTGGCAGAGTGGACTAAAGAACGGTGATGGATTAAACCCAGATCAGTTGACTGGGGGTGAGTGTTTGATTTGCTCAAGCGCTCCGTCCATCATACCCTTTGGTATTGCTTTGTTCGCCCTAAGTTGGCAGGGTATGCCCAGACGTGGGTCCCTTGCTCACTTTGCCACTGGATTCAAGATAGCCTGGCTGAGGAGGGTTATGAACCCGAAACCGGTCCCAGGATGCTTGTTTCCGGTCCAGGGAAGACATGGCTTGGCAGTTCGGGCTGGACTGTTCCCATGAGGCACAGGGTCAGACTGATTTGCATATGGCCATGTCTGAACTGGGGTGGTGGAGTGGGCTAAAGAATGCTGATAGATTAAACCCAGATCAGTTGACTGGGGGTGAGTGTTTGATTTGCTCAAACGCTCTGTCCATCATCCCCTTTGGTATCGCTAAGATCAAAATTAGGCCCTAAGTTTCAAAGTGTGGAGTGGTCTGTTTTAAAACATTTTACCTTTCAAGCAGCCTCTTGGTTTACACGATTTAAATATGTATTCATGAACCAATCAATCTTCTCCTTTCCAGTTATCTATAGCATAGACGTGTTCTGCACTGTACAAGTGACCCATGGATAATATATAGATATAAAGGCCAGTCCTTCTATAACGAGCAGCTTCCACTTAATCTGATCAGAGCTTCTTTAAGCTGAAGGCCTCCCACGTGCATGTTCAAGGCAGTGCATCATTTAATCCTCATACATACTCCATATCCGAATCTCCACCAGCGCTACTGGTACGACACTGGAATCTGCCCCCCAAACCTACTGCAAATCTGACAAGAAACTGTTCCAATGAAAGATTCTTCTAAATATTGGTGTTTAACCACCCACAAGACAAACTTCTCGTTCACCTGCGGCTGGCAGCCTGGTCACTGACGTCATCAGCTGTGTCGGGCAATGTCAGTAGCACACACTTGTTTCCTACAAAGTGTGAAGAGAAGTATGCTGGAAACGTACACCCAATCAAGGGTGCAGCTTGATCCCTCATTATTTACACCTGTTTCCATGGAACGAGCTCTTAGAAGCCACATGGGGGCATCAGGTAGAAATCTGCTCTCTCGGGGGTGAATATAACATGTGGATATAAAGACACCCCAGTCCCGTGTGAGGGCACAGCAGCCCTTCACCCTCCCCCACAGTACCAAGTAAGGAACCTTTGAAGCACCCCCATGTAAAAACTCCTTTTGTGTTTGGACAACACAAACGGAGCATGACAAAACTCCTACACAAGCGTGCCAATTGCTTGCTGATGCAGGGCTCACTCTGAATGCAGCAAAGCGTGAGTTTCACAAAACCAAACTAAGATTCTTTGGCCACATATTCTCTGATGGGGGAATGGCTCCTGACCCAGGTAAAGTGCAAGCACTGTCAGCTACGTGCCCCCCACAAGTTGTCACCATGCTGTGATCTTTCCTAGGCATGGCCAGTTATTGCTCAACGTACATTGAGAGACTTAACAAAGCAAAATGTCCCATTCCATTGGTCTGTTGAATGTGATCAAAGCTTCAAAGAAATAAAACATGCGCTTGAGAATGCAACCGAAATGGCCTATTTTGACCCCAAGTTACACACTGAGATCACAGTAGCTGCGAGCCCGGTGGGGCTGGGGGCAATTCTTGCTCAACATAATGGCCATCCATATGCTCAGACACACATTGTTGCCGATGCCAGTAGAAGTCTGTATGAAACAGAACTTGCCTATTCTCAGCCAGAAAAGGAGAGTCTCGCTGTGGTGTGGGCCTGCGAACATTTTCATGTGTTCCTATATGGAAAACGTTTTACTGTCATGACTGACCACCAGGAGTTGCTCTTTTTTTTTGGAAACCTAAAAGCTAAGATACCCCCTTACATTGATGAGGTGGGGTCGTGACTGCAAGAGTATGACTATGCGATTACACACAAGGCAGTGAAAAATCAAAACCCTGAAGATTTCTTTTCTCGAGTGCTGCTACCTCGTCTCAGTTCAACGTCTAAAGTGGCTGAAGAGTATCTCAACTTCATTGTGAGGTCCAGCACGCCAGCAGCTCTATCCATTGATCAGATTATTGCTGCTACCAATGCAGATAAAGACATGCTGATTCTAAAAGACCTCATTACAAATCAATCTTGGAAGAAAAGTATTCAGCCCTTTGCTGATGATATTCAATTCCAAAAATGTCCAGGATGAACTTTCCGACACCTGAGAAAGTATCATCTTGAGAGGCTCGAGAATTATCATACTTGAATGTCCAAGACAGCAATCTTTGAGCTGGCCAATGAAGGGCATTGTGGCATCGTTGCCACCAAAAGAGTCCTAAGAGACCAAGTGTGGTTCCCTCGCCTAGATGAATGAGTTGAGAAAGAGCTGAAAGCGTGCCACCTCTGTAACTCTTTATCCTCTTAGGTGATGCAGCACCCATTGACAATGTCTGACCTTCCTGCGCATGCCTGGGAGAGAGTTGCAGTCGACTTCTTTGGGCCTGTACAAAATGGGCATAATATCATGGCAGCCATGGACCAATGTTCGTGTCTTCCGTTGGTGGAAGACCTACCATCAACAACCCATGACAAGGTCATCTAGCTGGATGACATCTTTGCAGCGCGGGCATTCCCGCTATTCTCAAATCTGACAATGGCTCGTCTTTCAGTAGCAAAGAATTCAGGGAGTTTCTTGTTCAACTCAATGTCAAGCATCAGAAGCGTACACATCACTAGCCTCAAACTAATGGTATTGTTGAACGAATCATGGGCATCCTCAAGAGGGTTATTCAACGAGCATCGATGGAAGTAATTGATCTACTCCAAGCCATGTGCCAGGCCCTCTGGCCAATTGATCAACTCCTCACTCCACAAGTGTTGAGATTCCTGCCACCTTGCTATTTGGGAGAGCCATCAGAACCAAACTACCACAATGGACATCGGACAGATCAATGAGTGCTGATAAGGTTCATGTCACAGGCACTTCTCGAAAGCTCAAAATTAAAACATATGCCGATCAGTGCTAACGCTGCCAGGAAACATTCTTCAACAAAGGGGACTGGGTACTGGTCAAACAGAAAGGGAAACCAAAAACGGACACCGCTTGCTGTCGACCTTTTGAGGGTTGTAATGTGCAAGGGACACATGGTGACAGCGCATCGTTCCGGACAGTCCACGACACAGAACTCCTCAAACTTTAATCACCTCCCTCGATGTTCATCAACACCTGTCATGAGTGAGCTCACCCCGCCTAAATCTCCAGATCAAACACCTGAGCCTACGTCATTGGTGCAGAATCAAGGTGCACCTCAACTACCTCAAACAACTTGATCTGACAGACCAGTGCGCCCTCCCGCACTGACGACTCATTGAGGAACTATGATGCTGTCAGTACTTTTTATTTTACAAAGGGAGAGGTGCAGTGTCTTGACATTATGCACGCTAAGACCCTTGTGATCCTGGGCGGACGCTAAACAAGAATGGCATATTCTGCTGGGAGGGGTTAAGGTGTGGTTATAAAGGTTTTGACGCAATGAGTGCAGAGTGTGATCATATGTGGAGGAATAAAGACGTCTATTATAGAGCTCAATGTATGGCATGTACATTTGCATGCTTCCAGGCTGGGGAAGATGCTACAGTGACCATGTACACCGCCGGCAGGGAGAGGGAGGAAAGAAGCCTGGATTGAATCCTGCAGGTGGGGTGCAATGACCATGAACAGCGTTTAGGTAACACCTGGAAGAGGGGCGTGGCCGTGATGGAATCCTGGAGGCTGGGCTCAGTGACCATGGGCACCGCTGGGGTAGCATCTGGAAGAGGGGCATGGCCTGGATGGACTCCTGGAGGCTGGGTTCAGTGACCATGGGCACTGCAGGGGTAACACCTGAAGAGGGGCGTGGCCTGGATAGAATCCTAGGGTTGGGCTCACTGATCACATGCACCGCAAGGGTAACACCTCAAAGAGGGGCATGGCCTGGATGGAATCAGGGATGTTAGATTGAATGACCATGGGCACCGTAGGGGTAACACCAGAAAGAGGGGCGTGTCCTGGATGGAATCATGGATGTTAGACTCAGTAACCATGGGTGCCACAGGGGTAACACTAGAAAGAGGCGCCTGGCCTGGATGGAATCCTGGAGGCTGGGCTCAGTGACCATGGGCTACGCAGGGGTCACAACTCAAACAGGGACGTGGCCTGGATGAAATCCTGGAGGTTAGGCTCAGTGACTATGGGCACTGCAGGTGTACCACCTGGAAGAGGGGCGTGGCCGTGATGGAATCCTGGAGGCTGGGCTCAGTGACCATGGGCACCGCTGGGGTAGCATCTGGAAGAGGCGCATGGCCTGGATGGACTCCTGGAGGCTGGGTTCAGTGACCATGGGCACTGCAGGGGTAACACCTGAAGAGGGGCGTGGCCTGGATAGAATCCTAGGGTTGGTGTTGGACAGGCCTCACAGACGACTTGCTCCCTCCCCGCTCGACAGGGCCCGGACTCCGGCCCACCTGGCATAACCCCGCGACAAGCACCTGTACTCCGTCTCCCGACGGACCCTTTGCCCTCGGACCCTTACTCATCACGGGGTCCAGCCCCACCGGCTTCCCCGGCCGGGTCAAGCCGCCATCTTGGGCCCTGCACCACGCGGCCGCCTGGCCTCCCCTCGACCCTAACCCCGGGCCTGGCCGGCCCCGACATCCCGGCACCACCATCCACCCAGGAGGTGAGCGGACCACTTGGCAGGTCAATGGGAGAACGAAGTGTCAAGAGCTCTTCCCCCGCCAGGTGCCGATCGCCTCCAGCTCCCCCAGGCGCTGGCTCCACCCCCTGCTGGGTGTCTGGACACCTTCATCCCGGGCCCTCCGACCTCCAAGTGCGAGGGTCCGGACATCAAAGGGCACCAGCCCTATAACTGAGGCAGCTCCGGAGCAGGAAGAGAGTTGTATCCTGGAGTCGAGAGACACCGAGTGAACTCAACCTTGACGGTCTACTGGCGCTGCCATAGCCCGCTCTTGTGAACCATCGTCCTGCCTGCTGGCGCTGCCGCGGCCTTCTGCAACATTCATCTTCCTGGGACCTGCTGGCGCTGCCGCGGCCCGTTGTAACGACCATCCTCACCGGGACCTGCTGGCGCTGCCGCGGACCGTACATCTTCCTGGGACCTGCTGGCGCTGCCGCGGCCCGTTGTAACGACCATCCTCACCGGGACCTGCTGGCGCTGCCGCGGACCGTATATCTTCCGGGGACCTGCTGGCGCTGCCGCGGCCCGTTGTATCGACCATCCACACCGGGACCTGCTGGCGCTGCCGCGGCCCGTACCACCAAGCTCGAGGATTGTGAGCTCATCATCATCTCATCCGAACTACCTGATTGGTAAATAGACTGTCCCGCTACCCCCTTCCCTACCTTGCGAGACTATAATCGAGGGGACCCCTGAGTCCAGACCTCCTTGTATCATTCCACCGTACCTTAAATAAGTGCTTATAAAGAACACTGAACCTTATCCTTGTGTGGCATCTGTCTGTGGGGGGGAAGTTACTTATCTGTACGATCGCTGGAGACGGCTCTCCCCGGAGACCTCTCCTCCTGACCCCGGCCGACCCTCCCGGTCCGTCTACCTTTTCTAACATTGGTGGCCAGCGGCGCGATCCGAATCAACGCGTAATCGTACAGAGAGTAGCTCACCCCACGACAAAGCACGATGTCGAGCAGAGATAGCAGCTCCACCGAGAAGTTCCAAATGGAGAAATTAGAAGAATACAACCACCGCGAACTGAGACAATTTTGCATAGAACTTGGCATTGCTACCACCGGCCTGAGTACCAAGGATGATCTAAAGCGCGCTCTTGAGTCATGGACAGAAACTGGGGTCGCAGGACCCTCCGACCAAAACAGCGTCACACCAGACCAAAACAGCATCACACCAGAGGGGAACGCCACGGCTCCCGAGGAGCGGGGAACGGGCCTCTCGCAGGAGGAGATACGAGAAAGAGACAGAGTCAGATTACACGAATTAGAGATGGCACGACTCAAGATGGATGGGGAACTCAAGTTAGCTGAACAGAAACTCAACCTCGAGCATATGCGGCTTCGAGAGGAACGAGAGGAAAAGCAGAGACAGAGAGAGCTGGAAGAGAAAAAAATAACGCTCGAGCACGAGCGCCAACTGGCGGAAATAGAACTGCGCAAACAGAATAAGGAACTGGGGGTGCCTGAGCGACCACACACCCCGGGGCCAATTGAGAAAAAAGTTCACATCCCCAAGGATGTGGTCCGCGAGTATGTCCGAGAAGACGACATACAACAGTGGTTTAAAGCCTATGAGATCTCAATGACCTCCCACCGGATCGACCGGAGTGATTGGGGAGCCGGACTTTGGGGGAGATTTATCAACGAGGGTCGCGATGCCCTGCTACAGCTCCCCGATCACCAAATGTCGTCCTACGACCACATGAAGGCTGCCCTCCTCACCCGCTACGGCCTCACGCCCGAGATGTACCGCCAGAGGTTCAGAGATTGCACCCGGATCCCAGGTACAACTTGGGTAGAGTACGTGAACTATTTCAGCCGGGCCTTCGAGGGTTGGATCAAGGGAAGTCAGGTCACCACCTACGAACAACTCTTCAACCTTATGGTATGGGAGCACCTGTCAAACAACTGTTTCGTCGAGCTCAGGCAGCACCTACTCGACAGTAAGCTGACTGACCCCCGGCAGCTCGCCGCAGAAGCCGACCGATGGGAAAGCACCCGAGTGGGCCGGAGGGGGCCACACGAACAGAACAGAAACAACCAAGGCCAGCACCGTCCTCGGGGAGGAGGAGGGGGCCAGGGGCGAGGGAGAGACGCCTTGCCCGCAACACCCGTGGCCAGCACCCCGGCTCCGGCCGGCCGGGGCAACCCCCCGTTGCGGCCTGGGTACCGAGCCAACGTCACGTGCCACCGGTGCCAGCGACTAGGCCACTACGCCAATGATCCGAACTGCCCGCTAAACCAAACACCCAAGCCCCGCCAGGTAGCTGCCGCTGCCCTAGGGGAAGAGCAATCATCGGAGGGACCCGAAGAGTATGAGCCGGCCCAGCAAGGGTGGGAACCGGCCGCCATGGTCCTGGCATGCTTAGGGGGAAGAGACATGGTTCCGCGGGCCCCCCTACCCGCCAACACCAGAAAATACGGTCAGTGGGTGACCATTAATGGACAGAGAGCCGAGGCCTTGCGTGACACCGGCGCCAGCGTGACGGCCGTCCGCTGTCACCTGGTGAAGCCCGAGCAGATCCTACCGAACATTCTCTGCCCCGTCCGCTCGGCGGACAACTCTGAGAGCATGTGTAAGATGGCCTGCGTCCCGTTTGAATGGGGAGGGGTCTCCGGCCTACTGAAGGTGACGGTCCGGGACGATGCCCCCGTGGACTGCCTCCTGGGGAATGACCTCGAGAGTTCCCCGTGGGCCACCGTCGAGAGAAGAGAGCACTTGGGGATGCTGGGCCTCCCGGACTGGGCCTGCATAACCACCCGATCCATGGCCGCCCGTGCCGCCCCCCGATCAGAAGAAACCGAATGGCCAGCACCTCCGCCCCCGGTGGCCCCTGTAGGGGACAACGGCGAGTCCGACCTACCGGACCCGACTACCGAAGAAGACGCGCCACACCAGGACCTTCCGGATCTGGCTCAGTGGCGGCAAGAAGGGGGGCCCACCCAAGAACAGTTCCGCCAGGAACAAAAGACCTGTCCCTCCCTCGAGGGACTCCGCCAACAAGCCAGCACCCAAAACGCCGGGGACACCACCGGAACCCACTGGGTCTACTGGGATAACGACCTGCTCTACAGCGAGCAAAGAATCGCCGAGCTGGGGGCCGGTCGAGTTCTGGTGGTACCGCTCCGCTTCCGAGACTTTCTGCTCAACCTGGCCCACGATGTCCCCCTGGCTGGACACCTGGGCCAGGACAAAACGTACAGTCGCCTGGTGACCCACTTTTTTTGGCCGAAAATGAGGAATGACGTCCTGAACCACTGCCGATCTTGCCCCACATGCCAAGCCAGCGGGAAGAGTGGCCGGAAGCTGAAGGCCCCTCTACAACCCTTCCCGGTGGTCACCACCCCGTTCAAGAGGGTGGGGATAGACATTGTGGGACCTCTGGACCCCCGCACGGCACAAGGACACAGGTTCATCTTGGTACTAGTGGACCATGCCACCCGCTACCCCGAGGCGGTGCCCCTACGGACAGTGACCGCTCCGGTGGTTGGCCGGGCCCTGATGGGGATCTTCTCCCGGGTAGGCTTCCCCCGAGAAGTCGTCAGCGACCGGGGTACGAATTTCATATCCAAATACATGAAGTCCCTCTGGCAACAATGCGGGGTCACCTACCGATTCACGACCCCCTATCACCCCAAGGGAACGGACTAGTGGAGCGTTTTAACCGCACTCTCAAAGGGATGATTGGGGGATTGGAAGAGCCCCTCCGTCGCCAGTGGGATGTACTGCTCCCGTGCCTCCTCTTCGCCTACCGGGAAGTTCCCCAGAAGTCCCTCGGTTTTAGCCCCTTCGAACTCCTATACGGGCACCCTGTGCGGGGGCCCCTCAGCCTAGTCAAGGAAGGTTGGGAGATGGCCCCCCTAACGACCCCTCCAGACGTCTTCAAATACATCCTGGCCTTACGAAACCAGACCCGGCGCTTCAGGGAGATGGCCAAGGCGAACCTCGAGGCCAGCCAGGAGGACATGAAGAGGTGGTATGATCACAATGCCTCCTCCGTTGAATTCGAGCCTGGGCAGCAAGTATGGGTGATGTCCCCCACCGAACCATGTGCCCTGCAAGATAAGTGGACGGGGCCCTTCAAAGTGGTCGAGCGCAAAAGCCCCGTCACTTACCTCATCGACATGGGGTCCTCCCGGAACCCCCTTCGGGTCCTCCACACCAACCGGCTCAAACCACACTTTGTGCGCTCCGAACTGAGCCTCTTGATGGCTACAGACAGTGGCACAGAAGAAGACTCCGAGCCCCTCCCGGATCTCCTGAAGACTCAGGAGAAGGACGGCTCCGTGGACGGGGTCCGGCTCTCTGACGCCCTCACTTCGGAGCAACGCCAGGACTGCCGGGACCTCCTGCTGCAGTTCGCTGCCCTGTTCTCCCTCACCCCCGGGGTCACCCCCTGGTGTTTGCACGACGTAGACACCGGGGACAGTCCCCCTGTCCGGCACCGGGCCTACCGCGTACCAGATCGGGTACGGGCCTGCATACAAGAGGAAGTGGCCAAGATGCTCACGATCGGGGTCATCGAGCCCTCGGACAGTCCCTGGGCCAATCCGGTTGTACTGGTTCCCAAAGCCGCTGCCCCCGGCACCGCACCTGAACTGAGATTCTGCGTCGACTACCGGGGCTTGAACGCTGTCACCCGGGCCGACGCTCATCCCATCCCCCGGGCAGACGAGCTGATCGACCGGCTGGGGGCCGCCCGCTACCTTAGTATCTTCGACCTAACGGCGGGCTACTGGCAGATCGGCCTCACACCCAGGGCTCAGGAACGGTCAGCCTTCTCTACCCCCGATGGCCACTATCAATTTAAGGTCATGCCCTTTGGCATGAAGAATGCCCCCGCCACATTCCAACGCCTTGTGAACCAGGTCTTGGCGGGGCTTGAAGAATTCAGCGCTGCCTACCTGGACGATATCGCTGTATACAGCCGCCACTGGTCCGACCAC
Organism: Triturus cristatus; assembly: GCF_964204655.1. Taxonomy (NCBI): domain Eukaryota; kingdom Metazoa; phylum Chordata; class Amphibia; order Caudata; family Salamandridae; genus Triturus; species Triturus cristatus. Next base: position 43,232,849 of record NC_140587.1, read on the forward strand.
CTCCGTCACCTCCAAGAGGTCCTACGAGCCCTCCAGCGGGCCGGCCTCACCATTAAGGCCGGCAAGTGCCAGATTGGCCAAGGGTCTGTGACCTACCTTGGGCACCAAGTGGGGAGTGGGCTGGTGGCCCCACTACAACTTAAGATTGCTGCCATCCAGTCCTGGCAGCCCCCCGTCACCCAGACCGAGGTCCGAGCCTTCTTGGGGCTCACCGGCTACTACCGGCGGTTCGTGAAGGACTACGGCAGCATCGCGGGGCCCCTCACGGGTCTCACATCCAAGAATCAACCGAAGCGGGTCAGCTGGACTCCTGATTGTCAAGCGGCCTTCGAGGAGCTGAAGGCCGCCCTGTGCACCGCCCCGGTGCTCCAGGCCCCCGATTACAGTCGGGAATTTGTGGTGCAGACCGACGCCTCCGCCCACGGCATCGGAGCCGTCCTCTCTCAGTTGAACCCCGAAGGTCATGACCAGCCGGTGGCCTTCATCAGTCGACGTCTCCTGGCCCGAGAACAGCGTTGGAGCACCATCGAGAGGGAGGCATTTGCAGTAGTGTGGGCCCTCAAAAAGCTCCGACCATATCTCTTCGGTGCCCACTTCCGGGTACAAACCGACCATCGACCCCTGCAATGGCTGATGCAGATGCGGGGGGAGAACCCAAAACTCTTGCGCTGGTCCATTTCCCTGCAGGGAATGGACTTCACCGTGGAGCACCGACCAGGCCAAGACCACGCCAACGCGGATGGCCTGTCCCGCTTTTTCCGCCTCGACGAAGAGAGTCCCCAAGGAGATGGGTGACTCTCCCCGCCTTCAGCTGGGGGGGACGCATGTTGGACAGGCCTCACAGACGACTTGCTCCCTCCCCGCTCGACAGGGCCCGGACTCCGGCCCACCTGGCATAACCCCGCGACAAGCACCTGTACTCCGTCTCCCGACGGACCCTTTGCCCTCGGACCCTTACTCATCACGGGGTCCAGCCCCACCGGCTTCCCCGGCCGGGTCAAGCCGCCATCTTGGGCCCTGCACCACGCGGCCGCCTGGCCTCCCCTCGACCCTAACCCCGGGCCTGGCCGGCCCCGACATCCCGGCACCACCATCCACCCAGGAGGTGAGCGGACCACTTGGCAGGTCAATGGGAGAACGAAGTGTCAAGAGCTCTTCCCCCGCCAGGTGCCGATCGCCTCCAGCTCCCCCAGGCGCTGGCTCCACCCCCTGCTGGGTGTCTGGACACCTTCATCCCGGGCCCTCCGACCTCCAAGTGCGAGGGTCCGGACATCAAAGGGCACCAGCCCTATAACTGAGGCAGCTCCGGAGCAGGAAGAGAGTTGTATCCTGGAGTCGAGAGACACCGAGTGAACTCAACCTTGACGGTCTACTGGCGCTGCCATAGCCCGCTCTTGTGAACCATCGTCCTGCCTGCTGGCGCTGCCGCGGCCTTCTGCAACATTCATCTTCCTGGGACCTGCTGGCGCTGCCGCGGCCCGTTGTAACGACCATCCTCACCGGGACCTGCTGGCGCTGCCGCGGACCGTACATCTTCCTGGGACCTGCTGGCGCTGCCGCGGCCCGTTGTAACGACCATCCTCACCGGGACCTGCTGGCGCTGCCGCGGACCGTATATCTTCCGGGGACCTGCTGGCGCTGCCGCGGCCCGTTGTATCGACCATCCACACCGGGACCTGCTGGCGCTGCCGCGGCCCGTACCACCAAGCTCGAGGATTGTGAGCTCATCATCATCTCATCCGAACTACCTGATTGGTAAATAGACTGTCCCGCTACCCCCTTCCCTACCTTGCGAGACTATAATCGAGGGGACCCCTGAGTCCAGACCTCCTTGTATCATTCCACCGTACCTTAAATAAGTGCTTATAAAGAACACTGAACCTTATCCTTGTGTGGCATCTGTCTGTGGGGGGGAAGTTACTTATCTGTACGATCGCTGGAGACGGCTCTCCCCGGAGACCTCTCCTCCTGACCCCGGCCGACCCTCCCGGTCCGTCTACCTTTTCTAACAGTTGGGCTCACTGATCACATGCACCGCAAGGGTAACACCTCAAAGAGGGGCATGGCCTGGATGGAATCAGGGATGTTAGATTGAATGACCATGGGCACCGTAGGGGTAACACCAGAAAGAGGGGCGTGTCCTGGATGGAATCATGGATGTTAGACTCAGTAACCATGGGTGCCACAGGGGTAACACTAGAAAGAGGCGCGTGGCCTGGATGGAATCCTGGAGGCTGGGCTCAGTGACCATGGGCTCCGCAGGGGTAACAACTCAAACAGGGACGTGGCCTGGATGAAATCCTGGAGGTTAGGCTCAGTGACTATGGGCACTGCAGGTGTACCACCTGGAAGAGGGGCGTGGCCTGGATGGAATCAGGGGTGTTAGATTCAGTAACCATGGGCAACGCAAGGATAATACCAGATAGAGGGGCGTGCCTGGATGGAATCAGGTATGTTAGATTCAGTGACCATGGGAGCCGCAGGGGTAACACCAGGAAGAGGGGCGTATCCTGGATGGAATCATGGATGTTAGATCATGGACGCCACAGGGGTAACACCAGAAAGAGGTGCGTGGCCTGGACGGAATCAGCGATGTTAGATTCAATGGCCATGTGCACCGCAGGGGTAACACCTGGAAGAGGGGCGTGTCCTGGATGGAATCAGGGATGTTAGATTCAGTGACCATGGGCGCCGCAGGGGTAACACCAGAAAGAGGTGCGTAGCCTAGATGGAAACAGGGATGTTAGATTCAGTGATCATGGGCGCCGCAGGGATAACACCAGAAAGAGGTGCGTGGCGTAGTTGGAATCGGGGATGTTGGATTCAGTGACCATAGGTGCCGCAGGGGTAACACCAGAAAGAGGGGCGTGGCTTGGGTGGAATCAGGGATCTTAGATTCTATGACCATGGGTGCCACAGGGGTAACACCAGGAAGACGGGGGGTCTGGATGGAATCAGGGATGTTAGATTCATTGACCATGGGCGCCGCAGGGGTAACACCAGAAAGAGATGCGTTGCCTGGATGGAATCAGGGATGTTAGATTCAATGACCATGTGCACCACAGGGGTAACAACGGCAAGAGCAGCGTGGCCTGTATGGAAATCCTGGAGGTTGGGCTCAGTGACTATGGGCACTGCAGGAGTAACACCTGGAAGAGGGGCGTAGCCTGGATGGAATACTGGATGTTAGATTCAATTACCATGGGCACTGCAGGGGTAACACCTGGAAGACGAGCATGGCCTGGATGGAATCCTGGAGGCTGGGCTCAGTGACCATGGGTGCCGCCGGGGTAACACCTCAAAGAAGGGCGCAGCCTGGATGGAATCCTGGAGGCTGGGCTCAGTGACCATGGGCACCGCAGGGGTAAGACCTCAAAGAGGGTTGTGGCCTGGATGGAATCCTGGAGGTTGAGCTCAGTGACCATGGGCACCGCAGGAGTAACAACTCAAAGAGGGGTGAGGCCTGGATTGAATCCTGGAATTTGAGCTCAGGGCCTATGGGCACTGCAGAGGTAACACCTCAGAGAGGGGAGTGGCCTGGATGAAATCAGGGATGTTAGATTGAATGACCATGGGCGCAGCAGGGATAAAACCAGAAAGAGGGGCGTGGCCTGGATGGAATCAGGGATGTTAGATTCAGTGACCATGGGCGCCGCACGGGTAACACCAGAAAGAGGGGGGTGGCCTGGATGGAATCCTGGAGGCTGGGCTCAGTGACCATGGGCACTGCAGGGCTAACACCTCGAACAGGGACTTTGCCTGGATGGAATCCTGGAGGTTGGGCTCAGTGACTATGGTCACTGCAGGGGTAACACCTGGAAGAGGGGCATGGACTGGATGGAATTGGGGATGTTAGATTCAGTGACCATGGGCGCCGCAGGGGTAACACCAGAAAGAGGGGCGTGGCCTGGAAAGAATCGGGATGTTAGATTCAGTGACCATGAGAGCCGCAGGGGTAACACCAGGAAGAGGGGCGTGGCCAGGATGGAATCAGGGATGTTAGATTCAGTGACCATGGCGCCGCAGAAGTAACACCTCGAAGAGGGGCCTGGCCTGGTTTGAATCATGGAGGTTGGGCTCAGTGACCATGTACACTGCGGGCAGGGATAGGAACTCAAGGGAAGGAAGAAGCTTTGATGCAATCCTGGAGGCTGGGCTCAGTGACCATGGACACCGCAGGGGTAACACCTCAAAGAGGGGAACAGCCTTGAGGAATCCTGGAGGTTGGGCTCAGTGACCATAGGCACCGCAGGGGCAACACCTCAAAGAGGGGCGTTGACTGGATGGAATCCTGGAGGCTGGGCTCAGTGACCTAGGGGCACTGCAGGGGTAGCACCTGGTAGAGGGGCATGGCCTGGATGGAATCCTGGAGGCTGGGCTCAGTGACCATGGGCACCACAGGGGTAACACCTCAAAGAGGGGCACGGCCTAGAGGAATCCTGGAGGTTGGGCTCAGTGACCATGGGCACCGCAGGGGTAACACCTCGAAGAGGGGCGTGGCCTGGATGGAATCGTGGAGGTTAGGCTCAGTAACCATATGCACCGCAGGGGTAACTTCTCAAAGAGGGGCGTGGCCTGGATGGAATCCAGAGGTTGGGCTCAGTGACCATATGCACTGCAGGGGTAACTCCTCAAAGAGGGGCGTGGCCTAAATGGAATCCTGGATGTTGGGCTCAGGGACTTTGGGCACCACAGGGGTAACACCTCGAAGAGGGGCGTGGCCTAAATGGAATCCTGTATGTTGGGCTCAGTGACCTTGGGCACCGCAGGGGTAACACCTCGAAGAGGGGCGTGGACTAGATGAAATACTGGATGTTGGGCTCAGTGACCTTGGGCACCGCAGGGGTAGCACCTCAAAAAGGGAGTGGCCTGGATGGAATCCTGGAGGTTGGGCTCAGTGACTATGGCACTGCAGGGGTAACACCTGGAAGAGGGGTGGTGCCTGGATGGAATCAGGGATGTTAGATTCAGTGACCACGGGTGCCGCTTTGGTAACACCAGAAAGAGGGGCGTGGCCTGAGTTGAATCAGGGATGTTAGACTCAGTGAACCTGCGCCCCGCATGGGTAACACCAGACAGAGGGCAGTGGCCTGGATGGAATCAGGGATGTTAGATTCACTGACCATGGGCGCTGCAGGGGTAACACCAGGAAGAGGGGCGTGGCCTGGATGGAATCAGGGATGTTAGATTCAGTGACCATGGCCGCCGCAGGGGTAACACCAGAAAGAGGGGCGTGGCCTGGATGGAATCAGGGATGTTAGATTCAGTGACCATGGGCGCCGCAGGGGTAACACCAGAAAGAGGGGCGTGGCCTGGATGGAATCCAGGAGGTTGAGCTCAGTGACTATGCGCACTGCAGGGGTAACACCTGGAAGAGGGGTGTTGCCTGGATGGAATCAGGGATGTTAGATTTAGTGACCATGGGCGCCGCAGGGGTAACACCTTGTAGGAGAGTAGGATCTGCTTCACATGGGTACCCCCACTTTTTGCTGGTGTTTCACTGTTTTTCGACCTTAGTCTGGCTGTGGCCCTGCTAATCAGGACCCCAGCCTAGCTGCCTCCTCTCTAAAATGGTTTCCATGTACATTAGGTACATTCCTAATTGGATTCTGGAGTGCCTTATAAGCCCCTAGTATATGGTATACTATGTACCTAGGGCATAGGTACCTCGGAGCCTACACGGGGCTGAAGCATGTATTATGCCACCCCTGGGAAGCACTCCAAAATAACACCACAGGTCTGCTACTGCAGCCTGGGTAAGTTGGTGCAAGCACCCCTTACTGTGGTATAGGCTACCTATATCACTACCATTGCACACACATATAAAACCTATAGGTCACTCCTATGGCAGGCCTTAACAATCCTGAAGGCAGAGTGTTTGGTTATTATGTGAGAGGGTTCCCCTGCATGAGCAGAGCCCCTCTGCAGCATTCGGAGTACCTCCACAGATGCTGTTTGTGGTGCAGCCTGACCACATACTCTTAAGTGCTTTATAACCTTGCGGTAAATTCTAACTTTGGACTGGCTGCACGGAAACATGTTGTGTTTGGTTTCAAATGCTTTGGAATACTACCCCCCCCCCCCCACCTGTTCTGGCAGCGGGGGTAGCATTCCACCCTTCTAGAGGGAGAGACATGTTCACACTGGTCTACCCGGTACAGACTTTCTAAAGCCCTGGCATCACAAAATGGATGCCACTGCCACAAACACGGGTCTGGCCTCCTGCTGCTGACCGAAACTCCGGTAGGGGAGGCATGGACAATAGGTTTCCTGACCCAGGGAGGTGTAACCACCTCCCCAGACAGGCAGATGTGTATTGGGGCTGGGCAGGAGCACTCTCTGGTGCTTTGAAGTCCTGCACTAGGGGCAGACTTGGTGTCCCTGTGCATAGTCCAGTTCAAACCATTTGCAGGGGCTACCTGCCCCTGCTCTGGTGCGAAACTGGACAAAGGAAATGGGTGTAACCACCCCTCTTTCCAAGCCCTCCCATAGGTGGGTCCCTAGAGTATGTCCAACCCCCAAAATTAGTATAAGTATGGGAACCCAGTCCTTGAGATTTTAGATTACCCTGAATGAAACTCTGCAACATATATCCTGGACCTTCGACTTTCTATTTCCACTAGAAGACCGAAGAAATCTTCCTTGGGGTCAAAGAGTGACTCCCCTGCTTGGCAGGCACCAAAGAAGCAACTGTTAGGTCTGCAACTCTGAAGCTCCCGCCGGACGCTGAAGTCTTTGCATCACCAGAGGTAGATTTTCAGACTTCCCCGAGGCTACCCTGAGTCCACAGCAAAGCTGAGGCCCGCGGCTATCGTGGGTGACGTGGAACCGTGACCCCTGGACACTGTGAACTTTTGCAGCAACATCATCTTCCTGGTCCTCCTCGAAGTTGTGCTTTGGGTTCCAAGTAGCCCCTGCCTTGGGCACCTATAGCACCAAAGATCTCCGGCCTCCACTCCACGAGTGACCCCTGGGCTAGTTTCCAGTGCGACTGCTTGAGACTCCTTTGCGATCGTTACCCCGTTGGCTAGTGGGTCCCCACAAAGGGAACTCCTCTTCTGATTGGGCTTTCCTGGTTGCTCAAGATGTGCCACAACTTACCCTTGCTGGGTGAGTCCCCCAGACCTTGCTGGTCTGCACCGACGTCTTTCTTCTGTTTCCCCTTGACTTGCCGTTGCCAAGGCTTGTTGGGTCCATTCTGGTCGCCGACACCGCAGTACTCGACAGACTTCATGGTACAGCTCAAATGCAGCTCCTGGTCATCATCGACGCCTCCTGGACCTCGTGGCTGAAGAGTCAAGACACCCATCAACTCACCTGAAGCACCCAACATCTGTGGGCATTGGACTATCGTGCCCTCGGTCACTGGCAAGTGACCCAGACTCTGTCCCCTCTGCTTTCAGGTTCCTTCTATCCTCGATCCGGGCTTCGATCTCTACGGACACTTCTCCTCTTCACGGCAGCAGCACTTCTTTGCCAGCTTCCATTGAAAACAGCGACGCGACCCGACACCAAAAGACACCTATGCACCCGGCTTCCCTGGGTGAGGTAACTCGAGTACTCCGGTGCTCCTGTGGGTGTTCCTTGTGGTCCAAGCACTTCTACAGGCTCTAGGCCTTGTGTCTAGTTCAGTTGTGGTTCTCATACCACTTTATTGGTATATGGTTTGGTACGCCCCTAGGGCCCAAACGTGTATTTGTGCTTTTACTGTTGAATACTGACTTGTAACTTAAGTACTTCGAACTCCAGTCTCATAAAGAGACTAGAGGGGTGTGTTTTATCTTAAATACATATATTTTAAATATATACCTGATGTGATTGTCCTTTTATTTGGTCATTCAAGAGATTATAGACTGGTAAAACAAGCTGCTTTACATTCCTTCAAGACTTAGCCTGAAGGCTGCTCTCCATAGCTACCACTAGGATAGCTTTGAATAAAGGTTGTCTTTAACCTATTCCTCATAAGGGGTTGTTTGGATGGATACAAGGTGCCCACTATAACTAGTGGACAGCATATATCAGGCCAACTTCTCACATACCTCAATGAGGGGCGTGGCCTGGATGGAATCAGGAATGTTGGATTCAGTGACCTTGGGCACAAAGTACTGCCCAGTGTCAGCCAGTGGGAGGCCAGGGTTTGACGGGTCCCAGTGCACGCAAGGACAGTGGGCCGCCCGGCTGCTGTTCGGGTGGTATAATACAGCAACAGACAGTCAGCGGGCCCTTCAGGGCTCTGAGCCCTGGTGCCACTGCACTTACTGCACCGTGATAGACACTCGTCCCCCACAGCCTCCCGCGCCAGTCATCGTGTCATTTGTAATGTAACTGCTCTCGGGTCAAGTGCACTGCCCGCCCCTTCTTGCCCCTCGCTGCTGACCTGTCAGGCTGGGGAGGAGGCGGGGTTACTGCGTGGGTGGGGATGAACTGGGAGCGAGGTCAGCCCCGCGCCTCACAGCCTTCCCTTGGAATACGGGGGTAGAGGGGGGGGAGTCCACTCACATATGGACACTCCCCACCCCCGGTCAAAAGGGGCTGCCAGATACATGCGCCCACACGCCTGCTGAACCAGAGGGATGCGCACTCCAGCCGAGCACAAGTCTGACACTACGTGTGACCGTGTGGAACTGCCGGCCCACGAGTGGTGTCGACAAAGCGAAAGAAAGAGAGCGAGATAGAAAGAGAGGTGAGACAGAGAGAGAGTGCTAGAGAGAGAGCGAGATAGAAAGAGGGAGAGAGAGAATGAGAGAGAGGGGAAGAGAGAGAGAGGAAGAGAGAGAAATAAGAGAGAGGGAGAGATAGCGTGAGGCAGAGAGAGAGAGTGAGTGAAGGAGAGAGAGAGACAGAGAGCGAGAGAGAGTGAGAGGAGGAGAGAGAGAGGAAGAGGAGAGAGGGAGAAAGGGGAAGAAAGAGATAGAGAGAAAGAGAAAGAGAGAGAGGAAGAGAGAGGGAGAAAGAGAGATAGCGAGAGAGAGAGAGAGAGAGTGAAAGGAGGAGAGCGAGAGAGGGAAAGAGAGAGGGAGCGAGCGAGATAGAAAGAAAGAGATAGAGAGGGAGAGAGAGAAAGAGGAGAGTGAGAGAGCGCGAGATAGAAAGAAAGAAAGCGATAGAGAGAGAGAGAGATAGAGAGGGAGAGAGCAACAGAGAGCGAGAGAGGGAAAGAGAGAGAGAGAGAGAAAGAGAGAGTGAGAGAGAACGAGTGAGAGAGAACGAGTCAGAGAGAATCAGAAAGAGAGAGAAAGAGACAGAGTGAGAGAAACAGAGAGACAGAGTGAGAGAGAAAAAGAGAGAGTGAGGGAGAGACAAGGAGAGAGAGAGAAAAGGAGAGAGATCGCGAGAGAGAGGGAGAAAAGGAAAGAGAGAGAGAGTGAGAGAGAGATGAGAGAGAGAGAGAAAGGGAGAGATGAGCGAGAGATAGAGAGGGAGAGACAGAGTGAGAGAGAGCGACAGTGAGAGAGAGAAAGGGAGAAAGAGAGAGACAGAGAGAGGGGGAGACAGAGAGTGTGTGTGTGAGAGAGAGAGCTGAAACAAAGAGGAATGGAGAATGAGAAAAGCAGTGAGAGAAAGGGACAGAGGGAGAAACAAAAATAGACATGGAGCCAAGTAAGGCAGAGAGTGGGAGGGGTGAGACAGGGGTAAATGATGAAAGGGGAGGGTGCAGGGAAGAGGGGCCACTGGGGAGGGTGACTGCGGCTGCTGCTGAGGTGGTAGGAATAGGAAGCAACCACCCCCTCTCCCTGTCCCCCGGGGGTATCGATCTGCGGAGTCAGCGACACGCACGGGCCTTGCGGAGACGAGACCGGTGCATTTCTGCTTCCTGTCTGAGGGGGCTGGCGGGGGCGGGGGGGGGGGGGAGGGCTTGGAGGTGTGGGGTGTAGATATGGGAGGGCCGGCACATTGCACACACCTTCTCACAGAGCCACTGCACACGCCCTGCCTGCCTCTACCCCTTGCCCTCACCAAATCTCCCCTCCCCCCTGATTTCTACCTCCCTTTCTTGTTCTCTCTCACTTGGTTTCTTTCTCTCCTGCCCTCACCCACCCTCTATCCTTTGCCATCACCTTTCTCTTGCTCCCTTCTCTCTGAAGCTCTCTCTCCTCCTCCCTCTATTCTATTCCACACATCTCTGCCTCCCACACTCTTGCTGTAAGTGTGTGTGTAAATAGCCAAAATGTTTAGATAGAATATGCTGCTTGAAATGAGTACTAGATCGGCCTTAAGGATACAGAAACCAACATTTCAATTATTAAGACGTTAAAAAAAGAAAAGTTCGGATTTCCAAAGGAACTCGCACAGAGGGTGGATACAGACAGACTTACAGAGCAGCTAATGCATCGATTACTTACCGGTAATTGCATTACTCCGCGTCATTACCCCCTCCCTCCCACCCTGTGTATTTTATTAATTATGATGCAGTTAATTAACCATTACAGGATTAAAGCAGCGCGCTGCGAGTAAACACAGATAGAAGATACAAAGCCCCGGAGAGTCCAGAACTCTCTGCTGGAACTGCCCTTAATGCTGCAAAACCTGCAAAAATAAAAGTCCCGCCCTGTGGCGCCAGGCCACCTGCAAAAATAAAAGTCCCGCCCTGTGGCGCCAGGCCACCGGTTGGTACATGAGAATGCCGCTGCCCGCGTCCCACGCAGAGGGACATCAGCAGGGCAGCCTTCTAGTGGCCGCCCGTCGGAGCCTCCCCCCCCCCCGCTCCGCCTCGCTAGCGAGGCCGCGCCTCTGGGAGGGGAGGCCCCCAATGGGCTTGTCTTTGGGAGGCGGGCCAATAGGGTGGGCGAGGCTAGACCTCCTTTTTAGGCGCCTCACCCCCCCCCCCCAGATCCTCCTCTGCTTCCTGCGCCGCTCCTACCTGGCCACGCGTATTGCCTGCCGTCCGCACCACGCGATTACGACCGGGGCCTTCCAGCGTCGTCGTGTTCTTAGAAATGCCAACATACTGCGGTGAGTCTTGCTAACCCTCTCCCACCCCGGCCCTGTCCCTGGGCATGACCAGGTGGACGGGGCCCTGTGGCTCGGATGGCCATGGGTGTGGGGGGCGCAAGCGGGGTCCCGCGTCTCCGAGGGGCGATGCGGCGGGGTTATAGGCATCTTGCGTGGTGCGATTCCGGTGTGGCTGGCTACGGGGCGGTCCAGAATAAGGTTTTGGCGGTTGGTTGCGAGTGGGCCGGTTCGGCCGCGTGCGGTTTCCGTGTCGCTTGCCCGGGTGTCTGGGGTGGCAAATTAAGGACTTAGCCGCCCCTTCGCGCCAAAACTCTGGCCAGCCGCGCTTCTACTGACCACCCATCATCCCATCCCGTGCGGCCATCTTGCAGTGGGAACGGGTGTTGCGCACCTAACGTGGCGGCCGACTCTGGCGGCGGACTCTCGCGTCTGGCCGAGGTTCGTCACCCGCTCCGGTGGAACATTAACCCAGCACGGTGCGGCCCAGGGTAATTGTTGGCAGAGTAGGCCCTCCGCATGTTTTTTTTTTGGGGGTTGGGTTCGCGTACGGCTTAAAAACGGCGGTAGTGATCACCCCCCCACCCCCCGGCTCCGTCCCATCGAACAATTCCTCATGGAGCCGCAGTGCGGGCACGTCTGACGGAGGTCACACTCACCAGCAGTTCCATCCCGTTCCCCTCCATAAGGGGGAATGTGGTCCGTTGGCGCCGCCGCCGCCTCTGGTTCGGGTAATAGGGTTTCGAGCCTCGGGGGTCGCTTCCTCACCCTGGGGTCTAGGGCAGTTCGATCCGCTTCATTTAGCACGTCGCATGCGCGTACGGGTAGGGTCCTCGCGCACCTTCGCAGCTTTCGGTTCGCTCGTAAATGATGTAGAGCCCGCGTACACCCTGAGGTGCTTTGGCGCGAGACAAGGCTGTCGTAGAACTGCAAAGGATTGCAATTCCGCCAAGATTTGATCCGCTTGGGGAAAAAAGCGAGAATTTACCTCAAACTCACATTTCACCCCCCGCGCCACGGTATGCAATGCGGATACGGTGCCCGCAGATGTGACCTGTTTTAAATCGACCCCTTCTCAGCGGCGCACATGCCCTGGCTACTCGCGTATGGCGGCTTTTAACGAGCTTTCACCCTCTCGTGATGAAGGGGGGGCTAACGCGGCACTCCTCTGCGGGGCCCGCACTGGTGTGCACTGTGGCGGGCACATAGGCGTGCCTCGGCGGGGGGAGCAGGGGGAGCAGGGGCGCCTCGCGATGGTGGCGGGGGATCTCATCTGGACCGGGGATCGGACAGGAGCATGAGATGCTGTGGGCAACCTGGCCCTGCCTCATACATGAACACAGGGTGCGCGAGAGATGGCGCTCCGATTGCAATCCCCCCCCCCCGCCTCCTGGTCTACTTCGCGCGAGCTAGTTGTGCATGCTAAGCAATACGACCCCCTACCCCCCCCACCCCCCCCCCGCCAAGCGCCGTGCGTACAGTTTGGATGCGGCGCGGGGCGCTCTGTTACCGCCAGAATTGCGCCGGGTGACAGACAGCGGATTGTGCGGGCTGCCCTGGGGCTATACTAATTTGGCAGGGATTGCAAGGCTCTCGTGCCTGCTGTAGGGGTGGGGCCGAATTTCCATACAGAGGGCGTATTGCTTGCGGGTGGGTCAGGGGCTACTATGTTTCAAGGAGGTACAGGCTATGTTGCAGATGGGTTGTGTTTGTTCACGACCAGGTTGCTATGTTGCTCAGAGGGCAAATTCAGTCCCGCAATCAAGTCCACCGTGCTAACGCCGTTTATCCCCCCCCCATACAGATCGCAGGGGCCAGCCCGCAGAAGATAAGAGCAAGGGACCGTGGGAAAAGCGAGAAGGGTGACGAGTGCGAGCTGTGAGCGCTAGGTCGTGCACCGCACCATGGAGGATATCGGGACACCGGGTCCACTTTTCTCCCAGGAGACATCGATCGATGAGACGCAGTCGAGCGCACCGCAAGATGGGATGTGGGCAGAATTTATGGCAATCGCTCGTGAGAAGGGCCCGGCATGGGTTCGGGGTTTTATTGAGGCCCGCAGGCAGGACGACTCTGGCGTGGTTATCGCATCCCCTCCAGCCGAGGGCTTCCCCGGCCCTTCGGGGGCGGAGCCCTGGAGGTCTACTCGGGTACGCAAGCCCACCACAAAAGACATGCCTGAGGCCCCGCCGGCAAAGAAACGGCAAGCGTCTGCACCGCGGAACACCTTGCCGGCCGTTGTAACACCGGTGGTGCATGACTCTGCCACAGGCATCTCGGACATGGCGCAAATGGGCAAGGCCATGGACCACATGCTTAGCCTAATGACAGTATTCCAGAGCCGCTTGGACGCTTTATCTGCCCTGCCGCAGTCGACCCCAGCGGCGGTGCCCGCGGCAGCCCAAGCCACTGTGCTCCAAGTTTGGGCTGGACAGAGCGCAGCCGCGGAACCTCGTAATGGTGAGCCTGGGGGTGCCCCGGGGTTGTCACTCACAGTTAATGCTAGTCCCACCGCAAATACTGCAGCAATTGCACCCACGGTTGGTGCGTTGGTTTCCTCACCCCCCCCCACCTGCGAATGGTCCGGCCACCACTATCGTTGCTCTCGAGTCCATGCCCGCCGCGGCACCAGGTTCTGCTGTGCCAGCAGGGGTGGGCACAGGCCAGAATCCCAGACCCCTCGTTACTCAGGCACCATTGGCATCCGGCCGCTGCTCCCTGGCATGGTTGGTACCGCAGGCCGCAAAAGAAGGGATTTGGAGGCGGGAGTACATAGACATCCTGACACTACTTATGCACGGGTCGGCAGGGGTGGACACCAGAAAGATGGGGCATAAAGAAGAGGAAAGAGTCAGATATCAGCGATGGCCTGACAAGACAGTCGAGAACTGGACGTCAGCATTTAACATTTTGGCGGCAGTGGTGGTCCAGAAATTTCCTGAACAGAGTGAGGCCCTCATGCAATATGCCAGCACGATCCAAGAGGAGGCGAGGCTCTCTGGGGGGTTGGGTTGGTTCTACTATGACCAAGACTTCAGGAAAAGAATGGCCATATGCCCGGACCTAGGGTGGGATCAGAAGGAGATTCAACTTTGGGTACAACACATGTGCAGGCCCAGCCAGGATAGGAAGGATCAGGCGTATAAAGGGCAAGGGGAGGCAGACGACAGGAGAAAGGACCAGTTTCCCAGGCGCACCTTCTAGCAGTCTTTTCGTGGGGGCAGGGGGCGAGGGCAGAGGCAGGGCTCCAAGCGCTTCAATTCAGGCACATGTCGGCTTTATAACGGGGGCAACTGCACCTGGGGAAGGTCATGCAAATTCGCACACAGCTGCAGCAAGTGCGGTGCACAACACCCTGCGAACACCTGCACCTCCAGCCAGGGCGCGGCCCAGCCTACCACTCCCAACAGGACAGACACGCAACGCCAATGAAACCACAAAGGACGGACCTCCCCCCGCGCCAGGGCCCACCATCACCACCCCCTGCGCTCTTGGGCCCACTGCGCAGCGCCCCAGGCCCGCGAAGGGCCCATCCCCCATCATGATGGACAATTTCATCCCGCTCATTAGGCGCTACCCGTTGGCGAAGGACAGGGCCCTGCTAGCGGGTGGATTCCTCGATGGTTTTAGGATTCCATACAAGGGACCACTGGAGTCCAGGGACGCACTAAACTTGAAGTCAGCCAGGGATCTGCCCGGGGTGGTGGCGCAAAAGATACAAAAGGAGTTGTCAGCAGGGAGGGTGGCGGGGCCGTTCAGCAGCCCCCCCCCTGGATCATTTCTTGGTTTCACCGCTGGGGGTGGTACCGAAGAAACAGCAGGGCGCCTATCGCTTGATTCACCACCTATCGTACCCCGAGGGGAATTCTGTGAACCACTGGCTGGACGAGGGGATATGTTCTGTGTCATACTGCTCCCTGGACATGGCCATTGATATGATCCGGAGAGTGGGGAAAGGGGCGTGGCTGGCTAAGGCGGGCATTGAGTCCGCATTCCGCCTGCTGCCGGTTCATCCTGACAGCCAGCACCTGCTAGGTTTCAAGTGGGCGGGGCAGTTCTTCTATGATTGCTGCATGCCCATGGGTTGCGCAGTCTCCTGTGCCTACTTCGAAGCCTTCAGCTCGTTCCTCCAGTGGGCCCTGGGGGACCTCCATGGGATCACGCAGGTGACCCACTACTTAGATGATTTTTTGTTTTTTGGCCCGGCTGGGACAGACGGGTGTGCGGCAGGGCTGAAACGCTTCGAGGAGCTGGCAGAGTTACTAGGAGTTCCCCTTGCCCCAGGTAAGACCGAGGGGCCTGCGCAGGTCCTGACCTTTTTGGGTGTGGAGCTAGGCACGGTTAAAGGTGAATCGAGGCTCCCAGCGGAGAAGGTTCAGGGCTTGTTGCAGGACATCCAGGCGCTGTTGGGCAAGGACAAAGCGACCCTAGGGGCTGTCCAGAGCTTGGTGGGCAAGCTGAACTTTGCAGCTAGGGTAATACCAGCGGGCAGGGTATTCTCAAGGAGGCTGGCAGGGGCCACGGCAAATGTACTCCAGAAGCACCATTTTGTACGGTTGACTGCAGGCTTGAAGGCGGATCTAGCAATATGGGCAGAATTCCTCGTTGGTTTCAACGGTACGGTGATTTGGAGGGCCCCGTGGATAGCCAGCCAGGAGCTTTGCCTGTTCTCAGATGCGTCTGGTAGGGAAGGTTTTGGCGTAATTCTGGGGGAAGAGTGGTGCGCAATGAGGTGGCCAAATGCTTGGCGTAAAAAGAAGGTAACAAACAACATTGCAGTGTTGGAACTCTTTCGCATCCTTGTGGCGCTGCATTTATGGCGGGCCACCCTTAGCAACATGAAGGTAGTTTTCTGGTCAGACAACATGGCGGTGGTGCACGCCATCAACGGTCTGACCGCCTCCTGCCCGCTAGTTTTAAGTCTGCTGAGGGAGTTAGTGAAGGCAGGGCTGCGCAGCAACATTGAGTTCAGGGCGCGGCACATCGCGGGTGTCAAGAATGTGGCAGCTGACGCTCTTTCTCGCTTTCAGTGGCTCCGGTTCCGAGAGGCATGGCCGCGGGCAAGGGCAGAGATGACACCATTCCCAGACCCCCTTTGGCGCCTGCTTCGGTGGGGGAACGACTGAGAAAGATGGGGGAAAGGTCCCTGGCGCCGGCGACACAGAAGAAGTACGGCTCCCAGTTAGCGACATTTAGAACAGTAGTGGATGCGCAGGGTGGTCTAGCCTTGGGGAACGAGGATCAGGTAGAGACCTTCGTGGTGTGGGCCAAGGAGAACGGCAAAAGCCACTCATGGACATGTGGTCCCCCGGCAGCCGTGCGCCATGATGCCAAGGTAGACGGGGGTGCCGACCCAACGGGGTCTTTCAAGATCAGGGCGGCCCTAAAGGGCTGGGCCAGGGAGGAGATTAGACAACCAGACACCAGGGCGCCCATTGAATTCATTGACCTGCAGCGCATCCTAGACACAGTACCCCTCGTTACCTTCTCCCTGTTCGAAGCAAGGCTCTTTTCAAAGGCTTTTTGCCTGGCCTTTTTCGGGGCCTTTAGGGTTAGCGAACTTGTGGTGAAATCCAAGATTGACCTGTCTGGCACAGCGCTGGATATCGCAGACGTGGGTCTCAATGTATCACTGGAGCTCCGCATTCGCAAATCCAAGACAGACCAGGCGGGGAGGGGAAAGACAATTGTCCTGCATGCCCTGGGGGACAACAGGTATTGCCCGGTCCACTCTGTCAGAGAATACCTGGCACTACGCCCAGCGGCCCCGGGGCCCTTCCTGATTCATGCGGATGGGGCCCCCCTCACCAGGTTTCAGTTTGATCGCATTCTGGGGGCCGCCCTTGACAAGGGGGGTTTATCTGGGAGTGGGCGCAGATTCTCCTCCCACTCTTTCCGAATTGGCGCCGCCACCTCTGCTGCCAAAGCCGGCATGGGCCCGGAGGGCGTGAAGGGTGTGGGGCGCTGGGACTCCGACTGCTTTAAGAGATATGTCCGACCTTGATGCCGCATGTACATTTCTGAGTTTTCATACCGAGTGTTCCTTAGCGTATGAACTTATCCGAGTGTCCTTAATGAGTGTTCCACAGCGGGTATACCCCGAGACTTTTTGTGTGCAAATAAATATTCAACTGCCTAAAGCTATTTCATCGTTTCATTGGCAGGTCACCAGGTATGGTTGATGGGACACTCCTACATCTCAAGGTTGGAACGCTGGGCAGCGCACAGGAACTGGCCGCAGAATTTTGTTAACACGCAGTTTGTTTGGTTGGGTTCCCCGGGGATGAAATGGAGTGAAGCACGGGGCACAATTGAACAGCGCTTGGCGGCCGGGGGTGCACAGCCTTCGGTCATCATCTTGCACCTTGGGGGAAATGACCTTGTTTCCAGGGGAAGGAGGGCCCTGCTTCTGTCCATGCAAGCGGATCTGCCAGCCATCAGCCAGGCTCTGGGTTCATGCAAACTGTGGTGGTCGGAGATCGTCCCCCGCAAGACTTGGAGGGGGGCCAGGTGTCCGGCAGCAGTAGATCGGTCACGCAGAAGGGTCAATAGGTCCATGCAAAAATTCATGGAGCGCAGGGGCATGGGCTTCATCAGACACGCATTGATCCAAGAGAAGGTAGAGGGGTTCTACGAGCCGGATGGGTTACACCTGTCCAGGGTAGGGATGGACATGTTCTTGCTGGACGTGCAAGAGGCGCTAGCAAGGGCAGGGCATCAGTAGCAGCTACGGAGGGAAGGGGGGCGGAGTTACAGGGCGATCTGGAGGCAGAAGGGTACAGTAAGGGTACCTCTGCGACAGGCGGTACAGTAAGGGTACCCCTGTCCGGCACAGTAAGGGTGCCCGAGCCAAGGTCCGGGAGCCGAAGGAGGTTCTGGGAAGACCGCGACGGCGCCCCGTTAGTCCTTCGGGCGATTGGGGGGCCTGACCAACCGGGAGTGTGCCACAACACGCTCCGCCTCCGTCAAAAGGGGCGGGAGTAGTAGACAGATCACGTGATCCAGTGGATGATCTGAAAATATGTGCCGCACTGCCGGGCATCGACCCAACGTGCGTGCTGGCTCGCCAGGCGGGCAGAGCAGCGAGGGGCTGCTTGCCCTGGATCGCCCGTAAGATAACCCACTTATCGTCATACTTATGTTGTATGAAATAAACCTGCAGCAGTTCTTCACCCACAATGAAAGTGTCAGTGTAATCCTTGGGTGACGTCTGTGCATGCGTGTTGAATGAAGCGGATGACGGTGTGGTCACTATGCCGCTGCCCGCGTCCCACGCAGTGGGACATCAGCAGGGCAGCTTTCTAGTGGCCGCCCGTCGCAGCCTTCCCCTCCCCCTTCTTCTGCCTCGCGCGCGAGGCCGCACCCAGGGAGGAGATCTCCCAATGAGTGTGCAGGTGGAGGCGGGCCGTTAGGGGGGCGAGGCTAGCCCCCCCCTACATAGGCGTCCCCCTCGCCCAGTTCCTCCTCTGCTTCCTGCGCGCCGCTCCTGCCCGGACACGCGTATTCCCACCCAATTCCGCTTACCCTGCGTGGCAAAGGCAGGGCGTTATTGGAATGTTTTAATGTTTTTTCTTGCGTTGCAGGCGGAGTTACAGGGCGATCTGGAGGCAGAAGGGTACAGTAAGGGTACCTCTGCGACAGGCGGTACAGTAAGGGTACCCCTGTCCGGCACAGTAAGGGTGCCCGAGCCAAGGTCCGGGAGCCGAAGGAGGTTCTGGGAAGACCGCGACGGCGCCCCGTTAGTCCTTCGGGCGGTTGGGGGGCCTGACCAACTGGGGGTGTGCCACAACACGCGATCCAGTGGATGATCTGAAAATATGTGCCGCACTGCCGGGCATCGGCCCACCGTGCGTGCTGGCTCGCCAGGCGGGCGGAGCAGTGAGGGGCTGCTTGCCCTGGATCGCCCGTAAGATAACCCACTTATCGTCATACTTATGTTGTATGAAATAAACCTGCAGCAGTTCTTCACCCACAATGAAAGTGTCAGTGTAATCCTTGAGTGACGTCTGTGCATGCGTGTTGAGTGGAGCGGATGACGGTGTGGTCACTATGGCGGCTAAACAGGAAGTGTGGGGGGGGTGCTTTGATGCTTTGGCAGGAGTGTGGGAGAGGCAAGGAATCTAAGTGATAGGGGCCAGGGGGTAATTTCTTTCCCACTACAAAAGGAAACCCGCTCACTCTACGGCGGGCCTGTTCCTGGGCCCCTGAGAGGTTAGCTGAATAGCTGGGGTCCAGACTCGGTGACAACAGACTTTCATTCTGGCTTCACTCTGCTGCACAAATTGTAAGCACATGTGGTATTGCCTTTTGAAACTTACTACACAAAACAGCATGTCAAGTGATCACTTTTCATAAATTTCAAAGTTCCAATAAACTGCGTAGTCAAACCGGCTAAAGCGTAAGGAATTATGGCCAGATTAGGTTTTGGCGGTAAAACCGCCATCCTGTCATGGCAGCGGTCCTGCTCCCAGGTGCTCTATCAAGCTGACGGCGATCCGCCACCCGTATTTAAATGTTGTGGCAATAGACAGTGTCCGGCAGCGGACGCAGGCTTCTCCACTGGCTGACGGTAGGTACACCATCGTCATCAGGACGGCGGGATTGCGCCGAGCCGATTTAGATGTTTCCGTTTTGCTGGTGGTGTCCTAGCGCCAGAGTTCTGACAAAGTGGGGCCTTGGCGGCGTGGAGACAGATAAGAACTACTTATTTTCATCTCAATACACATATATGTTGTGAAGCTGTCAATATGTATATCTAGGTAATGTGTACTGCCCATATTTTTGCATATTGCATTGCACACCAACAACATACACACGCTATTGAATGTACACCCACCAGAAAAGCCACCCTCAGATCCCGGCGACAACGGGGTGGCTGAGTGTCATGGTCAAGTAGCAGCTGCACGGGAAGGACCTGGACAATGGCACTCAAGATGGAATCGGTGGATGAACCCCCAAAAAAGGTGAGCTTTCAACTCTTTACTTCGATTCCGCCAACTCAAGCTTGTAGGTTTCCCCGCCACACCTCGATGGAAAGGCACATCGTAATCTGGACGGCAGGAATCTTGACGGAACTCCCTCCAACAGCAGCTTCTGCCTCTGACGCCATTGACGCGGGAGAACGATTCTGGCAGAGTTGGCGGGACCGTGTCGCTCTACCCTCCAATGACCAGCCAACATCTAAATCGAGCACGTGGACCGCCAAGGCGGCGGGCGGGAAGACTGCTGTAAAAGCAACGGCGGAATCAGCCCCACCAAAATCTAAATCCGGTCCAATCATGGGTTTAGCAGCAAGGTGGGAGTCAATGCACCCATTGTCTATTGATGGGAGACATTTAAATGAGATATTTTACATTTCATTTGCATGTCTTAAATCTAAGCGTTATCCCAGATCCTCTGTTTTACGTATGATCTAGATTCCAGAACAAGACTGTCAGTAAAACTTCCCCATCTGGAGGTGTGAGAAAGTGCACTCTTTCTGCATTGCTGCCCCCACGTTTTGCTGAATTGCTGATGTGCTTTGACTGAGTGTGCCCTGGGTCCCTGCCAATCAGGTTTCCAGGGCCTGTGTTCTTTCCCCAAAACTAAACACAGTTGGCATCTCTGGCCACAGGTCAGCCCCTGGTAAATAGTACCACAGGTACCCAGGGCACTGTGACCAGAGAAGGCCTCTAAAGGCCGCAGCACTTATTGTGCCACCCTTAGAGACCCTGTACCTTTACACACACACACTGCCTTTGCAGGCTGCATGTTTTGGTGCAGAACAAAGTGAAGAGTGGACATGGCACACATTCCTGTGTGCCATGCCTACAACCCACAACCCTGACATAGATCAGTCACCCCTCTAGCTGGTTGCACTATACCAGTGGTGAGGGTATGTTGTAAAGTAATGTTCTCCACACCATAGATAAATAAGAAGAGTACTTTATTGGAAGCACAGAGAAGCGTTGGCAATCCCCCACACAGATCAGCTTACAGTGGCAACGCTCCAGAACACAGTTATGTCACTAAGCATAGCAACATTAGAATGGTACAATAACTCCATACTTAAAGTAACAGGACACATGTCCTGTGACATACCAACTTAAGATTACAACACATCCTCCTTCCTTTACATAAAAAAACATGAAGATTAAGATGTATACTAAGTAAAAATAAGATCAAAAATAATATAAACACCAAACCTTATCAAAATTGTGAATTACTACTCAATCTTTGAATCCTAACACAGATTTACGAATCCCCACATACATAATCTTGTAAATATCTTGGAGGACATCTTGACCTTTCAGGCCTAATTCTATTGGTGATGTTATCACCACAGTCACTGGGTGTTGTGTCCATACCCCTTCCGGTAGCTTCCCCGTCACTCATAAGAAAATGAGGATTAAATCCACCTTCCACACCACTACTACTGATCTCATCTCGTGATTTGCATTTCTTTTAAAAGCGCCAGCCTTCTCAAATTCCAATTTTCACCATTATAAAGTGTAATATGCCTATTATGAACAAATTTCACTTTATATGGTCCACGGAATTTAGTAAATCCAGCACTAACGCGTCCAGGTTTAACCTTCACCCAGTCATTAGGTTCTATGTTCATTCTTTGTGTAAGATCTTTGCCTAACCCTTCATTGTTACAACTAAGGTTGGCTAAACCCAAACGTTCCTTCATCCATGCAGGAATCAACTTGGTACTGGCAGTACGCCCTCTCATGACCACAAATGGAATTTTCCCTGAAACTGTATTTTCTGTTGTACGGTAAGCCCATACTAAATCAACCATTTTTTCTACATCCCTTCTACTTGCTAAAGCCAATTGGATCACTCCTTTTATCATACGATTTGCCCTCTCAACAATACCATTTCCCCGTGGGTTGTATAGAGATGTCCTAGTGTGCACAATCCCACAAGATTCCAAAAATTAAGTCATTTCAGTTGAAATTAGTTGAGTACCATTATCAGTGACTAATTTAACGGGGTAGCCTTCCTCCCTAAAAGTTTGAGATAACACCTTAATAGTACTTTTAGTAGTAATTTCCTTAACAAACCTCACGACTAGCCACTTCGACGTGACATCTACCATGACTATCCCAAACTTTAAATTGCAGTTCATACTAGAAAATGGACCAATAAAATCCAAACAAACAGTGTGCCATGGTAACTCAGGATCTGCAATTTTGCCCAAGTCTAACTGGTTACCCAGTTTCAATCTTTTTTCACTCTCAAAACACTCTGCACACGACTCGACCCAATCAGAAATTTCCTTATCCATAACAGGCCACCAAAAGTGCTCCCTTAGCCTCTTCTTTGTAAGAGACTGACCCATGTGGCTCTCATGGGCAAGTTTAAATAAAGCAAATCTCATGTGCAACGGGGGAATAATTTTGTCTTCCTTCATTATGATATTACCCTCACTATCAAGGATAGACAAATCCTCAAGAACTTTTAGAAAAGGTCTTACCGCAATAGGAAGAGTGCTCTCCCCCTTTCACTATTAAATCTCTCACCATTCTTAAACTTTCATCTTTGGCCATGCTAACACTCCATTGTTTCTTATCGATAGCACCATTGGTCCATTCCATCATTTCAACCATAGTAGCTACTGCACCTTCACATTGGAAGGATTCAACGTTTGACTTATCCACTTCATCCCAAGGTAAAGGTAACCTTGACAACCCATCAGCTTGGCAATTCCTCCATCCAGCAATTTACTCAGTTCTGTATAAGTACTCTTGTAAACGAGCAGCTAATCTGGCTAACCTTGCAGATCCTTTATTTGCACCTCCAGGAGACAAAATCTTAATGAGTGGTTTGTGGTCCGTCTCCAATGTAAACTGAAAACCCCACAAATACATCCTAAAGTACTCAGCTCCCCATGCTGCAGCTAAAGCTTCCTTTTCTATTACAGAATAGTTCCTTTCAGAGCTAGTAAGAGACCTTGAAGCAAAAGCAACCGTTTTTTTTCCCAGAATCATGAACCTGTGCCAAAACTGCACCAATCCTCACCGCACTAGCATCCACTGTTAAGATCGACCTCAATTTGGTATCAAATGGAGTCAGAATCTTAGCATCGCAAATTTCTTTTTTGATCCTCTCAAAAGCTTGTTGTTGGTCATTAGACCACACAAACTTATGACCTTTCCTAAGAAGCATTTTAATTACTTCTGTTTTTCCTGTGAAATTATGCACAAACTTTGCATAGTATTCTATAAGACCTAGGAAAGATCTGAGTTGGTCTTTATCTGAAGGGGCGGGAGCTTTCTTTATTGCCTCCAACAAATCTCTCTTTGGTTTAATCCCACTAGCCCCATAATGTATATCCTAAATATTCTACTTCTTCCACTGCAAAATTACATTTTTCTTGTTTTAAAGTCAAACCTGCATTGTCCATTTTATTTAAAACTTCCTTCAACACTAAGTTATGGTGTTCTTTTGTATCCCCAAACACTAACACATCATCCTGGAAGTAGACCACATTTTTTGTACCTTTTAATACTGAACCCATCATTCTCTGGAACACTCCGGCAGCGGATGCCAAACCAAACGGCATTCTAGTAAACTGGAATATCCCTTCAGTCGTTATGAACGCCGTTAACGGTTTGGACTCCTTATGCAATTTGATTTGATGATATGCGCTGCGTAAATCCAATTTCGAAAAATGCCTCCCTCCTTTTAGAGACAAGATTAATTTGTTTATATTGGGAAGTGGGAAATTATCCACCACAATATTCTGATTAAGGGTGCTCAAGTCCACACAGAACCGGTAACTGCCATCAGGTTTGCTCGTGATCACGACCGGTGAAACCCACCTAGATGTCACAATTTGTTCTATGATACCCTGCTCAACCATTTCATCAAGCATACGTTTAACTTCTTGTCTGACAATAATAGGAACTTTTCTCACCCTGTGTTGAATGGGAATTGCATCTGGTTTGAGTACTATCTTATGAACATACCCTTTAAGTTCTCCGATCCCTTCAGAAAAAAGATTTGTCATACTTTCCACAATTGTTCCTGTAGTGACCTCATCCACAACCATTACTTGTTGTTTTGCCCTGGGGTTTAAGATGATATGCAGGTCATATTGGTGTGCCCAGCCCAGAATTGGTGGGCCGCTACATGCTACATACACTTTGCCTTTCACACACCTTCCCTGAAAAACTATGTCAGTGAACATGTACCCCACAATGTCTATCTTTTCCCCTTGATACCCTCCTGGATTTATATTTTTTGGAAGTAATCTCACTTCTGGCCAATTTTTCTCAAAGACAACTTGAGGAATAATTGTCCAGAATGACTCCGAGTCTACCATTAGTTCAGTGTCCTTTCCATTTATTTGAAATATAGCTTTAGGTCTCAGCCTTCTCCCAGATGCCATTGTTGAACCATCCTCCTCAACACATAATATCTTATTCAGACCTTTTTCTACACAAGTTGTCACAACGTTATCCCCACTATTTTGTACAACAGCTATCTTAGGTCTACTGTTAGTTTTACACATTTTGTAAAAATGGCCTTTACGTCCACATTTTTTACACACCTTGTCAGGTGCATAGCACCTCTTGTAATCAGCCGTGTGGTATGTGCTTCCACACCTAGTGCACATTTTCTCCTGCACCTTATTATATTCTGAATTCCCTTCAGGATTGTTACCAATCTTTTTAAAGGATATTACCTTCTTCCCACTGGTCTCATTGTTCTTGTTACTGCTTATCGCAGCCACATTCTCTTGTACTACATTCGTTGTACCTGTTGTACTCTCTTTTTTTTCCATTTCTTTCATACATGTCTCCGACTGTTCAACCACCTTAGCTATGTCAATGGCATTTCCTAATGTTGGATTCTTCGCCGCCCACAATCGCTCTTGCATTTTTTTGTTGCAACATTGCACAATGAGCTGGTCCCTAATCATCTCTTCCCCCATCGCACCGAATTGGCACTTAAGGGATAGTTCACGTAGTCGTGTAACAAACTGATCAATAGTTTCATCGCATCTTTGTGGTTGAGTATAAAACTTATGCCTACACATTACAATGTTTATTTCCTTTGCATACTGTTTTCTTAGTCTTTCTTTTGCCTCATTATAAACATTAGTTATCATTCTACCATCATTGTCTGTGCCAACAGGTAGAAATCTAAAGGCATGCTGTCCCTCTTTTCCCAAGGTGCTCAATAATAACGCTTTTTTCCTTTCAGCATTGAAATCCTTACCATCTAGTGCTACAATATAATTTTCAAAAATCTCAATCCATTCATCCCATTCTATAGGGGGGTCACCCGGTTGCTGTAAGAACAAAGGTGGTGGTATCACAGTACTCCCTTCCATGGTCTCAGATTATAGCACGTTGTAAATAGTTTCGTACAGTGGCTTGTTAGAGTATGGTACTGTAATAAACACTATAGAATGATTGCTTAAAATGCAAATTACCTAGATAACCATATATACACTCCTAAGATTCCAGATGTGTACTTGATCACACCCACAATATCTATATATATGCGTGTATCCTACCAGATTAGTCCAACTAATTAATTTGCTACTGTCCATACACTTGAAATGTGCTTTGTACCTGTGAAAGCAAACGTTATTGTTATATATCCTTTTCTCCTCTTTTTTTTTAAGTGTATGACCCAACCTGCATGTATTGTCCCGTTCGTCGATAAATGCGAGTGTCACTGAGGAATATTCCCTTCTTTTTTTTCCGTTAGCACCGATGATATACTCGTATCCGGTCCTCGTTTTCCAATTATGGCTGCCAGAACGTCTAAGCACTTGGAGAATACGCGCGTCAAACTCCGTTCCCTTGCTAACCCAAGTACACAAATACGACGGAGAGTACGTGCAGACGCTTGCAGAATGCGTGTGTGCGCGATGACTCAGATCCTTTGATTACGCGGCACAATCAACGCAGATGCAAAGACGTCATACCATATCGAGCATTTCACAGTCTCTTCACCTTCCAGACGGCGTCGTTCAAACGCTTCGCGCGCACTCAGCAATGTCGTGATGTCCTCGCGTTGCCAACGGTGAGGTGCATGCTCGCAGTATTTTTTTTTAAATCTTGATACTCACTGTTTATTTTCGACTCTTGTCACGAAGTATATCGCCTTGCATTCAATCCACTTTTAAATAAGATTACAACAGGGTACTGGTGCTTGAGTCCTGTAGCCCTACAGTGTCTAAGTCCATTCTTAGACATTGTACGTGCAGTGCTGCCATGAAGAGTATATGGTGCTGGGAATTTGACATTGTGAACTCCACAGCACCATAATGGCTACACTGAAAACTGAGAAGTTTGGTATCAAACTTCTCAGCACATTAAACCCACACTGATGCCAGTGTGGGATTTAATGAAAAATGCACACAGAAGGCATCTTAGAGATGCCCCTGAAAACAAACCTACCACTAGTGTCCCAACTGAGTGCCTGCTCCCCAGCTGCCACAACCAGACTTGTTTCTGGACCCCTGGGTCAAGAGCCTGCTGCTCTCTGGGCCCTTAAATAATGCACATCCTAGGACGAGGTGCCACGCCTCCTCCCCAGGATGGGCAGGGTTCACGAGGGGGAAGTTTCAAAGGCTTGCCGCGTTTGTGAGCTTCCCCAGGCCACTTGCTGCTCTCAGCAACTTGTCCCCAATGGTTCTGACCCCCACTTTGGGCGGGAGAACCGGCAGGAAAAACAAGTGAGGAAGAGAAGCGTACCCACCACTGCCAACTCCATCCCTCAGGTGGGGAAGGTGAGGTGATGCCCAACTCTCAATCCCCTTGCAGATGGGGGACTCAGCCAACCAGGGACAGTCTCATGCCCCCCTCCCACTGGAGGGTGGCATAATAGGGGGCGTACCCACCCCAGGGAAGGGACCCATTGGTCCTTACCTTTTACCTACCTGTAACGCTCCTAAATCTAGTATTTAGGGCAACCCTGAACCTTGCTTCCTCAGACAAGAAGAAACTACAAGATGAAGAAGAAGAAGGACTGAACAGCTGCACAGAAGCGAACAAGAGGAAGACACCCACTGACTTGGGCCCAGCCCAACCGGCCTGTCTCCACCTCGAACCTGCTCCTGTGAAATCCCGGTGTGTCCTGCATCCAGCAACCTCGAAAACCCCAGAGGACATGGCTGCCTTCAACCACAAAGTCTATGTCTCCCGTGAACACCGGATTTGTTCAATTGCAACCTCTGGCCCTGGCCGGAAACAGCGAATTCGCACCACTCTGCACCCGTCGTCCATGGCCTGAGTTCGAGTGGGCAAACACCAAGAGTAGGTCCCCCCCGGCTATCCTGACCTGAGATCAGGCGACCCCTTGACCTGCCTCAAGCCTCCAGTTGATGCCTGCAGCTTAAATCTAGAAGGTCCCCCCAACTGTGACCAGGAGCTGGTAAGAAGATCCGACCCCAAAATGCACCCCTGCACCTGACCCCCTCGGCCTTGGGTGGCAAATCCAACGGTGCCTAACCAACCCCCAACTTCCCTCTCGAAGTGGTGGTCGCACCCAGAAGACCTTCGTCCCCGAGCCTGCAGTGCTTTTGCAAACCGGAGACTCCCCATTGAAAGCTACAGGGCTTCCGACGCCAAAACAGCACTCTGCACCCAGCCGCCCCAGTGCCGCTGAGGGTGCAACTTTTGTGCTGGCCTAAACTTCTATTTGTCCTGAGCTTAAGTCCAGGAGCTTTGCTCCCACAACCCAGTGGCCTGCTCGTCAGCAGCCACCAACCGGAGGCCCTCTATCCCCCATTGGATAACATTGGGCCTCAGCACTCTGCACCCGGCCGTCCTAGTGCCGCTGAGGGTGTAACAAGAGTGGATCCTTGACCCTGGGGGACCCTTGAGTCTAACCCCAGAACCTCAACTCCCGCTACCAAATACTTACCTTTAAACCAATAACACTATTTTCCTCCATAGAATAACATTGACTCAATTTCTTGGAAAAGTTTCTATGTGTGGAGTTTGAAAACCTAAAGAAATTCTTTAAAATTGCGCTAACTAACAAAAACGATTTTAATTACCTGTTTACTAGAAATGTCCCAGAGTAGTATCCAGTTATACTACTCTGAGTAAGAAAAGTAATCTCAAAAGTAACTTACCTGTAATTTTACTGAAAAGCCCATTCAAGTCTATGTACTGTATTTACAAAGTATTGCATTTCTCTGACAAAACAAAGTGCATATACTATTACAAATCTAAACTGTACTACAACTGTATATTTACTGCAAAGTACTTATGATTTAACTGCGCCAAGCTTGCTTGGTTCTAGAAAATAAAATAACTAAAAGAATATTTTTATACAAAAACAATTGGTCCGAAGTTCAGTCCTTGAGTGTGTGAATTCATTTGCTGACTGATTGTGTACAACAAATGCTTAACACTGTCCTGTGATAAAGCCTTACTGCTCGACCACACTACCACAAATAGAGAGTGAGGTGCTATCTACTTTGACCTCTGCCTACCTTTGTGGTTCCACTGGACTCTGTGCACACTATACCTCACTTTGGTATAGTATATACAGAGCCAGCTTCCCACAGGAGGCTCATAAAAGCAGCTGAATTTCCAAGCCATATTCGCTGGAAGTAAGGGTGCTGGGGGTGCTGTAACACCCCAAATATAGCCAAGCTGGAGTTCTGAAGGTGAATGATGAGCAGAGATGCTTTAAGATTTAGTTTTTTACCTTGTCACTTTTACTGTGCATTCTGAGACAGAGGTCAAATGTCAGGCTAGTCTGACAAATTACTGCTTATTCTTTTAACATGGGGATTGGTGTTTTCCTTCTCTGACTGCGAACTAATATTTGTAAGTGAACTTAACAATCTTGCCAGTGTGGAAGGAAAGGTTGCATGGTGTCATTTTTTCTAACACTCAGCACCATTTAAATACCTGCAATTGAACTGTACAAATATATCAAACTATATCAGCGATTGGGAAAGCACTATGCAGCACTCTAACTAGAATCTATGGGGCCTATTAGGATATTGGGCGGATCGCCACCTCCGGCCCAGCGGTGGCGATCCGCCCTCCAAATTCTCCTATTGCACCCCCTGCCATATTAGTATGGTGAGGGGCACCGCGGCGGACGGAAAGACCGTCCGTCGCTTTTCCACCGGTCGGATTGCCGGCCGGGAGGAAAAGGCATGCAATATGGTGGCGGTGCCTTGCAGGCACCACCATCCATATTATGATGCCTGCGGTGGAATGCCTTTCCAAAGCGGAGACTCCGCCATGGAAAGGCATGCAGTGAATTACATTGGGGGCCCATTGGGGGCCCCCAAGGCGGTGGGAGGTGGTTGGCTGCACTTGTGGGTACCTATGGTACCCCCCTTCATTGCCATACACAAGGTGGCAGGCACCGCGCGGTGTCTGTCACGTTGTGCATTGCAATGAACAGCATGCCAGTTTAACAGTGCGGCGGGTGCTGCTTACAGCACCGCCCACCGCAATGTTAAATACCAGAATGCGCCCGCTAATTGGCCTAGCTGGACTGCCGCACCTCTGGCGGTTGGTCCTGCTTTCCGTTAGTCTGCCCGCCATCGTAATGGGGCCCTTGGTGTGGAAACGTTTAGTCCAAGACGCACATGAAGATTCTAGAGAATGTCAGTTGGCCCAGATCCTTTATATGCACACTGTGCGTGTATGTGAAATCCAAATAAATAGGGTTTACTTTCTCAACTGTTTGTGGCGTTATTGAAGGAGCTGCGGCACACTAATGAAGCACTTTTCATAATTCTGAAGTGCGATAGAAACAAATGTTTTATTAGAATCAAAACAAATCAAGACAATTTACCTGATGAAGTGCAAATGACAAATATTTGCCGAAACCTGATTTGCACACACTATAGTTTGTTCTCTGTGTATTTTTATCAGTAAAACTATATACCCACACACTTAGCGGCCATTTCCATGGAAAATATGCTGTCTGTAAATAACAGTGACTACACCACCATGCTTTAGTAATATATTTGCCACAGTGTGGTCCAAAACGCGGCACTGGCTTCCTATTGCACTCTTAGCACTCTCCTGCTGAAGCGACGTGGTTCATGTGCCCAACTTGCTCTTTGTGTGATCCTTTCATTTGACACATTCCCTAGGAGTTCAGTGACGTAAGATCGAATGGGTGCACACCCACTATGAAAAATGTTCCCCTACCTCTGCAAGATGCTACCTGGGAGAAGAAAATTTGATAAATGGAAAGATATGGTTTTGTTTAACAGTGTTGTGTCCAGATGATGTCCCTTGGGGTATTCTTATTCACTAATGCGCAGAATCTCATATAGAAGATATATTGACGATCAGCTAAAGATGCTTCACTGACCAATCGTGTGTAGCAACGACAACTTTCTGATCACATTCATGGTGATTGTGTTCCAGTGTGTTTTAGTCCACCAAAGAGCGCCCTGGCATTACCCTATCACAATGAAATGATCTTCGCCTTATAGGCTGTTAAAGCTCCCCCAGCGCCTGGACCACAAGAACTCTTAGCTCTCGCTTCCAATCTGTCTGGGACACAGGAGGTCCCTTTAATTTCATTGGCTCACCAGGGTTTACCAATTTGTCTCACTCTATTGATTATTTCTTCCGCTCCATGGCCAAGAATGGGGGGGCTTTTAGCCCTGCGTATTTAAGCTACATTTCTATGACCACTTCATTGCAATGCATGTCAATATTTCGGCCAATTCAAACTTCTCACACACACATACAAAGTCCTACACAACACAGGACCAGGATACCTGAACAGCCACATACACTTACACGAATCCACCAAACCCCTGCGCTCTTCCTCACTCCTACTCTTTCCCTGCATCTGCAAAAGCAAAACTGCGGGTCACTCGTTCTCCACATCGCACCCAAGACATGGAACGATCTCCCCCAACAGATCAGAGCCTCCTCCTCACTTCTTGAGTTCCACAACAAGCTGAAGACCTCACCTCGGACTATCTTGAGCAGAACATGGGTCGGATTATAACGGGGCTGCGGAGCTCGAATTGTTTCTGGACGGAACTACCATTGTCACTTATGGGGCGTATCGCAATCATCAAGATGATTGTCCTGTCCCGCTGCCTGTCTGCAATGCAAAACTCACTCTATATCATCCGCTGCATTATTTCTAGATGTTGGAGAACCTTTTGGTGGATCTCCTATGGAGAAAGAAACGCAGAAGGGTGCGCTTAGCAACGCTTCAGAAGACGTGGGAGGGAGGTGGGCTGGAGGTACCGCGACCGTAGTTCTATTATATGGCCTCAAAGTTGCAGCACGCGGTCCACTGGTTGGATGGAGAGGACAACTGGGAGAAGCGGTTGCTAGCAGGAACTTATGATGCCAGTACACTGCCGGAACTATTAATGATGGGAGATGGGATCCCGAAGGATTGCCCCTACATTATTCGCCATGTAGCCATAGTGTGGGAAAACGTAGTGAGGAGGGTGGTGCGAAGGGCTTCGTTTGCTCCTGACATGCCCCTCTGGGCACTGCACCCTTTAGCCAGTGTTGCGGACTCCATGTTGGCGTATCGGTGGTGGGAGGGAGGCTGCCAGACGCTAGGGGACCTATACATCGATAGGAAATTTGTGACAAGAGCAGAGGCACAGGAAACCTTAATTTAGGGTCGGGAGCTCTGGCCGGGGTTCCCTGAGGTTCCTCCCACAACTAAGATCCTGGAAGTAATGTTATACATGGCATGGGGTAGGCGCCTCGTTTCGCATCTCTACAGAGCATTGAGGGAGGGTCTTCCGGAGAGACTCTGGGCATTCAATCAAAATGGCACGCATTCATGATGGAGGCCCTGAGAGAGCGCGAGTGGCGAAAGATGCACGGGAGTACAGAAAGTGAGTGCAAATCCATGGTTTAAGCTCCTCCAATACAATTTAATATACCTGGTGTACCTCACACTGCGTACGTTGCACATAATCTATCCGGCTCGGAGTGATGAGTGTCCCAGATGCCATGGGAGGGGGGCGGACTTTTTGCATATGGTCTGGTCCTGCCCACTGCTCCTTTCCTACTGGGAGAATATACTTACACGCCTACGAGAGGCTACAGGTTGGACCATACCTAGGGAAACTTGGCAAGTACTATTAGGTGTGCTTCCCACGCCAAAGAATAAAAATCTAAGCAGGCGATTTGTCAACGTGGGGCTGGTGTTGGCTAGGAGACGTATAGTATCAGCATGGATGTCTCCCAGGATTCTCAGTGTTACGGATTGGCTCATGGATGTGTGCGAGTGGGCAATAGTAGAGTCGGTACACATGAAATTTGTGCGGAAGGATAAGAAAGTACAGGACGGTTTACAGGCATGCACTGCTAAGTTGGCGGACTTAGAGAATGATGATACAGTTACATCTCAAGGGCCCTCTGGGGAGGTGTGTCCCTATCAAGGGGGTAACAGTGGAATCTCGCCCAGACCATTTTTAGGATTAATGCTGGTGGAGATACTGTGACAATGTGTAGTAACCAGAGCACCTGAAACTGAAAGTTGAGGGGGGGGGGGGGGGAATGAGGGGGAGAGTACCGGGGGTGTTGTTTGATATGGGAAGCAAATGACAAACTTGTTTACATGCATTTGTTGAGACGGACTGCGTAAGGCAGTAACTGTTGGTATGTGGTAATCAGAGAGGAGAAATGCCTACGCACTCGGATGTAATGTCATGTGTTATAAATGCCAATAACATTTTATTGAAAAAAAAAGAAGCTGAAGACCTGGCTCTTTGTAGAAGCACCTTGAGGACCTCAGACCTACACACCTGCCCGAGCGCCTGGAAACCCTCTCAGGTAGTTTAAGCACTATACAAATCAACATAACATAACATGCTTTAACAAGATCAGTCTATTATGAAATGATCTTACTATAAAGACAAAGTGCCCTTAAGCAAAGACACTCAAGATGGGATGGCATGGGGGCAAAACCATTCGCTTGCTTGGAATAGTCTGCCCATCTTCACCAGATGCCCAGATGTAGTCTTAGTTACACGCCAGCGATGAGGTCCTTGCAGTGTTCAGTACATAACTATTGGGCGTGATCTGTACTTTTGAAGACTCTTTCATCATTCAATTTCACCAAGGACAAGACACATTTCACAGTTTTTTTCCACATGGACAACATTTTATGCTGTCCAATACATAAACAATCTAAGCGGTGCCAAGTGTAATCACCTGGGAGGATTTTGGAAAGGCATTTTAGGAGTTCTGGCCCCATCATAAAGTGTCAGCTAGGGCACACTTTTGTCCTGGCATTCACATGGTGGCAGGCTGGTACTCCGGATACCTTCATGACTGGAGACTCCATCTAGTAGGTTTGCAAAGACTGACCCATCACTGGGGCCTGATGCAAATTGATCTTTGCCCAATGTTTGGAATCTCAATTGCCACCATTTTATAGCAAGTACTTTCTTACAGTAGACATGTTCACACAAGATTGGTCGCATTTATGCTTTCCCTCCTTTTCTCATGACTTCCACGCACCCCGCTCAGATTCATAGAAGGCCTTGTTGTTTCTAATTTTCCAACTCTGAATGGTTCAGCGTTCCCCTCAACATGGCCATGGATAGTCCTGTACTGCGGCCATGTCACCCTCACTGTGAGAAGTTGGCCTGTATACGCTGTCCACTAGTTATAGTGGGCACCCTGTACCAGTTCAAACCACCCCTTATTGATGATAGGTTAAAGACAACCTTTATTTAAAGCTATCCTGGTGGTTGCTATGGAGAGCAGCCTTCAGGCTAAGTCTTGAAGGAATGTAAAGCAGCTTGTTTTACCAGTCTATAATCTCTTGAATGGCTAAATGAAAGATAACCACACCCACCAGGTATATATATAAAATATATGTCTTTATTTCTAAACACACCTTACTAGTCTCTTTATGAGGCTAAAGGTCAAAGCACATATGTTACACTTCAAATACCACAGTAAATTAGCACAATATACGATAGGCCCTAGGGGCGAACCAAACCATATATTAAGAAAGTGGTATAAGAACCACGACTTGACTAGACACAAGGCCTAGAGCCTGTAGAATCGCTGGGACCTCAAGTAACCACCCAAGGTAGTGTGTGCAGTGTGAGAACACAGCCGCGAGCTCCTGTTAGCTTCTATGGGGAAAGTCGTGGTTAGAATTTTAAAGTTTAAGGACACTGTGGAGTGGACTAGGAACAAACCCTTTTGGACTTAGATGGCTCTAGGGCCAACACCCACGGGAGCACTGGAGTATTTGTGTTACCTCACCCAGGGAAGCCGGGTGCATAGGTGTCAAATAGTGTCGCGTCGTCGTTTTCAATGGCAGGAGACTGAAAAGTGCTGCTGCCGGGCAGAGGAGAAGTGTCCAAAGAGATCCAAGCCTGGATTGAAGATGTGAAGAACCTGAAAGCAGAGGGGACAGAGTCTGGGTCACTTGCCAGTGACCAGGGGCACGATAGACGAATGCCCACCGATGTCGTGTGCTTCAGGTGCGAAGAGGGGAAGCTTGACTCTTCAGCCAAGAGGCATCGAGGACAACCAGGAGCTGGATTTGAGCTGTCCTACAAAGAATGTCGAGTGCTGCAGCATCAGTGCCCGGATTGGACACAACAAGCCTTGGCAACAGCAACCCATGCAGGAAGAGGAAAAATGCTTCGGTGCGGACCAGCAAGGTCCTGGGGACTCCCCAAGCAATGGAGAGTTGGGGCACATCTGGAGCAACCAGAGAAGCCCAATTGAAGTAAGAGTTGCCTTCACAGGGACCCACCAGTCAACGGACCAGGGATAGCGAAGGTACCTCGAGCGAAAATACAAAGGGCCAGCTCACGGAACACTCGTGTAGTGTAGGCCAGCAATCGTCAGTGTAAACGGTGCTTGGGGTCTGGGCTATAAGTAACCCAATGCATAGCCTCAAAGGACATCGAGAAGGTGATGCACTTGCAAATGTGCACGGTGTCCAGGGGTTTCGGTTCAACAGTACACACGAGGGCTACGGGTATCAGCTTTGCTGGGGACTTGGGTAAGCCTCTGGGAAGTCTGGGAACCAACCTCCTGTGTTGCAAATACTTCGGTGTCCGGCGGGAGCTTTGGAGATGCAAACTGGGCAGATGCGTCTTTGGTGCCTGGCAAGCAGGGGAGTAACTCCTTTACTCCAAGGGAGATTCTTCAGTCATCTAGTTGAGTAGATCGTCGAAGTTCCAGGATTTCTGTATCACAGTTCCGTCCAGGTTTAATCTAAAATCCTGTAGCCAGGGGTTCCTTTCTTATACCCAAGGAAGGGGTTGGACATACTCTGGAGACCCACCTATGGGAGGGTCAGGAAAGAGGGGTGGCTACACCCATTTCCTTTGTCCAGTTTCGAGTCAGAGCAGGGGCTGGTAGCCCCTGCAACCAGTTTGAACTGGACTATGCACAGGGACACCAAATGTGCCCCCAGTGCTGAACTTCAAAGCACTCCTGGAGTGCACCCACCCAGCCCTAATCCACTAAGGTCTGTCTGGGAGGTGGTAACACCTCCCAGACAGGAAACCTATTGTCCAGGCCTCCCCTGCCGGAGTTTTGGTCAGCAGCAGGAGGCCAGACTTGTGTCTGTGGCTGGCAGCATTCATTTTGTGATACCAGGGCTCTGTTAGCTGGTACCGGGCATACCGGTGCTGTCATGTCTCTCCCTCTAGAAGGGTGGGATCATACTCCCACACCAGTTACTGGTGTGGAGGTATGATTCCAAGGTGTTTGACACCAAACACAACATGTCTCCGTGCATCCATCCCAAAGTTAGCATTTACCGCAAGGTTATAATGCACTTAAGAGTGTATGGTCAGGCTGCATAACAGACAACCCCGGAGAATAGATTCCGAAGGCTGTAGAGGGGCTCTGCTCATACATGGGCACCCTCTCACATAAAACCAAGTGCCCTGCCTTCAGGATTGATAAGGCCTGCCATAGGGGTGACTGATAGGTTCATATATGCAGTGAGAGGGTGAGATATAGTGAACCTATATCTCAGTAAGGGGTGCATGCACCACCTTACCCAGGCTGCAGTAGCAGGCCTGTGGTGTCATTTTGGAGGGCTTCGCAGGGGTGGCATAATACATGCTGCAGCCCCTGGTAGGCCTCTGGGGTATCTATGCCCTGGGTACATACTATATCATATACTAGGGACTTATAAGGGTACCCCAGAATCCAATCTGGAACATGGAATCAATTTAAAGGGAAAAGCAGATAGGCTGGGTCCCTGAATAGCAGGATCCCAGCCAAACTAAGTCGAAAACCAGAAAAACACCAGGAAAAAAGTGGGGGCAACCATGCAGTCAGATTCCACCTTCCTACACTCACCACCTCCAAGATCACCAGAGCAGGAGCCATAATCTGATGTTCTCCGCTGACCACCAGCCCATGGCTTCGAACCTGTTTGGCAATCTGAGTCACTCATGGCCCTTTCACCCTCAGGTGCTCACCTCATCAAATCCTCTTGAGCCCTGGGTACCATGAAGGCTTACGAGAAGGTTTGGTGAGCTTGGAGTTGTGTGATGTATGGAAGGAATCACAACCTCATTTTAGTAAATTTCCCTTCGGCGCTGAATTTCCTTTTCTCTTTGGCATCGCATTGGAAGTTTATCAGGATGATTAATGGCTACAGATCAGCTATTCTATTGGATCTGAGCTTTTTGAGGACTAACTCATAGCAGACACATACTTTGGTCTGCTGATAACTACCAGCTGTTTCAGCCTCTAAGCTGCCTTGTTACCCAGCATTGGATGTTAAACTAATTCTGAAATTGTTCCAAATATGGCCTGACGGCTCCTTCTGACTGCAAACCTCATCTCGCTAACCTGATCGATTTACTATTGAAAGAGTCTCAAGTGATGTGGCTCCAAGGGATTCTACAAGACATAATTGCCCTTCATGGGTGCTCTTTTCTGTTGCCCAATGTGTGAAGAACGCCTCCACCAGCGAGGAATATCCTTATGTTAAATCTCGCCCAAAGCTGTGCGCAGTTTGGTCTTAAATAATATGGATTAAAGACAACTGATTTAAGAAAACAGTGTATTCATTTGTTAATATCTCCCCCAAAAAAAGAGAAAAAAAAGCCTGCTGCTGTATCTTCTCTCTCTTTAGCCAGAAGGCCCAAGGCTTTCATTGAAAAAGATGCAACCTCCTCTGCTCTGGGGCCCCCTCCACGAGGGGAGACGAGGCCTCCAGAGCCTCTATGGTGAAACAAGGTGAGAGGACATTTTTACACCTTCTGCTTTGGTGCAGAACATCAACGTTCAAGATCTTTTATTGCAAAGCAGAGCCTCGCGCCTGTTTGGTAGCGGTGAACTGTTTTTACACAATCATGATATGAAGATCTGGGCTTGTAATAAGATGCAGATTTTCCAAGGAACAATAGTGAAGGAAGGTCCTGATTTTTAGGTCTCACCTGAGCCAGCGCATGCGCTACACTGGCTAGACATTTAGTAACTGGCTTTTAAAAGTCCTACCAGACGCTTTTGCTGGCCTCAAGCGTGCGGTTACGCGCACAATAACGAACAGAGGCGCCATCTGGCTTTCCTCTCTCATCATGGTACGCCATATCGCACAGCACTCGCCAGACGTGCCTCCTTTATTTATTTATTTTTTTAACTTGCAGCGCGAGACGCGCGCGCTTGTCTGTGTCACCTTTGCTCCCTCCCCACTCCCGTTGTCTGTTGACCCTCTCCTTCGTCCCTCCTCCTCTTCATTTTAATTGCATGTTGTGTTTTCTGTGTTTTTTACTGAATGTAACTTTTTCTTTATTGGAGAAACACCGGCTTTTTGCCGCCCCACCTCCCCCCCTATCAAACACATACGCAGCCTGCTGCCGATGCTTCCTGTGCTCATTGGAAAGGTTAACCTTCCCTGCCCCCCCCACACCCTTGTCTTCGAATCTCTCCTTGGGCGCAGCGTGACTTTCCAGGAAACCCCTGCCTGGGGGATGTGCTTCAGTCACCGTGACATCTGCAACATGGAGGAGGTAGAACACTCTTGGAGCCCAGAGATTAACTTCAGTGACTTTGTCAAGCTGTATCCACTGGCACTGTGCACCACGGGGATCCCCTTGCTCTACTAGGAAAGCCTGCACCACAAGCTGGCGAACAAGGTGGGTCCGTGTTGCTTAAGGCGGTAATAAGTGATTACATGGCCCCAGAGCTCTGCACTTTCTGGCATCTTTGGTTTTTTGTGTCTACACTAAAGTGGACGCTGGCCTCTATCCACAACTCTCACATAACAAGATTTTGAAACACTGCACTGCACAATTAGACACCAACTTTAGGGAGGGGAATTACAATTCGAAGTGGGGGGAGGGGCTTTCTTCAAAACCTGAGGGAAAATTACTTTTGGGGTTCCTTTCACTCTTGTGTCACACTGCACAATAAGGTACGTTCTTTTCTGAGCCCATATTTGGTCATTAATGCACCACAGGCCTCTGACATTGGTGTCAGCTATTCATTCTTTACTGGGTTTTAGGACTTTCCAGAAGAAGATGTAAGAGAATGGATGAAAAAAGCTTCATCTGGGCCGGCAGACCAAGCAACATTTGGAAATTCAGGTTCTTTTGTTAGTGACGACCAATACCTCATTCCTATGGCCTGAAAGACTCTAGGTGTTGTACAGCGTTTTTACTTCTATGTGATTGCAGGTGCTCAGATGCCATTTGTATAAAACCGGTATATTACTGGTATTTGTTGCTGAAATAAACTGCACCCTATTTTTTACATGCTGATCACTGGTATTGTATTCAATATCAATATCAATATGAACTTTATTCGGATAAAAACAACGTATCCATAAAAGTACAGCATAAAATAATATACAAAAATGCTAAAAATGCCAGAATATACACAAATTTTAAAAAGGTCCATTAATCAGGGTGCATAGAGTTACGTATACGCATCACTGTTTTCAAAAATGATCCAACTCTTAAGCATAGTTCATCATCAGTAATAGCTAGTACCTTTTCATAAGCCACTTTATAATCCATAATGTGGCGAGACTTAAAATATGGGATCAGGAATTTTTTAGTGGGGGCTGAGTAGTAACTACAAAAGAACAGGAAATGAAGCATTGACTGCCCATGGGTATTATTACATGGACACAGTAATGAGTTAAGGTTATGTGTGAAACCAATGGGGAATGACTGGTATTGTATTTCCACATTGAATCCCTTCAGCATCTAAATATACTCACCATGCTGATATCACAAGGGCAAGAGTGTCAGGCGTGGGGCAGGAGGCACGGAAGGCCCCGTTAAGCCTTTAAATTGCCTCCCTCGTGATAGTTCTCCCCTGCATGTATGACCCGATAGCCAGCATTGCAATGGTGTACGATGGTTCTGGACCAGGTATTGATGCAAGTTCACATAACGTATGCTCTCCATCATATGCGAGTTCTGATTACAAAAATAACACATTAAGTACTTCTCAATGCAGTTCTATAATATGCCTAGTAGTGTCACTGAAGGACAGTAGATGTTGTAGCACCCAGGATAATGTGCTGCAGAGCTCAAAACGGTCAAGGTCCCAGAGGCGAGACCTGTCGGCTATGCGAGTACCCGCAGTAGGGTGTTGTCAGGCGGCATTTTGCGTAATTGCGTGTGGTGTCACATCACACTATGTGCCGCGTTGCTCGTCTTGTCTTTAGCTACTTGTTACATCTGTATGATGCATTCGGTATTTCTAATTAGTTAGCCACCGTTTTAATTTAAGCTAATACGCTCCTTTGTTTTGCTTCATCACGGAGTGGTGATATTTTTGTCCACACTTTATAAGTAATGTGTTGCCTGCTGAAAATCGCTATAAATAGACTGATGTTTACTTGTGTTTCTGTATTGTGGTTATTTCTGTTAAAACCTATGATCATTCCTCTTATGCTGCTTTATTCCATTAATTCAGTTCTCATGAGAGGGTGTAATATTAGCGGCGTGGTCGATGGGTACATTTCTAGCTAATGACAAAACAGTACGTCAGATGCACAGTTGTACTTATAAAATATGAAATATGTATCAGATGCAGAGTTTTGAGCTACACTGGGCTCTTGGGTCTATTCTAGTGAGAGGGGGTTGCTTTAGATCTGGTTCCATGCCACTATATTGTAAAGTCCATGTCCGAGGTCTGCAGGCAGTAAATCTATTGTTCATATTTCTGTGTTGGCTCATGCAGATGCCAGTTTTTCAATAATGTACCACTCAATGGCTTTCAGGATGTGCCCACTCCAGGAAATGTCTCATCAGTTTCGGTGAATTTTTCTTGCACCTGAATGTGCTCTAGTGTTCATTTATTCTTACTTTTGCCTTTCTTGTGGCAATCCTTCATACTTGATGTGATAGCTACTACATTCTTCTATTCACAGTTGGTGTTGTGCCTCAGATCCCAAGCTGTTTTCAAACCCACATCAATTTCCTTCATTTTCTTAGCGACTGGTCAGGCATTATGCTGCTCGCGTGGGAAAGGCCCGGTGATTGCAGGCATGTTCCATTGGACTCTGATAGTGTTTGATGAACTGGTGAGCTTAGGTCTGATGAGTACTAGTCTGTCTTTAAATGATCAGCCTCTTTTAAATTAAACTATTGTTTTAGGTCCTGATGTGAGAATCTTCCAATGTCTATTGATCTTTTTTTATCTCATTTAAATGAACTCGATAGGTGGTTACACATATCAGACACTCTGTCGCCGGTTTGTTAAATGACTATAATAGTGGTTTGCAGGGTTTGGTCCTGGCCAATAGGTCTCGCTTTTGGGACCTTATAAGTATTTCGGTATCCAGCACAATATCCTTGGTGCAACAACACCAACTGTTGCATGGCTAAACACTTGTAAGGTCCCAAAGGCGAGACGTATTGGCTAGGCCAGTGCTTGTTTAATGTTATCCCTCCACTGTCTTTCTCGTGTCCAGTGTTTTGTTTCCTTGCCATTACATTACTGTGCTGCAAATGTTCTTGATTCTTTCTCTCAGCTTCGGTTCCTTCAGACCCTGGTTCTTCCTACGGCCTCGTCTTCGCAGGGCGCATATGGAGCTCAGGCGCCCGGGCTTCCGGATATTCCTGACGCGCGATCGGGGAATCGAATGACGTTGTTCTCTTGTTTTTGTTGGGTGTCTTCTATGCTGCTCTTCTGTTTCTTTCATAGTGTCCACTTTGTCTTCTCATCAATGTAAGAGCTGTTACTTCCAGGCGGCTGCTATACATAGACCAAGCCCATGACTGATTGATGGTTCCACTTCCCCTCAACCTGCAGTTTGAGTCACAGGGTTTGCTGGGAATTGTAGTTTTTTGTGGTTCGTGGCTGCTATAATTATCGTAGCAAGTTGAGAAAGCATCATTTTTGCATCCATATCTTTAATAGAGTCAGGGCTTTCCTTCACTATTCTAGGTAGGAACATCTGCATATTGCAGCAACAAATCTGCATATTACAGTGCTTCACATTTCACAGTCACTGGCTCCCTCTGATGGTAAATCTATGGTACTGCTAATGGCACACTTGACCTACAGATCAGACTAGACACTCAGTAGCAAACCAATGAAAAACACCTTCTCCACTCTAAATGCATGAGCATTAGAGGTCACAATGGGCAGGTTATATTAGGGACAGGTTCCCATGCTTTTTTCAAATTTACCAAAACAGTTTCCATATTTTTTGTTAAAATTACAAACTGACCATTCTTTGGCGAATGTTGTCCTTGAGTTGCCTCGGGCTGAAAGGAAGGAGTGGTCTCCAATGCTATAAAATGAAAGAAGAGACAGACCGCTAAAGAAGAAACAAGCCCTCTCTCCGGGAGGCCTGTTGTCTGAAAGAAATGTAAATGTGTGCAGTAGGTTAATCAGCAAATGTAAAGACTGTTTGGGAGCCATTATGGCCTTTGCAGGCTTCATTTGAGGCATCATTCATTGTGATAAAGGTTTTTTTGCAGTTTTATGCAGCACGACCTTGACCCATGGGCATTAGTGCACATTACATGAGAAGTAGATGCACTGCACATGTTTTGTATTTCAATAGTCATAAGTAGATTAAGGGATTTGCCCACCCCACATTTTGACCCCACATCATTGCACCTAGCAACACAGTTCCCATGCTTTTTTATGCACTTTGAAGGCTTGAAGAGCACACACCCTCTCAAGAAAATGTGTGTTTCTGGGGTAATCCTGATAAGGGAATCCTCGCCCTATCTTTGAATAAACTGTCACCCCCTTAGAGAGCAGGAAAGTGTACCTGCGTGCGCCCTAGACTTAAACTCAGACAGATGTTTACCAATCAATCAATCAATCAATCAGCATTTGTAAAGCACAGCACAGTCACCCCTAGGGGTATCTGGGTGCTGCGTCTCTGTTGAAGAGCCAGGTCTTGAGTCTCTTTCTGAAGTCTGCCAGCGAGGGGCCGTACAGGGCTGGAGGGCAAGGGCATTCCAGACCTTGGCAGCGATGTAGGTGAAGGAGCGGATGTGAGGGATGTGTGGGAGGGTGAGTGAAGAGGAGCGCAGGTGTCTGGAGGGCTGGTGGAAGTTCAGGTGAGGGTTGATGTAGGCTGGTCCTAGGTTGTGGAAGGCGTTGTAGGCATGCGTGAGGATCTTGAACTGGCATCTCTTCTGGATGAGGAGCCAATGGAGGTCTCTCAGGTGGGGGCTGATGTGGGTACATTTGGGAAGGTCCAGGATGAGTCTGGCTACAGTTTTCTGTGTGGTCTGGAGTTTTATGAGGAGCTGGGGAAGATGCCGGCGTGGAGGCCGTTGCCTTCGTTGAGGCGGCTGGTGATGAGGGCCTGAGTGACGGTCGTTCTGGTGTTGGTTGGGACCCATCTGAAGATTCTTCAGAGCATGAGAAGGGTGTGGGAGCAGGAGGAGGCGACTGCTTTGACTTGTCGTTTCATGCTCAGTTGACTGTCGATGATAATACCATGGTTGCATGCATGGTCGGTCAGTGTGAGTGTAGGTCTAAGTTCTGCTGGCCACCAGACTGTGGTCCCATGTGAAGGTGTTCTTCCTGAAGATCAGTACTTCTGTCTCGTCAGAGCGGAGTTGGAGGCAGTTATCACTCACCCATTTGGCTACACTGGTCATGGTGTTGCAGAAGTTTGCTTTGCCGTTGGAGGGGTCCTCAGTGAGTGAGAGGATCAGTTGAGTGTCAGTAGGAGATTATGATGGGTCCGTAGACTCTGATGATGTCTTCAAGGGAGGTCATGTAGATGTTGAACAGGTTGGGACTGACGGATGATCCTTGTGGTACGCCGCATATGATGTTCTTGGGGGCTGAGGTGAAGGGAAGCAGTCGGATGCTCTGAGTGAGTCCTGTGAGGAAGGAGGCGAGCAGCCTGAGGGAGTCTTGCTGTATGCTGATGTTGTAGAATCTGTTGATGATGGTGTTGTGGGAGACTGGTCTGATCGCCGTGGAGAGGTTGAGGAGGAACACGGCCACAGTTTCTCCACGGTCGAGGAGTATTCTGATGTCATCTGTTGCGGCAATCAGGGTGATATCAGTGCTGTGGTTGGCACAGAATGCTGATTGTGAGACGTCCAGTAAGTGGTTTAGTATATTGCCAAGGATAAGGTGTGCACTTCCATGCACCTCACGTGCGCACTGAATTCAGCCTGAAGCCTTTCACTTAGCGCTCTACTCAGCACAGTCTATTAACTACTGGCAACCATTGCATTATATGGTGCTTCAAATTGAATGGTGATTGCTCCCCCTGATGGCCAAACTAGGGTACTGCTAATTATCCAGTTAATCTCAGATCAGAGACTACTGCCCCAAACCCCCAAAAACTTAATTCTCCCACATTGATTGCTGTGGATATCCATTCACCAGAATTCCAGGGGTAGTGACATCATATGACCTTGGAAAGGGAATTTTCTTCAGAGTGATGTCATAAGATCATATTCCTCATGACATCACAAGTTTCATAATAACTACATAATTGATTCCTCGGAATTATGTCATTATTATTATTATTATTTATTATTACAGAGTTTTATATAGCGCTGGCTAGACCCGAAGGTATCAGAGCGGAGCGCTTTACAACAATTTGTAACGAGGAAATCACACAGTATAGCAGTAGTAAACATGATGGCTCGTGGCACATTGGAAGTGTTCACACGTTGTACAACAATAGA
Organism: Triturus cristatus; assembly: GCF_964204655.1. Taxonomy (NCBI): domain Eukaryota; kingdom Metazoa; phylum Chordata; class Amphibia; order Caudata; family Salamandridae; genus Triturus; species Triturus cristatus. The sequence goes on from NC_140587.1 coordinate 43,276,863, forward strand.
AGCAAGGAAGTCAACATATTCTCGTAGTAGTGTGCACAGTGACTCGAGCCGCGCCTCCTTCCGGCGGGGCGGGGGGAGATATAGGAATTACCCTGCACCCAAAATTAGACACGGCCAAACACATCAAGACCACCGCAAAGAGCGCCTTCCTCAACCTGAAATTACTAAACAAACTAAAACCCTTCATCCCGCCCAACGACCTCAAACAAGCTCCTCAATCCCTGGTGCTATCCAGACTAGACTACGGGAATGCAACCCTCACAGGCACAGCAGAATCACACTTTGCTCCCCTCAGATCAACTCTTAATGCAGCAGCAAAAATGGTCACCGGAGTAAACAAATACGAACACATCTCGCCCGCACTCAGAGAACTAAAATGGCTACCAGTTGAAATGCGTGCCAACTTCAGAACTGCCTGCCTCACGCACAAAGCCCTGCACACAGGGAAACCCGCCTACCTAGCCCCCAAACTCAGGAAGGCTGGTCAGGCAAGAAGCCTCAGGAGCTCCAACACTCTACTCCTCATCCCGCTGAAAACCCGCAAGCAAAAAACCGCAGCCCGATCCTTCTCTGGAAATCTGGAACTCCGTCCCAGTCCATATCAGAATCACCCCCTCCTTTCCAAAATTCAAAAGGCAGCTCAAAGACCTCTTCCTCAATCGTTCTCTCCCGAAAGGATAGCTGCCGCCTAAACGCACACGCTTGCACACTGTTGCACACAGACCCTTTGACATTAAGACCTCTACCTCATTCCTATCCCGACTCCTATGATCATATCCCTCATGACATCACAAGTGTCATAATAACCAGGAGGGGTCCGTGCAGGTAAGAGCAGTGGGGCCAGGTTGGGGGAGATTCGACAGATGCACGAGGGATAATTAAATAAATAAATAATTTTCCCTCGTCATCGTCGTCTGTCAAAATCCCCCCACTAGGCCCCACCGTCACACCGCTCTTACCTGCACTGGGCGCTCCTGATAATAACTAGATCATTGATATAACACCACAGAGAAAAAAATGTCTATTTGAGATGCCACCTACATTAAGATGCTGGCTTAATCTTTGAAAATAGTGAGGCGTAATCCTTGGCTTGAACTGCAGTGAGTAATACGGTGTCATCTAAAGGGCTTCGGTGGCATTCTTCCTTCAAGAAGTTTTGAAGAAAATGGTTAAAATAGTGCATTTTGAGGCATAATTTTCGCATAATTTAGCTAAAAGGCCAGAAGCTCTAAAAGGGCACTGGTGTGTCCCATCCTGGATGCCATGTTTCCGGGGTCTGTGTCTACGGTGTCCCTGATGTCATGTAGACCCTGGTGTGCAGGGAAGCCTCAGAAGGGCTTGGCCGGAGCTGGTGTCAACATGCTCCTGGTGGTTACTTTCATAAATGAACTTAAAGCCAGGGCACATGCCGAGGGTACACGCGGGGAGACGGCGTCTACCCACTCTTTTTACAGGGTGGGCGCCCTCTACCCTGCTAAGAAGTTTGGTCCCACAGAAATATGCTGAATTCGTCTGAGTTCAGACACCGGGGCACAGTCAGCATTGCCTGCATGTTGCCTCACTTCTTTCCGAGCAGCAGCTATTGGGAACCTGGCACCTTGATGCAAATACAATGGAGGTGAAACAAAGGCACAAGTACTAAAGCCAGGAATGCTTTTCAGCTTTGTTAGTCACTGCGTCTCAGAGATAAGCATGCAGTGTCAGAATGGCAGATGTGTTGATCTGTCCCAGTATTTACACAAATAACAATTTAAATACCACTATTTTTTTGTATAGTGTTGCTTATCCCAATGCATGGTGTCAGAGCACTTTACATCACATGAACAATCATACATTGACAATAAATCATATGTGTGCAAATCAATGTACAGGATATGTTACATGATACGGTGAGGTTTACACATGTCCTTCATACCTCACTGTGCTATATTCAAAGGATTGCAATTTATGAACTGCAAGTAACAAAAGGATTTCTGTCTTAAAAGCAGTAGTCCACTTATCCATTTACATAAAATAACAAGCATTGGCATAGCCAAAAGGTCTCGCCTTTGGGACCTTATAAGTGTTTAGCCATGCAGCGGTTGATGTTGCTGCACCAAGGATATTGTGCTGCATAACTAAATACTTATAAGGTTCCAAAAGCGAGACCTATTGGCTATGCCAATGCTTGTTAATGATCTTGCCAGTAAAAAGCAGGTGAATGATGGGCGGGTAGTAGCTGAGATTATCAGGGCCTGGCACAGGTATGCTTTGGAGTGGGAGGATCTGATCGACTGTAAAATATTCTGCGAAGATACAATGAGTGAGGGGGGGGGGGTGTAGAGCCGCCAGGACCCCCCAGAGAGAACTCTGATGGAAGTGGTGGGACAGGAGGAAGTAAATGTGAGATGAAGTACCCCCCCTCAGGAAGAATACTGCAGGGTACTGTGGAGTACTGTGTATTGGAGCAAATATAAAGGCCACATTCCTTTATAAGGTCAAACAAGACTGAGGTGAAAGGCGGTATCCCTGTGATGTTTTCATTCCTTAACACACGATAACCGCAGAACCCATTAATAATGCTAATTCCCTCTTAGGAAAGAAAGCTTCAAGGCACAGGCATGCAGAATTTAGTTCTGCGCCACATGTTTTGAAGTGTGAGTCTCTTTTAAAGGTGACTGCTCGTTTTAACATGTAAGGGTGTATGTCAATGTCCACTCGTTGGTACAGAAATTGATCCATGGTCACAGTGCCATGTGACTGGGCGGTGAGTGCTACATAAATGTTCTCATGACATGCTTTCATTTTAGCCACTAACTGTGAACGATCAGAGAGAGGGCAGACGACGTGAGTACTAGTTGTAGCTTCATGAAGATACAAGCCCTAGGATCAGGCTTGCCGACGTCACATAGTAACTGTGATATGTTATATTTGAACGGCCCAAGTAGCCCGACATGATGGATTCATGCGAACCGTATTTACAACATTAGGATGTCGCGAGCTCCGTCGAGGACGTGGGCATAGAAGATGGTGAATACTTTCCGAGAATGTCCATTTGTAAAACGCGTCTAAGATTTCAAGAAAAGCTTTTGGGATCCCTTCGCACAGACGGTAGATACACTCAACACAGAATCATGCTCCTGTACAGGTGATTGACGAATTATGTATGCAAGCCTACTAGGCCCGATAATAGTCCTTAACGCTTTCCTTACTCTGTAGTCTCTTCACAGGTTGTAAGTTAGGCTCGAAAATAAGACTGGCAAGAGTCATGTTTGAACTTTCTCGCTGACCGACCTTCTGGTTGTTCCCAAAAACTCTTCCTGGGCCTCATATTTCCAATTTACTTTAAATGTGGCCTCAGAAGACTGTAGGTCAAGTCAAGTCAAGTCAAGTCAGAGAATTTATATAGCGCACTACATACCCAGAGGGTCTCAAGGCGCTTAGGGAGGGGTGGGGGATTACTTGTCAAATATCCACGTTTTAAGTTGCTTTCTGAATGCTAGGTGGTTCTGGGTAAGGCGAAGGTAAGTGGGAAGTGAGTTCCAGGTTTTAGCTGCTAGGTAGGAGAAGGATCTACCTCCCATGGTGGTTTTGTTGATGCGAGGTACAGTGGCGAGGGCTTGGTTGGAAGATCGTAGTTGCCGGGGGGGGGTGTAGAAGGACAGTCGTGTGTTGAGGCATTCTGGTCCGATTTCGTAGAGTGCTTTGTGTGCGTGGGTTAGGAGCCGGAAAGTGATCCTCTTATTGACGGGAAGCCAGTGGAGGTTTTTCAGGTGACCAGAGATGTGTTCTTTACGCGGGATGTCTAATATGATCCTGGCTGAGGCGTTTTGGATTCGTTGGAGTTTTTTCTGGAGTTTAGCGGTAGTACCGGGGTAGAGGGTGTTTCCATAGTCCAGTCGGCTCGTGACCAGAGCGTGGGTGACCGTTTTCCTAGTTTCGATGGGGATCCAACGAAATGTTTTTTTGAGCATGCGCAGAATGTTGAAGCAGGATGAGGAGACGGCGTTGACTTGTCTGTTCATTGAAAGTGAGGAATCCAGGATGACGCCTAGGTTCCGTGCGTGGTCTGTCGGGATGGGTGCTTTTCCAAGGGCTTCTGGCCACCAAGAGTCGTCCCATGCGGAGGGGGATGTACCTAAAATGAGGACTTCTGTTTTATCTGAGTTCAGTTTCAGACGGCTGTGCTTCATCCATTCGGCAACTTCTTTCATTCCTTCGTGAAGGTTAGTTTTGGCGGTGCTAGGGTCATTGGTGAGTGATAGGATCAGTTGAGTGTCATCCGCGTAGGAGATGATGTTGAGGTTGTGTTGGCGGGCGATGGCCGCGAGGGGGCTCATGTATACGTTGAAGAGGGTGGGGCTGAGTGAGGATCCTTGTGGTACACCGCAGATGACTTCAGTGGCCTTTGATTTGAAAGGTGGAAGGCGGACTCTCTGGGTTCTTCCGGTGAGGAACGAGATGATCCATTCTAGTGCTTTGCCTTGGATTCCGATATTTCTGAGGCGCTGTAGAAGGGTGCTATGGCAGACTGTGTCAAAGGCTGCGGAGAGGTCGAGGAGGATGAGGGCGACTGTGTCTCCATTGTCCAGTAGAGTTCTAATGTCGTCTGTTGCTGCAATGAGGGCGGTCTCAGTGCTGTGTTTTGCTCGGAAGCCGGACTGTGAGGAGTCGAGGGATTTGTTGGCTTCGAGGAAGGCGGCGAGCTGGTTGTTGACAGCTTTCTCGATGACTTTGGCCGGGAATGGAAGGAGCGAGATGGGGCGGTAATTTTTGAGTTCGGTGGGGTGCGCTGTGGGTTTTTTCAGAAGGGCGCTGAGCTCAGCGTGTTTCCAGCTTTCCGGGAAGGTGGCGGAGTTGAAGGAGCAGTTGATGACGTCTCGGAGGTGCGGTGCTATGATGGAGTCTGCTTTGTTGAAGATGTGGTGAGGGCATGGGTCTGTGGGGGATCCTGAGTGGATGAAGTTCATCAGGCGGATGGTGTCCTCAGTGGAGATTGGGTTCCAGTCATTAAGGATGTTCATGTTTAAGGGGGGTGAAGGTTCAGCAAATGGTTGGGTGGGTTGGTCTCCGGGTTGGTTGTCGAAGCTGTTGTGGATGTCTGCAATTTTGTTGTGGAAGAATGAAGCTAGGGAGTCGCAGAGGGCTTGAGAGGGGGTGATGTCGTTGGAGTTGGCCGAGGGATTGGTAAATTCCTTGACGATGTTGAATAGTTCCTTGCTGTTGTGGGCGTTGTTATCTAGTCGATCCTTGAAGGCGGTTTTCTTGGCCTTTCGGATTAGTTGGTGGTGACTGCGGGTGGCGTTTTTGAAGGCGTCCTTGGTGCTGGTGGTTGGGACTTTTTTCCAGGCCTTCTCAAGGGAGCGGCAGAGTTTCTTGGACTTCTTGAGATCATCGTTGAACCATGAGGCCTTCTTGCTGCCAAGTTTGCTTTGTCGTTTTTTCAGTGGTGCTAGGATGTCGGCGCTGTTGGATAACCATAGGGTGAGGTTGGTGGCGGCTTGGTCGGGGTTTGAAGAGTGGGCTGGGGTGTTTAGAAGGAGCGATGAGGAGATCTGGTCGATGGTGATTTTGTTCCAGTTTCTTTGCAGAGTTGGTTGGGGGTGGTTGATGGGTTTGGGCTTGTTGTAGGTAAAGTGAACGCAGCTGTGGTCAGTCCAGAGGAGAGCCGTAGTGTGGCTGAAGGAGACATGATTGCTGGAGGTGAAGATAGGGTCGAGTGTGTGACCTGCGATGTGGGTGGGGGAGGTGACCAGTTGTTTAAGTCCGAGGTTGGCGAGGTTGTCCAAGAGGGTGGTGGAGTTGCGGTCGTTGTTCTTTTCAAGGTGAAAATTGAGGTCTCCCAGAAGGATGTAATCTTTGGAGGGGAGCGCGTGTGGGGTGATGAAGTCCGTGATGTCTTCACTGAATTGTGCGCGGGGTCCTGGTGGCCTGTAAAGGAGGGTGCCTCTGAGTGTGGTCTTGGGGTCGATGTGGATCTGGAAGTGAAGGTGTTCAGAGTTGGCGAGATTGACGTCAGAGCTGGTTGAGATGTGGATGGATTTTTTATGGACGATAGCGATTCCTCCTCCTGTGTGGCCGGTACGGTCCTTGCGTATGATCTTATAATTTTCTGGGATGGCGATGGTGATGTCTGGGGCGGAAGAAGCGTTCATCCATGTTTCTGTTAGGAAGGCGATGTCCGGAGAGATGGTGTCTAGTAGATTCCATAGGTCGATGGCGTGTCTGTGGACCGATCGGGTGTTGAGCAGGATGCATTGTAGGTGGTTGGGGTCGGGAATCTGGGGTGTGATCGTAGCGGAGTTGGTGACGGTACCGATGAATTTGCAGGAGTAGCATGAGAAAGGTCCATGGGTGTGTCCAGGAGCGGCTTGGACGCAGTTGGTGGAGCGGCCGGGGTTGAGGGCTAGGAGGGTGGTGGCATCGTAGGTAATGCGGGAGGGGTGCACTTTACGAGGACCAGGGGCTATGGCGCTGGGCGCGGTCCAGGCGCGGACGGGCGTAGACGGGCTTACCTTTGGCGCACCTTCGGCGCGAATGGGGCGCGATCGCTGCGCGTGAACGCTGCGCGCGGGAGCAACTGTCATATATGGATAGTGGAGGGGAGGGGCGAGGGCGGCTCAGCTGGGAGGCGGGGCGGGCTCACGAGGACGACAACAACAAACAAAATGGAGACGGAGGGGGGAGCACAGCGGAGCGCTAGGGGCAAACGCGCAAACAGAGTAAAAACACAGTATTAAATGATAAAAGTGCAAATGAAGCAAAGCGGCAACCAGGCAGATAGCAGGCAATACTGATTGGCAATTTTAGGTAGCAATGCAGCACAACGATACCAAATGTCTCCAAGGGACACTGGGAGCGACCACTCAGCCCGAGAGAGAGGAGCGAGTCACGGCACTTTCAGGTAGGGGAGCGCTGTTTCTAGTCAGTGGGAGGGCGGCTCAGCTGGGAGGCGGGGCGGGCTCACGAGGACGACAACAACAAACAAAATGGAGACGGAGGGGGGAGCACAGCGGAGCGCTAGGGGCAAACGCGCAAACAGAGTAAAAACACAGTATTAAATGATAAAAGTGCAAATGAACCAAAGCGGCAACCAGGCAGATAGCAGGCAATACTAATTGGCAATTTTAGGTAGCAATGCAGCACAACGATACCAAATGTCTCCAAGGGACACTGGGAGCGACCACTCAGCCCGAGAGAGAGGAGCGAGTCAAGTATTTTAACTCCTGTCTGAAGAAGACGCCTCATATTCAGATTTTTGTGTCCATCATCCCCGATTCAATGGCGGCATGCAGAGTCTCCTTACTGGATTATTGGTGAGAAAGGAAAAGAACAATCCGAGTCTTGAGGGAGCCTTCCGTCTGTTAACCCCTCCCATCCCTCAAGGGAGCCTTCCGTCTGTTAACCCCTCCCATCCCTCAAGGGAGCCTTCCGTCTGTTAACCCCTCCCATCCCTCAAGGGAGCCTTCCGTCTGTTAAACCCTGTTAACCCCTCCCATCCCTCAAGGGAGCCTTCCGTCTGTTAACCCCTCCCATCCCTCAAGGGAGCCTTCCGTCTGTTAAACCCTCCCATCCCTCAAGGGAGCCTTCCGTCTGTTAAACCCTCCAATCCCTCGATGCAGCTGGGCCTCCGCTGTGCATGTGACCGCAGATCATGCGTGCACACTGCCGGGCCTCTATCTTGTCTCCCCTCAGTTGCTAACAGTATGGCGCGGCTCCCACACATACACCTTCTCCCTATAATCAAGCATTAACGTTGCAAATGTCGATGCATCTACAAATGTGGCTTCTTGGGAAGCTAGGGACAGAGGAAGGCCCTGATTGCAACCTTAACACAGCGACTTAGCTATCAATCGTTCAGCAGGTGCAGTGGCACCAGCACCCAAGGGGATGAGGGTCCTCGTCATCCTAATTAGTGTCTATTTGTTTACTATAAACCCAGTGGATGAGGAGGCACAATTTATTTTCTTATCTTTGGGCGAGTGGCGCTCTTGCTGCTGCTTTAACACCCCTCATGCCATGTTAGAGGCTGTGGGGGGCTCGTTCATCGGAAATGCATTTGTAAAGCTGTGACAGGCGCTCCCGGATACCCTCGCATCCCAGAGGAATCGTGGTGATGGTGAGGTGTGCACAGCAAGGCGCCTGACAGCAGGGTACCTAGCGCTCCTCAATGCTGCCGCTGTGCACCGCTCCTCAGCTGATCGATGCTGTGAGCCGGTTGCCGGATCTGGTAAACCTCACAGGACCCCAAGAAAGAAGCGCTCATCCCAGAGGTCACCGTTGCAGCAGATAGTCCGGCGTCAACTTGTCAATCTAAATATGAGAATACAGGGGTGCTTGCAGCCTCTGAAATGAGTGACTGGTCCCCTGCAGTAAGAAACTGCTTCTTCAGTCGGACTCCACACCCAACGCAGTCAAAACAAGCCATTAATTGGCGAAGACATCCATATAAGTGATACCATCCCCTACTTACCACACATATATGTTTGGTGGACAATGGGTAGGCGGATTGACCAGGAGAATATGTAAATAATTTCATACGTCACTCAGGTCTCACCCAAACAACGCGGCATACTCATCCTCCACAAAACTGGATCTGGTCTGTGATGGGAACGTCAGGAAAGTTATACCTTGGTCACAGAAAGATGTTGCGATGCTATAAAAGTGGCAGATTGTGCACTATTCTAGTGCTAATTAACACAAGACGGGGGAACGTGGTTAGGCAACACCTGGCGAAAGCACACCGCCATGCACGCCTACGGACAAAAAAAAATGCGCGCGCGTGTGCACATCCCTACGCTAATTGAAAGATGGCGTCGGGCTGTCCACATGCGCGTGCATTTTTTTGTCCCTACGCGTGCATGTTTAGCTTTGCGGATGGTGAGACCAGCCATCTTTGTCCATCTGGACGCGCGTGCATTCAGCTTTGGCTGAATCGATTTCCAAATGTGCTCTCTATGGCGAGAGCAGCCACGGCGAGACACCGCATGCGCTGCTTTCGCCAGGCGAGACCTAAAAATCTGTCATCGGTGTGTTCCATAATGTGCTTTGCAAGAGACATATTAATCCTCTATGCTATTTTGATTCAAAACTGGAACTAGACAAACACATATTTCTCCAGAAAATAAGTTATCCTCTGAGTTATATTACCATTATTATTCCCTGAGATTTTCTGAGCACACAGAGATCTCTGCAGCAGGTGCCTTAACCCCATAAGATATTTTAAAATTCAGAATTTGCAACCAATTAACAGATTTTCTGCCATTTTCCTCCTTCTTGCCATGTTGCCAATTTCTTTGTGGCAGAGTTTAAAAAAAAGAAATGTATAAGTTAAGGCTCGGATATTGCATTGGGGTTGCCTCATTTTTTCGGCACAACCTGGATGCAGAATCTTATTGGTAAATATTGCAGTGCGTTCAAATATACTGATGACAGACCAGTCAAGCATGTGTGCGGGGTCTTAAGATCTGCTGCCCCTTCTTTTGATCAGAAACAGCGGTTCCTGTGGACAATATCAGTAATAATGGTAGAGTTAAAAGCCAAATGGCAATAGACACAGGGTTATGGAGGTGTCCGAAGACGAAGGAAGAACCATATACCACACACTTTGATAGTAATCTTAACAATATTTAATCTGAAACATCAAACATGTATTCAGAAGACAGTGTAGAGTGTCCCAGTGAACGTGGAACCTACAACAAATTGTGACATATTGTGACATAAAAACGTGGTTTCCAACAATAAAAGGTCGACCATTGAAGATCGATATACAATAAACACAGCCTCCTAATTTAGTGATAGGGAGTGGTGAATGGTTCGCTTTTATATGTTGTCGACAGCGTTTCGACCCCTTTAGGAATAAGGGGTCTTTTCAGGACCTATTGATGTAGGGACATCTGAAAGTTAATAATAAAAAGCATCAATGTGGTGGCCAAGAACAACTGTAAAGCTATTGAAAGACGTTAATGGGCGGGCCGGTTACCTGAGAAAAGGAAGTTTCTGTCCGAGTGATAATTGTGCACCACACGGAAGTGAAAATATGGGAAGGGTACTCACATGGGACCCAGCCGGGCACGAGTCAGTAAAAATTAATAAAAAGGAAGAGTTAAAAAGGGAAATTAACAGATCAGTGATGACAATGAATGAAAGAGACTCAAAGGAGAGAGAACTTACCCCAGTGAGGGGGGGAGGGGCCGACAGACTAGATAATTGCGGTGAGCTGTAGAACCCCTGCCAGAGGGTTTCAGGGAAATATGCTCCAGAGAGTAATGATGCGCGGCAATGCGTGTGATGGTTTGGGTCTCTGGGGAAGTATGGAAAAAGCGACAATCTTAGGGGTTCACAGGGTTATGGCAAGGTAAAGAAATCTTTAACATCTTTAAAACGAGTTCATATTTCTGAATTTCTCTAACAAACCAACCAAAAGCAATGTGAGTCACAGGTGACGGCAGCCATGGTAAGGTTAAGGGTAGCATGTAAGCTACTGCTGCTGCAAAGGCTCCATTAGAATTCTATCTAGTCGAAAATACAACTGCCCCGTATTCGTTTTGAATTTGTTTCAGGAAATCAGGTATTACCGCCATAGACGGAACACCATGTGTTTTTGTGTAGATAGCAGCAAATACTGTGCCCCAAGTGGTGCAGTCTTCCAGATGTGGTGTTATCCCCATTGGTAAACAGATTGTTAAAATCCTATGTTTCTTATAAGGGCTGGTATTAGGAAATACCGCTTCGATTTGAGTAATTTTGAGATATCCAGAATGGAATTTGTCTCACGGTTTGTGGGCATTTTACCCATGACTGCGTGTAACGTCTGTGGAGTAATTGTTGTGTATTCCTCTGATGAGGGGCTGGATTTTGAATGGTTATTTGTGGTTGGACTGTGAAAGTCCGCATGATATATTGAACTAATTGTCTGTAGATTTTTATTAACTCTTTAAGTTGAGTAAGTAATTCTACATCTATCATTTTCTTCAACGTGAGGATGAGGTGTGTAGCCGGCTAAAATCGGCCATGTTGCTCCTGGTCTACATAGTGGACAGAGTCTGGTAATGTGATTGTAATGTTTTAGGGCAACTTTAAACCAGAGATCATGCTCCCGGTATCTGAGTGGAATTTCAATATCCTCGAAAGGAATATATTCCTCAGGTGGTTCATCTTCTTTGTACAAGTGAAACAAGTGTGTTACTGGATTTGATTCGGGGAATACTATCCATGAATATAATACCTCTGTCTTGTGAGATTCATGTGCCTCTATCACAAAACCTGCTCTATCACCTCTTGGTGTTAGGCTATGTTTTATAAGTTTTAGAGTGATGGCTCTTCTTAAATTTGGAGCGATGATTTTCGCATTTTCATCGGTTTCATTAGAACCTGTATAATCAAAGGCTGCTGCGATTTCGTTGGGTACAGCTCCACCGGTTCCGGTGTTATTATCCTCGTTTTGGGGCATTGTTTAATGAAACTTGCAGAGCAAGTTTCAAGGGAACAAAGATAAGATGCACAATATTTTGGAACACTGTATCCTTCAAAGTTGAACAAACCAAACAGCTAATACTCAGCTATGGCGGATATTATCCCTACCCACTACAGACGTCTTATGGAGTATTGTGAGTAGGGGTCTCTGAGAAAAGCACGACTGAGTTACTTCAGTATCTAGCGTTAAATTAGTGCCTTACCAAACCGTTAGGCACCATGTAGTGTAGTTCCTATATTCCTGATAGGCTCTGCGCATTGGAATAATATACACTATAGTTTTGACATAGGACTGAGGTCAGTATGTCTCTATCGAGTACATTAAACTTAATTACTTGTGTGTGCCAGCTAACTCTGAGGTCACTAGAAACGTCTCGAATAAACAAGAAGGAATTAGTTTCTGACAACCGCATAAACATGACAACTTTGTTTCCCTTAGAATCAGAACAATCTCAGAATCGTGAAAACAATAGATAACAGTTTCACTCAATCGTGCATGCTTCGTTTCTACAGCGCACACAGAAATAGATAGACAGGCGTTTCAATAAAAAGGGTTTATTGAACAGTCTTATTTCTCGTGCAAGAGATATGAATTGCTACAATCGTAAGACCGAAAGTGAATTATAATATGTACAGCGTTAGCAGTAAGATAAAATAATACTGCAATAGCATGGTTTGTAGCTATGACAGATATTCATAACAATACATACATAAATAACACAGGCTAAAATGTTAATACTCATCTGATGCTTCTAGCTAGTTCTACCCCAGTGTACCTAACCTAAGTGTAGTACGAGGTAGGAAGTAGGTGCTGTTAGTCTATAGTCTAGTTTAGCTATAGTTGCCAAGATTTGCCAAAAGTCCCTCTAGGCTCTAGTCCGCTCCATACCTTAGAATGAGTGAAGTTGGAATCTCTTTCCGAGTCTCGATCTCTAACACCCCGCAAGGGGAGTCAGAAACACTGGAGCTGGATTCTCTGCAAGGAGGACGACAGCGTCTGGTCAGTGTGTCAGGTGTGGACTTGACTTCCTTCCGAACTTGCCGTGGCGAACCGTGTCGTGCAAGTAGTCAGCCGAACCGTGGTTTGCCATGGTAAGTGAAGGTATAGTTATACCTTGAAGGTGTGAGAAGTTGGCCTGATATATACTGTCCACTAGTTATAGTGGGCACCCTGTATCAGTCCAAACAACCCTCTATGGTGAATAGGTCAAAGACACCCTTTATTGAAAGCTATCCTAGTGGTAGCTATGGAGAGCAGCCTTCAGGCTAAGTCTTGAAGGAATGTAAAGCAGCTTTTTTTAACAGTCTATAATCTCTTGAATGATCAAATTAAAGGACAACCACACCAGGTATATATTTAAAATATATGTATTTAAGATAAAACACAAACCTCTAGTCTCTTTATGGGGCTGGAGTTCGAAGTACTTAATTTACAAGTTAGCAATCAACAGTAATAGCACAAATACACGTTTGGGCCCTAGGGGCGTACCAAACCATATACCAATAAAGTGGTATAAGAACCACGACTAAACTAGACACAAGGCCTAGAGCCTGTAGAATCGCTGGGACCCCAAGGAACCACCCAAGGTAGTGACGCAGGGGACCCACGGGGGCCGTGTGCAGTGTGCAAACACAACCGCGGGTTCCTGTTAGCTTCTATGGGCAATGTCACGGTTGGAAATTTAAAGATTAGGGACACTTAGGATCGAGTCAGGACCAAACCCTTTTGGACTTAGGAAGTTCTAGGGCTAGCACCCATGGGAGCACCAGAGTGCTTGTGTTACCTCACCCAGGGAAGCCGGGTGCATAGGTGTCTTTTGGTGTCGGGTCACGTCGTCGATTGCAATAGAAGCTGGCAAAGAAGTGCTGCTGCCGTGAAGAGGAGAAGTGTCCGAAGCGATCCAAGCCTGAATCTAGGATGGCAGGAACCTGAAAGCAGAGGGGACAGAGTCTGGGTCACTTACCAGTGACCAAGGGCAGGATGGACCAATGCCCACAGATGTCGGGTGCTTCAGGTGAGTTGATGGGTGTCGATGATGACCAGGAGCTGGATTCGATCTGTCCCACGAAGTTTGTCAAGTGCTGCGGTGTTGGCGACCACATTGGACCCAACAAGCCTTGGCAGCGGCAAGTCACTGGAGATCAGAGAAAGGACTGCGGTGCAGACCAGCAAGGTCTGTGGGACTCACCCAGCAAGGGTAGGTTGGGGCACATCTGGAGCAACCAGGAAAGCCCACTCAGACGAGCAGTTGCCTTCATGGGGACCTACTAGCCAACGGGCTAGCAATTGTGAAGGAGCCTCAAGCGGTCGCACTGGAAACTGGCCCACGGATCACTCGTGGAGTGGAGGCCAGAAATCTTCAGTGCAGGAGATGCTCAAGGCTGGGGCTACTCAGAGCCCAAAGCACAACTTCGAGGAAGACCAGGAAGATGATGTTGCTGCAAAAGTTCACGGTGTCCAAGGGTCATGGTTCCACATCACCCACAATAGCCACGGGCCTCAGCTTTGCTGTGGACTCAGGGTAGACTCGGGAAGTCTGGAAATCTACCTCTGGGGATGCAGAGACTTCGGCGTCTGTTTGGAGCTTCAGAATTGCAGACCAGACAGTTGCTTCTTTGGTGCCTGCCAAGCAGGGGAGTCAATCCTTGACCCCAGGGAGATTTCTTCAGTCTTCTAGTCAAAGTAGAATGTCGAAGGTCCAGGATATATGTTGCAGAGTTTTGTCCAGGGTAATCTAAAGTCGCAAGGACTGGGTTCCCATTCTTATACAAAGTTTGGGGGTTGGACATACTCTAGGGACCCACCTATGGGAGGGTTTGGAAAGAGGGGTGGATACACCCATTTGCTTTGTCCAGTTTCACACCAGAGCAGGGGCAGTGGGCCCCTGCAACCGGTTTGAACTGGACCATGCACAGAGGCAGCAAGTGTGCCCCCAGTGCAGGACTTCAAAGCACCAGAGAGTGCTCCCGCCCAGCCCCAATACATATCTGCCTGTCTGGGGAGGTGGTTCCACCTCCCTGCGACAGGAAACCTATTGTCCAGGCCTCCCCTGCTGGAGTTTCGGTCAGCAGCAGGAGGCCAGACCCGTGTCTGTGGCAGAGGCATCCATTTTGTGATGCCAGGGCTGTAGAAAGTTCTACCCGGTTAGACCAGTGTGAACATGTCTTTCCCTCTAGAAGGGGGGAATGCTACCCCCGCCGCTAGAACTGGTGAGGGGGGTAGTATTCCAAAGCGTTCGACACCAAACACGACATGTTTTGATGCAGCCATTCCAAAGTTAGCATTTACCGCGAGGTTATAATGCACTTAAGAGTATATGGTATGGCTGTATCACAGAACAGCCATAAGGAAGGATGTCCGAAAGCTACAGAGGGGCTCAGCTCATGCTTGGGTACCCTCTAACACAAAATCAAGCACTCTGCCTTCAGGATTGTCAAGGCCTGCCATAGGAGTGGCTTATAGGTTTATATGTGTCTGTATATATATTTGGCAATAGGTAGCCTATACCACGGTAAGGGGTGCAAGCACACCCTTACCCAGGCTGCAGTAGCAGACCTGTGGTGCCATTTTGGAATGCTTCCCAGGGGTGGCATAATCCATGCTTCAGCCCCTGGTAGGCCTCTGAGGTACCTATGCCCTAGGTACATCGTATACTATATACTAGGGGCGTATAAGGTACTCCAGAATCCAATTAGATATGTACCTAATGTACATGCAAACCATTTTAGAGAGGAAGCAGCTAGGCTGTGGTCCTGATTAGCAGGGCCACAGCCAGACTAAGGTCGAAAAACAGTGAAACACCAGCAAAAAGTGGGGGTTACCCATGTGAAGCAGATCCTACTCTCCTACACAACCCTCCCCCCCACCCCCAATGCAGGGACATTAAACTAACCTTGACCAGTTGAGTCTTCATGTTCTAAGTGGAAATACCTAGAGAGTCCATCTGCATTGGCATGGTTACTCCCAGGTCTATGTTCCACTGTAAAGTCCATTCCCTGTAGGGAAATGGACCACCTAAGCAGTTTGGGGTTTTCACCCTTCATTTGTTTTAGCCATAAGAGGGGCTTATCGTCTGTCTGAACAAGGAAGTGAGTACCAAACAAGTTTGGCCTCAACTTCTTCAGAGCCCAAACCACAGCAAAGGCTTCCCTCTCAATGGCTGACCGATGTTTCTCTCTAGGGGTCAGCCTTCTGCTTATGAAAGCTACTGGCTGATCCTGACCTTCATCATTCAATTGTGACAGTACAACCCCTACCCCAAATTCAGATGCATATGTTTGGACAATTAACTTCTTGGAGTAGTCAGGACTCTGCAGAATGGGAGCATGGCCTGCTTCAGGTCATCAAATGCTTTTTGACAGCTAGCTGTCCACTGAACCTTTTTGGGCATCTTTTTAGAAGTTAAGTCATTCAAGGGTGTCACTATTGATCCATACCCTTTGAAAAATCTCCTATAGTACCCAGTCAGGCCTAAGAAGGCTCTCACCTGAGTCTGGGTAGTTGGAGCAACCCAGTCCATTATGGTCTGGATTTTGCTCTGCAATGGTTGAACCTGGCCCCACCTACAAGGTGGCCCAGGTACACAACCTGACTCTGCCCTATCTGGCACTTAGTAGCCTTGATAGTTAGGCCTGCTTTTTGCAGGGCCTCCAAAACATTCCTCAGGTGGACCAGGTGATCCTCCCAGGTGGGGCTAAAGACAGCAATATCATCTAGGTATGCTGCACTAAAGTCTTCCAGGCCTCTAAGGACTTGATTCACAAACCTTTGGAAAGTGGCAGGTGCATTCTTCAAACCAAAGGGCATTACCACAAATTGATAGTGCCCAATAGGGGTAGAAAATGCCGTCTTTGCATCATCAGCTAGTCTGATCTGCCAGTAGCCAGATGTCAGGTCAAATGTGCTTAGAAACTTGGCTGAGGCCAAAGTATCTATCAGCTCATCTGCCCTGGGGATGGGATGGGCATCAATCCTAGTGACTGCATTGAGACCCCTGTAGTCTAGACAAAACCTCATCTCTCTTTTTCCACCACTGGTGTGAGGTTTAGGTACCAGGACTACTGGGCTAGCCCAAGGGCTAACTGAGGGTTCAATCACACCCAGATTCAACATCTTTTGGACTTCTGTCCTTATACAGTCCCTGACATGGTCAGGTTGCCTGTAGATCTTATTCTTCACAGGTAGACTGTCCCCAGTGTCCACTTCATGAGTGCACCAGGTGTTCTGACTCGGAGTCAGAGAAAAGATATGTCGAAACTGGCTGAGAAGGTTTCTGCAGTCAGTTTGCTGCTGGGCAGTGAGGCTGCCTGCCAAGGCTACACCATCAACTGACCCATCATCAGGGTTCTGAGAAAGCAGGTCAGGGAGTGGGTCACTCTCTTCCTCCTGTCCTTCATCAGGAGCCATGAGCAAGCCCATGTCTGCCCTGTCTACATATGGTTTAAGTCTGTTGACATGAAGTACCCTATGGGGACTCCTAGGGGTTCCAAGGTCTACCAAGTAGGTAACCTCCCCTTTTTGCTCACCAATTGTATGGGGGTCACTCCATTTGTCCTGGAGGGCTGCTGGGGCCACAGGCTCCAACATCCACTCTTTCTGTCCCGGCTGGTAAACAGTCAGTATCAGGCGCGGTGCGTCCATTGGGGCGTGGGGGCGCACCCACCCGTAGCTCACCCGCGACGCCGAGGGTGGGGAGAACTCAACTGACAATGCATGTCAGTCAGCATGATGTCGGACCGTGGGCGGTCCGGCGTCATGTTGACTGACAAGCATTGTCAGACCAGGCAGCACTGCAGCACAAGTGCGCATGAGTGGGCATGGTGAGCTAGGTTTTAGCCCGTGCCCAGTCATGCGCACTTGTGTTTTCACAGATTTGCGCATGCCCATTAGGAGCCCCTCGGTCTCCTAATGGGCAGGCGGCGGGCGAGGAGTAGGCTGTGCCCTCAGCCAATCCTGGCATTGCAGCAGCGCCAGGATTGGCTGAGGGGTTGCCACTGCAGTGCTGACGTGACGACGTGCTGTTCAACTTCCATCCAGTTTGAAGAGGCGCCAACGCGGACCAGGAGCAGAGGCGGTCAGGTAAGACTAGAGGGGCTGTAGGCGCCAACGGACGGACCCGAGGTGGCGCGGACGTGCTGAGGACCTCAGGTAGGATTTAAAAAAAATGTATTTTAACACTCCCCACCCCGCGCGACACCCCCCGCGACTTCCCCCCCCGCGCGACTCCCCCCCCCTGCAAGCCGCGACTGGCCCTGGTGACCCCTTATAGACCCCTCGCTATACAAACAATCAAGGACCCTATAAACACACCCTTCACTGGGGGGCACCTGCTGAAAGTAAAGGGGGGGCGAGGGAGGTACAGAGGGCTAAACAGAAAGCAACCTTCTCACCCGAGTGCCTGTGAGAGAGGTATTTTAAGGAATAGTTAAGGCTGCTTCGGGCCGGGTCAGGCTTTGATTGATGAAGTCACTTGAGGAGTCTTATGTCATTTTTAGAAGAATCCAAAGCTGTTACCAGGGAGCTCTGGAGTGCGTGCTTTTAAGGGACATTTATACAAATGTTTGCACCAGAAACAGTCTGATTGTGTATTAATAATATATATGTATTTGAGACGACTTCTATGATCTCAAACATGAAATGTTTTAACACACTTTGCACAGCCTAATACTGCGTCTAATACTATTTTACGTTTACAGCGTGCGGTATGTCCCAGGGTGCGACTTTGCAGCACTATAAGGGCACAGGTCACTCTTCCCAAGTACATGGCAGGATTCACAGCTGTGACTCTGTGGTCGCACACAGATATCCACAGGGGTCACACTCCTCCCAGGGTACGACCTCGTAGTCAGTGCACTGGTATCTGTACAGTGACGGGTGCGTGTCAAGTGTAGGGTGTCAGTGGCAGTGCGCAGTGGGGGTGTCCATTAACGCATTCATGACGGACAGGTGCATGCAGAGTGCAGGGGCATTCCCCGAGGTGGCTTGGATTCCTCTCAGTGCACAGTGCGTGTGTGTACATTAACGGATTCATGACGGACAGCTGCATGCACATTTCAGGGGTCGTTTCCCCGGGTCGCGTGGTTTCCGGTCCGGGCCCTGTTTGTGTACAGTGACGGGTGCATGCGGAGTGCAGCGGCTTTCCCTGAGGTGGCTTGGTTTCCCGTCAGTGCACAGAGTGTATACAGTGACGGTCCGGATGCATGCACGGTGCGTGGCTCGCTCCCCTGCACATTTTACGCCCCACCACTTTCAAATGTCACCAGCCGCCCCTGGTCAGTATAGCCTTTTGGACATGCCATGCTTTTTGCAGTTCCTGGCTAGCCTCAAGGTTTTTGTTCGCCTTTTTCATGTACTCAGCCATCCTGGAGCGGAGACCAAGTACATGGTCCACTATATCTTGCTTTGGGGGCTTGAGAGGTAACTCCCATCCTTCCTTCACCAAACACAATGGACCCCTGACAGGGTGACCAAACAAAAGTTCAAATGGGCTGTAGCCAACCCCCTTTTGTGGCACCTCCCTGTATGCAAATAAAAGGCAGGGCAAGAGCAGGTCCCATTTTCGCCTAAGCTTGTCTGGGAGTCCTTTGATCATGCCCTTTAAGGTTTTGTTGAATCTCTCAACTAAACCATTGCACTGTGGGTGATAGGGTGTGGTGAACTTGTAGTTCACTCCACACTCCTTCCACATAGCAGTTAAGTAACTAGACATGAAGTTTGCACCCCTGTCAGATACTACCTCCTTAGGAAAGCCCTCTTGAGAACACACTCAAGAGAGCTCTTGCCACTACAGGTGCTGTAGTGGTCCTTAGGGGAATTGCTTCTGGGTACCTGGTGGCATGATCCATCCCCACCAGTATAAACCCATGCCCAGATGCTGTTTGGGGATCCATGAGACCAACAATGTCAATCCCTACCCTTTCAAAGGGCACCCCCACCACAGGTAGTGGTATCTGGGAGCCTTTGTAGTGCCACCTGCTTTGCCACTGGCTTGGCAGGTTACACAGGAGCGACAAAACTCCTTTGTGTCTTCAGACATGTGGGGCCAGTGAAAGTGAGGAACAATTCTGTCCCAAGTCTTGTTCTGGCCTAGGTGTCCTGCTAGGGGAATATCATGGGCTAGTGTCAATGGAAACCCCTAAACTTCAGAGGTATAATCAACCTCCTGGATGCACCAGGCTTGGGGTCTCTACTCTCTGAGTATAGGAGTCCATCATCCCAATAAACATTATGGGTGCCACTAGCATTCCCAGCAGCCTCATCAGCAGCTTGCTGTCTGAGGGTTTCAAGAGAGAGGCAGGTTCTCTGCTCCTGGCCCAGATCAGGCCTGGAAGGGCCCCCTGTCCCCAAGAACTCAACCTGATCAGGTTCAAGCTCCTCTGGGACAGTTCCTTCTTCAGGCTCAAGATCATCTCTCTGAGGAGACTGATCAGCATTCTGAGTCAGGTGGGAAGGCTCTGCCTTAACCCTACTGCTCCTCCTCTTGTGAGGCACCTGGGCCATTATTCCAGAATCCAGGGCCTGTCCAGCTTTTCACATTTTAGCCTGTGACCTAGTCACAGCAAAGACATGTGCAGGGATCCCTAACATTTCTGCATGTGTCCGGAGCTCTACTTCAGCCCAAGCTGAAGTCTCCAGATCATTGCCAAGCAAGCACTGTACTGGTAGGTCTGCACTTACCACAACCTTCTTAAGGCCCTTTACTCCTCCCCAGGAGAAGTTAACAACTGCCAGAGAATGGTCTGTTCTGACATTGCTAGCATTGGCCACTTAGTTGGTACATTTCACCAAGTATAACCTGCCCAGGATCCACAAGATCTTTTGTCACCATTGTGACACTTGCTCCTGTGTCCCTGAATGCTCAAGCTTCTACTCCATTGATCAAAGGCTGCAGTCTGT
The DNA here is from genome assembly GCF_964204655.1 of Triturus cristatus. Taxonomy (NCBI): domain Eukaryota; kingdom Metazoa; phylum Chordata; class Amphibia; order Caudata; family Salamandridae; genus Triturus; species Triturus cristatus. Next base: position 43,297,213 of record NC_140587.1, read on the forward strand.
TTTTGCCCATGTTACTGGCACTCACACAGGGGAGACATATCCATGCCCCCATCACAGACAAGCACAGCCTGAGTCGGAACTCTGACTAGGCCAGAGTCCATCTCAGAACCCAGGGTCAACCCTACTACACCCTTATTCTGTGTATTCCCACCAATTGAAACTGCACTAGGGGGAGCAGGTGCCTTAGAGGCATTGGTGGTGGCTGGAGTATTTTCTTTGGCCTTGGTGCAGTCACTGGTCCAGTGAGTTTTCTGCTTACAGATTTTGCACCAAGGTTTCTTTTGGCCTTTACCCTTTCCTGACTGTGACTCCCCATTAGAAGAAGATTTTTGTAGCCCTTGTGAAGACTTCTGGTCTTTATCCTTGTCCCTACCCTTGTCAGAGTTTTTGGAATCTTGCCTCTTAGGGTCACCACCTTGGTTCTGTACCTTCTGCCTCAGCCTGGTTCTGACCCATTTGTCTGCCTTCTTTCCCACTTCCTGGGGAGAGGTCAGATCAGAGTCTACCAGGTACTGGTGCAACAGCTGATTTTGACAGTTATTAAGAATCTGCTCCCTCATTATCAGATTGTACAATCCTATGAAGTCACACGCCTTACTGCCCAATAACCAACCTTCCAGAGCCGTAGCAGCACAGTCAACAAAGTCAACCCAGTCTTGATTTGGTGCTTTTTGGGTGTCTCTGAACTTTAACCTGTATTGTTCAGTGGTTAGGCCAAAACCCATCTATTAGTACACTTTTCAAGACCTGGTAATCATCTGCATCCTCTTCTCTTACAGTGGGGAGCTTGTCTCTATCTTTGTCTGCAAAGGAGAGCCATACAATTGCTGCCCACTGACCTTGAGGGACCTTCTGTACTTTACAGGCCCTCTCCAAGGCAGTTATCCATTTGTGGATGTCATCCCAACTCTGGTAGGGAGGGACAATCTTACTTAGGTTTCTATGGTCATAAGACCTCTCCCTATCTCTAGGGAAATTGCTGCCACCAAGGGACTATAGCCCCTCCTTTTTACTAGCTCTGTAGAGCTCCAGGTCTTCCCTATCTAGGGCCATCTGCTGGTTTCTGATGAGAACTTGTCTTGCTCATATTTCAGCAGTCTCTCTCTCCTCTCCTGGGAGGTTTCCCTCCCTCTGTGAGAAGAGACAGAGGTCTCTATAGAGGAGTTAGACTGGACAGATCCCCTTGACAGAGATCTATCCCTTCTAGCCCTGTTTTCAGGTCTACCTGGAGGAATAAAAGAAGGAGCATTATTGCCATCCTCCTCATCCAGATCTGTGTTCACCATAGTCTGGTCATTGTCACCAGTCTGGTCAGCATTAGAGGTAGGATCAGGGAAATTGCTACCCCTAGGCCCACCCTCACCTCCTGTCCCACCCACACTGTCTATCCCATCAGGCCCACTAGGCCCTGTGATATCATCCAGCTCAATTATCTTTATGAGATGTTGTGTGGATGGACTTTTGCCTGTCTTCAGCTTCCGAATGGAACATAAGGCCCTAAGCTGAGCAAAGGAGAGATCCTCATATTTATAGGGAAGGAGCTCGCTGGTTCCTGGTAGGGAGCCACTGGTTCCTGGCTGGTTAGACATTACTAATGTGATTTGGTGTATTGCACTACCTACACTAGTGTGGCCTACTAAACTCTCTTGAGTTGTAGAAAGGGTGTGCTATCCCTTAACACACAACTCTAAGTTCAGTAGAACTTACTGTAGCTAAACTTGATGTTATATGTACCTCAGGTACCTTTAGTGGTTTTCAGTTGATCAATTCAATTGAGATTATCTGGTAAAACAATAGCAAGCTGGAATCCCACACGCTGCATACCAATGTGAGAAGGTGGCCTGATATATACTGTCCACTAGTTCTAGTGGGCACCTTGTATCAGTCCAAACAACCCCTTATGGTGATAGGTTAAAGACAACCTTTATTGAAAGCTATCCTAGTGGTAGCTATGGAGAGCAGCCTTCAGGCTAATTCTTGAAGGAATGTAAAGCAGCTTGTTTTACCAGTCTATAATCTCTTGAATGATCAAATAAAAGGACAACCACACCAGGTATATATTCAAAATATATGTATTTAGGTTAAAACACACCCCTCTAGTCTCTGTATGAGACTGGAGTTCGAAGTACTTTGTTTACAAGTTAACAATTATCAGTAATAGCATAAATACACGTTTGGGCCCTAGGGGCATACCAAACCATATACCAAAAAAGTGGTATAAGAACCACGACTGGGATAGACACAAGGCCTAGAGCCTGTAGAATCACTGGGACCCCAAGAAACCACCCATGGTAGTGACACAGGGGACGCACGGGGACTGTATGCAGTTTGTAAACACAACAGTGGGTTCCCATTAGCTTCTATGGGCAATGTCGCGGTTGGAATTTTAAAGATTAGGGACACATAGAATCGAGTCAGGACCAAACCCTATTGGACTTAAGAAGCTAGCACCCACGGGAGCACTGGAGTACTCGAGTTACCTCACCCAGGGAAGCCGGGTGCATAGGTGTCTTTTGGTGTCGGGTCACGTCGTCGATTGCAATGGAAGCCTGCAAAGAACTGCCGCTGCCATGAAGAGGAGAAGTGTCCGAAGAGATCCAAGCCTGGATCTAGGATGGAAGGAACCTGAAAGTAGAGGGGACAGAGTTTGGGTCACTAGCCAGTGACCGAGGGCAGGATGGACCAATGCCCACAGATGTCGGGTGCTTCAGGTGAGTTGATGGGTGTCTTGACTCTTCAGCCACGAGGTCCAGGAGGTGTCGACGAAGTCCACCAGCCGGATTCCAGCTGTTCCTCAAAGTCTGTCGAGTGATGCGGTGTCGGGGACTAGAATGGACCCAACAAGGAATTGCAACGGCAAGTCACTGGAATTCAGAGAAAGGACTGCGGTGCAGGCCAGCAAGGTCTGAGGAACTCACCCAGCAAGGGTAAGTCAGGGCACATTTGGAGCAACCAGGAAAGCCCAATCAGAAGAGGAGTTGCCTTCGTGGGGACCTGCTAGCCAACGGGCTAGTGATCACAAAGGAGCCTCAAGCGGTTGCACTTGAAACTGGCCCACAGGTCACTCGTGGAGTGGATGCCAGCAATCTTCGGTGCAGGAGGTGCTCTAGGCTGTGGCTACTCGGAGCCCAAAGCACAACTTCAAGGAGGACCAGGAAGATAGTGTTGCTGCAAAAGTTCACGGTGTCCAGGGGTCATCGTCCCACGTCACCCACGATAGCCACAAGCCTCACCTTTGCTGTGGACTCAGGGTAGTCTCAGGGAAGTCTGGAAATCTACCTCTGGTGAGGCAAAGACTTAGGTGTCTGGAGGGAGCTTCAGCGATGCAGACCGGTCAGTTGCTTCTTTGGTCACTCCTTGACCGCAAGGGAGATTTCTTCCGTCTTCTAGTCGAAATAGAAAGTCGAAGGCCCAGGAACCAGGCTCTGTCACTGATGTCACTGGTGACGGATATGAGGACGTTGTCACAAGGCCTATGTCAGCGTTCTTCCTGTCAAACAGCTCTCAGAGAGCACAAGACACTGCAATACTCTTCAATTCCTGGACTGTCAGTGTGCTACCTGCTGCAGCGCACCATCGCTATCATGAACAGTGGCGGCCGCCACAAACAAAGGGTGGTGAGGTGGGTGGAGCTGATGTGGGAGGGGTCACAGTGGAGGGTGGAGGAGGGGTTACTAATAATATCTATATAAAAAAAATAACTTACATGAAGGGGAGACAGCGTTTACCATGCAGTCATTACATCGCAGTTCCTTTACAACGCGGTTGTTACAACGACCACGTTGTTAGAACGCAATGCCTTTACAACGCAAGTCATTAGATCATTACAGGGTCCTATGGGCTGAACGGAAGAAGGGTTTATTTGTTTTGGAGTCATACAGATTTTTCATTTTTATGCGGCTTCCTGCATTTCTCTTTCAGGTTTATAATGTAGAAATAAGATATTTTAAAATGACTCAGCTTTTGGCATGAGAAAAAGTTAGTGTGGATGAAAAGAAGAGCAAACACCAAAGGTTGGAGAAGGTGTTTAATCCGCCCAATGACACCAGGCTCCAGGCAGCAACTCCCGTCCTGGAACCGCACATAACCCCACATTCCAGTCACCCCCAAGATTCCCCAAGAACATTCCATCCCTACATACATTCATTGCTTACACAAAACCAACACTTTCCTCGCCCTACAAAATGATAAAAGAAAAGATACACAATAAAATGTACAGAAGAATCTAAGAGAAGAATAACATATGAAAAGGGTACATGATGAACAGTGACGATAGGGTATAATGTTCGCAATGAATAAATTGTAACATAAAATGGAGAACAAGGAAACGATAAGGTGACAACGGAGTACCATGGTACTATTAGGATGAAGTATCGCTGCACTTGCATTACATAAAATAAAGGGTGACAATGAGATGCCAAGGCACTGTTGGGATGCACTTACATTACATAATCCTTAAACCTGTATAGTAAAGATTTAATCCTCACAGGTTTGGGGTGCCCATTCAAATCTGGCACCATTGCCCCATCATCGTCACAACTCACACATAAGCTATTGCGCCCATGATCAGACATCGCATCGGGGACTAAGGCAATCGTTCTTTCATTCCATGTCCTGCCATTCTCTAACACCATAATGTGGTCTTTGACTCCCTTTACTCTGACTGGTGCGGAGAACATTGGGTAACCTTTAACTGCCTGATGGGGTTTCTTTATCCTCACCCAGTTGTCCACTGTAACTGGTGATGTTCTCCACAACCCTTCAACTGTTCTGTACTTCCTTTGCACCGCACTTCTCACATCCACCACTCATTCACCTTTACTCATCTCGATGACCTTCCTTTCCAAACATTCTTTATTCAACATAGAACCCGCTATCCTCCCTCTTAGCAATGAAAAAGGGGACATTCCAGTTCTAACGTGAGGTGTAGTTCTTATTGCTCAGAGAATATCCCAGATTCCTCTTCTCCAATCTAACCCATTCACCAGTAGCTGGTCCTTAATGGTTCGTTTACATCGTTCCACTAAACCATTACTGTGGGGATGGTAGAAGAAGACCTGATATGCTTGATTCCCACTGACTCCAAAGATTCACAGTTTCCTTGGACACCAATTGAGTTCCATTGTCTGATACCAGTTGTTCTGGAGACCCGTCCCTGACCAACACTTCTTTCAAACATTCAATGACGGTCGTGGTGTTCATAGATTCCACAATTTACGTCTCCGGCCATTTTGACATATCATCTATCAGGACTAACACATACTTAGGAGTTCCACCACGTATGGCTAATGGCCCAGCAATATACAACGCGAGCTTGCTTCATGGCACAGTATCACATTTCATTGGTCTAACTGGACTATGCACTGTGACCTGAGTTTTGTCACTCAAAACATACACATAACATTCTCTGACATGGTATTCACTCCCAGCCACCAAAATCCTCCCCCACTCTCTGTTTCATGGCATGCACACCCATGTGATCTTCAAAGGCCAGATTCAATATTTGACTGCGAAGGCCACAAGGCACTGCTAGAAGTTCACTCCTATGCATCACTCCATTCATCATGGACAAGTCTTCTGCAATTCTCCAAAAAGGAATCAGGAAATCTCACATTTCTTTAGCTGGGGGCCATGCACCTGACAAGTTCTTCACATCTTCTTGCATTACCATGATAATGCGCATCGGTGGTGATGATGCAGACATTACTGATGTCAAAGGGCTTAAGGGAACCAAACAAAATCATTTCATGCTAAAAGGATTTAAAAACATTATCACCTTCACTGCTCTGAACAAATCTGATATTTCTTTCCAACAACATATGGAGACACGTGGTCTTTGCAGCGAAATTGTTGACAAACTTGAAATAGTATTCAATGAGCCCCAAGAATGACCCCAACTGGTCTTTGTCTTTGGGTGCTGGCGCACCTCAATCGCTCCCAAGATTGTTATATTCGGCTCAACTCCCTCACTGGATATGTGGTGCCCCAAATAGTCCACTCCTGATTGACTGAACTTACATTTGTCTTTTCTCAATGTTAATCCACTCCTTTTGATGACCTCCAACACATCTTTGAGCTTAAAATCGTGTTTATTCGGACTCTTGCCATAAATCAGGATATCATCCTGGAAATACATTAGACCAGGCATATCCTTAAACACATTCCCGATCAACCTCTGGAAAACAACTGAGGCAGAAGCGAGACCGAACAGCATGGGCACATACCGGTAAGTTCTTTCAGGTGCTACAAAAGATGTCAGCCGCCTTGATTTCTTACATATCTCTCCTTTTGTTTTGCACATTTATATAGCACGAACTCGACCCGAAGGTATTGGAGTGCTTTACATGAGCACCGTATTTACATTACACATTCAGGCATGGGGAGATTAAGTGATTTGTCCACAATCACAGGATGTGGACGCGACCTCGAGGCTCGAACTCTGGTTTCCAGCACCAAAGTCGGCAGTTTAAGCTGACGGACCACATCCTCTCCCCACTCTCCCACTGCCAGAACATGGGCTTCTATTGGAATTCTCAAGGGCATATTATCAAGCCCATTATCGCCGCTTTAGCGGCAGTTTTCTGCCGCTAAACCGGCGATAATTTTTAACGCCGTCCTTGATAATATGCCCCGTAATCATTTGTATTTAGCAAACCAAATGAACAATACTCTGATCAAATACATAAAGAGCTCAGATTCCTATATTAAATGTAAGTAAAAATGAAAAACATTTAATATGAAAAACGGCGCAACAATTACCCAAAATGTGAAAAGATGAAAACCGAAACTCATAATCCTTTGGAGAGACTGACATATCTTAATGTTTCAAGCACTTTAAACATAAAAGAAAATGCCAAAAGCGATTTTAAAAGAGAGACTTTTTGTGGGCAAGAAGTCCATAACCATTTACTTATCAAATGAATGTGGAAAGAATGGAACGTTCAGAACCAAGAAAATACTCTTTTATTAAAAACAGGTACCAGAGGACAGTGGTCCACCAGAAATATTCTCTTTATATTATCAACCCTGGCAAAGGCTGCTGGGGCTGGAGTGGAGTCAGTTGGCTTGTTTAACACACACTGTTCTCTGTGGTGATGTTGCAGGCATTACAGTGCATAGGTTTATTCTTTCTTGCAGTATCCACAGGTCTAAGGTCCTGTATTTACTATCCTTGGGGAATCGTTAAGGTGTGTCTGCAGCTTGAAACACATCCTTATACTGCTTTGGGTATTCCAATGAACTTGGATTCCTAAGCAGTGGGTCTTCTCAATTTCTAGTTTTTGTTCCACACTCCTCTGCTGTGCAGCTAGGCTCACTTACATACACACATACATGGGTATCTCGATCACGGTAAATACTCCCCCCGGCATTACCCTGGAGCAAGTCCCTTCTGGCAGGAATATTTAAGCAGAAGGTTTGACCAGGAAAGCCCAATCAGAATTTTCTTCCCCCTGTCTTTCTTCTCTTCAATCGACCACCGAGCATTGGTTTAATAAAATGGTTTGGACCTGCAGATTCGAGGAATCCTATGCCAAACATGTAGGAGCAAGTGTGAAATTTAGGGGGATTTGGAAAAATGTCTTTCCTAATCTTATTCTGCACAATGCACTTTAAGAAATGCTGGATTTTTTATGGCTCTATTTTGGAAAAGTTCGGAAAACATTATTCGAAGTGATTTGAGATATTTGTTGCTGCTAGAATCACATGCACTGTGTATCAGAATGTTCTCGAATATGATCATGCCAGTTATAATATAAAACCAAGGGAGTATTCTTAGACAATCTGTAACTGCTCTATACCCGACAGACTCTATTTATTATTAACTGATTGTGTAAAAGATTCTCATGATAACTATTATTTTTGTTGACTTTATCAAATCTCTTCTTGATATTGCGTTTAAAGTAATGGTATTCTCGGCTAATTATTTGATTTTATATGTCTGTTTTGATTTGTTACTTGGTTGATTATTTTTAAAAAAATGTTTTCCTGTTCTCAATAAAATATATCTTTTTTAAAGTATTTAGCTCTTTAAGAATAAGCAATCAGGTATTTTTTAAAGGAAAGAGCTAATATGCAGTTGGTGGGGACATTTCACCCTTTGCAGCATCTGTACCCACATAGAAAAGCAGCATGGAGAAATCTCCAATCAGTGAGACAGAGCTGTCTCTGAGCCGAAAAACAACCCCACTGACAATCACTTCACCTGATTCTTGAAAGAAAGACATTCCTCACCTCCCTGTGAAGGCCATAGACAGGACACTCTTCTGAATACTGGGCTGTAACATAAAGTGCCTAAGGCCCGACTCCATCTCAATTTAAAGGCGCTTGCAGCTCCGGCCTATAACTCGGGTTCAGGGCCATTGACAACCGGTACAGCCCTTGTCAGTGGAATATAAGGCTATATTAGAATGCCCCGTGATTCGATATTGGCCTAACATCTGACACACTCTGACACAGGCTGTGGGCAGAATGGTGGAACCTGAACCAAAGCTAGTGCTTTAAATGGTCCGGTACTGTCCGGTACGGAGTACCGGCACGTTTTTACTTTGAGACGGAGAGTACTGGCACTTCTCAAGACAGACGTAATACTTTTAATTGGAGAGTACCGGCACTTCTCAAGACAGACGTAATACTTTTAATTGGAGAGTACCGGCACTTCTCAGAAGCAAGCAGGTACTCTGGTACAGAGTACCTGCACTTCTATTTTTCCCATTTCATGCAGGGACCAAAACGGATTCTGCTGGGGCTGATAGACGGGTGGGGCGGGAGCCGATATACAAGAGTTTTGGTAGCGTTGGGCTTTCTTATTACTAAAAGGGACATCGCACCGCCTTGGAGATCCGAGCGAGCATCGCCGATAGCTAAAAGGGCACGTTGGATTAACTACTGCGCCACGGCAGAAACATTTGTCTACAAATCCCGCAGCTGCCCAGAAAAGCACTGTAAAGTCTGGGAGCATGGACGGCCCATTCTGACAATCCTACCCTGCAGGGTTAAGATATCTGGCGTAAGCACATGGAATGCTTCCCTCTTGATGTGGGAATCCTTGAGGGCTGTGCAGCTTTTTCTTTTTCTTTGTAAGCTAATGTTTACCACAAATGCATTAAACCCAATAAAATGTTATTAAAAAAACAATAATGCTACATTAGAACATTGGAACGTTGGGAGCTCCATTGAGAACAATGGAGTGCTCCGGTCTTATAATGGCTGGTATAAGCCCGGAGCACCAACATTCCAATGTGTCTTTGTTCACAGCTCTGGCTGTGAACAAAGACTTCAGGGAGCCTGAGGGGATTTCAATCCTCTCGCGCTCCCTGAAGGCTTCGTTTTGGTAGAACATTCTGCCCTCTAGTGGCAGAATGTTCTAATAGCCTTATAGCCCTTCGTAGCAGGGCTATACCGCTGTTAATGGCCCGCTGCTGTTGTTAAAGTCCCTCGCCTTCGGCTTGGGCCTTTAACGCTGCAGCGGGCCATTAACAGCCGGTATAGCCCGCTACGGCGGGCTATAAGGCTATATTATTTACTATTAGTGTAATAAAGAATGGAGTACAATTAGTTGGAATATGACCCTCCCTGGCAGCAAAGTAAACAATTATTTAAAATGTATGTTGTGCGTGGGTGCACAACGCCCATAGGGCTAAGAGGGCTTCATCCGTCCCCCACTCTCCACCAACCCCACCCCACCCCTACCCCCCCCCCCCCCCCCTCCCCAGTTGTGTGTCTCAGCCCAGGCTGTGCTCGGCTGGGCAGAGTCTGGAGTCTTATCTCTGGCCCTTTCACAGGTCTATTTACATATTTACATACCTTTGTAAGCTGGTTTCCAAGGCTTAGTTTTTTTCTGGTTCCAGTACCCCCTGGGCCCCCACTCTGTCTATTCCTTACACTTGTATTTTACATTTACTGCAGTGAGAATGCATTTCATGAAAAGGAATATAAAGTGGGGTTGCCAAAAGAAAAATGCCAGCCATATGATGCTTAAAGAGCCTCCAAAGACCGCGTCGACACTAAAAAGGTATATAAATAAAAAAGTATGTATTCATTTGTAATGTGACTTTTCTTTTTTTTTCCCCTTTAATTATCAGTCATGTATCATTCAGGCAGCCCTAGAACACAATTAAAAGTGCTTTCTATTTATATTTACTGTTCTAATTATGCACAGATAAGTGCTGAAAATACGGCTTTAGTTGACTGTTTATTTTTGTACCCTCTGGGACATCAAAATAATGAGCTGGCAACCCTAATCATACGACTGGAAGGTTGTTGCAGGATCAGCACATTATTTATTTCCTCCACCCTCGATCCCTGATTAATGCCATAATAGCAATAGTTTAACTTATATCTGTAACCCTACGCCATCATCAATAAAATGCTGAGTTACTTCAAGTGTCTGGAAATGCACCCTGCATTCAGACAACTCACTCCTCATTCTCGTCCCTCACTTTCACGCTCACCCTGCACTCACACCATTCACAATGCACTCACACCATTCACCATGCACTCACACCATTCACCTGCTCACCCTGCACTCACAATGCACTTGAGCTGTTCACCCTGTACCTTACCCTGCAGTCACACGAGTTCACTACTCACCCTGCACTCATGTGACACTTCACTCACCTGTCCCCCTCACTGCTCAATGTGCAATCTCACTCAAACAAGCCCATCACTAACCATTCATTCATTCATCCCACTCTGCACTTACATCCGCACCCAAATTCATATGGTCACCTCACTCACCCTGCAGTCACTCTTCTTACCCTACTCTCACACTGTTACATCGCCCACCGTGCACTCACATGGGCACTCCTGCCACCCACACAGTGCAGAGGGTTAATGTGCCTGCTACAAAGAACGTGTACCATGCAGATCACAGAAGTGAGTGTGAGTAAACTATGAGTAGCGCTATTAAAAAAATGAAATGTATGTAAGAAAGGTGCTATAGGGAGATGAGGTGCATTGTTGGTGAGTGGTACTGAGGGAAATCAAAGAGAAGGAGGAAATGGGGGAGGAGGCACCAAAAAAGACTGTTGCGCCATGTGCGACCAGTGCTAGGGCAGCCCTGCACTGAAGTTCGGGTCTAGTTGCAACCCTGACCTGGTTGTGCGTGCTTGCGTGTGAGGGTGTGTTCATTTGCGAGAATGTACTTTGTTTCCCTCATTGCCTTGCTTTCTGCCCCCCCCTGTCCTGCCCATTCTCTGCACCCATCTCTTTTCCCGCTCGTATTCCCGCTGCTATTGCAACTAGGGCCCCTCCCCCACCCGCCAGTCCCAATCCCACCTCCCAGCTGCATCTCCCTCCTCCCCTATTTAATGGCGGCCGCTGCGCGCCCAAGTGTGCAAGTCCCCTGACCTTGGCCATGATACTGCTCTCCCAGGCGCGCAGCTCCACCTGAGTGCCACTGTCCCCCGCTCTGCGCCGACCCCGGTTCAAGGCTGGCACCCTCCTGCTTCTGCTTTTCTCCTGGTATTCTGCTTTTAGGTTTTATTGGCATTTATTTGAATTTTGGTATTTATTTGTATTTTGTACTTTGTTTCCCTTTTTGCCTTGCTTTCTGCCTCCTGCCCATTCTCTACGCTTGTTGGAAGGCGGACCCCGAGGAGTCGGTGAGACCACCAAGGGGGGGGGGCCCTCACACTGCACGAAGTAGCCGAGCGCTGCCGGGAAGTCCCCTGAGAGATCCTTCCCCTATCACGTACTAGCACAGTAACACCACCACACAGGACTCAAGGAGGTTGTCTCAAGACAAGCAATTCTTTATCAGCAATAAAAAGGTTACGAGGTCAATATTTACACGAAGGGATCGAGGGATCCACCAAAAGTCTTAGTGTCTCTTTGGAAGGGTAGGGGTAGCGGGACAGTCTGTGGCAGGAGCGCGGTACGAAGGTACCTGGGGCCCAGTTCTTATCCTCAAGCCGGAGGACCTCCGGATCTCGGAGGGGTCGAGCCGCGACGGCGTCAGCAGGGCTCTGGCGTACAGTTCGTGGAGAGCCGCGATCCAATAAGCAGGGCTCTCAAGATGGTTTCTACTCAGCCCGAGCCGCGACGTCGTCAGCAGGGCTCCGAGGGAGGCTTCAGCGAGGTTGGGCCGCGACAGCGTCAGCAGGGCTCCGATGTTCCGGGTGGCTTCAAAGTGTTCACAAGACGGAGCCGCGACGCAGTCAGCAGGGCTCGTGATGGTTCCGACAAGAGTTCTTCTCCGTAGGGTCAGCCGCGATTCAATCAGCAGGGCTCTCGACTCCGGGATACAACTGCCGATCTGTGGCGGGGTCGCCCCAGATATAGGTCTGGAGCCCTTTGATGTCCGGACCCAGGCGCCCGGGGGGGGCGGAGAGGCCGGGTGGAGGTGGCTAGACGCCCAGCAGGAGAGGCTCCAGGCCCAAGAGAGTTGCAGGGCGATCACACCTAGAGAGGGGAGGACAGTTGGGGGTCCCATCGATACTGTCCTCCGCCGGGGGCGATGAATGGTTCCTGCGGCACCCCCTGGCCAGTTCGTGGTGCCTCGATGTCGGGGCTTCGCTGGGGTCGAGGCTGGGTTGAGTGGGGTCGCGCTGGCTGGCGCACAGAGTCACGTGGATGCCAACAAGATGGCGGAGCCACGAGGGGTATGCGACCTCGTGCAGCTCAGGATGAAGGGCCTCGGTGCAGTTCAGGAGGGTGGCCCGTGAAGGCCGGGGCGGGGAACGGGCACAACCCACGGGGGCAAGGTCCACGCCACGAGGCCGGGTCCAACAGGCGTCCCCCCCCAGCCGAAGGCATGGAGAGTCACCCATCTCCTTGGGGATTCTCCTCGTCAAGGCGGAAGAAGCGGGACAGGCCGTCGGCGTTGGCGTGGTCATTGCCGGGCCGGTGTTCAACGTCAAAGTCCATCCCTTGTAGCGAGATGGACCACCGCAGCAGCTTGGGGTTCTCGCCCCGCATTTGCATTAACCACCGCAGGGGCCGGTGGTCGGTCTGGACCCGGAAGTGGGTACCGAAGAGGCAGGGCCAGAGCTTCTTGAGGGCCCATACTACAGCGAAGGCCTCACGCTCGATGGTGCTCCATCGTTGCTCCCGGGGCAGTAGCCGTCGGCTGATGAAGGCCACTGGTCGGTCGAGCCCCTTTTCATCGGCCTGGGACAGGACGGCCCCGATCCCATACTCAGAGGCGTCCGTCTGCACCACGAACTCCTTATTGTAGTCAGGGGCCTGCAGCACCGGGGCAGTACACATTGCTGTCTTTAGGGTGTCGAAGGCGGCTTGGCAGCGGGGTGTCCAGTGCACCTTCTTGAGCTGTTTTTTGGACGTTAGCTCTGTGAGGGGGCCAACAATGCTCCCATAGTCCCGGATAAACCGCCGGTAGTATCCGGTGAGACCCAGGAAGGCCCGGACAGCGGTCTGGGTAGTGGGGGGTTCCCAGGCCTGGATGGCATCTATTTTCGGTTGGAGAGGGGCTACCTGCCCGCTCCCCACTTGATGGCCCAGGTAGGTCACGGATCCGTGGCCGATCTGGCATTTGCTGGCCTGGATCGTGAGCCCGGCCCGCTGGAGGGCGGCCAGGACGGCTTTAATGTGAAGGAGGTGTTCCGCCCAGTGGTTGCTGTACACGGCAATGTCATCTAGGTAGGCCGCGCTGAAGGCCTCAAGCCCGGCCAAAACCTTGTTCACCAGTCTTTGGAAGGTGGCCGGGGCGTTCTTCATTCCGAAGGGCATCACCCGAAAGTGGTAATGCCCATCCGGGGTTGAAAAGGCGGATCTTTCTTGGGCGCCGGGGGTGAGCTGGATCTGCCAGTACCCGGCGATGAGGTCCAGCGTGCTCAGGTAGCGAGCGGCCCCTAAGCAGTCGATGAGTTCGTCAGCCCGGGGGATAGGGTGGGCGTCCGTCTTGGTCACTGCATTCAGGGCTCCGTAGTCCACGCAGAATCGTAACTCCGGGGGGTGGCCGGGAGCTGCGGCCTTTGGCACCAGGACGACAGGGCTGGCCCACGGGCTGTCGGAGGGTTCGATGACCCCCAGGGCCAGCATCTTTGTTACTTCGGCCTGGATGCAGGCCCGCACTCGGTCGGGTACCCGGTAGGCTCTGTGACGCACGGGGGGGCTCTCCCCGGTGTCGACGTCGTGGACGCACCAGTGGGTCACCCCCGGGGTGAGGGAGAAGAGGGCTGCGTAGTCCTGCAGCAGTTGCTGGCAGTCGTTGTTCCGGAGTCAGGGAAGAGGCGAGTTGGACACCTTTGATTGATCCATCATGGACGTTGGACTGCAAGAGGTCGGGCAGGGGCTCGGAGTCGTCCTCGCCCCCCTGGTCGGTCGCTAGTAGCAGGCTCAGTTCGGTCCGGGCAAAGTGGGGTTTTAGCCTGTTAGCATGTAGGACCCGGAGGGGGTTCCGGGGCGACTCCAGGTCAACCAGGTAGGTGACGGGACTTTTCTTCTCCACTACCTTGAAGGGCCCGGTCCACTTGTCCTGGAGGGCGCCGGGTTCAACCGGGGCCATGACCCATACTTTCTGACCTGGCTCGAATTCTACGGTAGAGGAGTTCCGATCGTACCACCGCTTCATGTCCTCCTGGCTGGCCGCGAGGTTGGCTTCGGCCATGGCTCGGAACTTGCGGGTCTGGTTTCGGAGGGTCAGGAGGTATCGGTAGACGTCAGGAGGGGCGCCTTGGGGCTTCGTCTCCCAGCCCTCCTTGACCAGGCTGAGCGGTCCGCGGACCGGGTGTCCGTACAATAGTTCAAACGGGCTGAACCCCAGGGACTTCTGCGGGACCTCCCGATAGGCAAACAGGAGGCACGGCAGCAGGACATCCCATCTCCGCCTGAGGGGGTCTTCCAGGCCCTGGATCATTCCCTTTAATGTTCTGTTGAACCGCTCAACCAGTCCGTTCCCCTGAGGGTGATAGGGGGTCGTGAACTTGTACGTGACCCCGCACTGCTGCCACAGGGACCGCATGTATCTGGAAATAAAGTTCGTGCCTCTGTCGCTCACCACTTCGCGGAAATCCGACTCGGGAGAAGATCCCCATTAAGGCCCGGCCTACCACGGGGGCCGTTATAGTTCTTAGCGGGACCGCCTCCGGGTACCTGGTGGCGTGGTCCACGAGGACCAGGATGAAGCGGTGGCCCAGGGCGGTCTGGGAGTCCAGGGGCCCCACGATATCGATTCCGACCCGTTCGAACGGGGTGCTGACGGCTGGAAAGGGTTGGAGGGGGGCCTTGACCCGACCCCCCGTCTTCCCGCTGGCTTGGCAGGTCTGGCAGGACCGGCAGTGGTTGTCCACGTCTCTCCGCATCCGGGGCCAGTAGAAATGGGTCACCAGACGGCTGTACGTTTTGTCTTGCCCCAAGTGTCCGGCGAGGGGCACATCATGTGCCAGGTTGAGCAGGAACTCCCAGAAGCGGAGGGGGACCACCAAAACTCGGCTGGCCCCGAGTTCCGCCACTTTTTGCTCACTGTATAGCAGGCCCTCGGCCCAGTAGACCCAGTGGCTGCCGGTCTGGTCCCCGTTGGTTTGGGCGGACGCTTGTTGGCGGACCCCTTCGAGAGTGGGGCAGGACTGCTGCTCTTGCTGGAACTGCTCCCGGGTGGGACCCCCTTCGTGTCGCCATTGTGTCAGCTCTGGTAGGGCGCACGGGGAAGCAATCTCTTCGGGGGAGGACTCACTAGGTCCAGGGTCGGTGTCCGCCTCCCCCTTGCTGCTGGCGGGAGGGGGTGCGAGCCCCTCGGGCTGGGCGGCCCCGGAGGCCGAGGATGAGCAGGGGGCCCGGGCGGTCATGGACCGGGTGATGGCGCAGGCCCAGTCAGATAGTCCCAGCATTCGGAGGTGCTCTCGTCGCTCTACTTGAGCCCAGGGGGAGCTCTCCAAGTCGTTCCCCAGGAGGCAGTCTACGGGGGCGTCGTCGCGTACCGTCACCTTCAGCAGGCCCGTCACCCCTCCCCACTCGAAGGGGACCAGGGCCATCTGGCACAGGCTTTCGCTGTTGTCGGCCGTCCGGACGGGGCACAGAACATTCGGTAGGATCTGTTCGGGGGTCACCAGGTGGCAGCGGACAGCGGTGACACTGGCGCCGGTGTCACGAAGGGCTTCGGCCCGTTGTCCATTGACCGTGACCTGCTGCCGGTACTTCTGGGTGTTGCTTGGGATGGGGGTGCAGGGTACCATTTCTCGGCTACCCAGGCAGACCAGGGACATGGCTGCCGGCTCCCATTCAGTGGTTCCTCGGTCGAGGGTCTCTTCTTCCTCTTCTCCTTCTCCCAGGGCGGCGGCCGCCAGCTGTCGGGGCGGGGGCCCGCCGGCCCTGTTCCTTCGGTTCAGGGGGCAGACCGGATCGCTGGCATAGTGTCCGGTTTGTTGGCAGCCGTAGCACGTTACTGGTGGCCGTGGTCCTGGTCTGGCCGAGGGCGGCCCCCTTCGGGCTAGGCTCGGGGAGAGTTGTTGCTGCGGTGGCCCTCGAGGGGGGCTCCTGGGGGCCCCGGCGGGAGGCTCTCGGTTCCTGTTCGGCCCTCCCCCTCCACCGCGTTGGCGGGGGGGTCCGGTGGGGTTCCTCTGGTACTTCCCCATCGAGTTCCGGGGGACCCGGGAGTTGACCCATCGATCGGCCTCGACGGCGAGTTTTCGCGGGTCGGTCATTTTGCTGTCGAGGAGGTGTTGTCTCAGTTCCACGAAGCAATTGTTGGAGAGATGTTCCCACACGATGAGGTCGACCAGCTGCCCGTAGGTGGTTACTTTGCTACCTTTGATCCACCCTTCTAGGGCCCGACTGAAAAAGTCCATATACTCCACCCAGGTGGTACCCGGGATTTTCTGGCAGTCTCTGAACCGCTGGCGGTACATTTCCGCGGTGAGCCCATAGCGGGTGAGCAGGGCCTCCTTCATGTGATCGTAGGAGGTCATCACCTCCTCCGGCAGCTGGAGCAGTGTGTCTCGACCCTCACTCAGGAACCGCCCCCACAGGCCCGCGCCCCAGTCTTTCCGGGGCACCCGATGAGAGGTCATGGCCACCTCGTAGGCCTTGAACCATTGTTGGATGTCGTCATTCTTGTAGTATTCCTTGACGACCTCTTTCGGGATATGTACCTTGGTCTCGGAAGGCGGTAGAGTGTCTCTAGTACTGGGGGCGTTGGTCCCCCCGTTCTTGGCCTTGATTTCGAGCTCCTTGAGACTGCGCTCGTGCTCAAGGGTCAGTTTCTTTTCCTCCAACTCCCGGTGTCGTCTCTTCTCTTCTATCTCCTCTTGAAGCCGTAGCTGTTCTAGGGCCAGTTTCTTTTCCGCCAGCTGGAGTTCGCCGTCCAGCCGCAGTCGTGCGAGCTTAGCTCGTGGTTCCAGACCTTCTCCCGCTCGCGTATTTCTTCTTCGGAGAGGCCGGTTTCTAGACTCTTTCTTCCTCCGGTTGTCGGAGTCAGTGCGGTCGATGTGGTCTCAGTCAGGGGCAAGGGACCTTCTTCTTGGGAGTGGCCCGCCTCGGCCTCCAGCCAGGTCCTCAGAGCTTTCTGCATCTCCTCTTTGGTACCTAGGCCGGTGGTTGCAATGCCTTTGTCTTTGCAGAATTGTTTTAACTCTTTGTGCGTATATTCTTCCAGCCGTTCGGGCTGGAACTCCATTATCGCGTTGTTTTCCTGGCTGCTCATGATTACTGTTCGCTTGGATGGGTAGCTAGTGGGTACTGGCTGGTACGTACTGCGTTCGGCTCGGATCCTGTCGCTGGCCACCAAATGTTGGAAGGCGGACCCCGAGGAGTCGGTGAGACCACCAAGGGGGGGGCCCTCACACTGCACGAAGTAGCCGAGCGCTGCCGGGAAGTCCCCTGAGAGATCCTTCCCCTATCACGTACTAGCACAGTAACACCACCACACAGGACTCAAGGAGGTTGTCTCAAGACAAGCAATTCTTTATCAGCAATAAAAAGGTTACGAGGTCAATATTTACACGAAGGGATCGAGGGATCCACCAAAAGTCTTAGTGTCTCTTTGGAAGTGTAGGGGTAGCGGGACAGTCTGTGGCAGGAGCGCGGTACGAAGGTACCTGGGGCCCAGTTCTTATCCTCAAGCCGGAGGACCTCCGGATCTCGGAGGGGTCGAGCCGCGACGGCGTCAGCAGGGCTCTGGCGTACAGTTCGTGGAGAGCCGCGATCCAATCAGCAGGGCTCTCAAGATGGTTTCTACTCAGCCCGAGCCGCGACGTCGTCAGCAGGGCTCCGAGGGAGGCTTCAGCGAGGTTGGGCCGCGACAGCGTCAGCAGGGCTCCGATGTTCCGGGTGGCATCAAAGTGTTCACAAGACGGAGCCGCGACGCAGTCAGCAGGTTTCGTGATGGTTCCGACAAGAGTTCTTCTCCGTAGGGTCAGCCGCGATTCAATCAGCAGGGCTCTCGACTCCGGGATACAACTGCCGATCTGTGGCGGGGTCGCCCCAGATATAGGTCTGGAGCCCTTTGATGTCCGGACCCAGGCGCCCGGGGGGGGGGCGGAGAGGCCGGGTGGAGGTGGCTAGACGCCCAGCAGGAGAGGCTCCAGGCCCAAGAGAGTTGCAGGGCGATCACACCTAGAGAGGGGAGGACAGTTGGGGGTCCCATCGATACTGTCCTCCGCCGGGGGCGATGAATGGTTCCTGCGGCACCCCCTGGCCAGTTCGTGGTGCCTCGATGTCGGGGCTTCGCTGGGGTCGAGGCCGGGTTGAGCGGGGTCGCGCTGGCTGGCGCACAGAGTCACGTGGATGCCAACAAGATGGCGGAGCCACGAGGGGTATGCGACCTCGTGCAGCTCAGGATGAAGGGCCTCGGTGCAGTTCAGGAGGGTGGCCCGTGAAGGCCGGCGCGGGGAACGGGCACAACCCACGGGGGTAAGGGCCACGCCACGAGGCCGGGTCCAACAACGCTCATCTCTTTTCCCGCTTGTTTCCCACTCATTTCCCCGCCTGTTAGAATCCGGGGTCTCTGGTTGGCGCAGGTATTCACTTGCGACAAGCAGGGACCCTTTCCTCTAAGTCACGGCAAAGGATTACTCTAAGAAAATAACCCCTGCTCACCCTCTAGGTAACGTGGCGCGAGCAGTCAGGCTAGATTCCAGAGGGCATTAGGTTAAGCATTTAGGGCGTCCCACAATAACCACCAACCCACCACACAGAGACACAAGACTGTATTTATAAAAATAAAGTTCTTTATATAAAGGTTCTGTAAACAGGCTTCAAAATACAGTGTTTCACTTTAAAATGAGGTTCCAGTTACTTGTTATCACTTTTCAGGAGGCCACAGTTCTTTAAAGGGTCACTTTTAGTGCAATCTGCACTTTGTGGGGGTCTGTGCGCTTCGTAGCGCCTGTTTGGACGCATCGTACGATTCCTCACGCTTCTCGCGTGAGCACGCGTACTCTGACTCAAGCCGTACGGGCCGTACCTTCGTAGGTACGTGTTGTACGAGTCCGGTACGCCTCTTGCTACTCCTCACGCTTCCCGCGTGAGCAGCGTCTATATCTTCAAAGCTGTACAGGCCGTACAGGTGCAGGGACGCACCGTACGGGCTTGGTGCGAACCGCACAAAGACTCACGCTTCCCGCGTGAGCAGCGTAGCGGGACGACAGCGCCGTACGGACCGTACAAAGAAAAGTACGCATCGTACAGAGGCGCTTGGGCTCACAGTACCTTATTTCTTGGGGGCAAAGTTCGTGGCGGCCTCAGCAGTCCGTAGAAGGGCGTCCCGCATCGCGTTGCAGTCCCGCTTGGTCAGTGGACGGCGATGCTTCGTGGGGCGCCTCAGGACGTCACGGCACACCTCGGAGGTTGGAAGCAGGAGGGGCAGCTCGGGGGAGATTTTCAGCGCGCAGCGCTGTCGGCATCGGCCAGGATCAGCAAACCAGGGTGGCATCGGCCTTTGCAGTGGTCTCCACGGCCAGGGGTCGCAGAGGCTCGGCGCTTGGAGCCGGACAGTCTCTTCTCAGGTTGCGAGCTCCGGCTCGAGGGGGCAGCTGTTTACTTTGTTTAGGCCAGGCAGTGCAGGCCTTCACGGTGCTCACAGCAGCACGGTCGATCAGAGGTCACGTTGCCCAGCGAGACGGGGGCACACAGGTTCTCTGGGGTCAGCGTTGGCAATCCACCCACAGCAGCTTCCTTTCTTTCAGGGAGGGGTAGCGCCCACTGTTCCTGGGGCGCAGTTCTGTGGGCAAGTTCACAAGCAAGCCCTTGGAGATTGTTTTTAAAGCACAAGTTGAATTCAAAGTCTTTCTCAGTCTTTTCTTCCTCTCCTTCCAGCAGCAAGGCACCCACCACAGGCCAGTCTCTCAGGCTTAGAAACAGTACTCCTCCATGCAGCTTTCCCAGGTCCTTCTCTTCGGGCAGAGGTTCTTCTTGGCATAAACAGGATCTGATTTCTTAGGAGCAGGGCTCCTTCTTTTATACACAGTTTCTTTTGTTCTTTGTCGCCAGGGGGCCTGTGCCTGGCTCAGTCCGGTTTTGGAGCACTTTGTTGTGGTGACTCTGCTCTTTCCTTTCAGTGCACAGGGCAGAGACATCAGCCGCTCCACAGGGGGAGGAGCCGGCATTGTGGTGGCAGAGCACAGGTCTATTCAGAGTCAAGGTGTACTCCTCCCACCCATCCTGGTGTAATCTCTCTTCCCACCACCTGGCAGCCAGCCTGTCTCCTGGAATTCCCCAGCCCTGCCCCTCACTGAAACTAGGCAGCACACACACACACAGCAGAGGCGGACTGAAATGGCTAAGCAAGTAAATACTAACTTTCTAAAAGTAGTATTTACAAACACAGGATATTAAAATAAACTTTACTAAAAGAAGTATTTTATTATTCTGAGTTCAGGCATACTAAACTTGACTTTCTACCATGCTCTCTGAGTCCGCTGGGATTACAGCGTGTAGTAATTCCAGCAGCCCATTCTGGCCTATGGAGAGCAGGAAGCCTTCAATAGTGAAAAACGAAAATGGCTGTAATTCACTATTAGGACATGCCACACACATCAGGGCATGTCCTACCTTAAGCCTACAATGCACCCTGCCCTTGGGCCTACCAGAGGGGTAACTAATATGTAGTTAAGGGAAGGTTTTGGGGACTGGCAAGTAGGTGCACTTGCGCAATCAGCATGACAGTACCAGACTGCACGCAGGTTCTGCAGTGGCAGACCTTAGACACATTTTGCTAGGCCGCTTCTGTGGGTGGCACAACCAGTGCTGCAAGCCCACCAGCAGCATTTGCATTTAATTTACAAGCCCTGGCACTCCTGGTGCACTTTACTAGGGGCTGATAGTAAACCAAATAAGCCAAACATGGACACCAATCAATGTATACATTTTACCATAGGGAGCACTTGCACTGTGGCACTGATTAGCAGTGGCACAGTGCCCTGAGCAGCTAACACCAACAAAACACATGAGGCACATCAGCAAAAAGTGGAAGGGAAACTCACGCCAAGGTGCCAGGTCTAACACGTGTCCCCTCCAGCTGAAATGTGGGGGGAACTACCCTACCCCAGGGAGTTCCTCTTCACTAAGGCGGAAAAACCTGGACAGACCGTCAGCATTGGCGTGATCTGTGCCAGGGCGATGCTCCACCGTAAAGTCCATACCCTGTAAGGAGATGGCCCACCTTAACAGTTTTGGGTTCTCACCCCTCATTTGCATCAACCATCTGAGGGGCCTGTGGTCGGTCTGAACCCGGAAGTGAGACCCAAACAAGTAGGGTCTTAGCTTCTTCAGCGCCCAGACCACAGCAAATGCTTCTCGCTCGATTGCACTCCACCTTTGTTCCCGTGGAAGTAACCTCCTACTAATGACTACAGGTTGGTCCCAGCCCTCCTCAGTCATCTGTGAGAGAACAGCCCCTACACCATGCTCTGATGCGTCTGTCTGCACTAGGAATTCTTTGGAGAAGTCAGGAGCCAAGAGCACGGGCGCCATGCACATGGCAGTCTTCAGGGTGTCAAAAGCCTTCTGACAGGTGTCAGTCCGGATCACTTTCCTGGGCTGCTTCTTCGAAGTCAGCTCTGTCAAGGGGGCAACAATGCTGCCATACCCCTTGGCAAACCTCCTGTAGTACCCTGTGAGTCCTAAAAAGGCCCTAACCTCTGTCTGGGTCTTTGGGGGCTTCCAAGCCAGGATGGTTTCAATCTTGGGTTGTAGGGGCGCCACCTGGCCGCTCCCCACCTGGTGTCCCAAGTACACCACGGAACCCTGCCCGATCTGACACTTGCTTGCCTTGATCGTGAGGCCTGCCTTGCGCAGTGCCATCAACACTTCCCAGAGATGTTGCAGGTGTTCTTTCCATGTGCCACTGAACACTGCGATGTCATCCAGGTATGCGGCGCTGAACTCGGTCAGCCCAGCCAACACCTGGTTGACCAACCTCTGGAAGGTGGCAGGGGCATTCTTCATCCCAAATGGCATAACCCGGAACTGGAAATGCCCATCTGGTGTGGAAAATGCGCACCTCTCTTTGGCCCCATCAGTCAAGGCGATCTGCCAGTACCCAGACGTTAAATCAAACGTGCTGAGGTACCGTGCAGCCCCTAACCGATCGATGAGCTCATCAGCTCTGGGGATGGGGTGCGCGTCAGTCTTCGTAACTGAATTGAGTCCTCTGTAGTCTACACAGAACCGGAGTTCGGGTGTGGCACCCGGCGCTGCAGCCTTTGGGACCAAGACCACTGGGCTGGCCCAAGGACTGCTGGAGGACTCAACCACCCCTAGAGCAAGCATCTTTGAGACCTCCTATTTGATGCAGGCTCTGACCCTGTCAGTTACTCTGTAAGCTTTGAGCTTCACAGGCAAGATGTCTCCTGTGTCCACATCATGGACGCACCAATCTGTGACACCAGGAACCAGGGAGAACAGGTCAGGAAACTGCCCCAGCAGCTGGCGGCAGTATTCCTGTTACTCAGGGGTGGGTGAGAGGTTAACTCCATCCACTGACCCGTCTCGCTCTGAGGCTACCAGGAGGTCAGGGAGAGGCTCAGACTCCTCCTCCGTCCCATCATCTGTGGCCAAGAGCATGCCCACTTCGGACCTCTCCAAGTGGGGCTTTAGTCGGTTGACATGTAGGACCCTCAAGGGGTTCCTGGGAGACTGCAAGTTCACCAAATAGGTGACAGAACTCTTGTGCTCCACAATCTCAAAGGGTCCTGTCCACTTGTCCTGGAGTGCACAAGGCTCCACAGGGGCCAGGACCCATACCTTTTGACCAGGTTGAAGCTCAAACAGAGTGGAATTCTGGTCGTACCACCGCTTCATGTCCTCCTGGCTGGCTTCCAGATTTGCCTCAGCAAGTTGCCTGAAACGCCTAGTCTGGTTCTTGAAGGCCAGCATGTAACTGTATACATTCTGGGGAGGTTTCCTGGGAGATTGCTCCCAGCCTTCCTTGACCAGACTAAGAGGTCCTCGTACGAGGTGGCCATACAGAAGCTCAAAGGGACTGAACCCTAGAGACTTCTGTGGCACCTCACGGTACGCAAAGAGAAGGCATGGCAAGAGGACGTCCCACTTACGCCTCATGGGTTCCTCAAGACCCATAATCATGCCTTTTAGGGTTCGGTTGAATCTCTCAACCAACCCGTTTCCTTGGGGATGGTAAGGGGTGGTGAACTTGTATGTCACACCACACTCTTGCCAAAGGGATTTCATATATTTCAATATGAAATTGGTCCCCCTGTCAGACACCACCTCTAGAGGGAATCCTACTCGTGAGAAAATTCCCATCAGTGCCCGTCCCACCACGGGGGCCATCACTGTCCTCAGAGGGATGGCTTCAGGGTACCGGGTGGCATGGTCCACCAAGACCAGGATAAACCTGTTGCCCATGGCTGTCTTGGGGTCCAGTGGCCCCACAATGTCAATCCCCACTCGCTGGAATAGGGTACTGACCACAGGGAAAGGTTGGAGTGGAGCCTTTTGCTTCCTTCCACTCTTACCACTTGTCTGGCAAGTCTGGCAGGTCCTACAATGAGCATCTGAGCTCTTGTGCATTTGAGGCCAATAAAAGTGGGTGACAAGCCTCTCATAGGTCTTGTCCTGCCCCAAATGCCCTGCTAATGGCACATCATGAGCCAGCCTCAGTAGGAAGGCTCTGAACTTCTGGGGTACCACCAGCGCACGGGCTGACCCAGGTTCAGCAACCTTAGGCTCTGAGTATAGGAGGTCATTCTCCCAGTAGATTAAGTGTGTACCGGACTGATCACCATTGGCCTGGGCTGCAGCCTGCTGCCGCATACCCACTAGAGAGGGGCACTCTTTCTGCTCCCTGCAGAATTCCTCCCTGGAGGGGCCTTCTTCTTGCTGCCAATGGGTCAGCTCAGGCAGGTCCCCCATTTCGGCTATCTGTTCCCCGGTAGGCTCCAGGGCATCCCCTTCAAGGTCTGCTTCCTCCTGGGCCGTGGGAACTTTAGGGGCCGGTTTCCCGCGCCTCCTGCGCCCTTTCCCTAAGGCCGGTTCCTGGGCCTCTCCCTCAGGCTCCAGGGTCCCTTGAACACCCCTACTGGCTGTCATTGACAGGGTGGTCACGCACGCCCTATCAGGTAAACCCACCATCCGCAGGTGAGCTGTCTTCTCCACCTTTTCCCAAGGGAAGCTCTCCAAATCATTCCCTAGGAGACAGTCTACAGGCATGGCATTTCTCACAGCGACTTGCAAAGTACCAGAGACCCCCCCCCACTCAAAGGGAACTTGAGCCATTGGACAATGGCTCTCTGTGTTGTCAGCATTGACAACCCGACAATAGGCATGGGGTACAACCTGCTCTTGAGATACCAGGTGCTGCCGCACTGCAGTCACACTGGCGCCTGTGTCTCGCAGAGCCTCTACCTTCCTCCCATTGACGGTCACCACTTGCCCATATTTCTTAGTGTTAGAGGGCAAGTCGGCATTAGGGACCATCTCACTGTCTCCTAGTGAGACTAAGGTCATCTGAATGGGGTCCCACCCACCTTGGACGTCTACCTCCTCCCCAAAAGCTACTGTAGCCATCTGCTTCGGTAGAGCACCAGTGGGTGCTGGTTTCACATCCTGGCGACACTTGGGATCACTGGCAAAGTGACCCAGTGTAGGAGAGTAGGATCTGCACTTGTGTTGCCCCCACTTTTTTTCTGATGTATACACTGGTTTCTGGCTATAGTCTGGCTGGGTCCCCGCTAATCAGGGCCCCAGTCTAACTGATCTCTCTAAACAACTTGGTGTGCATATTAGATGCACTAGTGATTGGATACTGTGGTACCTTATGAGCCCCTAGTATATGGTACCTTAGGTACCTAGGGCATTGGTACTTCACAGGCCTACCAGGGGCTGAAGCATGTATTATGCCACCCCTGGGAAGCACTCACAATCTGACACCACAGGCCTGCTACTGCAGCCTGTGTGAGGTAGTGTTAGCACTCCTCACTGAGGTATAGGTTCCTATATCTCACCATACACACACATATAAACCTATCAGTCACCCCTATGGTAGGCCCTATCAATCCCAAGGGCAGGGTGCATGGTTTACTATGTGAGGGGGTGCTTCTGCCTGAGCAGGACCCCTCTGCAGCTGGCAGAGTCTATTCTCTGCTGCTGTTTGTGGATGCGGTTAAACCATATACTCCTAAGTGCATTATAACCTCCCGGTTAATGCTAACTTTGGAATGACTGCATCAAAACATGTCGTGTTTGGTGTCAAACAACTTGGAATCCTACTCCCACACCAGTAACTGGTGTGGGAGTAGGATCCCACCCTTCTAGTGGGGACGACATGTACCCAATGTACTACACGGTAGAAATCTTTCAGAACCCTGGCATCACAAAATGGAGGCCATCAGCACAGACACCGGGCTGCCCTCCTGCTGCTGACCGAAACTCGCAGTGGAGGGAGCCCAACAAAGGGTTTCCTGTCACAGGGAGGTGTCACCACCTCCCAGACAGGATTTAGTGTATTGGAGCTGGGTGGGTGCACTCTTAGAGTGCTTTGAAGTCCTGCACTGGGGGAGGAGTAGGCTCCTCTGTGCATATGCCAGCTCAAACCGGTTCAGGGGCTACCTGCCCCTGCTCTGGCGCGAAACTGGACAAAGGGAAGTGGGTGTAACCACCCACTACCCTGACCCTCCTAGAGGAGTGGTCATAGAGCTAGTCCCTCCCATCTTTTCACTATAAGATACCACACATTGCCAATGCAATTTAGATTACACCTGGACGACACTCTACGAAGAAGAATCCTGGCCCTTCAACTTTCTACTATCTCTAGAAGACCGAAGGATCTCCCTTGGAGTCAAGGAGTGACTCCCCTGCTTGGCAGGCACCAAAAGGACTGAACAACGGTTGCAAACTTTACCGCTCCCGCCAGAGCCCGAAGTACCTCCGTCCCCTGAAGCAGATTTCCTGACCTCTCGACAGCCATTTTGAGTCCTCAGTGAAGCTGTGGCATCTGGACTCCACGAGTGACGAGGAACCGCGATACCAGGGAACCGTGCACTGATTTCAAGTGCAAGCCCTAAACGACGAGCTACAATATTGTGCTTTGGACCACTTGTTGTCCAAGTCCCTAGCAGGTCTGGAACCAAAGATCAGCGGCCTACCTCGTCCCGAGTGACCGTGGGCTGTTGGTGAAGTTTCCCTGCAAGGGCGTCTTTGCGGTTGCTTGCCCGTTGGCTAGCGACTCTCCAGAACACTTTCTCATCCACTTCAAGGGCTCGCCGGGTTGCTCTGGGCCTGCCCTCACTTACCCTCGCTGGGTAAGTCAATCAGACCTTGCTGGTCTGATCCATCAACAATCTTCCATCCACACGAGACTTGCAGTTGCCAAGGTTTGTTGGCTCCAATCCGAGTGCCGACACCGGCAACAGCTGCAGACGTCGTGGGACACTCCGAGCCCAGCTGCTGGTCTTCATCGATCCCTCCTGGACCTCGTGAGCTTAGAGACAAAATGACATCCGTGACCTGAAGAGACGCGACTGCTGTGGTCATCTATCCTGCGGGCCACCGGTCACTGGCAAGTGACTCTGAACTCTGTCCCCTCAATTTCTAGGTCGCCTGCAACTCCAATCCATCGTTGGATTCCCGCGGACACTTCTCTCGACGACACAAGCAGCAAGTCTTCAACGATCTCCATTGAAAACAGCATCGCGACCCGACACCAAAGGACACCTATGCACCCGGCTTCCCTGGGTGAGGTAACTCTGGCATTACGGTGCCCAAGTGTGCATTGGCTATCGAAGTACTTACCCTGTAAGTTGTTTGCTTGTTGTCCACTCCGAAGTGCCCTAGAACTGTAAAATACAAACCGCGACATTTGCCATTGAAACGCATTGAAACCTGCGTGTGTGTTTAGACACTGCACGCGTCTCCTGTGGGCTGATTACTTACCTGCTAACACTGCAGAAGTGAAGCCCCAGCGATTCCCAAGGCCCTAGGCCTCTTCATATTGCAAGTCGAGTTTGTTAAACCACTATTTTAGTATATGGTCTGGTACGCCCCTAGGGCCCCAACCATATTTGTGCTTAATTTATTGAGAACTGTTGATCTTTTGAATGTTTACCTGGCTCTAATCTCATAAAGAGATTAGTAGAGTATATTTAGAAATAAATACATATATATTTGATATATATACCTGTGTGGTGTCTTTTCATTTGGTAATTCAAGAGGTTATAAGGTAAAACAAGCTGCTTTACATTCCTCAGAGACTTAGCCTGAAGGCTGCTCTCCACAGCTACCACTAGGATAGCTTTCTTTAAAAGGTTGTCTTTAAACCTATCTACCAAGAGTCGAATTGGACTGGTGCAAGGTGGCCACTATAACTAGTGACCAGCATATGCCAGGCCAACTTCTCACATTGGTGGGCAGCGTGTGGGATTCCAGCTTGCCATTGTTTTACCAGAAAATCTCTATTTGAATTACTAACTGAAAACCACTTAAGGTACTCAAGGTACATATAAAGTCAAGCTAGTATCAATAAGTTCTACTGAACTTAGAGCTGTTTGTGAAGGGACAAGCACACCCTTGCTACAGCTCAAGCTAGGTCCAGTAGGCCTCAACTAGTGTAGGTAGTACAACACTGCACAACACTAGTATGTCTCACCAGGGTGGAGCCAGTGGGTCCACCCCATCTCAGTACAAAGATATAGCCTACACTGAACTGAAGGCTTTATGCTTTGAAAGAAATCTGAGGGTGGGCAGGAGTCCCTCATCACAACACCTGATAGATCTGTTAGTAGCAGATGACCTGAGACAAGCTCTAGGAGCTAGTGGGTCTGCATCAGGGGGTGGGTCACACATAGTCTCTGGGTCTGATGATGATAATCAAGATGACCTGGACTCTGTGGGTGAAGGGCCAGACCCAGAAGGGTCTGAAGAGAATAGAGGAAATCTCCCTAAGAGAGCTCAAAGAGTGGGAGACAGGCCTAGGTCCCTCTCAAGGGACTCTGACAGGTCATATCACTCTGGAAGAGAATCTATTCCACAGAGGAACTACAACTTTCCCAGGGAGTCTTCCTCTGAAAGAAGGTTCAAGATGCTCCAGTATGAGGAAGCTAGGCTTGCCCTCAGAACCAAGCAATTGGCCTTAGATAGGGAAGCCTTCGAGCTCCAAAGAGCTTCAAAGAAGGAGGGGTTAGATGCCCCTGGTGGCAGCAACAGTGTCCCTAGAGGCAGAGATTACATGCCAGATCATAGGAACCTGTCCAAGGTTGTTCCTCCCTACCAGAGTGGGGATGATATCCACAAATGGATAACTGCTATGGAGAGGGCCTGTAAAGTTCAACAGGTCCCCCAGAAACAGTGGGCAGCAATCTTGTGGCTCTCCTTTTCAGACAAAGGGAGAGACAAGCTCCTCACTGTTAGAGAAGAGGATGCTAATGATTATGAAGCCCTGAAGAGTGCTTTGATAGATGGGTTTGGCTTAACCACTGAACAGTACAGGTTGAAGTTCAGAGACACCCAGAAAGCACAGACTCAGGATTGGACTGACTTTGTTGATTGTGCAACCAAGGCTCTAGAAGATTTAAGGGATTGTATAATCTTATAATGAGAGAACAGATCCTTAATAATTGCCAGAACCAGTTGTTGCATCAGTACCTGGTGGACTCTGATCTGACCTCTCCCCAAGAATTGGGAAAGAAGGCAGACAAATGGGTCAGAACCAGGGTGAGGCAGAAAAACCAGAACCAAGGTGGTGACACTAAGAAGCACGATCCTAAAGGCTCAGATAAGGGTGGGGATAAATCTAAAGATCAGAAGTCTTCACAAGGGCCCCAAAAATCTGCATCTGGTGGGGAGTCACAATCTGCAAAGGGAAAAGGCCAAAAGAAGCCCTGGTGCAAATTCTGTAAACAGAAAGGGCACTGGACTTCTGACTGTACAAAGTCCAAAGACCAAACCACCACCACTCCAGCCCATAAGGCAACGGTCCCACCTAGTACAGCAAGTGGTGGAGGTAATACACAGAATAAGGGTGTAGTAGTGTTGACCCTGGGTTCTGATGTGGACTCTGGCCTAGTCAGAGTACCAACACAGGCAATGCTAGTTTGTGAGGGAGACCTTGATATGTCCTTCCTAGTGAGCCCCAGTAATCTGGGCACATACAAACAGCAGCCTATCATAAATGGCAAACAGGCTTTGGCATTTAGGGACACAGGTGCTAGTGTCACCATGGTGGCAGAGGATCTAGTGGACCCTACACAGATCATCCTTGGTGAAATGTACCAGGTAACCAATGCAAGCAACACCAGGACCAACCATAGTCTGGCTGTTGTGAAATTCTCCTGGGGAGGGGTAACTGGCCTCAAAAAGGTAGTAGTCAGTGCAGACCTCCCTGTCGAATGTTTGTTGGGCAATGATCTAGAGACTTCAGCCTGGTCTGAAGTAGAATTATGGACTCATGCTGAGATGTTGGGCATACCTGCAGAGGTATTTGCTGTGACCAGGTCACAAGCCAAAATGCATAAAGCTGAACCAGCTCTAGATCCTGAAACTATGGGCCAGGTGCTACCCAAGAGGAAGAGCAGTAGGGTTAAGGCTGGGCCTTCCCCTCTGTCTCAGATCTCAGATTCCCCTCCTGAGGGAGGAGAAGCAGAGCCTGTAGAAGGAACTGCCCCAGAGGAACTTGAGCCTGGTCAGGTTGAGTTCTTGGGGGCAGGGGGCCCTTCCAGGGAAGATCTGAGCAAAGAGCAACAGTGCTGCTCCACTCTTGAACCCCTCAGACAGCTGGCTGCTGCTGAGGCTGCTGGGAGTGCTAGTGGGTCCCATAAGGTTTATTGGGATGAGGGGCTCCTATATTCTGAGGCTAGAGATCCTACCCCTGGAGCCACCAGGAGGCTGGTAATTCCTCAGAAGTTTAGGGGGTTCCTCTTGACCCTAGCACATGATATCCCATTGGCAGGTCACTTGGGCCAAAACAAGACCTGGGACAGGCTTGTACCCCATTTTCATTGGCCGCACATGTCTGAAGACACAAAGGAGTTTTGTCACTCCTGTGTCACTTGTCAGGCCAGTGGCAAGACAGGTGGCACCACAAAGGCCCCCCTGATACCACTACCTGTGGTGGGGGTTCCCTTTGAAAGGGTAGGGATTGACATTGTTGGTCCCCTTGACCCACCAACCGCATCTGGGCACAGATTTATACTGGTGGTAGTGGATCATGCCACCAGGTATCCAGAAGCTATACCCCTAAGGACTACCACAGCTCCTGTGATAGGCAGAGCCCTCATTGGAGTTTTCTCCAGGGTGGGTTTTCCAAAGGAGGTCATCTCTGACAGAGGTTCTAACTTTATGTCAGGATATCTAACTGCAATGTGGAAGGAGTGTGGTGTAAACTACAAATTCACTACTCCCTATCACCCACAATGCAATGGGTTAGTTGAGAGATTCAACAAAACCCTAAAGGGAATGATTAAAGGACTCCCAGAGCAGCTTAGGCGAAAATGGGACCTTTTACTTCCCTGCCTTCTGTTTGCATACAGGGAGGTTCCTCAGAAGGGGGTTGGCTACAGCCCTTTTGAACTTCTGTTTGGGCACCCTGTTAAAGGACCATTATGTCTGGTGAAAGAGGGATGGGAGTTACCTCTCAAACCTCCCAAACAAGATGTAGTGGACTATGTACTTGGTCTCCGCTCCAGGATGGCTGAGTACATGAAGAAGGCCAGTAAAAACCTTGAGGCAAGCCAAGAACTCCAAAAAGCTTGGCATGACCAAAAGGCTGTCTTGACTGTTTACCAGCCAGGCCAGAAAGTGTGGGTGTTGGAGCCTGTGGCCCCAGCAGCTCTCCAGGACAAATGGAGTGGCCCCCATACAATTGTTGAAAAGAAGGGATAGATCACCTACTTGGTAGATCTTGGCACTCCCAGGAGCCCCCTTAGGGTGCTCCATGTCAACAGACTTAAAGCATATGTGGACAGGGCTGACATGAGCTTGCTCATGGCAACTGATGAGGACCAGGAGGAGGAGAGTGACCCTCTCCCTGACCTGCTCTCACAGAACCCTGAAGATGGGTCAGTTGATGGTATTGCTTTGGCAAGCAGCCTCACTGAACAACAACAAACTGAATGTAGACAAGTGCTACAGCAGTTTAGACATATGTTTAGCCTGACCCCAAGTCAGACTTCCTGGTGCACCCATGAGGTGGACACTGGAGACAGTCTGCCTGTAAAGAGTAAAATCTACATGCAACCTGACCATGTCAAGGACTGTATCAGGACTGAAGTCCAGAAAATGTTGGAGCTAGGTGTAATTGAGCCCTCAGATAGCCCTTGGGCTAGCCCAGTAGTACTTGTCCCAAAACCTCACACCCAGGGCGGTAAGAAAGAGATGAGGTTTTGTGTTGACTACAGGGGCCACAATGCAGTCACCAGGACTGATGCCTACCCAATCCCAAGGGCAGATGAACTAATAGACACTTTGGCCTCAGCCAAGTATCTCAGTACATTTGACCTTACAGCAGGCTATTGGCAAATCAAGTTAGCTGATGATGCCAAGGCAAAAGCAGCATTTTCGACCCCTGGTGGGCACTATCACTTTGTGGTAATGCCCTTTGGTTTGAAGAATGCACCTGCCACATTTCAGAGGTTGGTGAATAAAGTTCTGACTGGTATGGAAACCTATTGCTCAAGCATATCTTGATGATATTGCTGTCTATAGTTCCACCTGGCAGGATCACCTGGTCCACCTCAGGAATGTACTGGAGGCCCTGCAGAAAGCAGGCCTCACTATCAAGGCCACTAAGTGCCAGATAGGGCAGAGTCAGGTTGTGTACCTGGGCCACCTTGTAGGTGGAGGCCAGGTTCAACCATTACAGAGCAAGATCCAGACCATAATGGACTGGGTAGCTCAAACCACCCAGACACAGGTGAGAGCCTTCTTGGGCCTGACTGGGTATTACAGGAGGTTTGTTATGGGATGTGGATCTATAGTGACCCCCTTAAATGATCTTACCTCCAAGAAAATGCCAAAAAAGGTTCAATGGACAGCTAGCTGTCAAAAGGCATTTGATGACCTCAAGCAGGCAATGTGCACTGCCCCCATCATACAGAGTCCAGATTACAAAAAGAAGTTCATTGTCCAAACAGATGCTTCTGAGCTGGGTGTGGGAGCTGTACTGTCTCAACTTAATAATGAAAGTCAAGACCAGCCAGTAGCTTTTATAAGCAGAAGGCTGACCCCTAGAGAGAAACGTTGATCAGCTATTGAGAGGGAGGCCTTTGCTGTGGTTTGGGCCCTGAATAAGCTGAGGCCATGCTTGTTTGGCACTCACTTCATAGTTCAGACTGACCATAAGCCCCTCCTATGGCTCAAACAGATGAAAGGTGAAAATCCTAAACTGCTCAGGTGGTCCATTTCCCTACAGGGGATGGACTATACAGTGGAACATAGACCTGGGACTCAACATGCCAATGTAGATGGACTCTCGAGGTATTTCCACTTAGAACATGAAGACTCAACTGGTCAAGGTTAGTTTAATGTCCCTGCGTTTGGGGGGGGGGGGTGTTCTGCTTGGGTTTTCTGATCAGATAGAACCCGCTCATCAGAGCCTCACTAACCCAGCCAGAACGTTACCCCCTCCCTAGGGCCTATTTACAATAGTGCAACCACATATATCTACCACCTAAGGACAGGGAATTCCTACTATACATACCAAGACCTCTTATAATCGGCGGCCTCGCGATTCCATACGAATCCAGACCTCTCTGCCCATACGACAGTATCACAAGTGGCGGCCTCGCGATCCCATACGAATCCAGACCTCTCTGCCCATACGACAGTATCACAAGTGGCGGCCTCGCGATCCCATACGAATCCAGACCTCTCTACCCAGACGGCAGTCTCAGCACAATCGGCGGCCTCGCGATCCCATACGAATCCAGACCTCTCTGCCCAGACGGCAGTATCACAAGTGGCGGCCTCGCGATCCCATACGAATCCAGACCTCTCTACCCAGACGGCAGTCTCAGCACAAGTGGCGGCCTCGCGATCCCATACGAATCCAGACCTCTCTACCCAGACGGCAGTCTCAGCACAATCGGCGGCCTCGCGATCCCATACGAATCCAGACCTCTCTGCCCATACGACAGTATCACAAGTGGCGGCCTCGCGATCCCATACGAATCCAGACCTCTCTACCCAGACGGCAGTCTCAGCACAAGTGGCGGCCTCGCGATCCCATACGAATCCAGACCTCTCTGCCCATACGACAGTATCACAAGTGGCGGCCTCGCGATCCCATACTAATCCAGACCTCTCTGCCCATACGACAGTATCACAAGTGGCGGCCTCGCGATTCCATACGAATCCAGACCTCTCTGCCCATACGACAGTATCACAAGTGGCGGCCTCGCGATTCCATACGAATCCAGACCTCTCTGCCCATACGACAGTATCACAAGTGGCGGCCTCGCGATTCCATACGAATCCAGACCTCTCTACCCAGACGGCAGTCTCATACGAAGTTCATCCTATGATCACCATAACATACAAAAAGGGAGTCAGTCTCACTATTCATCAGATCACACAAGGACTGCCAGTTCGAGCATAGCCTGTTCTCCGGTTCGAGGGGCTCCTCTTTCCCTTATTCAGTTACCACTTACCTGATCAGGGTTAACATCTGTTCATGTAGCCGCAGCTGACTAGAAGAATAGGCTACCCTCTCATACAAGAACACGCAGCACATGTTGGTTCACTACAAACTGGGTACTTTATTACTCATTACATACGCAACCACATAACATTACAATATAGCACATAACCTGCAAAGAAAAGTGAAAGATTAAGTTGTACACTCTAATAAGAAAGGGTCGACATCACCTTAGTAGTGTGTAGCCTGCACTCAGTGGTCATCTAGGTTCCCTTCTCGTCTGTGCCTCGGCTCGCCTGGAATCACCCTTCTCCGAGTCACTGGGACCTCTTCCTTATCGGCTACTCTCTCCTCTCTGGCTATTCTGTTAGGAAAGCATCTGTCTCTCGGTTCTTCTCCGCCTTCAAGATGGCGTCTGTCTTCCCTGGAATAAGTAGTAGATTTACTGCTAACGGCTAGATGCCGCCTACGGACTGAACATGTAACTGCCTCAGACTTTCACTAATATAGAGGTGCGTTTCCTCATGGAAAATTCCGGCCCGTAACCTGCCGCCCACCAAATTCTTGTACCTCCCCGTACCAAGGACACGTTCCCAGCCGGCCGGCCTGATGTAGTGTCTTCGGCATGAAGAAAAATACAATCCTTCGATAAGGGCCGGCCTGAACCGGTTCTCTCCAAGCGAATAACACCTCATAACTAAAACATTACATTTGACCTAGAAGCATCCCAAGCTGCCGGAGCAGAAAGAAAGATGGAGTCTCTCCCGTTTGAGGCCTACCAGGCCTGAATTCAGCACAGCTCCATGAAATACCCTCACTACAGGACAGGTTATCCCTAATACTAACGAATCTATCCCCTAGGCTATGTGTGCAAGCCCTGATCTATGGGGAAGAGCACGGAATCATGTCGAAGTGCCTAGTAAATAGGCTCCATTCACTACTCTAACCCTTAGACTTGAATGATAAGAGACTGAAGTCACATTCCATCATTGTTCCTCACAAGAAGGCCGGGAAAATCGAGCAGAACATTTCACCCTTGACTTCAGTCTATTATACATTCATTAAACAGAACTAATATCTGTGGAAGAATAATATGAAACAAGACTAACTGATCTATGTCTAGTACCAGGTGTGCAGAATTGAAGTAGTGAAGGAATACACTGAATAAAGCAACAGATAGAAATCAAAATGCCGATAGTAATCAGAATACCTCCTAGTATCTGACGTAACATATGCAAATCAGGTAACCAATTAAAGAGCCAGTCAAACCAGCCCTGGTCAATGTGTTTTCTAACTTCTTCTGTCAAGTTGTGGTAAATAAAATACCGGACTGAATTTCATACGGAATCCTAAAATAAAGTAAAATAGCTCAAAATAACAAGAGGCAGAATCCGTGGTATAAGAGGTTTTCTAAATGGGCTTTATTCCATTCAAAATGGCCGACTCGAGTCGCGGCCTTCAGGTTCCGTCACCACGAGGGTTCAGGAAGTGAAGTACAATAATTTATTGACAGACATGTATTTTTATAATAAGTGCATTACAATGAAACGAATGTAGAAGGCGTAACATTTGATAAGAAGAGTGACAAAACAGGTACGTAATCGAAACTAGGCGTAATAAGGAATAAAAGAAACATGATTGGTTTGCATTATCAGACATAGGTGGATCTATAAGATAATACTTGGCATAGATGCGCGCGCAGCAGCATGACGTGTAATTGACGTGCAACTAGGGGGTGAAGGGGACTTGACATTTAGCTCTACATGTGGAGACGAGAAGTCTGGGGGGTCAAGTCAACCTAATCCCAAATCATATCTACCATCCTATGTTTGGAGAACTATGTTATCCACAAGGAAGGACTCTCGGACAGAATCTATTCTATACTAACTGTGTGTGCGTGTACAAGCGTCTAAGTGTCTATATGAGATGCGAGGGGCAGAAAACTTTCCATGGCAGCAGGGCTATGAATCACTTGCAGGAGGACGGAAAGGCTGAGTCCTTGCTTGTGAGCTAAAGGAAATGTTTACCTAAATCACTTGACAGGAATGCATCGGCTGAAGAGCAAAATAGATAATTCGAAGGTGAAATACAACTTCTTGGCAGGCAGGCGAAAACTGGCCGAGGCAGACATTGTTAGCTGCACAGGGAGTAGGACAAAGTTCATGGATACAGATGCGAGCTCAAGCTGAAGCTGTCAGAGACAGAGAGCAGGGAAAGGCTTTGAGGACAGAATCGGGCCTACTTGCCTGAACTGTAAAAATGGAGTAACTTAGCCATATAAAGTCGGTGGCCTTTCATACTTAGGAATCGAATATCCAGCCCATTGATGGCGGATCTGACAGAGAACATGTCGACGGAAGACACACATATGTTTGCGTCTTAGAAACTGGAACTGGAGGGAACATACATATACTTGTAACATGCATATAGAACCGTTGGGGTCCAAGATAGGGGACATAACTGATCAGGAAAATCCACATTTCCACATTCCCTCCTTGTCCCCTTCTTGCCCTTCAAGAGACATCAATCTTCATCATTCCATCGATTTGCTCATGGAGCATCATTTCTTCTTCCTTCTTCTTCCGGCATTCTGAACGAGACCTTGGTGGTGGAATACACGATGTGGCACACAGACCACAAATCGCTGGTCCACATTGTAGACATAGACAGCAACTGAATAGTATGAGAAGGCCAATACCTAGGAAGGATAGAACTCTCCATCCCCAGGCTGATATCACACTCCAAAACCACCCGGACCACGTCCAAGTGCCTGGATTCTCGTGTATCTGGCTTACAATCTTATGAAGGCGTGTTATAGCTTTATATACAGATGGCGAATTTTCTGGTATGAATATGCAGCAGCTGGATCCGATGACCCTGCAAGCTCCGCCCCTATCGACCAGGATGACGTCAAGGACAAGACGATTCTGGAGAACAACAATTCTCATCGCTGATTGTTCCTCTGTCAGATTGCCTAGGGCGGCTATAGTCTCGTTTACTACAGCTTCAAGAGTCTTGGTGAGTCTGCGTATCAGCTTACTATTTGATATAGTACCTATATAGGGAAAGATACCTTTATTGAAATCTACATATTTGTCCCATGCTGTCTCAGTATAATCGACAACTGGGAGATCTCTTCGCTCTCTATTGTGTACTAAATGAACATTTCGATAATAATCAGGGGGAGCTAGGAAAACAGGTGGCAAAAGGAATGCTATGTAACAGGTACCATCCCAATCTAGAGGCAGACGCATATATGCCGTCTGGCCACATATGAAGTAAGAATGGCGAGAAGCTCTAAATGAAGATTTACCTTGATCACTATATTCTACTATAGTAACGCATTGGCTATGGCCCATATGTATGGAACCAACTTTTCTCACACATAATTCACCCTTAACTGGAAATACTGACATAGTGGGCAGAATTAGTTCAACTTCGGATTTGACATTCAAAATCATAAGATTAGGCGTAAAATTACCTAATTTATACACTTCATTTTCTAAATCAGTTCCTGTTCTACTGGGGTGACCCTCCTTATTGGGGTGACAGACTTTGAATAAAACTATATTCAGATTTCCCCATATCCAGTGTTGTTGATAAACTGCTGTGTCTGGGTCTATGGAATTTAATAAACTAAACCATGCTCCACAGGAGCCATTGTGTGTGAACGGATGTGGAAAGAAAGGCAGAACTCCTTTGTTATTCTGATAGGGAGGAAGTCGGCCACACACCCAACAATTGGTGGCATTACTAGTCTGATGGGAATGATGTAACATACTAATGAATGTGTTATTGCGCAGCGCAAGTCTATAGGACAACTCATGTGGCGGTAGATCTCTAAAAGAATGTTCTCCAGTTATATTGAAAGCACGTTTAGAAACAGGATAATACATATGCAACAATATACTTGCAGTAACTATTAAAAAACTCAAGAAAAACAAAATTAATAAAGTCACAATACAGTGGCTACGCAGTGATTTACAATAAGCATGTCGTTTCATTATGATTCTGGACTCTACATGATTCAGACCTAAGGGATACATGTCGGGACAGATTCAACCGCTTCACCTTGGAGAGGACTTAAACAATCAAATCGTCCGACAGTTTAGATCTGGACCTGAGTTTCTGTTTATAGAGTTCGGTGCTACTGGCCTCAGCCAAAGGTAGCTTTGAGTCAATGGGGGAAGACACACGGGGGGTACTGTTTGTGTCAGGAGGAAGTCCATGAAATTTTTTTATATGGCTGGAATGCACCCAGCCTTTCCTCCCTTCGATCTTCACAGCTGTTCTGGTCGTCAGCAGGACCAACTTAGGAAGCCTCCACCTTGGCTCCAGTTGGGTTTTCCGATCAAAATTCCTGACGAGAACATAATCGCCGGGAATTACGTCATGAGGTTTCACCTCGGTGTTGTCAGGAAAAGCTGCGACTACCTGTGAACGACAAGATTGTAGTGCAGACATCAAGGAAGCCAGGTAATCTGTCAGCATATTACAGTCAACATCAGTTATTTTACGGGGTATAGGCGTCCCCCACATATTCGGTGGCCTACCAAAGATCACCTCATAAGGCGATAGCCCTGTTCGAGAGTGTGCTACCATCCTCATGTAAAATAGCGCAACTGGTAAGGCTACTATCCAGTCCACACCCTTTTCCTGACATATTTTAGACAATCTGATTTTTAAAAGTTGATTATGTCGTTCCACGAGACCTGCTGCCTCGGGGTGTCGGACACAGTGGAATTTCCACTGATATCCCAACAAGAGTGAGACATGTTTCATTAATTCGGATGAGAAAGGCTGACCGTTATCTGAATATACAACACGTGGTAAACCGTACCGTGGGAAGAATTCTCTAATTAGCTGCTTGGCAGTAGTCGGGGCAGTGTAATCTGATACGGGATACGCCTCTGTCCAACGGGAGAGAGCGCAGACAACTACGAGAACATATTTGAATCCTCGACAACGTTCCATCTGAATATAATCCATCTGGAGGACTTCAAAAGGATGGTCAGGAGGCTGAAATCCACCCTGCTCTACGGGAACACTCTTTCCTGGATTAAACTGACAACATATCATACAGGTACGAACTTTTTGTTTAGCTGCTGCTCGTAAATGTTTATTGAACCAAATGTGCTGAATGCTGTCTAGCATAGCCTTCTCTCCTAAATGTGCTGGACTGTGAACTGTAGCTATAATGGCTTGAACCATGGAATCAGGGAGAAACCATACAGATTTCTCCTTCGTCATCCATCCTTGATCTGTCTGGATCCCTCCTAGTTCAGTCCACTTCTTTATTTCTTCTGCTGTGGCATGTGTCTGTATGTCAATTACGTCAAGTGCGGGGTCCTTAATTGTCATACACTGTGTTGGTGTCTGAACTATTGGCTTTGTCATGTCTAATGTGCGATTCTGAGCAGTCTGTTTAGCTGTTTTGTCAGCTAAATCATTGCCTTGAGAAATGGTATCAGTAACCTTCGTGTGTGCTTTACATTTCATAATCGATATAGCAGTGGGTAGATGTATTGCGTCTAACAAAGCATGAATGAGGGGTCCGTGCTGAATGTGGGCACCATGGGAGGTTAAATAACCTCTCTCTCGCCACAGCATGCCGAAGTCGTGTACAACTCCGAATGCATAACGTGAGTCAGTGTATACATTAACTTTCTTATTTGTGGCTTGAATACAGGCTTGTGTTAGAGCAATAAGTTCTGCTGCTTGGGCTGACAAAGTATCTATACAATTTGTTTCAATAACTTCAGTGTCTGTTGTGACGGCATACGCGGCCACTAAGTCTCCTGTACTTGCTCTCATGCACGATCCGTCTACATACAACGTCAGGTCTGGATCTAACAATGGAACGTCTGTCAAGTCTTGTCTAGGTTTCGTCTTTATTTCAATGATTTCAACACAATCATGAGCTAGTGGGTCTGTTCCAATTACAGGTAATAGTGTAGCAGGATTCAATGTATTACACCGTCGGATCTCTATGTGTGGTTGAAACAATGTCAGTTCATAACCGGTAAGTCTTGCTATGGTCAAGTGTTGTGTTTGTGTTCGGTTCACAAGAACCTCTACTGCATGTGGTACTTGTACTGTCAATGGGTGTCCTAATACTATGGCATCGCTTTGTCTGATTGCTAAAGCTGTCGCTGCCACTGATTTCAGGCATGCAGGCAAAGCCTGAGCTACGGGATCTAATGTACTGGAAAAATAAGCACATGGCTTGCGTGATCCTGCTTGATCCTGAGTGAGTACTGACAAGGCAGTACCTTCGCGTTCTGTAACAAAAAGTGTAAAATGTTTGCTATAACATGGCGTTGCTAAAACAGGTGCTTGACATAAAGCTTCCTTTAGGCTTTCAAAAGCTTGTGTATGTTCCTGAGTCCAAGGGAGAACAGTCGATGTGGCTGCCTCCTGTGTGGTTAACTGAATGAGTGGTTTTGCTAGAAATGCGTACTGAGGGATCCACTGCCTACAATATGAAGTGAGGCCTATGAAAGCCCGCACCTCCTTCTGTGTCTGGGGTATTGACATGTTAGCAATTAACTGGATGCGATCTGGTGTAAGCTGCCTTCCCTCCTTGGACAGCGAGTGACCAAGATAAATAACTCGCTGAACACAGAATTGCAGCTTAGAAGGGGACACCTTGTGCCCCTTGTCGGCTAGGAAATGTAAAACTGTCAGAGAAGCCTTTTCACATTCTGGCTCGCTTCTTGCGGTGATCAGCAGATCATCGACATATTGAAGCAGTGCAGTATTGACTGGCATGTGGATACTGTCAAGTTCTCGTTTCAGTGCTTGGCTATAGATGCTGGGGCTTTCTGTAAATCCTTGGGGAGCGCGTGAGAATTTAAAGCTGCGCCCATTTAAACTGAATCCGAACAAGTATTGGCTTTCCGGATCTATTGGGACGCTGAAAAAAGCATTCTTGAGATCAATTACAGTAAAAAATGTTGCTTCGGAATCAATTGCTGTCAACAATGATGATATATCAGGGACCACAGGGAATTGTGGTACAATACACTTGTTTAGTTCACGCAAATCAATAACCAATCGGTATACTGGTGGGGCAGTAGGGTCAGTTCGTTTAAGAATCGGAATTATCGGTGAATTACATATATTGGAGTCTGTTTCTATAACTACTCCCTGGGCAATCAGCTCATCAATGATTTTCAGCAAAGCCACTACAGCATCATGCGGTAACTTGTATTGTCGCATTCGTGGTAGTACCACTCCTGCTTTCAATGTAACTCGATAGGGTGTAATGTTCATGCAGCCAACATCCGTAGGGCCTTGTGCCCATAGATGTACTGGTAAAGTCTGTAGTCGGGGATCCATGTCTCTAGACACATAGTGACCTTTAAAATCACGTAAAAACAACCTTACTCCTTCTGGAGAACAACATATTATGGCTCCTAGTGCTTTCAGAGTTTTAATTCCTAACAGATTTTCTGGGCATGATTTAGTAAGCAATAAATCTGTAGTTCGTGTCAAAGGTCCTATCGTAAGTGGTAGAGGCTGTGATACTTCATTAACAATAGGTTTTCCTGAAAAACCAAGGGAAACATTTTGAGAGCCTGAGAGGGGTGCCCCTGGAACTTCACTACGTTTTATTGTTGTTCGACTTGCCCCTGTATCGAGTAAGAATTTTCTATTTTGACCTAATAATTCACTATGTACATAAGGTCCTTCTTGATCTACAGGAATCTCGATGAGCGGTAAGTCAACTTCCCTCTCTAGGCTGGTTCATGCGTAATGCTGATATTCAGGGTATTCATACTGTGCAGTCTGATACATTTGTCGTGTCGTTGTTTGTGTGGCAGTAGCAGGCAACGGTGGTGCAGCTGGCACAAACTGTATGAGTTGCTGTGAGGCTGGCATTGCCTGTTGCTGAACTGGCATGGACTGTCCATGCTGCATAGCTCCTTGTTCATTCTGATCTTGTCTAACTAATCGTGGTCTCTCTTTTGCAATACCCGTAGCTATATTACGTTTCAGGACTGGACAATCATGTACATAATGGCCTAGTTGTTTACAGTAATTGCAGGTTCCTTTTACAGGAACTGCAGAATCACCAGAATGTGTCACACCCTTTTTGTGACCATCTGCTGGTACTGTCTGAGAAACTAGCATTTTCATTTTTGTATCCTTCATGCGTCTATGCTCGTGTTCTTGTTCATCCCTAATTCTATTGTGATGATACTGTAACATTTGTAGCATTTGCGACGGAGTGTTACTTTGCCAGGTACTCTCGAATTTCAATATTCTATTCTTCACTGGAGGCAATGCATTTTCCACCAATTTTGTCACAAATAAATGTGGATATGAGTCACTACTTGCTTTTATACCACTATTTATACCAAAACATTTTTCAAATCGAGCATAATAATCGCTTGTGTCTTCATCTTGCTTTTGTTTGCAGGCTGTGATTGCACCCCAATCTTCCTTTTTTGTAGTTAATAAACGTGGCAGTACCTGTACTAGTAAACCTGGTAACAGTTTAACTTTATCCCCGAGCCCCGAACCTGCAGTTCGGCTCCTTTCTTCCTCTGCTAATGCTGTCCAGTCTATCTTTTGGTCTCCTACTTCCCACTCTTTTTCTTTCAGTTTTTCATAAATGCCAGCAGGCAAAAGCACCTTTAATATCGTCATAATATCAGGAAAGGTGTACTCTCCCATCAGTAACATGTCTTTAATTTCTCGGTGGAAACCCGCTGGGTCTTTGTCATGACTAGGTACTACTTTCTTCATTTCTAATAATTCCATTTTTGATATGGGTGTGTAAACAAATACACGGTGAAACTCATTGTCTTCGCCTTTTATTGGGTGCACTTCTCGTAAAGGATTTTGTCTATCCATATAGTACGGCGTTCTTTCTCTGTGGGGCAGCGAGAGAGAATCCGGACTTACAAAAAGGACATACTGTTTACGTGACACTAATATCTCTTTAATTAGCTTATTACTAGAACCTCTCCATCTGTTTGTGAGTAGTTCCGTTAATATATCAGGTAAAGGACCAGGGTCAGCATGTTGGCACTTATATAATATGAGGAGTTGCTGAATCATATAGATTCCAGCTAAGCGTTGTTCATCTGTACTGAGATTGAGAAACGTGTGTGCTACGGTCTCATCACCGTATTTTTCAGGACTGTCAATCCAGTGAACGGCTGATCTGGCTAATTCTTGCTCATCCATGGAATCGAGGAGGTGGTAACCCCTTCGTTCTCGTAGTATCTTATCTGCGGCTTGAAACGAATGTTCAGGAGACTTCAGATTTATTACAGGCGTCGGATACGTTCTGCTGTTTTTTGGGCATACAGAATGTATTGGATCAGGAAAACATCTAGTATTTTCACAGGATCTTCCTCTGCCTACATAGGCTATGGTCTCTGACTGTCTTGCGGAATTCCCTGATTCGGACACTTCATCTTGCTCAAACTCGTCTGTTCCCAATCTTTCTTCATGAATACGCTCTATTTCTTTACGTATTTTTCGGCACATGGCTATTATACAATTTTGCTTATCGTGTCTCCCTTCTGATATATTCTGACTCCATCTTGTAAGAATAAGCATTGCATTCGGGTCTACCCCCGGACGATCTTGATTTCTGATCATACAGTTTATGAGGAAACGTAACAGTTCCCCCTGTATCTCTACTTTCTGGAATTCCATAGCTCTGTTAATACATCCTGGATCTCGTCCTGTTTGAACAAAATGATATATGTTGTCTAGATGCGTAGTCATCCCTGGTAACCTCGCTAAATACTCTGCGGCTCGCCTGATACGTAATGATGCCAGGACCATTTCGTCCTCTTTACCAACCACCGGGTCATATCTACAATTTACAAGGAGTTCCTTAAGCGTACGTTCACTTACGAATTTAGGTGTACGTGAATGTGCTGACTCTTGAAAGACAAGTTTATTTATTCTAGGTGGTGTAAAAGTACTGCTAGCACCTCCCGTGGCCCTATCCGGGGCGTCGGGTGTGAATGGGTTCGTTGAACGTGACACAGCAACTATGGGTGTCGATACCTCTGTAGAGTCGACTGCGGAGACAGATGCGGAAACAGATGTGCTTGCCGACGCTTGTGTCGGAACTTGCTGTTGCACGGGGACAGATACCTGATCCTGACGTTGAACCCCTCCGCCAGACGGTCTATGTGGTGCGGCGTTAGCATACTCGGGAGCTGCGTCATCTAGATATGAGGAAAGAAAAACATCTTCTGCGGTTCTGGGAAGCCCCTTTGGATGTACCTTAATTGGAAATAATGGGGGTGGCAAGTCTTTTGGTATCTCTGGAGCAGCCTTAGGTAATCCTTCGGCTAGTAGGGGATACATACCATTCATAAGAGCATTTCTTTGTCTATTTACTTGTTCTGATCTCACTCGGATACCTTCCTCAATTAATATATTTTCTTGAACTTTATTTGAACTTTCTTTACTCCTCTCTTCTTGTCTACGTGCTTTTTCTGTTCGTCTATGAGATTCTTTACGCCATAACTCAACAGCGTCTTTCTGTGACTGTCTGACCTTTCTTTTCCATAACTCTTCCTCCACTTTCATGATGCACTCTGCATCCCAGGTTCCCGCTATGGGCCACCTTTGACTTTCCGGTAATCCCTTGGTATAATCTACCCATAGATCAAGAAATAATATGGCATCTAAGCCATGT
Source organism: Triturus cristatus (assembly GCF_964204655.1). Taxonomy (NCBI): domain Eukaryota; kingdom Metazoa; phylum Chordata; class Amphibia; order Caudata; family Salamandridae; genus Triturus; species Triturus cristatus. The sequence goes on from NC_140587.1 coordinate 43,341,870, forward strand.
TTATGGTACATAAAATGCCCTGGAGTGTCCCTAGGAGGAATAGGAACTGCTTCTTCAAGCACCCCTTTTCTGGTAGTAATCTGTCTTAACTTCGAGAAGAGCGGCATATTTACAACTGATCTGATACTTACTCTTGAATTTTCTTAATACGAAAAACACAATAAATGAACAGTGAACAATGAACAGTCATTCATACTACAATATTTTGAACACTTTAAACATTAAACATTAAACATTGTAACAATGATCGACAATGATGACAGTCTGCCTAACTAATCACCACGCTGAATTCTTGACAATAACTGAATTCTTCGGAATACTTGATATACTGCTAAACAGTACATATACACTGCTAAACAGTGCAGACCGGATTTGTGTACCCAAATCCGTCTTGACCGGCACAACCTATGTGCGCGTCAACACGCCTCCCCGGCGATGGTACTCACCGAGTAGCTCCTTGAAACGGAAGGCCTCAGAGAATGGACAGGACTCGATGACTGCGGACAGCGGACCCTCTGGACATCGGGATTTCGGAAAACCTGGTGGGCCTCTGTATACCTCGGATCTTGGTCTCTCAGCTAGGCTCTGGTCGGGATACTTCGCACTTCTCACCGCCTCGTCTGGGTTGATCGCAGCCTCAGTCGCCCCCGCTTGACCGGAGGGAGCTTACAGGAAATCCTGCTGGTACGCGTTTATGGTCCGTCCAGCTGTGGCAGGAGACCGGGCCTGCAACGCACCGCCGGCGCGTGAGATGAGAAAGTGTCCCTGTTCGGGCGCCATTATGTGGTAAATAAAATACCGGACTGAATTTCATACGGAATCCTAAAATAAAGTAAAATAGCTCAAAATAACAAGAGGCAGAATCCGTGGTATAAGAGGTTTTCTAAATGGGCTTTATTCCATTCAAAATGGCCGACTCGAGTCGCGGCCTTCAGGTTCCGTCACCACGAGGGTTCAGGAAGTGAAGTACAATAATTTATTGACAGACATGTATTTTTATAATAAGTGCATTACAATGAAACGAATGTAGAAGGCGTAACATTTGATAAGAAGAGTGACAAAACAGGTACGTAATCGAAACTAGGCGTAATAAGGAATAAAAGAAACATGATTGGTTTGCATTATCAGACATAGGTGGATCTATAAGATAATACTTGGCATAGATGCGCGCGCAGCAGCATGACGTGTAATTGACGTGCAACTAGGGGGTGAAGGGGACTTGACATTTAGCTCTACATGTGGAGACGAGAAGTCTGGGGGGTCAAGTCAACCTAATCCCAAATCATATCTACCATCCTATGTTTGGAGAACTATGTTATCCACAAGGAAGGACTCTCGGACAGAATCTATTCTATACTAACTGTGTGTGCGTGTACAAGCGTCTAAGTGTCTATATGAGATGCGAGGGGCAGAAAACTTTCCATGGCAGCAGGGCTATGAATCACTTGCAGGAGGACGGAAAGGCTGAGTCCTTGCTTGTGAGCTAAAGGAAATGTTTACCTAAATCACTTGACAGGAATGCATCGGCTGAAGAGCAAAATAGATAATTCGAAGGTGAAATACAACTTCTTGGCAGGCAGGCGAAAACTGGCCGAGGCAGACATTGTTAGCTGCACAGGGAGTAGGACAAAGTTCATGGATACAGATGCGAGCTCAAGCTGAAGCTGTCAGAGACAGAGAGCAGGGAAAGGCTTTGAGGACAGAATCGGGCCTACTTGCCTGAACTGTAAAAATGGAGTAACTTAGCCATATAAAGTCGGTGGCCTTTCATACTTAGGAATCGAATATCCAGCCCATTGATGGCGGATCTGACAGAGAACATGTCGACGGAAGACACACATATGTTTGCGTCTTAGAAACTGGAACTGGAGGGAACATACATATACTTGTAACATGCATATAGAACCGTTGGGGTCCAAGATAGGGGACATAACTGATCAGGAAAATCCACATTTCCACAAAGTCATGTAGTTTATCAATGTGAGCTTGAATGGATTGTGTATGATCAGACAAGTTAAAACAACAAAGACCCTCAAAATCAGAACAATTGTGTCCATGTGTAAGCAAAAGATAATCAATGGCCGCTCGATTTTGCAAGATAGCCCAACGTTCACCCTGGGCGTCTAATAGCATGTCAGACAGGACTGTAGAAGTATGATTGATGGATTTTACCATCCAGCAGGCCATTTTCCCAATAGATTTGGCATTATAAACTGCCAAAGCAGGAACACCAACAATTGAAATAGCCAGGCTAAGGTATTCAGACTTGGAATATAAATGCAAAGATGAGTCACAATCCTCCTGTAACCTCACTGTATCTCGAATCACACGAGAGTTGGCATTCGGATGTGATGAAAACATTAACAAGCTCAGCCTAGTAATGGCACAAGGGCCTCCAGAAATATTTGCGGGAATATATGGCCAAGAAGTATTACCACATGAGAAAAGCCATCCGGCAGGTAGTAACATCGTGCGATAATGACTGGGGGTAACTACCAAACTCTTGCAAGTCATGTTATTCTGAACAGAAGTACATGTTTTTGGTGTCCTTTGAAGGCACAAAGTTCGTTCATGAGCGGTGAATGAAGTGGCACCTTTCAATCTTAAACGCATACATTCAGAAATCGCACTAGGATCACAAGTAAGGAAAAAACACAAATCACCCTGTGTGATATTATAGGTAACTATTTGGGACTGGATGGGGGGTATCGGGTCTGACAGTACAGTACACAAGGGGCAATACTCATGGGCAGCAAAATCGCCCAGAAGAACATTGGGGCGAGCATTCGATATATTAAAAATATGAGTCAAAGTCTCCAATGAAGCAGGGACAGCAACTAAACAAGTCGCTAGAATGTCAGACACCGATCTCATCGGTGTCAAGCAGAAATGAGGGGCTTTAGTCACTTGTTTGGCTAATGTAATCCAAAAGTTCGACGACGAATCCCACGCAGCGAAGGAACGCGACACTCGGGTTCTCAACTCAGCCCGGGTTGATGGGATCCCTCCTCTCTCGTCGTACCAGCCCAAAAGGAGTCCAACGCCGACACATCCTGCAGCAACAGTCCAAAGAATGATCTGAAAGAGAATCAAATACAGGCATTATTCATTCTCGTAAGTAACATTTGTCAGCCGGGACTGCTTCCCAGCTATCTTTCCCTGGTCTCATAACTAAAATGGTGTTGTCTTGACCGGTTGCAATGACTTCTGCTTGTTCAGGGGGATTCTTAGGCGACTGCACCCAAACTCTGGCCCCAGGATTATCTGTGGAGCCAAAACCTTTCTGGCCTCGTACAGTTAGCAACGTTGGGGCAGTGCCTTTTGTGATCTCACCACTGAAAACAGGCATTATTAGCAATTGAGCCACTCGGTCAGTTTGATGTATCAGTAAGTCAACCTCACTGCTATTCAGCAGGAGCACCTTAATCTCTCCCTGATAATCACTATCAATGATTCCTCCAAGCACCTGAATGCCTTTTACAGCCAGCCACGATCTAGGGGCGATTAATCCGAAATTCCCAGTTGGTATATGAACACCAACACCAGTTTCAATGATGATTCGATCCTTACTTTTTATAACGGTGTCATCCATGGCATGCAAGTCTAAACCTGCCGACCCTGGGGTTGCTCTACATGGAGCCAAAGCTCCGGGAGTAATTTCCCAGTACATCACAGTCTCTCTGATTTCATTGGGCTTAGCATCAACATTCGGAGGAAACAAACGCATAAGTGGGGATTCAGCATTTAGAAAAGGACGGTTATTCAAAATCAATAACGCTTGAGGCAAAAAGTCTCACCAATTCTTATACTTGTCATCTGTTAATTTACGTAACTGGTCTTTCAGCAGGCCATTCAACCTCTCCACAAGACCCGAGGCCTGTGGATAATATGGTATATGAAACACCCATTCAATATTGTTTTCCACACAGAATTCCTGTACCAATCTTCCACGAAAATGGGATGCATTATCAGATTGAATTTGGAATGGCACACCATAATACATCATAATCAATTCCAATGTTTTAATAGTATTCAATTGGGTAGCTTGCTTACAGGGAAGGGCCACCAACAGGCCACTGTATGTATCAACAATAGTGCAAACATATTGACAATTCCTACTCATAGGAAGTGGACCGATGTAATCAATCTGCCAAATTTGAGCGGGCAATTTCCCGCGATGTAAATGACCTTTAACAGTTTGGGGCACTTTGCGCTGCCTGATATGCTGACAAATGGGACAATGTAGAATGACATTTTTGATTAAATCTAGGGGAATATAAATTCCTCGATCAGCAGCCCACCTGCTAGTGGCTTTCTCTCCAAAGTGTCCTGCTTTCTGGTGGGCCCATTTCGCCAATCCCGCAATATCAGAATCTTGCCTGTCCACCACTGCCTCAGCAATTTTAGATTTCTCATCTGCAATGTTATGAAAGAATTTGTCAAGAGAGTCTATCGGGGTATGAGCATCCACATGGAAGATTGTAACAGTACTCTGTGGGAGCATTTCCCAAATCTCCTGCCATAATTCTTTTCCCCACAGTTCTTTTGAATGGATTCTCCAACTATGGGAATGCCAAGTCGGTAACCAAACTGCCAGCCCATTGGCAGTAGACCAAGAATCGGTGAAAATATGACATGTGCCAGGTAACTCTTGTTTCAGAACTTGATAAACAGCATAGAGTTCAGCAAATTGACTGCTCTTACCCTCACCAGTTGTACTCAGCAATTTTTGTGTGATCGGATTATAGGACACTGCCTTCCAATGCCGTTTCGTCCCTATGAACCTTGCTGAACCATCCGTAAACCAGACATGGTTTCTGTCCTCCGCCGACAAATCATCAAAAGGTCTACCCCACTTAACAGGAGACTCCTGTACTAAAGGTACGGAACATTCACTCTCAGTCTCAGTCGATGGCGCCCGTGCCACCTGCTCATGCAAAGATGCAACTCCTTTTTGTCCCACACGTGCCCTGTCTTGTATATACCATTTCCATTTAATCACACTCGCCTCTTGAGCGTGTCCAATTCGGTGAGTTTTCGGCGAACTCATAACCCACTGCATGATAGGAATTTCAGGTCGCAAAACTATATCATGTCCCAAAGTCAATTGCTCGGTATCCACCAGAGCCCAATAACATGCAAGTAACTGTTTCTCAAAAGGTGTATAACGCTCACCAGCATCAGGTAACTTTTTGGTCCAGAAACCTAACGGTACTCTACTCTTACCTTGTTTCTGCCACAAACTCCAATTCGCATAAAGGCCTTGTACGGACACATTCAAATCCACATCACCATCACATACAGGCCATAAATCCAGAGCATGCTGAATTGCTTCTTTTGCCAGACTGAACGCATCTTGCTGTGGTTTATCCCATTCAAATGCATTCTTTTTACGAGTGACACGGTACAAAGGGGCCAATATTTGACTCAAATGAGGAATATGCTGGCGCCAAAAACCAAACAAACCAATGAAGCTTTGGGCTTCTTTCAAGTTCCTCGGAACTGCAAAATCAAGAATTTTCTGTTTAACCTGAGGGATCACTTCTCGGTGCCCCTCATGCCAATTAATACCCAAAAATTTCACAGCCTGGGACGGACCTTGTAATTTATCCGGGTTGATTTCCCAACCTTTCTCACGCAGGCACTCAATGACTCTGTCCAATTGGGTCTGAACTTCCACTTGTGTTTCACCTTGGATCAAAATATCATCAATATAGTGACATATCTGAATTCGCGGATGAACCGGTACCTCAGCCAAATGCTCTGCCACCAGCCGGTGACATATCGTAGGACTATGCACATAGCCCTGGGGAAGACTTCTAAACGTCATCTGACGCCCGTTCCACGTAAAACTGAATTGTTCCTGACACTCAGGGGCAATCGGAATCGAAAAGAAAGCATTAGCAATATCAATGGACGCATACCATGTACCTGGATGTTTTTGGATTCTTTCAATTAGGGTAATAACATCCGGTACTGCAACAGTCAAAGGGGGTGTGTGTCTATTCAATTCTCGATAATCAACAGTCATGCGCCAAGAATTATCACTCTTACGTACAGGCCAAACAGGATTATTCCAAGCAGAAGTAACTGGGGTTATAACTCCTGCATCCACCAACTCCTGAATAGTGGTACTAATCTCTTCATGACCACCTGGAATATGATACTGCTTCTGACGAACCACTTTTGTCGCCTGGGGAACTTTTATGGGGGGCATTCTAAACGACCAACCCGTACAGGCCTGGACGATATATAATGTTTAGTTCCAAATTGGTAACATCCATCATCTAAGTGCAAAGTCATTCCTTTCAAAATATCAATTCCAATTATGAATTCTAAGAGTGGTACCACTAATACAGAGTATTCTTTTCTAGGAATTCTACCTATTCTCATTTCAAGTAAAGTTTGAACTGCGGGAGTTTCCTTTCCACCTAATCCGGTAATTGTAAAAGGCTGACCTTTAAACTTCTTTGATTTTCCATGAATAAGAGTGGCCTCCGCTCCTGTATCTACCAATGCTCGGGCCCTTTGGATATTACGATGTCTCCAATAAATATCAATATCTACATAGGGTCTATTATCTCTGTGAGCCCATCTGTGTACTGGAGCTTGACCTATTTCCTAGTCATTTTTACTGCGTTCTGTGTACCAGGATAAATCAGGATAAAGACTCTCACGTTTCCCAGGTATCGATACCTCCTGTTCATATCCATCTCCATTACGAAATGGATTCCTGTCCTCTGCATTGTACTGTGGGTTTCGATCGGCCAATCTGTGTCGATCCTCTCTCCTTCTCAACTCAGGGGATTGATCCCTATCATCTCTACGTCTGCTGTTAACATAATCATCTCTCCCCCTCTCTCTTTCCCCCTCTCTCTCCCTGTCTCTCTCACGACGGGGGGACAAATCACGTACATAACGTCGATCATCACGACGATCAGAGCGCCCACGGCGGTCGTCATCACCGCTACCGTCAGAAAAACCACGATCACACTCAGTCGTCCGAACACGCCGGGCACCCTCCTTTCGATCCAAGCCACGTTTGCGAAACATTTCCCACAAACGAGAAGTAGTCTCACCGTCAATGTCCTCCTTCCGTACACCATCGGCCATAAGACCAAAAAACATATCACGTCTAGTAAGTTTATTGTCACCAGGAGTACGAGTGTCAGGCCGGGATTGCCGTTCAGGTTTAAACCACTCACCCAACTCACCGAGTTGGCGTACCGATTCCAGCACCATAGACAATACGTTACCAGTCTGATTAATCAATAAAGTCATCATGACCTGCTTATAAGCAACAGGGGAGGAACGAATAATACGATTCCGCACAGAAGATGTCAACAAACCATCAAGCAACCTGTCAGCAGTATTCAAAAAAATTGCCGTTTTCATCACCTCCTCTTTGAGACGTTGTGCAGCATCGCGCAAAGTATACCACGGTTTGTCATTCACAGGCCAGTCAGACTCAGTAGGATATTTTTGATTACAACCCTCAGTCGCCAATTGAAGCAAAGAAATTTGACCACCAACATTAAAGTTACGAAAATGATCCTGTACAGTAGAATCCGAACTCAAGGAACAAAACTTCAAACAATCGCCAGCATCCAACATAATGCCAGCAGCGCCCAGTTCATAAAGGCGCACCATCCATGTGAGTAAGGACTCACCAGCTCGCTGCCGAAATCGCTGAAAAATATCACTAATTTCTTGTTGAGTAAAATCCTCCAAAGAGTCTAAAGCAATACCATTCGGAGCACCGGGAGCCTGCTGCAAATTCCGCCGAAAAACTGGATGCACCGAGACCGCGGGACGAGCATCACAAGGAGCTCGACCAGTACACATATGTGGTAAATTTTAATTACCTAGACTTAATTTATGCGGTAAAATTCAATAAGAGGCAGAATCCGTGGTATTTGAGGTTTTAAAAATGGGTTTATTCCTTACAAAGGAATTGGTTCGAACCAGGCAATCGGATTCCGTCACCACGAGGGTTCGGGAAGGGATAGAGGCAATACTTTATTGACAGGTCATCATATATATAGTAAATGCATTACAGTGAAGACATATGCAGAAGGCGTGACAGTTGAGAAGAGAGATAAGAATACACATACGTAATGAATCAAGGCGTTACAATAGGCGTGTACTTAGAAACGTCATTATGAGGATGTCACAGGTGGGTGGATCCATAAGAGAATCCTGCAAAGTCAGCAGAAATACATGGCAGAGATGTACGCACAGTAGCATGACGTGTGATTGACGTGTAACTGGAGGGTGAAGGGGACTTGACATTTAGCCCTACATGAGGAGACAGAAGTCTGGGATGTCAGAACAACCTAATCCCAACTCGTATCTAATATCTTGTGTTTAAGGAACTGTATTACCTGGAAGGAAAGGTCTCTCAGGCAGAGGCTATCCTATACTAACTACTAGTGCGTGTATAAGCGTCTACGTGTCTACATGAGATGCGAGGGGGCATGGGCCTACCATGGCAACAGGAGCTATGAGTTACTTGCACGGAGACAGTAAGGCCGGGCCCTTTGCTCTGTAGCTGGAAGGATGTTTACCTAAACTACTAGACAGGAATGTATTTCTCGAGGAGCGGAGCAGATAACTTGAATGCTGAATACAGTCTTGGCAGGCAACAGGCCGGGCCAGGCACCGTTAGCCGCGCAGGAAGTAAGACAAAGGTCATGGATACAGATACAGGTCCAGGCTGGAGCATTTCAGAGGCAGAAGGCAGGAAAAGCTCGATGGCAGAATTCAGGGCCTAACTTGCCAGAGCCGAAAAACGTGAAAGGTACACCATATAAAGACGGTGGCAAGGCATACTTAGGAACGGAATATTCGATCCATTCATGGTGGATCTGAAAGAGGACATGTTAACGTTGGACGCATATGTATTTGCGTCTTCATAGCTGGAAGTGGAGGGAACATACATGTACTTGTAGCATGTACATGGAGCCGTTGGGGTCTAAGATAGGGGACACAATCGATCATAAAAATTCATATTTCCTCATTCCCTCCTTGTCCCCTACGGACCCTTCATGAGATATCGATCCTCAGGAATCCATCAATCTGTTCATGTAACATTATTTGCTCTTCTTTCTTCTTCCGGTATTTTGAACGAAAACTTGAACGTGGAATACATGATGTGGCACACAGGCCGCAAATCGCTGGTCCACATTGTAGACACAGGCAGCAACTGAATACTATGAGAAGGGCAATACCTAGGAAGGATAGGATTTTCCATCCCCAGGCTGACAACATGCTCCAGAACCAACCGGACCATGTCCAGGTGCCTGGATTCTGATGTATCTGGCTTGCAATCTTATGAAGACGAGTTATGGCTTTATATACGGATGGCGCGTTTTCTGGAATGAAAACACAGCAACTCGATCCGATGACTCTACAGGCTCCGCCCCTATCGGCCAGGATGACGTCAAGGACAAGACGATTTTGGAGAACAACAATCCGCATCGCAGACTGCTCCTCTGTTAAGTTGCCTAGGGCAGAGGTAGTTTCATTCACTACTGCTTCAAGGGTTCTCGTTAATCTGCGTATCAGTTTACTATTAGAGACAACACCTATGTAGGGAAAGAGACCTTTATTGAAGTCTGTATATTGTTCCCATGCCGTTTCAGTGTAGTCGACAATCGGGAGATCTCTCTGGGGTCTATTGTGTACTAGATGGGTATTTCTATGATAATCAGGAGGGGCTAGAAAAACAGGTGGCAGAAGGAATGCAATGTAACAGGTACCATCCCAATCTGGAGGTAAACGTATATATGCGGTATGACCACAAATGAAGTAAGAATGACGGGAAGCTCTAAATGTAAACTTGCCTTGATCACTGAATTCGATCACAGTAGTACATTTACTATGACCCAAGTGTACTGAACCATTCTTTCTTACACATAATTCACCTTTGACTGGTAATATGGACATAGCAGGCAAGACTGGTGCAGCTTCGGATTCAACATTCAGAATCATGAGGTTAAGTGTAAAATTACCTAATCCATATACTTCATTCTCTAGATCAGTTCCTGTCCTTTTGGGAAGTCCCTCCTTGTTAGGGTAGCAGGCTTTAAGCAACACTAAGTTCAGGTTTCTCCATACCCAGTTGCTCTGGTAAACTACGGTATTTGAATCTAAAGAATTTATCAAACTAAACCATGCGCCACAGGAACCATTGTGTGTGAATGGATACGGAAAGAGGGGCAGAACTCCCTTGTATTTCTGATAAGGAGGGAGTCGGCCACATATCCAACAATTTGTAGCGTTGTTGGCCTGATGGGAGTGATGTAACATACTAATGAATGTGTTGTTGCGCAGCGCAAGTCTGTAGGGCAACTCATGTGGAGGTAATTCGCTAAAAGAGTGTTCGGCAGTAACATCGGAAGCAGAATGTGCACGCTTGAAAATAGGGTAGTATATGTGCAACAGTATACTTGCAGCAATAATCAGAAGATTTAGAAAAAACATAATCAACAATGTCACTATACAGTGACTATGAAGTAATTTACAATATGCACGTTTCTTGAGCTGTTTCTGTCTATCTCTCTCTCGATTTCGGTCTAGAGGATACATGTCAGAGACTAATTTAACCGATTCACCTAGGAGAGGACTTAAACAATCAAATTGTCTGACTTGCTAGACCTTAGTTTCAGTTTATAGTTTTGGGCAGCAGTGTTCTCGACCAGGGGGAGTTTTGAATCAGTCTGTGGAGGGGGGCAGGGCTGAGAGTTTAAATCAGAAGGTAGTCCATGAAATTTCTTGATATGGCTCGAGTGTAGCCAACCCTTGCGACCCTCGACCTTCACTGCTGTCCTCGTGGTCAGGAGTACTAATTTCGGCGTTTGCCAGCGAGGCTCCAGCGGGCTCCTCCTGTCGAAATTTCTTATGAAAACAAAATCTCCGGGAACCACTTCATGGGGCTTCACCTCGGTGTTGTCGGGAAAAGCTGCAGCTACCTGTGAACGGCAAGATTGTAGTGCAGACATCAAGGAAGCAAGGTAATCTGTCAGCATATTACAATCAACATCAGTGATTTTACGAGGTATAGGCGTCCCCCACATATTTGGTGGCCTACCGAAGACCACCTCGTACGGGGACAGCCCTGTTCGAGAATGTGCTATCATTCTCATGTAAAATAGTGCAACTGGTAAGGCTACTATCCAGTCGACGCCTTTCTCTCTACAGATTTTAGAGAGTCGAATTTTCAGAGTCTGGTTATGACGTTCCACGAGACCTGCTGCCTCGGGATGCCGGACACAGTGGAATTTCCATTGATAGCCTAACAGGAGTGAAATATGTTTCATTAGCTCGGATGAGAACAGTTGGCCATTATCTGAGTACACGATACGGGGCAAACCATACCGTGGGAAGAATTCACGAACCAACTGCTTGGCAGTGGTCGGGGCAGTGTAATCTGAGACTGGATATGCTTCTGTCCAACGGGAAAGAGCGCATACAACTACGAGGACATATTTGAATCCTCAACATCGTTCCATCTGGACATAATCCATCTGGAGGACTTCAAAAGGGTGATCAGGAGGTTGAAATCCACCTTGCTCTACAGGTACGCCTTTACCTGGGTTGAACTGACAACAAATCATGCAAGTACGGACTTTCTGCTTGGCTGCAGCTCGTAAGTGTTTATTAAACCAAATGTTTTGAATACTGTCTAACATAGCTTTCTCTCCTAGATGTGCTGGACTATGTATTGTGTTAATGATAACTTGAACCATGGAGTCGGGGAGAAACCATGTAGATTTTCCCTTCGTCATCCATCCCTGATCTGTTTGGATCCCTCCTAGTTCAGTCCATTTCTTGATTTCCTCTGGTGTAGCATGTGTCTGTATGTCGATTACGTCAAGGGCGGGATCCTTAACTGTCATGCAGTGTGTCGATGTCGGAACTATTGTCTTTGTCAAGTCGGTTGCATGAGTCCGATTCTGTGCTGTTTGCTTAGCTGTTCGGTCTGCTAGGTCGTTACCCTGGGAAATGATATCGGTGACTTTTGTATGAGCCTTGCACTTCATGATAGATATCGAAGTAGGCAGATGTATTGCATCTAACAGAGCTTGAATGAGGGGACCGTGTTGAATGTGGGCACCGTGAGAAGTTAAATAACCTCTCTCTCGCCAAAGGACTCCGAAGTCGTGTACAACTCCGAATGCATAACGTGAATCTGTGTATATGTTGACTCTTTTATTTCTGGCTTGAGTACAGGCTTGTGTCAGAGCGATGAGCTCTGCTGCTTGAGCTGACAATGTGTCAATACAATTTGTTTCAATAACTTCGGTGTCTGTCGTGACTGCGTAAGCGGCCACTAACTCTCCTGTACTTGTTCTCATGCATGAACCATCCACATAAAGTGTCAGGTCTGGATCTGATAATGGAACGTCTGTCAAGTCTTGTCTGGGTTTCGTCGTAATAGTAATGACTTCAATACAATCATGTGCCAATGGGTCTGTTCCACTTAATGGCAAAAGTGTGGCAGGATTTAATGTACTACAGCGTCTGATTTCTATGTGTGGCTGGAACAATGTTAATTCGTAACCTGTCAGTCGTGCTATAGTCAAGTGCTGAGTCTGAGTTCTGTTTAAAAGAACTTCCACGGAATGTGGAACTTGCACTGTCAATTGATGTCCTAATACTATGGAATCGCTTTGTCTGATCGCTAAAGCTGTCGCTGCAAATGATTTCAGGCACGTAGGCAGAGCCTGGGCTACTGGATCTAATGTGCTAGAAAAGTAAGCACACGGCTTGTGTGAACCTGCTTGTTCCTGAGTGAGTACTGACAAGGCAGTACCTTCGCGTTCTGTCACAAAAAGTGTAAAAGGCTTACTGTAACATGGTGTCGCTAAAACAGGTGCTTGACATAAGGCTTTCTTTAAGTCTTCAAAAGCCTGTGTATGTGCCTGAGTCCAAGGGAGGACAGTCGAAGTCGCTGCCTCCTGGGTTGTCAACTGAATGAGTGGTTTTACTAGAAATGCATATTGGGGAATCCATTGTCTACAGTACGAAGTGAGACCTATGAAGGCCCGCACCTCCTTTTGTGTCTTGGGTGGTGGCATGTTTATAATTAGCTGGATGCGGTCAGGTGTGAGCTGTCTCCCCCCCTTGGACAGCAAGTGCCCAAGGTACACAACTTGCTGAACACAGAATTGCAGCTTCGAAGGGGACACCTTGTGCCCCTTGTCGGCCAGGAAATGTAAAACCGTCAGTGATGCTTTTTCACATTCGGGTTCGCTTCGGGCGGTGATCAGCAGATCATCGACATACTGAAGCAGGGCAGTGTTAACAGGCGTGTGGATACTGTCAAGTTGTCTTTTCAGTGCTTGGCTGTAAATGCTGGGGCTTTCTGTGAATCCTTGAGGTGCGCGTGCAAATTTGAAGCTTCGTCCATTTAAACTAAATCCGAACAAATATTGGCTTTCCGGATCAATTGGGACGCTAAAGAAGGCGTTCTTGAGGTCAATTACAGTAAAGAACGTTGCTTCTGAATCAATAGCTGTCAATAGTGAAGCGATATCTGGAACCACGGGATATTGTGGTACAATGCATTTATTTAATTCGCGCAGATCAATAATCAATCGATAAACTGGGGGTGCTTTTGGATCAGTTCGTTTAAGAATTGGAATAATAGGAGAATTACACACATTGGAGTCGGTTTCCACAACCACTCCTTGTGCAATGAGCTCGTCAATGATTTGCAGCAAAGCCACTACAGCATCTGGAGGTAACTTGTATTGTCGGATTCGTGGTAATACCACTCCTGCTTTGAGTGTGACTCGATATGGTGTAATATGCATACAACCTACATCAGTAGGGCCTTGCGCCCATAAATGTGCAGGGACATTCTGTAACCTGTGATCCATGTCTCTAAATACATAGTGACCTTTGAAGTCACGCAAAAATAGTCGTACCCCCTCCGGGGAACAACATATTACAGCTCCTAGAGCTTTCAGTGTCTTTATACCTAACAAGTTTTCGGGGCATGATTTTGTAAGCAATAGATCTGTAGTCCGTGTCAATGGACCAACTGCAAGAGGAAGAGGTTGCGATACTTCATTAACAATAGGTTTTCCTGAAAATCCAAGGGAAACATTCTGTGAGCCTGAGAGGGGTGCCCCTGGAACCTCGTCGTGACTTATAGTCGTTCTGCTTGCCCCTGTATCAATTAAAAACTTTCTGTCTTTCCCTAATACTTGACTATGTACATAAGGACCCTCTTGATCTACAGGGACCTCAATAAGGGGTAAGCCAACTTCCCTCTCTAGGCTGTTTCATGTGTATCGCTGATACTCTGGATAGTCATTTTGTGCATACTGGTACATCTGTTGTGCCGTGTTCTGTGTTGCGGCAATAGGCTGTGACTGTGGGACCGCTACGGTCTGTTGTGCAGCTTGCATAGGCTGTACATTCTGAGGTACTTGTTGTTGGATCTGATCCTGTCTGGGTGGACGTGGTCTCTCCTTTGTTTTACCCGTAGAGATATTATGTTTTAGAACTGCACAATCGTTTATATAATGACCTGGCTGTTTACAATAGTTGCATGTCCCTTTAACAGGAACTGCTGAATTACTGGACTGTGTCGCACCCTTTTTATGACTGTCAGCTGGAACTGACTGGGCGACGAGCATTTTCATTTTCGTGTCTTTCATACGTCTTTGTTCGTGTTCTTGTTCTTCTCTAATTCTATTCTGATGGTACTGTAACATTTGTAACATTTGTGACGGGGTGTTAGCTTGCCAAGAGCTCTCTACCTTTAATACTCTGTTCTTAACCTGGGGCAAGGAATTCTCGACTAATTTTGTTACAAAAAGATGTGGATATGAATCGCTACTTGCTTTCAGGCCGCTATTAATACCAAAACATTTTTCAAATCGGGAATAAAAATCACTAGTGTCTTCATCGGGTTTCTGTTTGCAAGCTGATATTGCTCCCCAGTCTTCCTTTTTCGTAGTTAATAAATGTGGTAATACTTGTACTAATAATCCTGGTAATGCTTTAGTTTTGTCTCCAAGCCCTAGGCCTGCAGTTCGGGTATTTTCTTCGTTTTCTAATGCTGTCCAATCAATCTTTTGTTCTCCCACCTCCCACTCTTTTTCTTTGAGTTTCTCGTAAATACCGGCAGGCAATAATACTTTCAATATTTTCATAATGTCCGGATAGGTATAATCACCCATGAGTAACATGTCTTTTATTTCACGGTGAAAACCTGCTGGATCTCTGTCATGGCTGGGCACTACTTTTTTCATTTCCAATAGTTCTATTTTAGTTATAGGCGTGTACACGAACACGCGTCTAAAAGTATTATCATCGTTTCTAACTGGGTGCACTTCGCGTAAGGGATTCTGTCTGTCTATGTAATACGTCTTTCTTTCCATGGAAGGAGCTGGATCGTGCTCTGGACACAGAAAGGCACTATATCTGTGTCGATGTTCTAGAATTACTTTAATTAGATCTGTACCTAGACCTCTCCATTTATTCATGAGTAGTTCAATCAGTATATCAGGTAGGGGACCAGGATCGGAATGTTGACCTTTACACAATATAAGGAGATGTTGTATCATGTATGTACCAGCTAAACGCTGTTCGTCTGGTGAAAGATTCAAAAACGTATGTACTAGCGCATCATCACTATATTTTTCAGAACTGTCAGCCCATTGTACTGCTGACCTGGCTAATTCTTGTTCGTCCATAGAATCGAGTACATGGTACCCCATTCGTTCTTGAAGTATTTTATCAGTAGCCTGAAATAAGTGTTCGGGGGTCTTTGGATTTGACATGGCTGCTTGAAAAATTCTCTTACTTTCTGGACGTATCGGACGTATTGAATTATTAAAGGATCTTCCCTTACCTACATACGCTATCATTTCTCTAGCTGGTAATTGTAATTGTCCTGTAGTCATTTCTAGTTGTTCCTCCTCCCCCGAGGACTCAGTCTTATCTGCATCTGTTTCTCGTTCAGGTCGTTCTCTTTCACATATTTGTTCTACTGTTTTTCGGATCCTTCGGTACATACTTTCTATACTATTCTGTTTATCATGTTTTCCGTCTGCTATATTCTGGCCCCATTTGTTAAGGGCTCTCATTTCTTCCGCGTCTACACCTGGCCTATCTCTGTGTCTTATCAGGCAGTTTATAAAGAAGCGTAACAACAGTTTCTGCGTGTCCACTTTCTGGTATGCCATGGCCTCGCCAATACTTTCAGGACCTTGCCCTGTTTGGACAAAGTGATATATTTTGTCTAGATGATCAATCATTCCTGGTAGTATCATTAAATAGTTCGCAACTCGTCGTAGACGTACTGATGATAGCATCATTCTGTCGTCTTTACCTGGTACTGGATCATATCTACAATCTGTAAGAGGCTCTTTAAGTATGTCATAATTCGCTGTTTGCGGTGTACGTTGGTGTGCTAAATCCCTATAAGTCAATCGACGCACTGATGGCGGCGTATGAAAACTTCCTGTCGCACCTCCTGAGGTGCTAGGTCCACAAGGATTCGTTGGGTGTAAGGTAGGAAGAATAGATGCAGGGAGAAGTGAAGGAACGGGCGGAAAGTTTTGAACGGACGGAGGAGTATGTTGCTGCGGGAGTGGGGACAGATTTTCTCGGGGTCGAGCGCCATTAGCAGGCGGTGTGCGTGGCGGCGGAGGGTTAACATATTCGGGGGCTACGTCATCTAAATAGGAAGAAAGGAAAATGTCCTTTGCAGTCTTGGGGTGCAATTTAGTCGGAAGCAATGGAGGTGGCAGATCTTTCGGTACTTCCAGGGTGGCCTTAGGTAAACCCTCGGCCAGAAGAGGATACATACCATTCATAAGAGTGTTTTGTTGCCTGTCTACTTGTTCTGCTTTTACTCGGATACCTTCCTCAACCAATACGTTTTCTCGGGCTTTGTCTGAATCCTCCCTACTTTTCTCTTCTTTTCTGAGCGCTTTCTCTGTGCGTCTATGCGATTCTTTACGCCATAATTCAATGGCATCTTTCTGTGACTTTCTGGCTTTCTTTCTCCATAATGCTTCTTCTACTCTCATGATGCAATCTGCATCCCATGTCCCAACGGCGGGCCATCTCTCATTCTCTGCTAAATCCTTGGTGTAGTCTACCCACAAATCGAGATATAATACGGCATCTAGGCCATGTTTATGGTACATAAAGTACCCTGGAGTGTCCCTAGGTGGAACGGGAACGGCTTCCTCGAGTATCCCTTTTCTAGTTCTAATCTGTCTTAATTTTGAGAATAACGGCATCTTAAACCTTGCTACTTGATTCTTTCTCGGACTTGAACACAATTAATACAATAAACACAGTAATGAAGATCGAACAATCACTCATACCACGACATTTAAAACATATTAAAACATTTTAAAACGAACAATAATAATTAGAATAAAACTAGTTAACTGCATAATACTAGATATACTGCTAAACAGTACAGATACACTGCTGAAACAGTGCAGACCAGGTCTGTGTACCCAAACCCGTCTTGACCGGCACAAACCAATGCGCACGTCTAGATGCGTCCCCAGCAACGGTACTCACCGGGAAGCACGGAACGGAACAGAAGGCCTCGGAAAGTCTGGTCTGGACTAGACCAAACTGGACTGGACTCGACTCGTGACTTAGTTACTTCGGAACTTCGGAACTTCGGAACCTGGTGGGCCTCTGTATACCTCGGATCTTGCTCTCTCAGCTAGGCTCTGGTCGGGATCCTCCGCACTCCTCACCGCCTCGTCTGGGTGTTGATCGCAGCCTCAGTCACCTCCGTTGGCCTGAGGGAGGTACAGGAAATCCTGCAGGTACGCGTAGTTGTCCGTCCGGCTGTGGCAGGAGACCGGGTCTGCAATGCACCTCCGGCGCGTGGGGTGGGGGAGGTGTCCCTGTTCGGGCGCCAATTATGTGGTAAATTTTAATTACCTAGACTTAATTTATGCGGTAAAATTCAATAAGAGGCAGAATCCGTGGTATTTGAGGTTTTAAAAATGGGTTTATTCCTTACAAAGGAATTGGTTCGAACCAGGCAATCGGATTCCGTCACCACGAGGGTTCGGGAAGGGATAGAGGCAATACTTTATTGACAGGTCATCATATATATAGTAAATGCATTACAGTGAAGACATATGCAGAAGGCGTGACAGTTGAGAAGAGAGATAAGAATACACATACGTAATGAATCAAGGCGTTACAATAGGCGTGTACTTAGAAACGTCATTATGAGGATGTCACAGGTGGGTGGATCCATAAGAGAATCCTGCAAAGTCAGCAGAAATACATGGCAGAGATGTACGCACAGTAGCATGACGTGTGATTGACGTGTAACTGGAGGGTGAAGGGGACTTGACATTTAGCCCTACATGAGGAGACAGAAGTCTGGGATGTCAGAACAACCTAATCCCAACTCGTATCTAATATCTTGTGTTTAAGGAACTGTATTATCTGGAAGGAAAGGTCTCTCAGGCAGAGGCTATCCTATACTAACTACTAGTGCGTGTATAAGCGTCTACGTGTCTACATGAGATGCGAGGGGGCATGGTCCTACCATGGCAACAGGAGCTATGAGATACTTGCACGGAGACAGTAAGGCCGGGCCCTTTGCTCTGTAGCTGGAAGGATGTTTACCTAAACTACTAGACTGGAATGTATTTCTCGAGGAGCGGAGCAGATAACTTGAAGGCTGAATACAGTCTTGGCAGGCAACAGGCCGGGCCAGGCACCGTTAGCCGCGCAGGAAGTAAGACAAAGGTCATGGATACAGATACAGGTCCAGGCTGGAGCATTTCAGAGGCAGAAGGCAGGAAAAGCTCGATGGCAGAATTCAGGGCCTAACTTGCCAGAGCTGAAAAACGTGAAAGGTACACCATATAAAGACGGTGGCAAGGCATACTTAGGAACGGAATATTCGATCCATTCATGGTGGATCTGAAAGAGGACATGTTAACGTTGGACGCATATGTATTTGCGTCTTCATAGCTGGAAGTGGAGGGAACATACATCAGACCCCCCAGGATATAGCGGCATGGATTAGCAAATTTAGCGGCACAAATATGGAAATTTAGCGGCACAAATATGGGAATTTAGCGGCAATTTAGCGGCGTTTTATTTGGCAGTTTATCCTACAACAAACACAGATCTCTTTGTTTTTTGAGTTATTTAACACCATGAAGCTATGTATATTTGGTTTATTTACAATGTAGAGACTTTGTTTGTCTTCAAGACTACAAATAGGACATAAACCTGTTACTGAATAAATGCCCAGGGTACCTGTATGATTGTCGTGTTAATCTTGCAGTTCTTCTGAGCAGTCCAAATGCAGCCCAATATTGTGCTGCTGATTATAATGCAGGAACAATAATGCCCGGATGGATTGCTCTGAGAGGGACCGTCGTCTGGCTGACAAAATAATTTTGTAGATGCTGTTGCTCCTTTCAGCATCTGCAGAACTGGTCACACAGTCCTTGTACACAGCTGCAAGCTGTGAAAGGACTGGAATGCGGTCAGCCATCCCACACCAAAAAAGGTCAGTGTCAATCACCCCAGAAACAGATGCCTGTACTGCTTCTGGGCCTACATGTTCAAAGTAGAGGCAAAGCTCCTGATCGGGGACTTCGCTGAAACCAGGGATGGCAGAATATGCACTCTTGTCCTTAGACAGGATGCAGAGTCGTGCAGGATTGAAAAGGCGCACTTGCTTCAAGAACCCAATGCCCGGTTGGGGCTCCCCCATGTATTTGCCCGCCTTTTCCAGAGAATTTTCAAAAGCTTCATTGAGCTGGGCTGTTATCTTTTTTTTCTGTGTCAGAGTTAATTTAGCCCCTGCAGTAGTCTGCAGAAATGGGTGTAGTGACTCCAAAGTGAGGACTGAATTGTTTGTTAGGTCTATGTGAAGGTCCTCCAAATAATCATACACCTTCATTGTCACTGGTGTCTGACTCTGGAATAAGTCCATCAAATGCAAAATGTTTTGGCATTTTTCGGCCACAATGTCCAATTGCGCTTTTATGCAGTTTCTTTCGTCGCTGTTCAAAATCCTTTGCAGATTTTCAAGGGAATCTGGGGGGGACTTGCTGAGTTGCATCTCAGACTCAACAAACCCAGCATAGGCCTCAAAATGCTTGCAATGGTACTGGACAGCAGCAAACCAAGAATTCCACCGGGTACTGCAAGGATCAGGCGCCATCCGTGGTTTCATCCCATGGTTCTCAGCAAGATGGTGCAGGTACCTTCTCTTTCTGCTCCCGGCCATGTAAAAGATGCGCGAGAAGTACAGGAGGAAAGCATTTAGCTCCACAAAAGGCTTCCTAAATGACTCTCCAATAAGGTTCATTATGTGTGCCAAGCAGGTGATATGTATGGAGTTTGTGTACAGATTTCTCAAAACAGTGTTGTATGCCTTGAGCATGTATGCCGCATTGTCAGTGTTGAAGGAAATAACGTCCTGAAAGGCTATGTTGTACTCTGTGAGCACCTTCACAACTGCTTGCGCTACAGTCCCATGGTTGCACTGTGAGAGGAACACTGTGTCTGCTAGGTGGGTGTGGATCTTACGGCCACCCTGCGCAGAGACCACTGCAAATAACACATTCAATACACACCGCCCTTCGACATCAGGTGTTTCATCGAATATAACACTGATCTTCTGATCTTGCAAGTGTTCTTTCAGCTCGTTCTTGGCTACTATATATCTCTCTGGGAGATAACGTTCTTGAAGCTGATGACTTCCAGGTATTGCTCCACCATTTCGCACTCGCTCATGGAGAAACTTGCGCAGCACAGGGTGGTCGGTTTTGCTCAGCGGAATGTTCAGCGCTGTGCAGACATTGACCCACTCACCTATAATTTCCTGGTTTGAGGCACCGGCAGCTGTACTCTTTGTGAAAAGTGCGTTGACAGTCATCTGACGGGCACGTTTAGGCGAAGAGTGAGGGTCTGGATCATCTGAACAGCGCTTCAAGTGTTTTTGGGACTTCACATGCATATCAACAGTGTGTTTCCGGATGTGATCCACCGCCACATTGCACACACTGCAAAACAGCACACCACCATCCGCATGCATCACAGCGCTGTACTCTTTGGCCCGATCTGCTGCAGTTATATGGGTGGGTAGATGTGATCGGTGCTTCACATTCTTCAAAGGCTGCATAAACTTCTCCATCGGGCTTTTGTTGTGGTGGCTTCCTGGCCGCTTGGAATGCAAAAGATCTCTGGCTTGTGGCACACTCGCGTTACTCACCTACAAATATATTTGTTGTTACTAGATGTGTCCCCAAGGGGAAAACGACATTGCAGTTGTTGGGTGGAAAGTTAAGCAAGCATAGGGTAAACGTGGTTAGAAATGCATGGGACTCTGAAGCAAAGTTGCATACATGGCGCGTTAACATACAAGTAGGCAGAGGTCCTTCGAAGGGAAATGGCACACTTGTGTGGTCCCGCTCGGCAACTTTTAGTCTGTGGAGGGCAGTGGGGGTGCGAGGTAAACATAAAAAACATAAGTATCACTGTTGGGCAAAAATGGGAAGAAGGGGAAGGAGCCACCTGCAAAGAAAGTGAAACCTAACCGCGCGAAACAAATTTGTACAAGTTTAGTTGCAGGAGCATCTCCCCGGAAGTATACAGAAACCAAAACGTAGTCTTACCAGTTCTGTGCAGCAGGAAGCAGATGTTAGTTGCCAGACTGCCCAATGACTCTTGAACCAGCAGCTCCTTGCCTCCGGGACTCTACAAAAGAAGAAAAGGGAGTTACAGCTGGATTTGCTAGCCCTTCCCATGGCACACCCCCCACTACGCTGCTCTGAAAACCACAGCACCCCCTTGTGCCCCTGGGCCCGCATAACCAGCTGGCCTCAAAAGAATGGCACCTGGACCTGCCGCACACCTTGTGCGCGGCGGGCGCCCAACGACAAAAATGCCCACTTCTCCCCCCCCAGCCCTCCTTAGGTGGGTCAAGCGCGCTCGCTATTCTCGCTGGCCGCAATAAAATACAACAATTGTTTTACGCCACACCACTTTCAAATGTCACCAGCCGCCACCGACCGTGACCACTGGCGACTTTTTACTGACATCTATATACATAACTGCATAAGCACATAAATATATAAACATGATTTATTATGAATATAGGAAAGAGAAAAACTAGTCATCATTTGAAATGTTCTAAAAAGAGGTCGCATCTCATCTCACCTGCGGCTGCTTCTGTCCGTCTTTGTTCTCACACGACCTCACTCGCTCCTCGCTGTCTCCTGCACCTGCGTCAGAGAGGGCAAAAACACTCCCAGGTCATAAAAACACAAGCCAAGTGAAACTTCATCATGGAAGTCATAAGTCAGCGTAGGGTGCAAGAGGGCCATTAGTCTTATTATACTGTATTAATTAAAATTTAAGTTTTGAAAAGGCGCAGCCCGTTTAGGGCAGCTTCTCTCTTTCCTGATTATTTTTTCTCCTTGAAATTGAAATTGCATGTATACAGCGCTTACTGCCCCATACCAGGCATTTAAGTGCTTTGCGGCAAGTACCAAGCTACTCCAGATCCAAAATGTAGCGGTTAGTCCATTCATTGCTTATATTGGGATTCGTTTTATGCTCTCAAAGAAACCATTCCATGCATCTCTTCCAGTTTCTTAACAAATGGTGTATACAAATTAATAGATATTGTTAGGTAGAAGGCATGTAGAAGGGAAGGAGAGAGCCATTCAAAATAAATTAAATAGGAGAAAGTTGAAAATTTAAGTCAAGGTTACATTTTCGTGCAGCGTTTTAGGAAGTTAGTGAATAGTTATTTTGCGATAGCCTACAATCTGTGGATGCGTAAACCTGTAGAAAGAGACAACAAACCATCTGCTGAAGGGCCCAATTCCATTGTTAAATTATGCTCTAAAAGAATGCGGGGCTACCAGCATGCATGATAATCTCCGTCTTGTAATGAAATGGCGATTTTCCAAATAAAGTGCCATGAGAATCTGAATTCTATTTAAGACACCGAGGCTAACATTATCCTACCTGCCCTCCCTGTGTGGGCATAAGGGATAAAAATGAAAAAAAGAGAGAGATATAAGTGGAATTATATATTATAAAATCATAAAATGTGTAAGATTATTTCACTAGCACCCTTTAACAGTGATCAAGTCACCATAACCACACTCTCTCAGATGCATTGAATTAGTTATATAGCGCCACTCATACCAGTGTAGGGTGTACGAGCACTTTACATCACACAGAGACAATCAATCATACGTGTGTAAATCAGTGTATAGGAAATGTTACATAAGCCAAAGGACTAAAAGTGTAGGAGTCACATGTCATCCATACTCGTAGGCAGTATAGTTTAAGAGTGCTTGGTGCGGAGAAGCACAAACGCAGAGTCGAAAATGAAACAGCATAGTTGGGAGTTTTCTTTAATAAAAAGAATCGATTTCTACCCAAAGAAACCCTTTTTGCAACATTAATCTATGCTCTAATGTTTGCTTTGCAGTGTGTATGCAGCTCTTTGATGAAAGTTAATACCTCGTTGTTCTATATTAGGACTTTAAATTATCAATTGCAAAGAACAAAAGGACATCTCTTTTAAAAGCAGAAAACCTGCTGATCTATTTACATTATATGCACTCTGTAATCTACATGGTACACGTTTCTGCAGCAGGCATATTAACACTCTGCACTACCTTCACATAAGTCAAAACATTAACTATACAAAACTTGAATCTCTCTCCACGAAGAACATTAATCACAAGAGTTAACTTTACATTTTTGTGAGGCCTGGTAATTGCCGGAGAAAAGGAACCCAGCAGCAGGTGCTTCAAAAACATAATAACCTTGCAAGTATGGTGCCCCCAGGAAGCCAGCACCCGGTGCGGTAGCACCGCTCGCACCGCCCTAGAGCCGGCCCTGGGTGCCAGATTAAAACAGGGTTTGATTGGTTGTGGTTTAAGACGGGGAAGGGTAAAGTGACATTTAGGGCTAGGCCAAGAGGATATAGGGCCTCTTCAGCGAAAGGTGGGTAGCGAGCCAGACCTGTTGGTAGGCCTTAGGTTTTTGTAAATGGCTATAAGAAATGGGCATGGCTTAGGGCCTTTTGTGGTGATGCTGATTAAAAGTGGGGGGTTTACATGCTGGTCAGGTAGCCTTAATGGGTCAGGTCCATGTTTATATACACACAGATATTTTAAAGATATTTGTAAAGTTAAAATATGTGGATCAATCAATGTTCTAATAATGTATACTTTGCGGTGTGTATGCAGTTCTGGGATGAAAGGTAATAGCTCGCTGTTCTATATTAGGACTTTAAGTTATAAATTGCAAGTAACAAAAGGATGTCTCTTTTGAAAGCAGTAACCTGCTGATCTGTTTACATCCTACGCATTCTGTAATCTACTTGGTACACGTTCTTAGCAGCAGGCACATTAACCCTCTGCACTAACTTCACCCAAGTCAAACCCTGAACTACACAAAATGCTGATCTCTATCCAGGAAGATAATTAATCACAGGAGTTATCTTGACATTTATGTGAGGCCTGGCCATTGCCCGCAGAAAGAAACGCTATGGCAGGTGCTTCAAAAGCTTAATAAACTTTAATTGACGGAGCCCCCAGGAAGCCAGCACCCTAAAGCCGGCCCTGAATCAGAGTGCAACGTATAACTATATTATACAATCTATAGCCCTTCTGCTGCGGCGGCCAGCACGGGTCGATCCTTCACTTTTATTGCCTGTGGAAGCAAATGTTAAGGGCGAGAGACGCCTCCCAGCAGCTTACCTGGGCCTCTGGGCCTCCCGAGACGACGACGACGATCCGACGATCCACCACCAGCCAGACAACGACACAATGACGATCCAGACCAGCAGCGCCGCTCCAGACCAGGTGAGTCGCGTCGTCATCCAGTCGTCAGCACTGCCTGCTGTGAGGACCCCCCCTTAACCCCCTTCTATTGGTCTATTGGACCCGTGGCAAGAGCCACTGGCCCAATAGAACAATAGAAGAGGAAGAGAGGCGCGTGATCTGCTGTCTGCTGCTGGATGGGGGTGGGATGCCGCCAGGATGCCAGGATTTCGCGGGCACTTTTGTAAAAATCGCGGCATTTTTACAAAAGTGCCGATTTCGCGATTTTTTTGCAAATCGCGAAATCGCGAAATCCTGGGGGGTCTGATACATGTACTTGTAGCATGTACATGGAGCCGTTGGGGTCTAAGATAGGGGACACAATCGATCATAAAAATTCATATTTCCTCACATAGAGGAACAATCAGTGTAAGAAGCATCGACCCCACTCGAAGGACGAGCGCAATCATTGGGTGCACCATCAGAGGCGCAAGAAGCAGACTTACAATCACGGCCGGAGCGAGAGGACTCGCGCTTGGCAGACTCCTCACCCGAGGAAGGAGAATCACTCGAGTTCCAGATATTACCATCCCATTCATCAGGATTCCAATCCAGTCCGGCTTTCGCCACGACCAGACGCACCTTTCGCGTCGAAACCCGACCACACCGATTCTTGTATTTATAACGAGCAATTCGCACAGCCGCCCTCTCGGCAATAGTTTGGTACGTCTCAAGTTTGTCAGCAAGCAACTTATTTTGACACCGCAACAAAGTATGAGCATTCTGAATCTCAACAAAGTTCGCTTCCACATCCTTATGCGATTTCTGCAACTTCAACAACCTCTCATGCAGAATCCTGTACGCAGACAGAACAATCCAACCTCTGCGCCCCAAAAGGGGAAGTTCATCACCCTTAGATACCGGCGCCTTCTGTAAACAAGTAATCACATTAGCCGGCTCCGCCAGCTCCAAAAAAGAATTCCAATTCTCACTCAAACCAGTAGAATCAGCCCACTCACGGGCTAAGGCTTCATAAGGCGTTGAATCCCAACCGGGAATATCAACGGGCAACTTAAAAGTAGATTTCGACTTTCTAGAAAACATCTCGGAAAAGAAAGAAAAAGAGAAAAAGAGAAAGAAGAAAGAAGAAAGAGAAAAAAAACTACACTCACAATTATATAGAAATAATATACAAACGAAACCACGCACGCGCCGAAAGCAAACACGATACAACCACAACGCACACAGGTTTCGTAAACGGTTCGTGACGCCAAATGTTCTGCTTGGGTTTTCTGATCAGATAGAACCCGCTCATCAGAGCCTCACTAACCCAGCCAGAACGTTACCCCCTCCCTAGGGCCTATTTACAATAGTGCAACCACATATATCTACCACCTAAGGACAGGGAATTCCTACTATACATACCAAGACCTCTTATAATCGGCGGCCTCGCGATTCCATACGAATCCAGACCTCTCTGCCCATATGACAGTATCACAAGTGGCGGCCTCGCGATCCCATACGAATCCAGACCTCTCTGCCCATACGACAGTATCACAAGTGGCGGCCTCGCGATCCCATACGAATCCAGACCTCTCTACCCAGACGGCAGTCTCAGCACAATCGGCGGCCTCGCGATCCCATACGAATCCAGACCTCTCTGCCCAGACAGCAGTATCACAAGTGGCGGCCTCGCGATCCCATACGAATCCAGACCTCTCTACCCAGACGGCAGTCTCAGCACAAATGGCGGCCTCGCGATCCCATACGAATCCAGACCTCTCTACCCAGACGGCAGTCTCAGCACAATCGGCGGCCTCGCGATCCCATACGAATCCAGACCTCTCTGCCCATACGACAGTATCACAAGTGGCGGCCTCGCGATCCCATACGAATCCAGACCTCTCTACCCAGACGGCAGTCTCAGCACAAGTGGCGGCCTCGCGATCCCATACGAATCCAGACCTCTCTGCCCATACGACAGTATCACAAGTGGCGGCCTCGCGATCCCATACGAATCCAGACCTCTCTGCCCATACGACAGTATCACAAGTGGCGGCCTCGCGATTCCATACGAATCCAGACCTCTCTGCCCATACGACAGTATCACAAGTGGCGGCCTCGCGATTCCATACGAATCCAGACCTCTCTGCCCATACGACAGTATCACAAGTGGCGGCCTCGCGATTCCATACGAATCCAGACCTCTCTACCCAGACGGCAGTCTCATACGAAGTTCATCCTATGATCACCATAACATACAAAAAGGGAGTCAGTCTCACTATTCATCAGATCACACAAGGACTGCCAGTTCGAGCATAGCCTGTTCTCCGGTTCGAGGGGCTCCTCTTTCCCTTATTCAGTTACCACTTACCTGATCAGGGTTAACATCTGTTCATGTAGCCGCAGCTGACTAGAAGAATAGGCTACCCTCTCATACAAGAACACGCAGCACATGTTGGTTCACTACAAACTGGGTACTTTATTACTCATTACATACGCAACCACATAACATTACAATATAGCACATAACCTGCAAAGAAAAGTGAAAGATTAAGTTGTACACTCTAATAAGAAAGGGTCGACATCACCTTAGTAGTGTGTAGCCTGCACTCAGTGGTCATCTAGGTTCCCTTCTCGTCTGTGCCTCGGCTCGCCTGGAAGTCACACCTCCGCAGTCACGGATACATATCTGCACCACTATGCGCTGTTCTCTTCACCCTTCTCCGAGTCACTGGGACCTCTTCCTTATCGGCTACTCTCTCCTCTCTGGCTACTCTGCTAGGAGAGTATCTGTCTCTCGGTTCTTCTCCGCCTTCAAGATGGCGTCTGTCTTCCCTGGAATAAGTAGTAGATTTACTGCTAACGGCTAGATGCCGCCTACGGACTGAACATGTAACTGCCTCAGACTTTCACTAATATAGAGGTGCGTTTCCTCATGGAAAATTCCGGCCCGTAACCTGCCGCCCACCAAATTCTTGTACCTCCCCGTACCAAGGACACGTTCCCAGCCGGCCGGCCTGATGTAGTGTCTTCGGCATGAAGAAAAATACAATCCTTCGATAAGGGCCGGCCTGAACCGGTTCTCTCCAAGCGAATAACACCTCATAACTAACACATTACATTTGACCTAGAAGCATCCCAAGCTGCCGGAGCAGAAAGAAAGATGGAGTCTCTCCTGTTTGAGGCCTACCAGGCCTGAATTCAGCACAGCTCCATGAAATACCCTCACTACAGGACAGGTTATCCCTAATACTAACGAATCTATCCCCTAGGCTATGTGTGGAAGCCCTGATCTATGGGGAAGAGCACGGAATCATGTCGAAGTGCCTAGTAAATAGGCTCCATTCACTACTCTAACCCTTAGACTTGAATGATAAGAGACTGAAGTCACATTCCATCATTGTTCCTCACAAGAAGGCCGGGAAAATCGAGCAGAACAGGGGGGTTGTGTAGGAGAGTAGGATCTGCACTTGTGTTGCCCCCACTTTTTTTCTGATGTATACACTGGTTTCTGGCTATAGTCTGGCTGGGTCCCTGTTAATCAGGGCCCCAGTCTAACTGATCTCTCTAAACAACTTGGTGTGCATATTAGATGCACTAGTGATTGGATACTGTGGTACCTTATGAGCCCCTAGTATATGGTACCTTAGGTACCTAGGGCATTGGTACTTCACAGGCCTACCAGGGGCTGAAGCATGTATTATGCCACCCCTGGGAAGCACTCACAATCTGACACCACAGGCCTGCTACTGCAGCCTGTGTGAGGTAGTGTTAGCACTCCTCACTGAGGTATAGGTTCCTATATCTCACCATACACACACATATAAACCTATCAGTCACCCCTATGGTAGGCCCTATCAATCCCAAGGGCAGGGTGCATGGTTTACTATGTGAGGGGGTGCTTCTGCCTGAGCAGGACCCCTCTGCAGCTGGCAGAGTCTATTCTCTGCTGCTGTTTGTGGATGCGGTTAAACCATATACTCCTAAGTGCATTATAACCTCACGGTAAATGCTAACTTTGGAATGACTGCATCAAAACATGTTGTATTTGGTGTCAAACAACTTGGAATCCTACCCCCACACCAGTAACTGGTGTGGGAGTAGGATCCCACCCTTCTAGAGGGGGCGACATGTACCCACTGTACTACACGGTAGAAATCTTTCAGAGCCCTGGCATCACAAAATGGATGCCACCAGCACAGACACCGGGCTGCCCTCCTGCTGCTGACCGAAACTCGCAGTGGAGGGAGCTCAACAAAGGGTTTCCTGTCACAGGGAGGTGTCACCACCTCCCAGACAGGATTTAGTGTATTGGAGCTGGGTGGGTGCACTCTTAGAGTGCTTTGAAGTCCTGCACTGGTGGAGCAGTAGGCTCCTCTGTGCATATGCCAGCTCAAACCGGTTCAGGGGCTACCTGCCCCTGCACTGGCGCGGAACTGGACAAAGGGAAGTGGGTGTAACCACCCACTACCCTGACCCTCCTAGAGGTTTCAGAGATCGATTTCTCAATGCTGTTTGGACCAGGCATGACTCCAAACACAGGGGATCTTCTTTCTTGGCAAGTAAAAAAAAGTTCTGTGGCTCAAGCTACTGGACTGTCCTCACTGTGCAATGGCTAGTAATCACTGCGCAGACACCAAAAATGCAAATCCGTAGATCCTCACCGCTGCCACCAATGTTAGAATCCGGGGTCTCTGGTTGGCGCAGGTATGCACTTGCGACAAGCAGGGACCCTTTCCTCTAAATCAGGGCAAAGGATTACTCTAAGAAAATTATCCCTGCTCACCCTCTAGGTAACGTGGCGCGAGCAGTCAGGCTAGATTCCAGAGGGCATTAGGTTAAGCATTTAGGGCGTCCCACAATAACCACCAACCCACCACACAGAGACACAAGACTGTATTTATAAAAATAAAGTTCTTTATATAAAGGTTCTGTAAGCAGGCTTCAAAATACAGTGTTTCACTTTAAAATGAGGTTCCAGTTACTTGTTATCACTTTTCAGGAGGCCACAGTTCTTTCAAGGGTCACTTTTAGTGCAATCTGCACTCTCTGGGGGTCTGTGCGCTTCATAGCGCCTGTTGGGACGCGTCGTACGATTCCTCACGCTTCCCGCGCGAGCACGCGTACTCGGACTCGGACTCAAGCCGTACGGGCCGTACCTTCATAGGTACGCGTTGTACGAGTCCGGCACGCCTCTTGCTACTCCTCACGCTTCCTGCGTGAGCAGCGTCTATATCTTCAAAGCTGTACGGGCTGTACAGGTGCAGGGACGCGCCGTACGGGCTTGGTGCGAACCGCACAAAGACTCACGCTTCCCGCGTGAGCAGCGTAGCGGGAAGACAGCGCCGTACGGACCGTACAAAGAAAAGTACGCATCGTACAGAGGCGCTTGGGCTCACAGTACCTTATTTCTTGGGGGCAAAGTTTGTGGCGGCCTCAGCAGTCCGTAGAAGGGCGTCCCGCGTCGCGTTGCAGTCCCGCTTGGTCAGTGGACGGCGATGCTTCGTGGGGCGCCTCAGGACGTCACGGCACACCTCGGAGGTTGGAAGCAGGAGGGGCAGCTCGGGGGTGATTTTCAGCGCGCAGCGCTGTCGGCCAGGATCAGCGAACTAGGGTGGCATCGGTCTTTGCAGTGGTCTCCACGGCCAGGGGTCACAGAGGCTCGGCGCTTGGAATCGGACAGTCTCTCCTCAGGTTGCGAGCTCCGGCTCGAGGGGGCAGCTGGTTACTTTGTTTAGGCCAGGCAGTGCAGGCCTTCACGGTGCTCACAGCAGCATGGTCGATCAGAGGTCACGTTGCTCAGCGAGACGGGGGCACACAGGTTCTCTGGGGTCAGCATTGGCAATCCACCCACAGCAGCTTCCTTTCTTCCAGGGAGGGGTAGCGGCCACTGTTCCTGGGGCGCAGTTCTGGGGGCAAGTTCACAAGCAAGCCCTTGGGGATTGTTTTTAAAGCACAAGTTGAATTCAAAGTCTTTCTCAGTCTTTTCTTCCTCTCCTTCCAGCAGCAAGGCACCCACCACAGGCCAGTCTCTCAGGCTTAGAGACAGTACTCCTCCATGCAGCTTTCCCAGGTCCTTCTCTTCGGGCAGAGGTTCTTCTTGGCATAAACAGGATCTGATTTCTTAGGAGCATGGCACAGTTTCTTTTGTTCTTTGTCGCCAGGGGGCCTGTGCCTGGCTCAGTCCGGTTTTGGAGCACTTTGTTGTGGTGACTCTGCTCTTTCCTTTCAGTGCAGAGGGCAGAGACATCAGCTGCTCCACAGGGGGCGGAGCTGGCATTGTGGTGGCAGAGCACAGGTCTATTCAGAGTCAAGGTGTACTCCTCCCACCCATCCCGGTGTAATCTCTCTACCCACCACCTGGCAGCCAGCCTGTCTCCTGGAATTCCCCAGCCCTGCCCCTCACTGAAACTAGGCAGCACACACACACACAGCAGAGGCGGACTGAAATGGCTAAGCAAGTAAATACTAACTTTCTAAAAGTAGTATTTACAAACACAGGATATTAAAATAAACTTTACTAAAAGAAGTATTTTATTATTCTGAGTTCAGGCATACTAAACTTGACTTTCTACCATGCTCTCTGAGTCCACTGGGATTACAGCGTGTAGTAATTCCAGCAGCCCATTCTGGCCTATGGAGAGCAGGTAGCCTTCAATAGTGAAAAACGAAAATGGCTGTTTTCACTATTAGGACATGCCACACACATCAGGGCATGTCCTACCTTATGCCTACAATGCACCCTGCCCTTGGGCCTACCAGAGGGGTGACTAATATGTAGTTAAGGGAAGGTTTTGGGGACTGGCAAGTAGGTGCACTTGCGCAATCAGCATGACAGTACCAGACTGCACGCAGGCTCTGCAGTGGCAGACCTTAGACACATTTTGCTAGGCCGCTTCTGTGCGTGGCACAACCAGTGCTGCAAGCCCACCATTTTCATTTACAAGCCCTGGCACTCCTGGTGCACTTTACTAGGGGCTGATAGTAAACCAAATAAGCCAAACATGGACACCAATCAATGTATACATTTTACCATAGGGAGCACTTGCACTGTGGCACTGATTAGCAGTGGCACAGTGCCCTGAGCAGCTAACACCAACAAAACACATGAGGCACATCAGCAAAAGTGGAAGGGAAACTCACGCCAAGGTGCCAGGTCTAACACCGCCCATCTCTTTCTTGCTTGTTTCCTCGCCGCTGTTGCCCCCTGCGGCCCCTCCCCGCCACCGGTCTCTGCTCCCGCCTCCCAGCTGTGTCTCCCTCCCTCCTCCCCTATTTAATGGCAGTCGCGCAGCGGGCACACCGCTAGCACGCCATAGGCGCACCAAAGGCTAGCCCGTCTGCGACCCAGCTGTGACCTGTGCCAGGGCTCCTGGTCCACCGGCCCACCAGCACTACAGCTCCTCGAATCCCCACAAACTCAATACTGGCAAGAACTCCAACTGCAAGCTCTTCTCAACTCTCATCACCCACAGACCCTTCACCTGCCGTCACTGCCACCACTTCAATACCTTCGCCGAGACCCAAGACCCTCCACTGCCCTCCAGCAACAACTTCATCGCACCCCAAACCCTGAGATGCATCCTCCTCAATGTCCGCTCCCTCCACAGACACGCAACAGAAATCTGGGAACTCCTCGGCAGCACTGCCCCGGACATCACCTTCCTCACCGAAACCTGGATGAACGCCGCCTCCGGCCCAGACATCAAAACCGCCATCCCTGAAGGATACAAGTTCATCCAAAAAGAACGCGCCAACCGCCCCAGAGGAGGCATCGCGATCGCCCACAAGACCAATCTCGGGCTGAGCACCTACTTCGACAGGCCCACAGAACTGATGGAACACCCCCATTTCAAGGTCCAGACCAATCCGTCCTCCACCCTCTGAGGCACCCTCATCTACAGACTCCCTGGACCCTGCTCTCCCTTCGCCGATTCCATCACCAACATCATCACGCCCCACGCCATCACCTTCACCGATTTCAAGCTGCTAGGAAACCTCAATTTCCACTTCGACAACTGCCGGGACCCCAACTCTGCCTCCCTCCTGGACAACCTTCACACCATAGGACTCAAGCAGATCGCACCCGAACCAAGGCACTCAGCTGGGTACATCCTTGATCTCGTTTTCACAGCAGGGAACTCCATCACCTCCAGCTACACCTCCGAACTCCCATGGACGGACAACCGCTGTGTCCACTTTGCCTTCAAATCCAACATCCCCCGTGGAGGCCCGCATCAGCTCCAATGCAGGAATTGGAGCGAAATCTCCGACGACCAGCTCACCACCACCCTCAGCAGCTCCGCTCCCACCACCCCAAATGATGACCCCACCACCGCCGCCCGCACTCTACACGACTGGCTCACCGACTGTGCCAATACCATCGCCCCCCCCCAAGAAAACCTCCAAGCCCCAAGCCCCACGCCAAGAAAGCCAGCTGGATTTCCAATGAACTCAGAGAGTCCTAACGCACCTGAGGACGGCTTGAAAAACTGAAGAAGCTCTAAAACCCTGACTGGTCTCGACAACTTCAAAACAGCTACCGCCTCCCACCACAAGCTCATCAGACTCTCCAAGAACAAAGCTCTACAGGACAGAATCCCCATCAACGCTCACAACAGCAAGGAACTCTTCGGCATCATCAAAGAGTTTGCCCAACCAAACAGCGAGTCCACAGACATCACTCCCTCCCAAGACCTCTGCGACAGACCCAACGCTTTCTTCCATCACGAAATCAAGACCATCTACGACAACTTCTACGACAACAAACCCACATGAGGAACACTCCCCCACCACCCACAGTAGCATGAAACCGTCCTCAGCATCGAAGACACCCTGAGGATAATGAAAACCACTCACTCCTGGGCTCCCATGGACCCCTGCCCCCACCACATCTATCGCAAAACCACAGACATCATCAACTGGATCCTCTCTGGCAGAACGCAATGAGCCAGACTCCCCACATTCCTCTCAGAACTGACTCTGACGACCTGCGGATTCCAACAAGGATCCTCCATCCGCCCAACCCTGTTCAACATCTACATGGCCCCTCTCGCATCCATCATCAGAACACTCAACATCACATCGTACACAGACAACACCCAACTCATCCTCTCCTTATCGAACGAACCCAACATCAACAAACGCAACTTTCAAGACGGAATGGAAGCCGTCGCCAGATGGATGAAGAACAGCTGCCTCCAACTCAACACGGACAAAACTGAGATACTCATCATGGGCCCTCACCCCAATGCCTGGAACGAAACCTGGTGGCCCACTGCCCTCGGGGAGCCCCCACCCCCTCCCCCACGGACCGCGCACGCAATCTCAGAATCATTCTGGACTCCGAACTCAAAATGGACCGCCAGGTCAACCCCATCACCTCCTCCTGCTACCACACCTTACGCCTTCACCGGAAGACCTTCAAGTGGATCTCCCCCCAAACACAGGAAAACTGTCACACATGCCCTCATTAGTAGCAGACTTGACTACGGCAACATACTCTATGCCGGGATCAGCAAGAACCTCTCCCGCAAACTCCAGAATGCCCAGAAGGTCGCTGCCACACTAGTCCTCAAACTACCACACCACCGCCACATCAGCCAGCACCTACAGTCCCTACACTGGCTCCCCATCAACATGAGAATCACCTTCAAGCTTCTCACCCACGCACACAAGGCCCTCCACAACATCGGACCCGCCAACCTGAACCACCGCCTCGTGTTCCAAGCTCCCCAGCGCTCTCTCCACTCGGCCCAGCTCTCCCTCGCAGCATTACCTCAGGTCAAGAAAAGCAGAATAGGAGGGCACTCCTCCTCCCTCCTCACGGCCAAGGCTTGGAACTCCCATCCAGTCCACCTCCGACAGACTGCACTGCTCCTTAAGTTCCTAAAGGACCTCAACCTGGCTCTTCGATGGAACAAAATGAACCTCCAGGATCTGAAGACACCCCCTCCCTCAGCGCCTTGAGACCATTTCTGGGTGAGTAGCTAGCGCTTTACAAACCCTGATTGTGTGATTGAGAGTGTGGGTGTGTGATTGTGTGTTTATATGTATGCATGTTTGAGTGAACTTAAAGGTGAAATAGAATGTGATGTCTCTTCTGCTTCTACATGGTCTTAAGGCTTCCCCCATGACTGCTAGTCATTGAATCTATTCCACCATTGTCCTGGCACATTCACAGGTCAAGGCTTCACCCCAGAAGGGATTCAGGACCAGTTGATGTGAGATTGGCTGGTTCCTCAGTGGAGGGGATTCCACCTGCGGAGATCTGGTGGGCAGCCCTTTGCTCTTCCTCCCATACATGTGTTAGCATTGCAGGCTTCAGAGGTTGGATGCGGATATAATGAACGTTAGTGTTGCTGTCCTCAGTTTCTGCCCAGACCCAGGAGCCTACCTTGTATCCTGAATCCCTGCAGGGGCGATGCAAACCCCATCGCTTCCTCTCTCGCTGATGGAAGAATATATGACGTTACAACGCCACATATTACATCGCGGTAGGTAACAACGCGGTCGTTACAACGACCGCTTTGTTAATATGCGTGCCTTTACAACGCAAGTCGTTCCTACGACTTGCACTAGATGGCGCGCTGGACTTAGGAATAGTATAAAATACTATTTCGACTCCAGTTAGCGCAACAGCAGAGAATGTGTTGGATTTAAAATCCAACACATTCCCTGTTGTTGCACGCCACCTAGTGCAAGTCGTAGAAACGACTTGCGTTGTAAAGACACGTGTGGTAACAATGCGGTCGTTGTAACAACCGTGTTGTTACCTACCTGCGGGGTAAGAACAGCATTGTAAACGCTGTTTCCCCTGATGGAAGTCACAGCATAGAGCTCCTTTGCAGAGAGCCAATGATTGAACATGGGAAAGCCCCTTTACCACACAGTCTAAACCACGTAGTGTCTTTACAATGCAGGTACAACATCGAACGCGTCGTTACCACACATTCCTTTAGAATGCAAGTCGTTACAACGACTTGCTTTAGGAAACAAGGTGTTGGACTGGTGTTGGATTTAAAGTCCAACACCTTCCTTACTGATACACCGACTGGAGTTGGAATAGTAAATTATACTATTCCAATGTCCATTGCCCCCCTAAGGAAAGTCGTTGTACCAACTTGCGTGCTGAAGGAGCACGTAGTAATGACGCAGTCGTGGTAGTGACTGCGTTGTTAAGCCACGCATGGTTTTGGCGTGCATGGTTCGATCATGCAACCATTGAACATTACTGTTAAATGAGTTATTCGGCTATACCATCTATACTAAGCAAGAAGTAACATACATAAATGTGTGTACATTTACATGGGAATTCAGACTGATATCTGTGTGATATCTCACTCATCAGGTTAGTGGTTATGGACTATGGGTCAGTGTGCTGGTCACATAGAAACAGAACCACAGTTACAAAAGTGCACAGCACTGCTCTACAAAGGAGATGGTCCCGCTGCACTACAACACATCTTGGCCCTCATTTATGGGGATCTGGCGTAGGACAGCGCAGCAAAGCACCTTGCTGCGCTGCCCTATGCCAAAGTGAAAGGGAAGAAATGCACAGTATTCAAGCAATACGGTGCATTCCTGTCCTTTTCCCCAGCGCTGGCGCAGTTTCGGCAGCCTAGTGCCAATGGAGGCCCCCTTGCACCATGGTGCAAGGAAGCCTGCGTTGTCAGTAGAATTGTTTTTGTGCAAATGTACAGAAAGAACCCTGAAAGGCATTTCCTCTTTCTATGTGTGCTGCAGAATGCAACACACTTAAGAAGAGGAGAAATAAAGATATTTCTCCTAATTACGCCTCTCCTCGGGAGGCGTAAGGATTTGGAGATCCCCCAGGTTTACATGCTCTTTTAAATTTGGGACAGCGTCAAAATCCATGGGTGTTGCATGGGAACATTGAGGAGGTATAGTCAAAATACCAGGCCAGCCACGACACTCCTCTGCCTAGATCTCGCCCGTCCTACAGATGTATGGTCAGCAGTCACTCCCACCACCACAAGGCCGCCACCCCGCCATGCCACTCCAGAGGTGTCGTCACGTCTCCTATCACCCACCCTACCATAGAGGTATCCTCGTCTGCCCCCCTCAAAGGTCTTCCATCCCTCCACTTCACCCATAAAAATGCCCTCTGCTTCTCCCTCCCATCCCTCCGGCCCTCATCCCCTCCCACCCCTCTGGCCCTCACCCCCTCTGGCCCTCACCCCCTCCCGCCCTCAATCCCTCCCAGCCCTCAATCCCTCAACCCCTCCCATCCCTCCAGCCTTCACACCCTCCCATCTTTCCACCCCTCACCCCTCTCCCATTTCTCCAGCCCTCACCTCTCCCATCCCAACAGCCCTTATCCCCTTCCTACCCCTCCAGCCCTCACCTTCTCCCACCCTTCCAGCCCTCACCCCCTCCCACCCCTCCAGTCCTCACCTTCTCCCACCCTTCCAGCCCTCACCCCCTCCCTTCCCTCTAGCCCTCACCCCTGTCCCGTCCCTCCAGCTGTCACCCCTTCTGTCCTTCCAGCCCTCACCCCCTCCCATCCCTCCAGCCCTCACCCCCTCCCATCCCTCCAGCCCTCACCTCTCTCCCATCCCTCCAGCCGTCCTCCCTCTCCCATACCTCCTGCCCTCACCCTTCCACCCCTCCAGCTCTTACCGTTCCACCCCTCCAGCCCTCACTCCCTTCTATCCCTCCAGCCATCACCCCTCCACCCTTCCGGCCCTCCCCCCTCCCATCCCTCCAGCCCTCACCCCCTCCCATCCCTCCAGCCCTCACCCCCTCCCATCCCTCCAGCCCTTGTCCCCTCCCATCCTTCGAGCCCTCACCTCCTCTCATCCCTCGAGCCCTTACCCCTGTCTCCTCTGTCCAGCTGTCACCCCCTTCTGTCCTTCCAGCCATTACCCCCTCCCTTCCCTCTATCCCTCACAGCCTTCCATCTAACCAGCCCTCACCCCTCCCATCCCTCCTGCCCTCACACCTCTCACCCACCAGCCCTCACCCCCTTCCGTTCCTTCAGACCTTACCCTTCCACCCCTCCGGCCCACACTCCCTGCCATCTCTCTGGCCCTCACCCCCTCCCATCCCTCTGGCCCTCACCCCTCCTGCCTGCATTCCCTCCCGTCCCTCCAGTCCTCACCCCCTCTCGTCCCTCCAGCCCTCACCCCCTCAGCCCTCACCCCCTCCCATCCCTCCAGCCCTCACCCCCTCCCATCCCTTCAGCCCTTACCCCTCCCGTCCCTCCAGCCCTCACCCCTCCCATCCCTCTAGCCCTCATCTCCTCCCACCCCTCCTGCCCTCAGCCCCTCCCCTCCCTCTAGTCCTCACCCCCTCCCTCCCACCCTTCCAACCCTCACCCCCTCCCATCCCTCCAGCCCTCGCCCCACCCATCCCTCCAGCCCTCACCCCCTCCCATCCCTCAAGCCCTCCCTCCCTCCCTTCCACCCTTCCAACTCTCACCTCCTCCCATCCCTCAAGCCCTCACCCACTCCCACCTCCCACTCTTCGAGCCCTCACCTCCTCCGTCCCTCTCATTTCTCCAGCCCTCACCCCCTCCCTCCCACCAGCACTCACCACCTCCCTCCCATCCCTCGCCCCCACTCTTCCTCCCACTAATCCAACTCCCAACTCCTCCATCCCTCCAGCCCTCACCCCCTCCCACCCTTCCAACCCTCACCCCCTCCCATCCCTCCAGCGCTCACCCTCTCCCATCACTTCAGCCCTCACCCCCTCCCATCCCTCCAGCCCTCACCCCTCCAGTCCCTCCAGCCCTCAACCCCTCCCATCACTCTAGCCCTCACCCCCTACCTCCCACCCTTCCAACCCTCACCCCCTCCCATCCCACCATCCCTAACCCCCTCCCATTCCTCCAACCCTCACCCCCTCCCACCCCTCACTCCCTCCCATCCCTCCAGGCCTCAGCGCCCTCCCATCCCTCCAGCCCTCATCCCCTCCCACCCCTCCAACCCTCACCCCCTCCCACCCCTCACTCCCTCCCATCCCTCCAGGCCTCAGCGCCCTCCCATCCCTCCAGCGGTCACCCACTCCCATCCCTCCAGCACACGCCCCCTCCCAGCCCTCCAACCCTCACTCCCTCACACCCCTCCATCCCTTACCCTCTCACCGGCTTGTCAGATATTTCCAGCGCTCGGCCTTGGCTGTCAGAAGGGTCCGTCTGTCCTGAGAACAGAATTTCGTCAGCACCGGCCTCAGGGCCCTCGGAGTTATTATTAGCGTTGCCCCCGCCCTCCTCACCTAGGGGCGGGGACACAGGCGTGCTGTTCATTTATTCATGTGTTCAACAAAGCACATTTCTCTATACTTCACGGGAAAGGCGCCTCGTTAGAAAGTGTGTGTTTGGGAACGATCACTAAGGGCAAAGGTCATTTCATTTCTCACTTATATAGTGACCGCACTCAACTCGCCCATCGCCCATCCGCAGGAGTGCGGTTTGAGCTTCAGCACAAGAGGGCGGGGCAGTATGTGCCGAGGGTCACCGGCTTGTGAGTGTCAGCCGCTGTGCTCATGTGGCAGAATGGTGCTCTCCTCGCAGTATTTAGGGATTTTGCAGAATGCACACAGGGTAAGTCACTGCATATGAACAGTTTAGAGACGCCCGCGTGCGTGTAGCGCACACACGCGCACTGGTAAGGACTCGCAGCGCTTTTGGCAGCCTGGAAACTTTCCACGTGGTTCTGGGGATCCCATCTCAGACTTGAATGTGATTTAATATTTACTTATCATATTTACAGAGCGCAACCCTAACTTTCGTTGAATGAAAGGCCGGCTGGCTTGGACTATATCCTTTATAGTCTGCTGCGGAGGGCTATACCAGTTGTTAAAGGCCCTGAACCCGAGGGCCTATAACGATAGAGAGGGCCTTTAACAATCAGTACAGCCTGAGGCAGAAGGTCTTTTAGAACATTCCACCTACTAGGGGTAGAATGTTCTAATCTAAAGAGGGAGAAACATGAAGACAACATTGGAATGTTGGCGCTCCGGGCTTCTACCAGCCATTATACGCCCGGAGCTCTCAACGTTCCAGTGTTCTAATATATCTTGGATATAGAGTGCTGTTGGGCAACGTGAGAGATGGGGACTTGGGGCATATTCATCAAATAGTCACGAAACGCAATGCAATGCAGCAAGACACCTTGCTGCTGCGCAAAAGGGAGAGGTAGGAATGCAGCGTATTTAACGTTCTGTTCTGTTGTGTTGGGTGCGAGAGTGCACTGCCGTGGGAAATGTTCCTTCTTAGAAGGTTCCAATGCAGCCGATGAACTAACATCCCTTAGGTTAAGAAACCCAATTTATACCCTTTCATATTGTTTTATTTCCAACCTATCACCAACCTCCCTTGCTTGCCAAAGTGGCCAAAATAAGGGAAAAAATAGCAGCCACTCTGCCCCAAAAACACTGGGATGTTCCTAATCACCTTTCGCCTCGTCTATCGGGCTTTAAGCCAGGGTGCAGCACCGAGACTTTTGGGATGCTGCTATGAGACTGCTGTGAGGGGTAGCTGTCTCGGGAAAGGGCTAACTCTGGGTCCACGGAGGCGCCGGGAGGCCTCTTCACAATTAAATGGTTCAACTCTTTCCGAAATCACCAGTCGATCACTCACAGCAGATTAACCTGGGTTCACCCATGTCCACTCCAGTCTTTCCTGCCTGCCAAGTACCGCAGGGTTCACCACTGTCCCCTGTCTTATTTACCATATGCATGCCCCCCCCACCCACCTCACCACACCCTGGTTGCACCTCTTTAAGGACACACAGGTGCGGGTCCAGTTTTAAGCAAATTATACCCAGGTGTAAATTCAATTTTTCAAGAATTCCTCCTCCTACCTGGAATTCCAAACGATACCGAAAGGTGGATGTGTGTCAGCCAGTTACAGGTAAATATTTTTTTAAAGTTTTGTTCATTACCAGTTTCTAGAGTCTGGCCAATCAAAAACCTGAACTTGCAGCTGAAGTGAAAGACTTGAGCTTTACCTCTGGTGATGAGCCAATGCTGGATTCCCATTGGTGAAAGCTGGTCAGAAGCTGCCTCCATCTGTTGCATGAACCAACGACCTTGCTACCTTCACTGTCCGGTGAACAAGAAGCCCTGCTGTTTGGGCAGCAGTAAAAGCAGGGCCACTGGAATTATGTGGCAGGGGACAACAAAATTATGCAGCGATGTTGACTAAATGATGTGGCAAGTAATGCTAAATTATGCGGTTTAATGCAGCACATTTTAAGAAAGTATTACTACTCATTTTTAGGTCTCACCTAGGCAGTGCATGCGCTGTCTCGTTGAGTCATGCAGTATATGCTTTAGTGGGGGAGTCCCTGCCTCCGTTTTCCTATTTGTTTAAGAGTGTGTCTTTCAAAATGTCCTACTTGCTATTGGGTAAACGTGTTTTATGTCCCTCATTTTTCCCTGTTGGGCATGCCTATGGCTATTGGCCCCTTTACTGGTATGAATGCATTGTTTTGGGGTTTGTTGTTTATCGGGGATATCATTTTTAGGTCTCGCCTAGCGTTGCAGCACATGTGCTGCTGTTCGCTTTGCGAGGCATACAGTATACTCTATAGCAGGGAAGTTTCATGGAAGCTCCACCCACTCTCCGCCCACTCTACACCCATCTTTTTGATAGGCTTAGGTCCTAAATGCTGCCTTCCCATTGGTTCTAGCCTTGTTAGTCCCGCCTTATGACGAACATGTCGTCATTTGTGTCCTTCCATGGCTACTGGCCCCTTCACTGCACAGACTACTTCTCTCCCCCTCCCTCTCCCCCTCCCCTCCCCTCCCCTCCCCGCTCTCCTGCAGTCCAATGGTGTCAAGAATTCCTGTCATACAAGGGAAGCACGCCCTTATGTAAACAGGAGAGCTGTTACATAACTCAAGGGAAACACGCCCTTATGTAAACAGGAGAGCTGTTACATAACTCAAGGGAAACACGCCCTTATGTAAACAGGAGAGCTGTTACATAACTCAAGGGAAACACGCCCTTATGTAAACAGGAGAGCTGTTACATAACTCAGGGAAAACATGCCCTATAAAGGGAGGAACCGGGAGGTACAAGGCTGTCGGATATTGTGTTTACACCGACGTACCTGCTTTGTGAAGAGCAGTGTTCCGGAGTGGTGCTCCAGTAAGGCAAGAACGGAGGTAGGTCGAGTCGTTACTCCCTGGGCCGTGTCTTGCCCCATCGTCACCTGTGAAGGACCCGGAAGCTCTACCGGTCAACCATTGAGCTTCGCTTTTTGATTCGGCTGAGTCCAAGCGCAGTGGCGCTTTTGCTGGTTGGAGTCGTAACTCCCAGCCCGACCAGAGACACAGGGACTGCCAGCTGTAACGCACACCAGGAGGTGTTTGCCGCGTTACAGACTCGGAAGTCCACAGGATCGATCGAGCGGCTGCTCTCGGTTCAGTCTTCTTGCTTGTGATTGGGGTATCGGTGACGCATCACCAGGAGGTGACTCCGCGTCCCGGTGCAGTCTGAGGAAGAGGTTGAGCGGCTGCTCCCTTCAGGTAGAGACCCCGGCTGGGTGTTTCCCTGACTCCTCGATTCTCCCCAACACTCTTCGTGCCCCTCACAGCCTACCGATTGGCATTGTCGGCCATTTCATTTCTGCCCTCTGTTGGCATACGCCGGGATCGGCGTATATGCAGAGGACGGTTAGGACCATCCGTGCTGTGGGCTGGTAACGTACTTAGCCTGGAGGATTCCAGTGACTATAACTTTTGTTTGTTCTTTGTATTTTATTTGCCTTCATTAAAAGAACTAACCCTTCACAAGTGGTTGCGTCCTCATTGTCGTGTCTGTTAAACGATCCTGAGACGTTCAGGGCGTTACAAATGGTTTCTCGCCGGCCCCTCCACCCCCTCCCCCCTCGTGCTCATCACCCGCACGAATTGCAGGAAATCACTTCATTTATTTCTGGTTGAAAAAGTGCGCAAGGAAAGCTCCAGTAGTCTGATAGAACATCGGTGGGCATTGATAGAAAACCATAATTTAAACAAACGATTAACCAGTTGCCGCCCGACCTCTCTGAATCAGGAATATTTCAACTTTATTCCTGGCTGAAAAAGTGCTCAAAGAACGCTCCAGTAGTCT
This sequence comes from Triturus cristatus, assembly GCF_964204655.1. NCBI lineage: Eukaryota > Metazoa > Chordata > Amphibia > Caudata > Salamandridae > Triturus > Triturus cristatus. The sequence continues at coordinate 43,384,785 of NC_140587.1, forward strand.
GATAGAACATCGCTGGGCATTGATGGAAAAACATAGCTTAAACAAAAGATGAAGCTTTTTTCCTCACCTTATTATTGTCTCATAAGGTGTTCAAAGATGGCTACCAGTTTAACTTCCTGTCACTTGTCGGCTTCCTAGCGGCGTCTCACCTGCACTCCTACCCGTACTTCCTGTCGGTAGGGCAAGGAGGGGAAGTGACGTGCCTGCTGCATGGGACTAGGAGAGAGAGGTCGGAATCCGAGAGGAGGAGATAGCTAAGGAGGGGTAGGTGTCTCGGAGACAGAAACACAACAGAGATCAGCTCACCCGAATTGCTCTGCTCTAGTGAGTTCCGATCTAATCATGGCTTACCAGAACATGGACCCCGCCGCTGCCACCAACTCCGCCACCACCGCAAGGGAACCGAGCCTGGGTCCAGCGCCGCAAGCAGGGGCTCCGTCAGCAAAAGGTAAAAGGAGCTGGGGGTTAGCAGTGGAAGTTTCTGTACATGGGTTTTGGTGTGCTGAGTGAGAGTTCTGCAAGTGGGGACTATGTTAAGGGCTGTAAGGCTAGGTTGAGCTAGCGGCAGTACTTCAAATTGAAAAATAGAAGTGCAGGTACTCTATACCAGAGTACCTGCTCGCTTCTGAGAAGTGCTGGTTATCTCCAATTAAAAGTATTGCGTTTCTCTTGAGAAGTGCAGGTACACTCTCGCTCAAAATAAAAACAAGCATTTACAATGCAATGGTCTCGGCATTGTTAAAGTTAGAGCTATTGGCATTGCTCATGACATTATTTTTGTTTATGTTTTTGTTTTTAAAACATTTAAAGAAACGGCATTGTTATTTGGCTCCACATAGCGCCTTCTTCAGCTTGACGCTTATTTGACTGAATATTGAAATTATAATTTCATAAAGTGTATGACGTGCGCACTTTCATTGGGATGTGTATGTTAAAATCACCACTCTTTTCTAAAGCAGTCTACACATTGTTAAGTCTAGCAGCGAAGAAGTGTTTCTGTCTAAACATAACACATAATTACATCGATTGTAACGTGTATTGTGGGTGGAATTTCTACTAACGTCGGCTTCTCAATAAACGGAAGGTGATCGGTTTGCATGTTATTTGTTTTGTTTTTGTTCATAAATTGTGCACCTGAAGAGAGGGTATCCGAGGAGGCTTATTCAGAAACCCCTTAAGAAGGAAAAACTGGCATGTCGGCATTGTACTTAAGGTCACATTTCACCATGTCACATATGTTAATGGATTGCTTATATTTGATTATCTGTTGTCTATATGTTTTACATTTTGTTATGAAAATAGCAAATACAGGCGTAAATAATTATTGTTTTTCAAGCACAAATGAAGACTGATTTTAGAGAACCTTTCTCTGAAATGTGTACATCTTGGAATAATTTTAATGATATACTGTGATATTCGTTTATAGTGCTAATAATTATTTGTTACAGTTGCAATTATTCGGTTATATAAGCGTCATTTAAACCAAAACGAAAATTATTGATAAAGGCAATGTACATGTTTTTGTAACTACATTTGATGGGCTGAAGAACAGGGGTCCCTACCATCTTTATGACAAGCCATGCCCCAGACTAAATGAATATTAATGCATTTAAAGTATTAAAGTTGAGACAAAGATGTTTATTAGCAAAACGCAAGACAGCAGGCTTTATCCAGCTCTGCATCCGAGACCTGGTAAAGCATCCTTGCATCCACCCTATGCACTGCACATGCGTAAAACCAGCGGCCACGTTAGGGCCAGGCAACGTGCCAAGAGCGCTTATTTTAAACGGCATTGGCTTTCATTCTGCTCGCCTTCGTTTGCAATTTTGGCTAGTGGGTTATTAAGCTCTGAAGCCTCTTGTTTTGTTCTAGTCACATCCACTGCATCCTGCTTTGAATGACAGCAACTATACGAGAGGAGCGACCAGTCATCCAATAACAAACGAGCTTTCACGAAATAGGCCGTTTGTTGGTTGCTCATATGAAGTAGAAACAATTTGTCCAATCCTATAGAAGTACTACGATCCTATCACTGTGTTTCAAAACAACGTCAGTAAAAGCGAAAAAGGACTACAGTAATCATCACAGTAGTGGTCTTTTTGGAACGGGGTTCGTTTTAAAACAAAGAATAGCTTGCAAGATAAAATGCAAACACTAAACGTGTCTTTGGTTTTTCTTTTAAAAACGTTATTCAGAAACGTTACGGTAGAAAAACGTATTTGCATATGGAGGAGCGGCTTCAGTCTGCAGGCTCCGCATATTATCTCGACGAAGCTCATTGGTAGCTCAATGAAGTCACCCTCCCTGTAACCGAGGCACTGGACGCCTAAAATCCAAGGTCTGATGCTGCGCATGTGACTCAATACGTCGCATCAGCTGCCACACATTTCCTTCCCCCTTCCTTTCCATTTCGTGCCGCAGCTTTGTTTTACCGCTGTGCTTGCCTGATCCTAACGTGGACGCCCGTTTACATCCTAGAGAGGAAATGCGGACCCTATGTGTGCCGTCACGTGCTGTCTGTATGTTGTTTCTGTGTATTTTTTCTACCCAGCGAATATCATTTATGTCACATGCTTGGAATACTAATTTAATAACGTCATCGTGTCTTGGCACTGTCCGCCTGCCAACTAGATCTTGCTGAAGCCCAGAGCTGCTTTGTCTTGTAAAAGGCGGACATTCCACGCGCACTTAGCTGTCGAGCTGCTGTTTTCACGATGCAAACTAAATATGTTTACTTTCATTACTATTATTGTTTTTTTGTATACAGCAGGGGGAGAGGACGCCAGGAACACCGCCGCCTTTCTCCGAGGCAGAGCAAAAATGCCTCGGAGAAACGCAGCGTCCTTTTCGGATTTGGGGGCGTGTTTGTGTTTTCTCTCCTCCAGCCATTGGCTGGAGGAGAGAATGAGACTTTCTTTAAAAAACACGCCCCCCGATCAGAAAAGGACGGGGCATGATTGGAGTGACGGGACCTCTTCTCCAATGGCTGGCCAGCATTTACTAGGCCAGCCAATGGAGAACAGGGGAGAAGAGGGGCAGGTGCAAGCCCCTCTTCTCAAAGACATTAAATCTCCGGACTTCCGGTCTGCCGACCGGATGGTCCCGAGACCTAAAAAGTGCTGGTATTCCGTACCGAACAGTACTGGCCCATTTTAAAGCACTGGTTGTAAGTAAAGGGTCGGCTGTGACTCACCCATGTCAGAGGTTGTTTTATATCATACATATCTACAGTGTTTGTGCGGCCGCTGACTTTGTGTGGCGAAGTGTGAGTCCTGGTTATGTAGTGGTGGGAAGTTTTCGGAGTTTGCGTGGACATGAGTGACTGAAGAACGAGGGGATGCTTTAAAACCATAAAGTTGTGTGGTACTCCGGGGGGAGGCGAGGAAGATTTGACCAAGAGTTACCAAAGAGGTAGAGGTCAAGAAACTGCAAAGATGTGACTGGGGAGTAGGGTGTTGGGTCGTTGACCATTGTGAGGGCGGTTGGACTGTTGCACTAAACTCTCATCTGAGGTGTAGATACTCAGCAAGTTCTAGAGAAGAGGTAAATTGTATTCCAGTTTCTCAGTAGTTTTGGGGGTAGGAGATGGGCTTTCTGAAAGCTGGAGATTTGTTTTTGATTGTATTTAAAGGCATTCATAAAATTATTACACGTTTAATTCTAAATAGGTCCTGGGCAGTTACTGCAGAATTTTGGAGCCTTTATTTCTGCCTGTTTCCAGCAGACAGCGACAGCCTGTAGAAATGATCAAAGAGTAAGTAACAGTGACTAGGACAAAGTACAAGGAGTTGAGGGGGCAGCTATCAGCACAGGCTCACTTAAAGTATTCACTTATGACAACGGTTACTCCCCTGAGGTTGTTGGTTTGGGGCGGGCCTAGACAGCTTGATTATAAGTGTGTTTGAGTATGCTGCCCAGCTGGAGTTACTCAGTCCTCTAGTTGTGGGATTGTTCTGCCCCCACTTTAGGTGAATCTACCTGGCACTGGATGATGGAGAGACCCCCATAGCAGTGTCCGGAAACCTAGTAACCCAGCCAATGGGTTCAGTGTGATGCAAAATAGGACTTTTACTAGGTTGCTAATTTAATTACCGGAGAGATCCTCGCGCCTGGAGATAGCAACAGTGTGAGCCTTCAACGGACGGCAAAGCAGGGTATGGGAGGAGGTGTACGCCTAAGAAGGAGCTGCGTGTGAAGATCCATCTTGCCCGGTGTACGCCTGAACGGCCGCCATTGAGCCCAAACAAAACCTGCAGTTGGTCTACCAGGCTGTGCAGGTGCTGTACCACGACCCCAAACCCAGTGGGGGTGCTTCAAAAATCGGTGAGCGCTGGGGGTTAGGACTCGGGTACAAGGGTTTTAAAGGAAAGGACATTGTTCTATAGAGTTTTTACGAGCATGTCACATCTCATATGTTGGCAGCGCATTGAGTTCAGGGAAAACCATGTGAAACTGGGCAAGCGATTAGGGGCCGTTTTGAGTGTGAAGTTGCACACGTCGGCATCTTGGATAGTTTTAGTAGGGGGGTTCGGGAAGTTCGTCAGGACAGGCCCTAAAGAGCTAACTCTAGGGAAAATAAAGTCGAGGTCGCAGGCAAGGCACAAGGATCAGGAGGCTGAGGCTTTTAAGCTAATCACATTACTTTATTTTAAGATATGGACTTGAATCAGCCAATAAGTTAATGTCAGTTCTGAAGGGGCGGCAGTCACAGGGCAGTGTAGGAGGAGAGTTGCATCTCTAACGAATGGTTTATTTTTCCCCATTGTTTCAGATTTCATAGCTGGTCAGAAAGGCATCTTATAATGCTATTGATAATGGACAAAAATTGACATGATCTAGAAATCGCGCACGATGATTCTTCCTAAAACACTGCATGGTTCGAAAATCTTGAGATTCTCTGCATGACTGATTCATAAATGCCATATTTATTTTAGCTTATGTAGGAAATGGGACCCCCGGCCGGCCAGGGCTTGCGCCACAGCCAGTCAGAGACCACCACTCCTATGAAAGGTCGACCCCTGCTCGCCCTCTAGGTAACGCGGCGCGGGCAGCCAGGCCTATCTCGGAGGACATGTGAAGCATTTGCGCACGCACCCACCAACAACAACCTCCCGGGCCTCCCACAAAAGGAACTCCACACCAAGTATATATATGAAAAATAGACTCTGTATTAAGCAGGACACATAGGAACACACATCGTACAAGGTGCCAGGGGCACGGGTAGGGGCTTCGGGGAAGAAGGTACAGCACAGGGCCAAGGGACCATGGCCAGGAATCGCACAGGGGACATCTGGTATTCAGCGGGGGGGGGAAATAGGACAAGGTACACAACAACAGGAGCACCCGTAGAGGTGCAACACAGAATACGTGTAGGGATCACATTAGACTTGGTCCATGGCAATCCACAGGCCAGCGGGCCTTTCTGGGGCAAGGTGCCCAAGTGTCTCGATGTTCATGGCAGGGAGCCCGGGGCAAAGCTAAACGTAGCAGTGGCCCACTAAGTGCTGGGCCACTGAGGGACCCCGTGGGAGCCTTACCGGCCCTGGGGAAAAGGGTGCCAACGGGTGGAGCCACTCGGGCTCTGGGGGCAATGATACGGTGGAGCCTCTTGGGGCTCTGGGGGCAATGCCACAGGTGGAGCCTCGCAGGGCTCAGACCATTGGGGGGGCACGCGGAGTCCCTCTCGGGGGACTGGGCTTCGTGGGAGGCCTCCCGGGCCTCGGGCACAACCGGAGATTCACTCGAGGGGGGGGGCGGACACCGACAACGTGTCCCGACGCCCCTCCTCCCTGTGGCTCGCAGCAGCACTCACCGGTTTTGGTGCGCCGGTCTCCTTCGCTGCGCCAGCCTTCTCCTTGTGCTCCGGGGCTCTCTCTCTCTCGGGAGCCCCGGGGAAGGTCAGCAACTTCACGGGGGTATCGTAGGAGCGCGGGGTGAGCTCCCGCCGCTCCTGCTTCGTCGTTCTTCTTCGGCCGGCCTCTCCTCTATTTCCCGGGCCGGCAGCCAATCACGGCGCGGCCTGGGGAATGACGCTAGCAGGGAATCCCGGGCTGGCAGCCAATACCAGCGCGGCCCGGGGATGACGTCACTAGGGTCCCGGGCGGCGGCGGTGAACTCGGGGGGGAATCGACGAGGAGTGGGCTCCCTCGTAAGGTACACGGGCAGGGGATAGAGCGAGGTAGGCACTCGCTGGGGGTATCGCACCCCGGTAGCACGGGGTAGACGCCGGGTGAGCACCGGCTCGTTGAATGTAGCGCTACCAGCGCTGGTGCAGGAGTGAAGGACCCCAAAGCGGCAGGGGCAGGGAGCAGCGCTTCCAGGCGCTGGGCAGAAGGGACAGCGCTCCCCCAGCGCTAGATGCAGGCTACCAAAGTCCGTCGGTAGTCCAGGACCTCAGGGGGGCCCAACAGCGCCAAAGAGGGGAAGGGGCCATCCTCAGTCCAGGAGTAGGGCAGGGCCCAGGGAGGCACGCCACCCCTGAGCCCCAGCAGCAGCAGCTCCGGGTAGATTCAAGTTGGAGAACAAGAACAAGTCCAGAGTGTCACAGCACCCTTTTTATACACACATTCTTGGTCTGAAGGGGCAGGCAGGGGGAGAACCAGCTGGAACTGGTTATGGGGGATTCTTTACACTGGCCAGGCTAGGAACATCAGCCGCACCCCAGGGGGTGGAGCCAGCAGTGTCTGGGGAAAACCCAGCCTCATTCATGACACTCAAACCAGACGGTCAATCCACACGCAGACCCAGGCTCACTCCTCCCCTCACATCAGTATGCTAAACACTCCATTCACCACCGGGCAGACCCTCCCAGATCCTGGGAGCCAGGCTCACCAGCCAGCCCCGGCCAATCATACGCCAGGCACATATTCCACAAATATGCCAACTTCCAAAAGGGGGACTTCTACACTAGACACACTCATACCTCATATACCGTTGCGCAGCGTTCAACCTCACGAGTTCATACATACCAGACTTGACCCTGCACACCCTATGCACCGGGAACTACCGAGGACTCATCCATCCCCCATGTATTCCTATGGCAGGGTAGGTCGCTCTCTCCTCACACTCACTCAGAGGGGGAATCACCATCCCCAGGTTACATATACCATAAAAACTCCAGGGGCGGACCTGCCAGATGGGCCACGTCCAACACATGCCCCTCCCAGCCCAAAGGCAGGGTAGACCAATCACTACCGTGATGGACTTCCCTGCTTGCCGGGCGATAAAACATGGACGTGGCCCGCGCTACCGAGCCACCCTCCAGTTCAACGCCCACCTGGACCGATAGACACACACAGGCTAAAGATTAAGAAAAATAACAAAATGAAAAATTAATAAAGGCATAGGCCCAACCAGGCTACCCCACTGGCACGCCTTAGTTGTCCGTGACTAGGACCAGGCCCTGGGCTACCCAGGTACCACTGGTCCCTGCTAATCCGGAGTGGGGGGTGGTAACCCCGGGCCCACAATAGCCCTTCTCCACTCCCTTTCTCATGGTAGCCACGCCTACCACTGTTCCTTCCACCTAGGGTCCGCACCCTCAGGCTTGCCAGAGGTCACGGGCAAGAATGCCCCACCCTACCTCTACTTCTGAGGTTCCGCGTTCTCCCAGGAGGAACACCCTCAGAACACACCTTCCTATCAGTTTCGGGACTTCCTCCCTCCACTGGTCCTCCACCTGGGAACTAAGCGTTCAGCTCTCCCCAAGGCAAGCCGCGGCAGCGCCAGCTGGTCTTCCTTGTCCGGGATACAACTTAACATAAATTCAATAAAACGAGCCGCGGCAGCGCCAGCAGGTCTCAAGGTTCAGCTCTCCCCAAGGCAAGCCGCGGCAGCGCCAGCAGGTCTTCCTTGTCCGGGATACAACTACCATAACTTTAACAAAACGAGCCGCGGCAGCGCCAGCAGGTCTCAAGGTTCAGCTCTCCCCAAGGCAAGCCGCGGCAGCGCCAGCAGGTCTTCCTTGTCCGGGATACAACTACCATAACTTTAACAAAACGAGCCGCGGCAGCGCCAGCAGGTCTCAAGGTTCAGCTCTCCCCAAGGCAAGCCGCGGCAGCGCCAGCAGGTCTTCCTTGTCCGGGATACAACTACCATAACTTTAACAAAACGAGCCGCGGCAGTGCCAGCAGGTCTCAAGGTTCAGCTCTCCCCAAGGCAAGCCGCGGCAGCGCCAGCAGGTCTTCCTTGTCCGGGATACAACTTAACAGAAATTCAGCCAGGGCGACACCTGGCGCCTAAACCACATTCAGGGACACCTGACGCATCAGACACATTCAGCGGTGCACGGAACACATGATGCCTCCAACACATTCAGCGGGGTAAGGAAGGACAGGATTAACGTTGACTCAGCAAGCTCCCCATCCCGGAGAACTTATACTCCATTACTCGGCATACCTCAACATTCATGCACATACCGTCCCCTAGACTGGTAGGACAGTTTTTCCACCGCCCCCGATTCCTCAACCTGACCCTCGGGGCACGGGTACCATTACTCTAGGGCAGGGACACGGACCATACATATTTGACCACAATTTTGCAACCACCACTGGATCCCACCCTTCTGGTGAATCCAGAGAACCACATTACACTAGGGAGATGATTTACCCTCCCAAGCTAGGGACACTTAACTCGAACACATCTTTCACAGAACGGACATTTACGTAACTCTTAAAACAATAATCTCCTTTCTTTGCGACCAGGTACAATACAGCGTTTTGCAGGGAGGCCAGTTATCGTTGGGGTACTGCGCAAACACAAGTCCGGATCCCACCGCTTGCCACCAATGTAGGAAATGGGACCCCCGGCCGGCCAGGGCTTGCGCCACAGCCAGTCAGAGACCACCACTCCTATGAAAGGTCGACCCCTGCTCGCCCTCTAGGTAACGCGGCGCGGGCAGCCAGGCCTATCTCGGAGGACATGTGAAGCATTTGCGCACGCACCCACCAACAACAACCTCCCGGGCCTCCCACAAAAGGAACTCCACACCAAGTATATATATGAAAAATAGACTCTGTATTAAGCAGGACACATAGGAACACACATCGTACAAGGTGCCAGGGGCACGGGTAGGGGCTTCGGGGAAGAAGGTACAGCACAGGGCCAAGGGACCATGGCCAGGAATCGCACAGGGGACATCTGGTATTCAGCGGGGGGGGGAAATAGGACAAGGTACACAACAACAGGAGCACCCGTAGAGGTGCAACACAGAATACGTGTAGGGATCACATTAGACTTGGTCCATGGCAATCCACAGGCCAGCGGGCCTTTCTGGGGCAAGGTGCCCAAGTGTCTCGATGTTCATGGCAGGGAGCCCGGGGCAAAGCTAAACGTAGCAGTGGCCCACTAAGTGCTGGGCCACTGAGGGACCCCGTGGGAGCCTTACCGGCCCTGGGGAAAAGGGTGCCAACGGGTGGAGCCACTCGGGCTCTGGGGGCAATGATACGGTGGAGCCTCTTGGGGCTCTGGGGGCAATGCCACAGGTGGAGCCTCGCAGGGCTCAGACCATTGGGGGGGCACGCGGAGTCCCTCTCGGGGGACTGGGCTTCGTGGGAGGCCTCCCGGGCCTCGGGCACAACCGGAGATTCACTCGAGGGGGGGGGGCGGACACCGACAACGTGTCCCGACGCCCCTCCTCCCTGTGGCTCGCAGCAGCACTCACCGGTTTTGGTGCGCCGGTCTCCTTCGCTGCGCCAGCCTTCTCCTTGTGCTCCGGGGCTCTCTCTCTCTCGGGAGCCCCGGGGAAGGTCAGCAACTTCACGGGGGTATCGTAGGAGCGCGGGGTGAGCTCCCGCCGCTCCTGCTTCGTCGTTCTTCTTCGGCCGGCCTCTCCTCTATTTCCCGGGCCGGCAGCCAATCACGGCGCGGCCTGGGGAATGACGCTAGCAGGGAATCCCGGGCTGGCAGCCAATACCAGCGCGGCCCGGGGATGACGTCACTAGGGTCCCGGGCGGCGGCGGTGAACTCGGGGGGGAATCGACGAGGAGTGGGCTCCCTCGTAAGGTACACGGGCAGGGGATAGAGCGAGGTAGGCACTCGCTGGGGGTATCGCACCCCGGTAGCACGGGGTAGACGCCGGGTGAGCACCGGCTCGTTGAATGTAGCGCTACCAGCGCTGGTGCAGGAGTGAAGGACCCCAAAGCGGCAGGGGCAGGGAGCAGCGCTTCCAGGCGCTGGGCAGAAGGGACAGCGCTCCCCCAGCGCTAGATGCAGGCTACCAAAGTCCGTCGGTAGTCCAGGACCTCAGGGGGGCCCAACAGCGCCAAAGAGGGGAAGGGGCCATCCTCAGTCCAGGAGTAGGGCAGGGCCCAGGGAGGCACGCCACCCCTGAGCCCCAGCAGCAGCAGCTCCGGGTAGATTCAAGTTGGAGAACAAGAACAAGTCCAGAGTGTCACAGCACCCTTTTTATACACACATTCTTGGTCTGAAGGGGCAGGCAGGGGGAGAACCAGCTGGAACTGGTTATGGGGGATTCTTTACACTGGCCAGGCTAGGAACATCAGCCGCACCCCAGGGGGTGGAGCCAGCAGTGTCTGGGGAAAACCCAGCCTCATTCATGACACTCAAACCAGACGGTCAATCCACACGCAGACCCAGGCTCACTCCTCCCCTCACATCAGTATGCTAAACACTCCATTCACCACCGGGCAGACCCTCCCAGATCCTGGGAGCCAGGCTCACCAGCCAGCCCCGGCCAATCATACGCCAGGCACATATTCCACAAATATGCCAACTTCCAAAAGGGGGACTTCTACACTAGACACACTCATACCTCATATACCGTTGCGCAGCGTTCAACCTCACGAGTTCATACATACCAGACTTGACCCTGCACACCCTACGCACCGGGAACTACCGAGGACTCATCCATCCCCCATGTATTCCTATGGCAGGGTAGGTCGCTCTCTCCTCACACTCACTCAGAGGGGGAATCACCATCCCCAGGTTACATATACCATAAAAACTCCAGGGGCGGACCTGCCAGATGGGCCACGTCCAACAGCTTCATTTAGAGTAGAGGTGGACTCGGCAACTAATTAACAGAGACAGCAGAGGTTCGGATCTTAGAGCCAGTGCACGAGCCGGGCCCTGACAAAATTTGCTATGTTAAATCATACAACAAACACCAGCCAGAAGCCTAACTAAACAGTTCTGTGTAAATATTTTGTTGTATTTTCTCCTATAAGTAACTACAAATTAAATAATTGACCTAATAACACACTTAGTGGCCCATTAGGATGGCGGGTGGATCGCCCCCGCAGGGCCAGTGGAAGTCACCGCCGGCCTGGCAGGGGCGATCCGCCCGCCATCCATGCCCAATTGACCCCCAGCCATATTAGGATGGCTGGGGGGTCCGCGGCGGATGGGAAGACCGCCCGCCACTTGTCCGCCGTTCAACCTGTCGACCCGGTGAAAAACATGCACAATACACCGCCATCCATATTTTGATGCAGGCAGTGATTCGCATTTCCATTGCGGCGTTATCGCCATGGAAAGGCATGCAGTTCCGTCTGTTGGTGGCCCGTTGCGGATCCCCAGGGAGCTGTTGGAGTAGGGGGTTCACATGGGGGTACCTATGGTACCCCCCCTCATTGCCATGCACTACTTGGCAGGTACCACGTGGTGCCTGCCATGTAGTGCATGGCAATGCTGTGCACAGTCCTTTAACATTGCGAGCGGATCTGCAGCCAGCAGATCCACACGCAATGTTAAAGGGCCAGGATGTGCCCACCAGTGTGGCTGGCACATCCTGATTCACATGGTGGGACCACCGCAACTTCGGCGGTCGGCCCCTGGCTCCCCGCCATCGTAATGGACCCCTGAGTTGAGAAACATAGTTGATTTCTTAGATAACGATTGTTTATATTCAAACACGTTTTAATTGCTGGTCAAAGAATGTTCCACTTTTATCAGTGCATTGCAGGGTTAGAGCTATCATACTAGAAAAGATAAGTATGAGAAACAATTAACACACAGATCTCTGTAGTAAGTGCATTAACTTACAGGTCTATATTTGTGCCTAGAATCTGTAGTCAGTATGTCTCATATGCATTCCCCATTGAGCTGTCTTTTGGGGATTGGAATTTGTGTCCTGCAGGATACGCAGACATTTCTGAATAAGGTGCATTCACTCACCACAGTTTTCTGATTGGGCTAACAACAGGGTCGTATTGGTATCACAATTAGGCACTCCTTAAACAAGTGGCCCAATTTCCTGGATCGTGCCATGTTCAAGAAGAATAGATGTTTCAGCACCCAGGCTAATGTGCTGCATAGCTAAATGCATGTAAGGTCCCAAAGGCGAGACTGATGGCATTGCAAATGCTTGTTACACTTGTTAACACTGCCTGGGCATCAATTGCACCTCATTAGTACCAGTTTGACACCCAAATACAGCAAATTAGCGACAGAAAGGTGAGCGGTCAACCTTTGCAAAGGGCCTTCCACTGCGGCGCACCACATGGTCCTACATTTTTAGAACCTTTAGAAGCATTTGAGCTAGAAACACATTTTCTCTGTTAAAATCAGCAGATTATACAGCAGGGGATGGATAACGTGGCAAAAACGGTAATTCCGTAATTATGCAAACAACGCTGCAGACGCACAATCACTTAATTCCAGTGGCCCTGAGTAAGAGTCTGCTCAGAATACTGCAGGTACCTACATGCAGGGCTGTGATAATATCCAGTCACCGGCTTCCAAAGAGCCCCAGTTGTGGCTGAGAGGCTGACAGGGGGTCTGAGAAGAGAGCTCTCTTTACATGAGCAAGAAAGGCTCTACACTGGCTCCCGGTTCAGGACCCTGGGTGCCTCAATGTATGAATGTCATTAGAACCTAGCGTTAGCACTCCTCACCAGTCACAGTGTTTACTGTGACCATCTGCAGAGCTGTGGAGGCCAGGAAAGAGGCTCTAGGCAAGCATATATCCAAGGGGGAGGGGAGTTCTCGGTAGCAGCTCCCTCTCTTCGGAACTCACTGCCAAACCAGTGAAGAAGCTATCCTCTCTCCAGCTTCTGGTCTGAACTGAGAACACACCTATTCTAAGACCCAGTGCCTAGAGGCCTACTTGTAGGTACTGGGCACTTTACAAATGTTATGATTGGCTACGGTGCAAATGCAAAGAACTCAGATGAGAACACACACAGGGAGCTCAACTGGTTCCGATACAGAAGCGCACTCAATTCAAACTCCTCACACACACATCCAAGGCGACTCCAGAACTCAGGAGCCACCCACCTGAACAGTGGCAACTCCTGCCACCAACCACGCAGGACTTCTGCTTCGCAGGACTCCTACTGGCACACATCCCACCATACACAGAGCCAGATCAGGAGGACGAGCGTTCTCTTACATCACTCCTGAAGCGTGGAACGGCCCCTCGCCGCACCTCAGAGCCTCCTCCTCTCCTCTTGAATTCCACAAGAAGCTGCAGGCCTGGCCTTTCAATGAATCAGCCTACCCTAGGCAGGGCAGGGCCCACAGACATACACAGAGCCTGATCAGGAGGACGAGCGCTCTCTTACATCACTCCTGAAGCGTGGAACGGCCCCCGCCGCACCTCAGAGCCTCCTCCTCTCCTCTTGAATTCCACAAGAAGCTGCAGGCCTGGCTTTTCAATGAACCAGCCTACCCTAGGCAGGGCCAGGCCCACAGACATCCTACAGGCCCACAGACATACACAGAGCCAGATCAGGAGGACGAGCGCTCTCTTACATAACTCCTGAAGCGTGGAACGGCCCCTCGCCGCACCTCAGAGCCTCCTCCTCTCCTCCTGAATTCTACAAGAAGCTGCAGGCCTGGCTTTTCAATGAACCAGCCTACCCTAGGCAGGGCCAGGCCCACAGACATCCTACAGGCCCACAGACATACACAGAGCCAGATCAGGAGGACGAGCGCTCTCTTACATCACTCCTGAAGCGTGGAACGGCCCTCGCCACACCTCAGAGCCTCCTCCTCTCCTCTTGAATTCCACAAGAAGCTGCAGGCCTGGCCTTTCAATGAACCAGCCTACCCTAGGCAGGGCCAGGCCCACAGACATCCTACAGGCCCACAGACATACACAGAGCCAGATCAGGAGGACGAGCGTTCTCTTACATCACTCCTGAAGCGTGGAACGGCCCCTCGCCGCACCTCAGAGCCTCCTCCTCTCCTCTTGAATTCCACAAGAAGCTGCAGGCCTGGCCTTTCAATGAACCAGCCCACCCTAGGCAGGGCCAGGCCCACAGACATACACAGAGCCAGATCAGGAGGACGAGCGTTCTCTTACATCACTCCTGAAGCGTGGAACGGCCCCTCGCCGCACCCCAGAGCCTCCTCCTCTCCTCTTGAATTCCACAAGAAGCTGCAGGCCTGGCCTTTCAATGAACCAGCCTACCCTAGGCAGGGCCAGGCCCACAGACATCCTACAGGCCCACAGACATACACAGAGCCAGATCAGGAGGACGAGCGCTCTCTTACATCACTCCTGAAGCGTGGAACGGCCCCCGCCGCACCTCAGAGCCTCCTCATCTCCTCTTGAATTCCACAAGAAGCTGCAGGCCTGGCTTTTCAATGAACCAGCCTACCCTAGGCAGGGCCAGGCCCACAGACATCCTACAGGCCCACAGACATACACAGAGCCAGATCAGGAGGACGAGCGCTCTCTTACATAACTCCTGAAGCATGGAACGGCCCCTCGCCGCACCTCAGAGCCTCCTCCTCTCCTCCTGAATTCCACAAGAAGCTGCAGGCCTGGCTTTTCAATGAACCAGCCTACCCTAGGCAGGGCCAGGCCCACAGACATACACAGAGCCAGATCAGGAGGACAAGCGTTCTCTTACATCACTCCTGAAGCGTGGAACGGCCCCTCGCTGCACCCCAGAGCCTCCTCCTCTCCTCTTGAATTCCACAAGAAGCTGCAGGCCTGGCCTTTCAATGAACCAGCCTACCCTAGGCAGGGCCAGGCCCACAGACATCCTACAGGCCCACAGACATACACAGAGCCAGATCAGGAGGACGAGCGTTCTCTTACATCACTCCTGAAGCGTGGAACGGCCCCCGCCGCACCTCAGAGCCTCCTCCTCTCCTCTTGAATTCCACAAGAAGCTGCAGGCCTGGCCTTTCAATGAACCAGCCTACCCTAGGCAGGGCCAGGCCCACAGACATCCTACAGGCCCACAGACATACACAGAGCCAGATCAGGAGAACAAGCGCTCTCTTACATCACTCCTGAAGCGTGGAACGGCCCCCGCCGCACCTCAGAGCCTCCTCCTCTCCTCTTGAATTCCACAAGAAGCTGCAGGCCTGGCCTTTCAATGAACCAGCCTACCCTAGGCAGGGCCAGGCCCACAGACATCCTACAGGCCCACAGACATACACAGAGCCAGATCAGGAGGACGAGCGTTCTCTTACATCACTCCTGAAGCGTGGAACGGCCCCTCGCCGCACCTCAGAGCCTCCTCCTCTCCTCTTGAACTCCACAAGAAGCTGAAGGCCTGGCCTTTCAATGAACCAGCCTACCCTAGGCAGGGCCAGGCCCACAGACATCCTACAGGCCCACAGACATACACAGAGCCAGATCAGGAGGACGAGCGTTCTCTTACATCACTCCTGCAGCGTGGAACGGCCCCTCGCCGCACCTCAGAGCCTCCTCCTCTCCTCTTGAACACCACAAGAAGCTGCAGGCCTGGCCTTTCAATGAACCAGCCTACCCTAGGCAGGGCCAGGCCCACAGACATCCTACAGGCCCACAGACATACACAGAGCCAGATCAGGAGGACGAGCGTTCTCTTACATCACTCCTGAAGCGTGGAACGGCCCCTCGCTGCACCCCAGAGCCTCCTCCTCTCCTCTTGAATTCCACAAGAAGCTGCAGGTCTGGCCTTTCAATGAACCAGCCTACCCTAGGCAGGGCCAGGCCCACAGACATCCTACAGGCCCACAGACATACACAGAGCCAGATCAGGAGGACGAGCGTTCTCTTACATCACTCCTGAAGCGTGGAACGGCCCCCGCCGCACCCCAGAGCCTCCTCCTCTCCTCTTGAATTCCACAAGAAGCTGCAGGCCTGGCTTTTCAATTCAGCAACCTACCCTAGGCAGGGCCAGGCCCACAGACATCCTACAGGCCCACAGACATACACAGAGCCAGATCAGGAGGACGAGCGTTCTCTTACATCACTCCTGAAGCGTGGAACGGCCCCCGCCGCACCCCAGAGCCTCCTCCTCTCCTCTTGAATTCCACAAGAAGCTGCAGGCCTGGCTTTTCAATGAACCAGCCTACCCTAGGCAGGGCCAGGCCCACAGACATCCTACAGGCCCACAGACATACACAGAGCCAGATCAGGAGGACGAGCGTTCTCTTACATCACTCCTGAAGCGTGGAACGGCCCCTCGCTGCACCCCAGAGCCTCCTCCTCTCCTCTTGAATTCCACAAGAAGCTGCAGGTCTGGCCTTTCAATGAACCAGCCTACCCTAGGCAGGGCCAGGCCCACAGATATCCTACAGGCCCACAGACATACACAGAGCCAGATCAGGAGGACGAGCGTTCTCTTACATCACTCCTGAAGCGTGGAACGGCCCCCGCCGCACCCCAGAGCCTCCTCCTCTCCTCTTGAATTCCACAAGAAGCTGCAGGCCTGGCTTTTCAATTCAGCAACCTACACTAGGCAGGGCCAGGCCCACAGACATCCTACAGGCCCACAGACATACACAGAGCCAGATCAGGAGGACGAGCGTTCTCTTACATCACTCCTGAAGCGTGTAACGGCCCCCGCCGCACCCCAGAGCCTCCTCCTCTCCTCTTGAATTCCACAAGAAGCTGCAGGCCTGGCTTTTCAATGAACCAGCCTACCCTAGGCAGGGCCAGGCCCACAGACATCCTACAGGCCCACAGACATACACAGAGCCAGATCAGGAGGACGAGCGTTCTCTTACATCACTCCTGAAGCGTGGAACGGCCCTCGCCACACCCCAGAGCCTCCTCCTCTCCTCTTGAATTCCACAAGAAGCTGCAGGCCTGGCCTTTCAATGAACCAGCCTACCCTAGGCAGGGCCAGGCCCACAGACATCCTACAGGCCCACAGACATACACAGAGCCAGATCAGGAGGACGAGCGTTCTCTAACATCACTCCTGAAGCGTGGAACGGCCCCTCGCCGCACCTCAGAGCCTCCTCCTCTCCTCTTGAACTCCACAAGAAGCTGAAGGCCTGGCCTTTCAATGAACCAGCCTACCCTAGGCAGGGCCAGGCCCACAGACATCCTACAGGCCCACAGACATACACAGAGCCAGATCAGGAGGACGAGCGTTCTCTTACATCACTCCTGCAGCGTGGAACGGCCCCTCGCCGCACCTCAGAGCCTCCTCCTCTCCTCTTGAACACCACAAGAAGCTGCAGGCCTGGCCTTTCAATGAACCAGCCTACCCTAGGCAGGGCCAGGCCCACAGACATCCTACAGGCCCACAGACATACACAGAGCCAGATCAGGAGGACGAGCGTTCTCTTACATCACTCCTGAAGCGTGGAACGGCCCCTCGCTGCACCCCAGAGCCTCCTCCTCTCCTCTTGAATTCCACAAGAAGCTGCAGGTCTGGCCTTTCAATGAACCAGCCTACCCTAGGCAGGGCCAGGCCCACAGACATCCTACAGGCCCACAGACATACACAGAGCCAGATCAGGAGGACGAGCGTTCTCTTACATCACTCCTGAAGCGTGGAACGGCCCCCGCCGCACCCCAGAGCCTCCTCCTCTCCTCTTGAATTCCACAAGAAGCTGCAGGCCTGGCTTTTCAATTCAGCAACCTACCCTAGGCAGGGCCAGGCCCACAGACATCCTACAGGCCCACAGACATACACAGAGCCAGATCAGGAGGACGAGCGTTCTCTTACATCACTCCTGAAGCGTGGAACGGCCCCCGCCGCACCCCAGAGCCTCCTCCTCTCCTCTTGAATTCCACAAGAAGCTGCAGGCCTGGCTTTTCAATGAACCAGCCTACCCTAGGCAGGGCCAGGCCCACAGACATCCTACAGGCCCACAGACATACACAGAGCCAGATCAGGAGGACGAGCGTTCTCTTACATCACTCCTGAAGCGTGGAACGGCCCCTCGCTGCACCCCAGAGCCTCCTCCTCTCCTCTTGAATTCCACAAGAAGCTGCAGGTCTGGCCTTTCAATGAACCAGCCTACCCTAGGCAGGGCCAGGCCCACAGATATCCTACAGGCCCACAGACATACACAGAGCCAGATCAGGAGGACGAGCGTTCTCTTACATCACTCCTGAAGCGTGGAACGGCCCCCGCCGCACCCCAGAGCCTCCTCCTCTCCTCTTGAATTCCACAAGAAGCTGCAGGCCTGGCTTTTCAATTCAGCAACCTACCCTAGGCAGGGCCAGGCCCACAGACATCCTACAGGCCCACAGACATACACAGAGCCAGATCAGGAGGACGAGCGTTCTCTTACATCACTCCTGAAGCGTGTAACGGCCCCCGCCGCACCCCAGAGCCTCCTCCTCTCCTCTTGAATTCCACAAGAAGCTGCAGGCCTGGCTTTTCAATGAACCAGCCTACCCTAGGCAGGGCCAGGCCCACAGATATCCTACAGGCCCACAGACATACACAGAGCCAGATCAGGAGGACGAGCGTTCTCTTACATCACTCCTGAAGCGTGGAACGGCCCTCGCCACACCCCAGAGCCTCCTCCTCTCCTCTTGAATTCCACAAGAAGCTGCAGACCTGGCCTTTCAATGAACCAGCCTACCCTAGGCAGGGCCAGGCCCACAGACATCCTACAGGCCCACAGACATACACAGAGCCAGATCAGGAGGACGAGCGTTCTCTAACATCACTCCTGAAGCGTGGAACGGCCCCTCGCCGCACCTCAGAGCCTCCTCCTCTCCTCTTGAATTCCACAAGAAGCTGCAGGCCTGGCCTTTCAATGAACCAGCCTACCCTAGGCAGGGCCAGGCCCACAGACATCCTACAGGCCCACAGACATACACAGAGCCAGATCAGGAGGACGAGCGTTCTCTAACATCACTCCTGAAGCGTGGAACGGCCCCTCGCCGCACCCCAGAGCCTCCTCCTCTCCTCTTGAATTCCACAAGAAGCTGCAGGCCTGGCCTTTCAATGAACCAGCCTACCCTAGGCAGGTCCAGGCCCACAGACATCCTACAGGCCCACAGACATACACAGAGCCAGATCAGGAGGACGAGCGTTCTCTTACATCACTCCTGAAGCGTGGAACGGCCCCCGCCGCACCCCAGAGCCTCCTCCTCTCCTCTTGAATTCCACAAGAAGCTGCAGGCCTGGCCTTTCAATGAACCAGCCTACCCTAGGCAAGGCCAGGCCCACAGACATCCTACAGGCCCACAGACATACACAGAGCCAGATCAGGAGGACGAGCGCTCTCTTACATCACTCCTGAAGCGTGGAACGGCCCCCGCCGCACCCCAGAGCCTCCTCCTCTCCTCTTGAATTCCACAAGAAGCTGCAGGCCTGGCTTTTCAATTCAGCAACCTACCCTAGGCAGGGCCAGGCCCACAGACATCCTACAGGCCCACAGACATACACAGAGCCAGATCAGGAGGACGAGCGTTCTCTTACATCACTCCTGAAGCGTGGAACGGCCCCCGCCGCACCCCAGAGCCTCCTCCTCTCCTCTTGAATTCCACAAGAAGCTGCAGGCCTGGCCTTTCAATGAACCAGCCTACCCTAGGCAGGGCCAGGCCCACAGACATCCTACAGGCCCACAGACATACACAGAGCCAGATCAGGAGGACGAGCGTTCTCTTACATCACTCCTGAAGCGTGGAACGGCCCCTCGCCGCACCTCAGAGCCTCCTCCTCTCCTCCTGAATTCCACAAGAAGCTGCAGGCCTGGCCTTTCAATGAACCAGCCTACCCTAGGCAGGGCCAGGCCCACAGACATCCTACAGGCCCACAGACATACACAGAGCCAGATCAGGAGGACGAGCGTTCTCTTACATCACTCCTGAAGCGTGGAACGGCCCCCGCCGCACCCCAGAGCCTCCTCCTCTCCTCTTGAATTCCACAAGAAGCTGCAGGCCTGGCCTTTCAATGAACCAGCCTACCCTAGGCAGGGCCAGGCCCACAGACATCCTACAGGCCCACAGACATACACAGAGCCAGATCAGGAGGACGAGCGTTCTCTAACATCACTCCTGAAGCGTGGAACGGCCCCTCGCCGCACCTCAGAGCCTCCTCCTCTCCTCTTGAATTCCACAAGAAGCTGCAGGCCTGGCCTTTCAATGAACCAGCCTACCCTAGGCAGGGCCAGGCCCACAGACATCCTACAGGCCCACAGACATACACAGAGCCAGATCAGGAGGACGAGCGTTCTCTTACATCACTCCTGAAGCGTGGAACGGCCCCTCGCCGCACCTCAGAGCCTCCTCCTCTCCTCTTGAATTCCACAAGAAGCTGCAGGCCTGGCCTTTCAATGAACCAGCCTACCCTAGGCAGGGCCAGGCCCACAGACATCCTACAGGCCCACAGACATACACAGAGCCAGATCAGGAGGACGAGCGTTCTCTTACATCACTCCTGAAGCGTGGAACGGCCCCTCGCCGCACCCCAGAGCCTCCTCCTCTCCTCCTGAATTCCACAAGAAGCTGCAGGCCTGGCTTTTCAATGAACCAGCCTACCCTAGGCAGGGCCAGGCCCACAGACATCCTACAGGCCCACAGACATACACAGAGCCAGATCAGGAGGACGAGCGTTCTCTTACATCACTCCTGAAGCGTGGAACGGCCCCTCGCCGCACCTCAGAGCCTCCTCCTCTCCTCTTGAATTCCACAAGAAGCTGCAGGCCTGGCCTTTCAATGAACCAGCCTACCCTAGGCAGGGCCAGGCCCACAGACATCCTACAGGCCCACAGACATACACAGAGCCAGATCAGGAGGATGAGCGTTCTCTTACATCACTCCTGAAGCATGGAACGGCCCCCGCCGCACCCCAGAGCCTCCTCCTCTCTCCACAAGAAGCTGCAGGCCTGGCCTTTCAATGAACCAGCCTACCCTAGGCAGGGCCAGGCCCACAGACATACTCAGAGCCAGGACACCCCCAGGGCTGAGAGTGCGCCTTAAAATACACAAACATACGCTTTGTATAGAGGATAGGTGCCTGGAATTAGGGAAGCGTGGGGTGCTTCAGCACCCCCAAAATAACCATGCTGGAGCTCAGAAGGCGAATGAGCAATAAAGAGGCCTTTACATTGTGTCTGTATCTGGCCACATATGCTGTGTTTTCAAAGACAGAGATCAAATCTCAGGCTATGTGAGCTGACAAATGACTGCTTATTCCTTTAACATGGGGATTGGTGTTTACCTTTCTTTCTCTGATTACAAAGTGGGAGGGTTTTGAAAAGCCATGTGTCAATCTAGCGGGGGGGCAGGGAGTGTGAAAGGACAGGCTGTAGGGTGTCAGTTGTATTCTAACACACAACAAATTAAATACTTGTAAATGAACTGTACAAACATTTCAAAATATATCAGCCATTAGCAACGCACACATGAGTCATTGTTCTGTAATTCTGAAGTGTGATGGGAACAGAGATTGTAAAAGGATTCAAACCAATCAGAATTGTTTTCGTGATGGTATGCGAATGATGAATATATGCTGAAACCTGTTTCCACGCATTCTCGTGTGTGCGCCATAAAGGGTTTATCAGTAAAACCGCAAGTTTACGTAAATGTGTGGACCGCTTCATTGGAGAATGTGCTGCCTTTAGATGACAGTGCGCGCCCACACCATGCTTTAGAATCCATGTGTGCCAGTGTGCCCCATGCCACAGCCCTGCGCCTCTCCTGCTGACTGGAGGGTCTCGTTTGGTACCGTGGTCCTTTCTGTGGCGCGTGGATTTTTCACAGTCCCAGTGACTTTAGTGATGCACATTGATGGCAGCACCCCCCTCTGAAAAGAGTCCGGCGCCGCTGGTAGTGGGCACAGCGACAGCCTCCTGTGGCTGCCGGGAGGGGGATGCAGGGTGCTCCGTCTGACGTGTGCTGTTTAGGATGTGTAAGATGTGACTTCGCTCCTCCTTGTGGGCAGGGTTTCGGTTTTCTCACTTGTTTATAGGAATCTACACAGCGCCAGTCTAGCCAGAGGGATAACGAGGGCAGAAGGCCCAGCAATCCGCACGCGGACACGCACGAACGCAGAGATTTGCACAACTGCGGGAAATACTTGGTGGCATCAGCATGCAACGTTTAAAGGCAGGGGTAGCGCCCACTGCGGCACACATGCCCCTCTCGAGCGAGGCAAGAAGTGGGTACGCAATTCAAACTGGCAGCCTGATCAGAAACTGCACAACTCTGTAAGACCCACGTGTCACCTGCTCCTGCCAGGCCAGGGGAGGCCACAGCAGGATGAATGCAGTCTGAGGGGCATTCCCACAGTGACGAGCCGCACACTACATCCAGTGTAGAACATTGGACAAACATGTGTCATGCATCCATTCCAAACACACCCCAAGGCGTATCGTTATGGGCTTTTCTGGCACACAGCCGAGTGTCTGTGTAAAGCGCCTGCAGGGCCAAAGTGAATCCATTTAACCTTGTATTTCTCATATTTACGGCTTTATTTCCGATAGTACATCTTAGAAACAGAAAGAGGCCAACCGTGTGCACTGTTTTCGAGCTGCACTCATTGAAAATAAAGCACTAACTCAGAGAAATATTGGAGTAAAAGAATTCACTTTACACCCTGCGGGCACAGAAACCAGGCGCGCGCTCTGCACCGTACAAGAACCGCCCATCACGCACGTCACAAGGGAGGTCATGATGGATACAGGGATGTTGTTCCGGATTCTGGGTACACAGATAAAAAAGCATGTTGGTATACGCAAAATTGCAGAAGGATGAAATCTGCCCTAATTGCTGCTCTTAAAAGTAGGATTATACCTAAGATCCAGATGGCCAGGAAGGAGCACAGGATCCCCATTTCTAATGCTAAAAAGTCTTGGGAGGAACAGCATTGGCAGGCATTAAGGGAGGCTTCCCTCAAACGCGACTCTGGCTCCTTCTGGGATATCATTAGATCTAAGTACAGACCAGCCCACGAGCTCCTGACATGCCATATCACTAGCGAGCTCTGGTTCGAGCATTTCTCCAAACTCCACTCTTCCCGGCCCATGGACGTGGGGAAGTTCTCTTCTGAAAGGGCATTTTCCTCCGTGGACGCATTGAGCACTGACCCCTTCACTGATGGGGAAGTGCTTCATGCTATTAAGTCCATTGTCCCCCAGAAGGCAGCTGGTCCGGATGGCATCCCTGGCGATGTCCTCAAATTAGATCCATCTAGATGGGGGAAGATCCTTTCTACCCTAATTAATGCCATTACCAATGCTGCTCCGGTCCCCGAATCTTGGAAGGGGGCTGAGGTTGTCCCCATCTACAAAAAGGGGGCTAGAGACGATCCTGCTAACTACAGCCCAATCAGTCTGATTGGCTCATCCCAGAAGGTGACCGGAAAAGTGATTTTGGAGAGGATTTTATCTTGGGTGAATGATAACAATATCCTCTCAGACTACCAAGCAGGCTTTAGGGTCGGGACAGGCACCATAGAACAGGTCTTTATACTGTTTCTCATTTATTGGAAGGTTGTCCTTCTTGGAAAGGGCAGCCTTTATCTTGCTTTTATAGACCTCAAAACAGCATTCGACCTTGTTCCCCGCGATACTCTGTGGCGCGTCCTGGCCAATATGAATATTCCCTCTTACTTGCTGGCTTTACTAATAAAACTTCATGAGGGAAATTATGCTGAAGTACGTTGGGGCCCACAGAGCCAGAAAACAGAGAGAATCCCAGTGAACAGGGGCGTCCGCCAGGGATGTGTTCTTGCCCCTACCCTTTTTTCACTTTATGTGAATGGTGTAGTGGATCATCTGAGGAAAGTTCCCTCTGATGCACCATCCCTGGCGGGTGAACGTGTTCCAACTCTCCTGTTCGCTGACGATACTCTTCTGTTGTCCAAATCGCCCATGGGCTTACAAACTCTTCTTGATAGTTTCCAAACCTTCTGTAATGGTAGAGGCCTTATCATAAACGCCGCCAAAACAAAATACTTAATCCTGAATCCACCCAAAAAATTAGGGCGGCCCCCAGTTCTGAACGCAGCTCCCCTCGAAAGGGTAAAAGAATTTGACTATCTGGGTATTCGTGTCACAGACGCTATGCGCTGGTCATCCCATTTACAAAAGATGCTCCTAACCCATAAGAGGATCATTGGCGCCCTTCTCAGGGAACATCGTTCTTCCACATCCAGGCCAATAGCCCCAGCTCTGGAGATATACAAAGCAAAAGGCGTGAGCTCGGCACTTTATGGTGCCGAATTATGGGGCCTAAATAATATTGACGAGCTTGTCAAGTCCGATTCCAGTTTTTACAAGGAATTGATGGCACTACCGCAGAGCACTCCTTTAGTGCCCCTATTAATGGATCTTGGGTGTCAGTGTCACACGTTAAAAGACTTGGCTAAAATACGCCCCTTGCTCCTTTGGGCCCGGCTTTAGCGAACTCCTGAGCTTGCCAAGTATGCGGAGGGACTATCCGAAATATTGTCTATACCTTCTTGGCACAAAATCAAATGTTGAAAGACGTAAAAACCCTGCTCTTTGACCTTGGCCTTAAAGATGCTTGGGTAAATAGAACCTCACCCCCGAAAGCAGAGTTGAAGAAATTATATTGGAGTTGGGTTATTGCACAAAGGAACTCTAACGCACATGGTGGGAGAAGCACCATTGAGTTCCTAAGGCTCAAAGATGAAGTGCGCTACGAGCCTTACCTTGACATTATCCAGAAGCCATACGATCGAGCCCTTTATTTTAAGTTTAGGGTTGGCACTCTTCCGGTGCGCGAGTTGACCGCGCGCTGGAACCCACCTTCTAAGACATTACCTTTTTGCCCTTTTTGTGAGACTAAAGTTGAGTCAATTGCACACGTTTTATTTGCATGCCCAGAATATAAAATCCCAAGATTCCATTGGCTCAAACCCCTATGTAGAGATCTGGGCACACGTGACCATCTCATAGCTTTGCGCATTCTCAAATCAGACACACGATCTCTGTACGTCTGTGCTCTATCGAAATTCATGAGGTGGTCTTGGCTTATAAGAACCAAAGCCCTTGTAACCCCAAACTAAGTATCCTGATTGTTTTTATTGTCTGTTTGCATTCTCCTTTTAAATTGTCTTATTTATAATGTTTATATGTACTTTTAACCTCTTGTTCGTCTTGGGATTACGATGATATTATATGCCTATGGCTTGTTTCTTGGTTTCACATATTCGTTTATGTTATATCTGTATGTGCTTTTAAGATATGTTTTTTTATCGAAATAAAGCTTATTTCAATTCAATTAAAAAAAGCATGTTGCCTTGTTTGTCCTTTTTTTTGTCTGATGATGCCCTGGCCGCAGAGGTTACAATAGCAGCCAGACGTGTGATCTTGGTAGCCTAATAGGCAGAGTGCTAGTCCTGATGGCTTTGTACTTCATGCAGTTGGTTTTGAGGATAGTGCAGGCTGGCAAGGGACTCAGAGGAGTTCCATCCCTGTGGGGGTGAAGAGGTCATATGCCTTGGGTTCCTTCATGAGCTTGCTTCAGCATGTTGGGTTTCTTTAAGGGGGCTCCAGTGGAGTCTGGCGGGCCATGTACTTACTATCCACATACACCAGCATGAAACCTAGAACGGCAGTTCGGTATTTGTTTTCTGATAGAAATGGTTTCACCTCCTTTATTAAAGGCAGCTGGTACCGGTTCATCTTGATTTATTCTCAGTGTCGTCTTTGAAGGTGACATCCGTGTGGACTGTGAATCACAGTGACTCGGGAGTTGGGTGGAAGGTGGTGTCTGAATCCATACTGGTTCACGTTGGTGAGCCGCGTTTAGACTAATTGTGCCAAGTTTGGACTAGTTGTGACTTGTTCTTTGCCCAATAGCAACATTTCCTGTTTTGTTGGGGTCGAGTTTCAAGTAGCTGCTGGACTTCCAGATCTGGAGGAGGCTCAAGCAGTGTTTGAGGAGTCTGGGGCAGAGGAGACATTTCAACGAAAAGTTGTGTATTGTCAGGGTATTGGTGACTTTTTTTTTGTTTAAACGTTTTTATTAACATTTTCCAATAATTGGTACATATTACTGCATACTTTGGTATAGAAATGGCGCATGGCATTACAATCAATCGTGAACATATTGAGTACTTTTTCATGTTCTTCATTACTGTTTCCTCCATCGTCACTGCGGTGGGAATTGGGAAACACAGCTTGTCCCCCCCGGCCTGTAAACTTATTCGCTGACATCAGACCTCAACTCAACCCTAGGCGATCACCAATATTGCCTCTGAACTCATTGCACTTTCCTCAAATCCTTCTCCATTTTTTGGGGCACCCCTATGCATATAGACCACTTTCTCTGCTATCATTGCGCCGTCCATGTCACAGCACCACTGATGGTATTTGGGAATTAGTCTCGCATCCCAGTGTTGGGCTATGATCCATTTCGCTATCGTCATCCCCAGTGTTGCCCAGTTTTGGGCCATTTGATTGAGGTCTGTCGGCTCCCAGATGTTTAAAAGTCAACGTTGGGTTCCGGTTCAACTGCAGCTCCACCCACCCGCGAGATGGTGCGCATGACTGCTTCCCAAAATGGTTTAATCTCCGGGCAGTCCCACAATATGTGGTAAAAGGTACCCACCCCCCGACATGGTTGTATACAAAATGGTGTGTCAGCACGTCCCATGCGGTGCAGAGTAGTCCGTGTGTAGTCGATACGATGGAGAATTTAAGTTGTACTAACTTTAACCTGGAGAGGGTAGCTACCTCTCTCGGGGAGGATAATGCTTCCTGCCAGTCTGCTTCGTCTAGTTCCCCAATGGCAGGCCGTTTGTCCCTGAGGGTTTTGTGGGGTCTGGTTGGTTGTTTATAATTTTGCGGTACGTCTGCGAAATCGCTTTTTTAGTCATGTGATCCGTCAGCAATCTATCCTCTAGTGGTGAGGCCTCCGGGAGCTCAGTTTCCGGCGGAATAAGTTTCGTAAGCGCATGGCTAATCTGCATGTAGCGGAACGTTTCCGTCAGTGCCATCCCATACGTTTCCTGGAGCTGAGTGAACGGGATGATTTTACCCCTCTTCCATAGATCCCCAACCCGGGAAATACCAATTAGGTCCCATTGTTTAAAACCTTTAGTGTTGCATAATTTACCTAATCGTTGGGTTTCCCACAGCTGTGTAGCTTGTGTCAGTACCCCCTCCCAGCCAAGCTCGCGGAGCGCAGTGAACCATATTTGTACGGTGTGCGCTACTGGCCCTATGAGGTTTGGTCCCCGATGTTTATTATATAGTGCACCCATGACACCCTCCCCACCGAGGACGTCCATACGGAAAGCCAGTTCCTCTTGTGGAACATGGAGCCACTGGTTTATCACGGTAAGTTGTGACGCCCAGTAGTACACTTTTATGTTTGGAAGGGTGATTTCACCATCATACCAGCTCTTTACCTATTTTTGCATGGCTATTCAGGTGGGCTTTCCGTCCCAGAGGAGATTGCTGACTTCGGTTTCAATTGCTTTAAGGTAGTTCAGGGGAACCACAATGGGGGTATTTTGCAGGGCATAAAGGAACCTAGGGAGCGCCTTCATTTTGAAGAGGGCCGCCCTTCCCAACTGCGTCAGCGGCAAGGAGCGCCAGTGCTTCACATCCCGTTTAAACCTATCCAGGGGTTCCAGGAGGTTTTTTCCCATGAACTGCTTGGGGTGTGGTGTTATATATAAACCAAGATATTTAAACCCATTTTCCGCAATCTTTATCTCACAGTTTCTAGGTAGTCATGGTGGAGGCCTTTAAGCACATATAGCAATGACTTATCCCAGTTAATGGTATATCCAGAAACGGTACCATATGCCACGCAAATGTCTAAGAGGCAAATAATAGATCGTGCTGGGAAAGCCATGTATAATAAGACAACATCCGCATACAAGGAAATGCGGTCTTCCCATCCTTACGCTCACTTGAGTCCTTTAATGACCGGATCTTGACTATCCAAGCTGCCAATGGCTCAAGCACCAGCGCAAATAGCAGCAGCGACAAGGGGCAGCCCTGTCAAGTCCCCCTACTCAAGGGGAAGTCTGCCGAGATGTGGCCATTTACCACCACATGCGCCAAGGGTTTCGTGTAGAGTAATTGGACCCATGCACAGAACCGGGGACCAAAGCCCAGGTGTCGGAGTACTGCAAAAAGAAAGGGCTATTCGAATAGGTCAAATGCCATCCGTGCTTCAAGGGAGAGGATCATTGTGTCTTCCTCTATGAGTGATATACGGGCCATAACGCCGTGCAGTCACCTCAGATTAAGTGACATGGCATGAACCCCGATTGGTCCGGGTGTACCAGTTTTGTGAGATATGGTAGCAGCCTGGTGGCTAGTGTTTTAGCCAGTATTTTGGCTTCTGCATTGAGCAATGAAATAGGCCGGTATGACGTACTGTCCTGTGGTGGTTTCCCAGGTTTATGTATTGCCACTTTTGTAGCTAAGCATTCATCCCTGGGAAGTTCCCCTTTTTCCAAACTGTCTGTATACATTTTCAGCAGGTGTGGTGCCAGGTGACTTGCAGCTTTTTTATACATTTCTATCGGTATTCATTTGGATCCAGAGCTTTCCCAGTGTGCAGCGCGCCAATTGTCAGTGTTATTTCCTCTTCCGTCAAATCTACCTCTAGGTCCTGCAGGTCACTAGGGGTAAGTGTAGGCATCTGAATATCTTTCAGAAAAGTGAGATTGTCGTCTATCGTGGCTGTGGCGGTAGGTGTGTACACTTTCTCATAGTGTAGCGCAAGCACGTCCACTATTTGCTGTGAATCTGTTGTGCTAGCTCCTTTGCCCAGTCCCAACTGTGTCACCCACCTAGTAGCATTCTCACGTTTATCTAACCAGGCTAGGAGTTTGCCTGCCTTATCTCCTACCTCGTAAATAGTGTGCATTGTTTTGGTGTGCCTAATCTTCTTTTCCTCCCACAGGTAGTCCCTGTATTCCTTCTTGGTCGGATCTAGTTTATGTGCCGTGGTGTCCGTAGCGCCTAGTGCATGGTCTGACTCTGCTCGTCTCACCTCTCTCTCAAGAGCCTCTATGTGACTCAATAGTTCCTGTTTATGGCCTGTGATCAGTGAGATAGCGTGACCCCTCAATACTGTCTTGTATGCCTCCCACAGCATCGTTGGGGATGTGACGGAGTGCTGATTTTCCTCAAAGTATTGTTTCGTGGTCGTAAGCAGACCACTTTCATATCTGAGGCTTTTGTAGGAACCCGGGGTAGATCGGAAAGATGAGGCGCCGCCCCAGGGTATGAGATGTGTATCTAAGTAGGACAGGGGAGTGATCAGAAATGCCCCTGGGCAAGTGCGATACCTCAAATATCTCTTTCAGACCTGTCGCTAATGTGAAGGTGTAATCTGTTCTTGATAGACTGCCATGCACCCCGAACAGAAGGTGTATTGTCGCTCCTGTGGGAACTGTAAACGACAAGCATCAACAAGACCAAAAGCGTCAAGCAATTCAGATAACCATAGGTTGATTCCGCTTTGATCCATGGGGGGGGGCCGTCGATCTATGGCGGCATCTACTGTTGCATTAAAGTCGCCCCCTATTACCAATTCTCCCTGCGGAAGTGTAAGCAGAAATTTACCCAGAGCAGGGAAGGTCACCCGATGTAAAGCTGGCGGGATGTATACTAACACTAGATCGTATGGACGTCCCTCCCACTGACACGCCACGGCTGCAAAACGTCCCTGAGTGTCGGACCATGTCCCCGTTATAATAATCGTCAAGCATTTATTAATCAGGACGTCCACCCCCCGAGACCTGGAGGAGAAGTCGGAGTGCACCACCATTTTGAAACCCCATCTATCTAAGGCTTTGCAAGCCAAGCCCACCAGGTGGGATTCTTGAATCAGGGCCACTGCTGGCACCTTGCGTTTAAGATACTGTAGGACCAACCCTCTCTTAATCTTATCTCCAAGGCGGTTGACGTTCCAGGATATAATCGAGAGAGGGGGGCCTTTCGTACTAGAGTGCAGTGAGTGTGCAGCCGAAGAGCCGAAACCGGTCCTGGGATGCTTGTTTCCAGTCCAGGGAGGACCTGGCTTGGCAGTTCGGGCTGGACTGTTCCCATGAGGCACAGGGTGAAGGCTGATTTGCATATGGCTGGGTTCAAACTGGAATGACATGGTGAGCAAAAAAACTATGGATTTAGCCCCAGATCTCTGTACTGGGGTGAATGTATGACATTGTTCTGCATTCTGTCCATCAACTGTTGTTTTTGTGTTTGTCACCCCGAGTGGGATGGGTATGCCCAGACGTGAGTCCCGTGCTCTCCATGCCACTGGAATCAAGCTATCCTGGCTGAAGAGGGGTGAAACCCCGAAACCGGTCCTAGGATGCTTGTTTCCAGTCCAGGGAGGGCCTGGCTTGGCAGTTCGAGCTGGACTGCTCCCATGAGGCACAGGGTCAAGACTAATTTGCATATGGCTGGGTTCAAACAGGAATGGCATGGTGAGCAAAAAAAAGATGGATTTAGGCCCAGATCTCTGCACTGGGGTGAATGTGTGACATTGTTCTGCATTCTGTACTTCAACTGTTGTTTTTGCGTTAGTTGCTTGTACCATATTTTACGACAAGAATGGGTAAACACAAAAAACATTGCAATGCAAACACCATGCAGATAGTGTGTATGTACTCAGTAATCTCGCAGTGTACCTGAAACTTGAAAAAAACCATAACGTTAAACAGTTCACATCCCCCCTACCCCCTCCCTGCCTCTTTGCTCGGCGGACTTAAAACTAACCCCCACCCAAACTCTGCAGAGTGCTTTTTCCCCATAACTTGTACTTGCGTGCGATGGGGAGAGTAGTTCCTTGATCACAGCAAACCACCTCAATGGATCAAACAAAGTATAACGGCTAAATGGTCCAAGAAAAGTCTTTGGGCCATGTCAGCGGCGATGCCAGGTAGTGCGAAATGTGCGATGATTCAGGTCACAGTCAGTGATTCGCTACAGGTAATTCGGCCAACATTCAGGTCAGTCCACCTGATTTTTTTTGCACACCATGCCATTCCAGTTTAGACCCAGCCATATGCAAATCACTCTTGACCCTGTGCCTCATTGGAACAGTCCAGCCCGAACTACCAGGCCATGTACACCCTGGACCGTAAACAAGCATCCTGGGACCGGTTTCAGGGGTAACACCCCTCATCAGCCAGGCTATCTTGACTCAAGTGACACTGTGAGCAAAGGACCCACGTCTAGGCATCCCTTCCCACTTAGTTATCTGTGAATAGAGCACGAAGACACTGAAGATGACATGGGGCAGGAAATGAACCCTGAGGTGCTACACATTAATAGGGTTCTTCTGGAATCTGTAGGTCAAATGTGAATGAACTGAATATGGTTGAATGAGTGGGAGGAGAACCAGTGGAGGATGTTGGGAGTGAGTCTAATGTTGAACATTAGAGCGTGCATGTGGATGGGATGGTCACTAGCTGCAGAGATGTCCAAAATATGAGGAGTTCATCTTCTTTGTGCTGTGGAGGGTGTCAGCTACAATTTTTGAGGTATCTGACTCCATGCTGTCGTGTCATCTCAGGCTGGATTGGTGTTTTTGCAGGAAATCAGTGGTATTGATATGATCGTGGAGTGAACGTAGACTGCCTTATACATGGTCTTGGTGATGAAGGGTGTGTGCAGATGAGTCTGTACTGGGTCAGGTTATCAGCATCTAGTTTCTTCAAGAGTGGGAGTGTCCGACCTGTCGTCAGAGCATTTGAGAAGAGTCCTTGAGAGAGGGAAGGGTTGATGATGGAGAGTACAGGTGAGGGAGTTTCTCCAGAGAGGGGAATTTGAGGAAGGAAGAGGATAAAACATTTTCACCATGGGTGGTGGCCTTGAGGGAGCAAGTATGTTCTCAGGGTCTGCAAGAGACAGGTGCTTGACGGATGGCCATTGTGGGATGCTACGTGGAGGGGTGGGCATAAGGGGGGATATAGACTTGATGTTGTCAATGTGTTGTGGGATCTTCTGTTTTTTTCACAAGGTCACAGCAGTGGGTGCTCTGTGCGCTACACAAATGGCGATAGTATTACATACCATTGGGAGACGATGGTGCTGAGAGGCAACACAAGGAGCTGTCAAAGAAGTGAACGCAGGGAAAGTGAGAAGCTTCACTGGTGGCAAAGAGGAGCTGGCCCTGGTGGGCGCAGTGAGGAGCGATGAGGTGCTGACAAAGAACAAAGGTAAAGAGAGAAGCTTCACTGGTGAGACCTGACAGTGATGAGCAAAGAGGAGCTGGGTCTGGTGGACAACATGAAGGGTGGACATGGAGGAGCAGCCAGGATCTGACAAAAGCACGGATCGCTTTGATTGGCCTGGGTGGGTTTTTATTCATTTCAACCATGCACACTGGGCCTGATTCACAAAGGTAAAGTTAGACCAGAAGACTAACTTTACTAAATTTCGGTATTCACAAAGGTAAGTTACTACAAGTAAAGTTAGACTATGGTCTAAGTTAGACTTTTGGTCTATGTTTATCTTTGTGAATACCGAAAAGTAGTAAAGTTAGACTTTGGTCTAAGTTTACCTTTGTGAATACCGAAAGTAGTAAAGTTAGACTTTTGGTCTGAGTATACCTTTGTGAGTACCGAAAGTAGTAAAGTTAGGCTTTTGATTTAACTTTACATTTGTGAATACCGACAAGTAGTTAAGTTAGACTTTTGGTCTAAGTTTATCTTTGTGAATACCGAAAGTAGTAAAGTTAGACTTTTGAACTAACTTTACATTTGTGAATACCGACAAGTAGTAAAGTTAGACTTTTGGTCTAAGTTTACCTTTGTGAATACCGAAAGGAGTAAAGTTAGACTTTTGATCCAACTTTACATTTGTGAATACCGACAAGTAGTTAAGTTAGACTTTTGGTCTAAGTTTATCTTTGTGAATACCGAAAAGTAGTAAAGTTAGACTTTGGTCTAAGTTTACCTTTGTGAATACCGAAAGTAGTAAAGTTAGACTTTTGGTCTGAGTATACCTTTGTGAATACCGAAAGTAGTAAAGTTAGACTTTTGGTCTAAGTTTATCTTTGTGAATACCGAAAGTAGTAAAATTAGACTTTTGGTCTAAGTTTACCTTTGTGAATACCGAAAGTAGTAAAGTTAGACTTTTGGTCTAAGTTTACCTTTGTGAATACCGAAAGGAGTAAAGTTAGACTTTTGGTCTAAATTTACCTTTGTGAATACCGAAAGTAGTAAAGTTAGACTTTTGGTCTAACTTTACCTTTGTGAATACCGAAAGTAGAAAAGTTAGACTTTTGATCCAACTTTACACTTGTGAATACCGACAAGTAGTTAAGTTAGACTTTTGGTCTAAGTTTATCTTTGTGAATACCGAAAAGTAGTAAAGTTAGACTTTTGGTCTAAGTTTACCTTTGTGAATACCGAAAGTAGTAAAGTTAGACTTTTGGTCCAAGTTTACCTTTGTGAATGCCGAAAGTAGTAAAGTTAGACTTTTGAACTAACTTTACATTTGTGAATACCGACAAGTAGTAAAGTTAGACTTTTGGTCTAAGTTTATCTTTGTGACTACCGAAAAGTAGTAAAGTTAGACTTTTGGTCTAAGTTTACCTTTGTGAATACCGAAAGTAGTAAAGTTAGACTTTTGATCTAACTTTACATTTGTGAATACCGAAAGTAGTAAAGTTAGACTTTTGGTCTAAGTTTACCTTTGTGAATACCGAAAGTAGTAAAGTTAGACTTTTGGTCTAAGTTTACCTTTGTGAATACCGAAAGTAGTAAAGTTAGACTTTTGATCCAACTTTACATTTGAGAATACCGACAAGTAGTTAAGTTAGACTTTTGATCTAACTTTACATTTATGAATACCGACAAGTAGTAAAGTTAGACTTTTGGTCTAAGTTTACCTTTGTGAATACCGAAAGTAGTAAAGTTAGACTTTTGGTCTAAGTTTACCTTTGTGAATACCGAAAGTAGTAAAGTTAGACTTTTGATCCAACTTTACATTTGAGAATACCGACAAGTAGTAAAGTTAGACTTTTGATCTAACTTTACATTTGTGAATACCGACAAGTAGTAAAGTTAGACTTTTGGTCTAAGTTTACCTTTGTGAATACCGAAAGGAGTAAAGTTAGACTTTTGATCCAACTTTACATTTGTGAATACCGACAAGTAGTTAAGTTAGACTTTTGGTCTAAGTTTATCTTTGTGAATACCGAAAAGTAGTAAAGTTAGACTTTGGTCTAAGTTTACCTTTGTGAATACCGAAAGTAGTAAAGTTAGACTTTTGGTCTGAGTATACCTTTGTGAATACCGAAAGTAGTAAAGTTAGACTTTTGATCCAACTTTACATTTGAGAATACCGACAAGTAGTAAAGTTAGACTTTTGATCTAACTTTACATTTGTGAATACTGACAAGTAGTAAAGTTAGACTATTGGTCTGAGTATACCTTTGTGAATACCGAAAGTAGTAAAGTTAGACTTTTGGTCTGAGTATACCTTTGTGAATTAAGCCCACTGATGGTATCCCTCCTCAGTCTTTCACCTGATATCTTCTTAATGTGTACGTGCAATCACAAAGTTAGTAAATGCTCTCTTTCCCACAATCCAGACTGAATACTGACTTCTGTCCAATGCAACTGAAGCTGCAACTATCAATAAACAGGAGCAATGTCCATAAGAAATCAGCCTGCAGTGAGTGACGCTGGTAATGGAAAGGCTGGAGGGGATGTCAAACCCACAGGTGGGGCTTCCTGCCGCACACTCTCCTGATGGTGGCATAAATTCCACCTGAAGACTCTCTCAGGAATGAGTTCTTCCTCCAGAAATCTGAGGAATTTTCATTACTATCTGACTATTGTGGAATTAGAAGTCTGTTTTTGCAGTTCCCCCTGTTGGAACTTTGTCCTTTCTGCAGGGTCACCCCATGTTTTTTTAGGTCGA
Source organism: Triturus cristatus (assembly GCF_964204655.1). Lineage (NCBI taxonomy): Eukaryota > Metazoa > Chordata > Amphibia > Caudata > Salamandridae > Triturus > Triturus cristatus. The sequence goes on from NC_140587.1 coordinate 43,419,765, forward strand.
GCCTATAGCAGCGCGCATGCGCTGCAATAGGAAAACGACCTCTTGCAGCTGACCAGGACTTTTCACAAGCTCGTGCTTGTGGCACTTTTTCCACCAATATTTCTATTGGTGTTTGCGTGAGTCTTCCTTAAAAGACAGCACGCAATTGGGTAAAGGCGGGTACATGTCCCGCCTTTCCCAGCAAATGTAACAGGCCACAGCCTAGGGCTTGCGGCTACGCACAGAGTGGCATCTGTTTCCAAATATCGCGCCCGCGTCTCGCGTTCGCGTTACTTAGAAACAGATTCTCCGGGAGGCAGAGAGGTTGGGCTTAAGCAGCCTGGGACCAGCGTGTCAGTCACCAGGCAATTCCATTCACATGCAGGCGCCGGCACGAGTATTTTAAGACTGGAACCATTTTTTTTTAACCATAAACCAAACCCTCTTTATTTTTAAGTCCTGTGCCCCACAGTCCCAAGACGGAAAGGAGGAGGGGAAGTTGGCAGAAAATGTAATTTCCTTTCATTAACCAGTCTGCTCCACAAATCGGTGCATGTTATGTTCAAAGCAGTCCTCGTAGCAACATCAGCCTCGAGTCTCCTCAAAGCGGCCACATCTGTTAATAAGCATTTTCCTTCAGAATCACAATGGTTTTCAAGAGGGAGACAAACTTGCCCTGACAGAAACATATTCTGGGTCTGTTTTAAGACACCTCGGTGCTCTCCGTGACCCCCAGCACTGCTGAAGTTGAGTCTAAAGGGGTGGAATTGCGTGAAAGGGGGGGCTCGCGTAGGTTAGCAGTGCCACACATCGACAGGGGCGCGCTTTTGTTCCTGCCTCTGACACTTATGCGTGAATACTTCCCCTTAATAGCCCCTCTGTCAGGAAGTGTTAGACCTGCCAAATGCAGACAATTAGAAGCGGGCTCACCAGCGAAATGCAGGCAGGGCGATGACGACTGATGCACGGCCTCCGAGCCAAAGGGGAAGCCTTTACATTTCTTGTGGCTTGCAAATGTTTTGTGTTCCGTATAAATGCAAAATGCGATTGGGGGGGCTTAAGTTCAGTTTCAGTTACCTGCTTTGCCTAGGGGTGCTCTGGTGACCCTTGCATCCAGTGGGGGATTTTTTAGCCAGTGGCAAACTCCTACTAATATGCACACCCGTGAGGCTATCTATACGCACGGGGCTCTCAAGTGTCCCACTCCATGTGACTGAGTGACGTATACAGACCAGGTGTTTTGTGTCGGATACTGGGATTGGCAATCGTATTTGCCCAGTATAAAACCAGGAGTACTGGTCCCATAATCCAAAGAAAATAGCTGGAATAGGTGAGCACCCTATTAATGGAACAGGGTAACCTGAGAGCTCTATGCACAGAAATAACAGTGCCAAAAATGTTTCCATTTCAGACCCACGTTGCATCGAGCAAGTCTGACCTCCTCCTGTGTGTGTGTGTGTGTTTGGGGGGAGATGCCCCCTCTTCCACCCTTACATATACATTTAATTTTTGATAGGTCACGCAACTCATTACGTTACCATTTTACAGCTTTAAGGCTTTCTAGGGAGTTGTGAAGAGAAACGTAAGAAATATTCCAGTATTTCCCGATATGGGCACGCTGTTCTGAAGTGTTTTCTTCACGGTAGCAGACTGTATTCGGTGTATTTGTACAGTGCAAACCATTACAACACGGCGATTCACATGAAACAGGAAATACAATGGGCGCATTAGTTGACAAAACAACAGTAAACAGAAAACAAGCATTGGCATAGCCAATATGTCTCGCCTTTGGGACCTTACAAGTGTTTCGTTATCCAGCACAATATCCTTGGTGCAACAACATCAACTGTTGCATAGCTAAACACTTATAAGGTCCCAAAGGCGAGACCTATTGGCTATGCCAATGCTTGTTTATTTTGTTGCTTTTTGCTGAACCTTAATTTTTCTGGCTACAGAACTATGTCCAGACAAGCGTCCCGTGTACACTGTGTCACTGGAACCAAGGTATATCCGGGCGATGAGCCCACGGCTAGGATGAAACCGGTCCTGGATGCTTGTGTTCCGGTTCAAGGAGGATGTGGCTCGGCAGTTCGGGCTGGACTGTTCCGATTGGAGCAGGATCAAGACTGATCTGCATATAGCTGGGTCCAAACAAAGGATACATGGTGAACAAAATAACCATGGAATAGGATGCAGCCCCAAGTAAATACCAGTGGCCAAGATTAGTTCAAGAATTCCATCCATCACTTTTTTGTATTCTTTTTGGGTTTTTCATGTGACATGTGGCGCGCACTTAAAAGAGGCCTTCCCTGTCACAGGCAAAATGTTAGTTGACACTCATGCAAGGACCTTCTGTTGTATAACCAGGAAGTCAGGCCCCAATCACAGTGGGCCTCTTTTTGACATTACAGTGTCACATCCTGTTGGACAGGTCAGCTGGGTTTACATTTACCATTAGGGAGGCACTTCAAAAGAGGGAAACAGAATCCCAAAACAATTTGTGTCTATTCACTGCCTAGTTGCTGAAAACTAAGCTTTGTTTTGTCAGACTTCGGTCTCTGAGTTGGTTGGGGCTACAGGGACTGCATAACACTGGATTTTAGTGTTAGATGTGGGAGGACACACATTTCACCATAGTGCACTCCCCATACACACACCCAGCCCTCAGAGCCCTAGTCTAATGTGGCTGAAGACTTCGGCCATCTTGAAAATGCCCAGAGTGAGTAAAGTCAGCACCAGGGACCTCTAACCCATTGATTAGGGCATCTCCAGGAGGGAGTCATTGCCACACATTAGCTCATGCCAGGCAGTAATGTGGCATCTTCAGGTACCAACTTCAGAACTCTCTTTAACCTAAGGAAAATCAGAAGAGAATTAACTCTGCTGGCTGCAACCTGACAAAAGCCTTTAAGACTGGACCTGCTCTCTGCCTTGTACCCATGACAAAGAAGTGGACTCCAAGGGTCATATGGCAGATCTCCTGTTCGAGATACAAGGACATAACAAGCTACAAGAGGGCTTGTACTGGAAGTACCCAGCTGACCAGTAGCAGCTGGACCTGGACTGAACCCTGCTGTTGACTTCTGCCCAACACCATGTGAGTCTCTAAGTGCCTCCACTGAGGGCCTGGGGGGCTTTAGAAGTGGACCCCTGTGGTGGATGGGACTTAAAGGACTAAAGTCAGAAGGTCGTATCTTCGACCAGGAAGAGCCTCATTAGTGTATCTGATCCACACTCCATCGTGGTCAGCATCAGATGGCACCGATACCCTGTTCTACCGCGACAATTGACTATCATTGTCGCTTTGTGCTTCTTGGTGCTATTTCTACTTAAAACCCTTAAATATTATTAACTCGGTCCTGGGATTGGGTTTTTGTCAATATGGTTAGCACATTTTACTCTATTTTTCAAATTTTATTGTTTTGCATTTAAACTTTTCACTATTTTAGAACTGCATATATACTTTACACATTGCCTCTAGGCTAAGCCTGACTGCTCTGTGCCACAGTTATCAGGGGGTGAGCTCAGGGTTATTTAGTGACTTTAGTGGTTCACCCTAACAGGGATTGTGATTGTTGCTTGAGCTGAGTACTTACCCCTCTCAACTAATATCCCAATATCTTACACCGCCTGTAGCCTTCTATAATTCCAGCTCCGTTCCTATGAACACTTCCATAGACTCAAAGTACACACTGAGCGCTCCTGGAGCAGGGTTCGATTTCAGAATTCCCGACACCCAGGGGTGCTGGCCTGGCCTCCTGCTCATGCACTCCCTGCTGGTCCTTGGTTCTAGATGGGAAACTGCAGCCGTTCGATCAGGGGGTCCAATAACTGCAGGTACTACGGAACCTTTAACAATCGAGCGTGGGGAGGCCCAGTCACTGCGGGTGAACTGGAAGAGGCCATTTCTGGAGGGCATGGAGGAAGGAGTCCTTGCAGGACTGTGGAAACCGTGCCATCCTGCGCCCCTGTTTATTTTTTAATTCCTGCCTGTATTTTGCCCTCAGAGGAATACACAATATCTGAGTCCACCGACGGGGTTAAAGATATTTAACCTTTTAATTGTGGGTGTTAGCCAATGGCCGACACCCACGCCACCTCCCCAGTGCATGTGTCAGCCATCGGCCGATCCTGGGGAGGTATGTAGAGGCCCCTTTGGTGCTCTACACCAGAGGGAGTCCTTTATGGGTTTTTTATACCAGGCTACTCAGGAAGAGCTTCCCAAGCAGCCCAAATTGTTTTTTTTGTTACCTGCAATGACCATTGACACACAGGGTGCGCTGTCGTCATTTCAGTAAAAGTGAAAGTAAAATGAGCCCATTGGCTAGTTTTACTTTCACAGAATCAGTGCTACGGGGTATATCTCAGCCGCCAAGCATCTGAATCTCACAAGAGAGGTATCTAGATCCCTGCTTGCAGATCGTCACAGGAGAGTGACCCCCAAGCAGGGATCCCCCCACTAGTCACCAGGCATAAGAGGAGTGGACCCTTGGACAAGGGCTTGTGCCCCCCCTTGCCAATTTTTATATTTCAGTATTTCTGGCCTCTCAGGGGGGCAGTTGATGGCAATTGCCCCTGATCTGCCCCCACCCCAAGGGAGTAGAAAGCCTACTAGACATGGTATCAGACAGTTTTTAATTGTATAGGAATATATGGATGGGTCATGCTCCCACCCCAAGTAAATGGGGAAACAGCCTTTCTGCCCCCCAGGATGGACAGAACGCCCAAAAGACACCAGGATTTGTTTTTAAATGTAGGGGTTTGGGCTGCCCACCATTGGCATGGCCATTGCCCCGACCCAACTAAATAGGGCAACAGTCTTCCTGCCCCCTGGAGGGACATATTGGAGTTATTACCCCTGCACTGCCCCCCAGGGAGAGCAGAAAGTCAACTAGATGCCACGGAAAGTCACTTGCACTCTGTCTGGACTTTGATGAAATGTTTTAACCCCCTCAGTGGGGCCTTAATATGGTAGGGCTCTGTTTGCTGATATGCTGCCCTAAGGGTGGGAGGTATAATCCGATCCTTGATGGTACCATGAGGGTCTAACCCCTAGGAACAATAGAAGCTGCCCAGAACCAAACCAAGAGAAAGCAAAGAGGATAAGGCCTCTCCTGGACTGCAGTGTGGGGCTCTAGCCCCTAGGAATGAGAGAAGCTACTCAGAACCTAACCAAGAGAAGGCGAAGAGTTTAAGACCCCTCCTTGACTGTGGTGTGGGGTCTAGCCCCTAGGAAGAAGAGAAACTGCCCAGATCTGAACCAAGAGCAAGCAAAGGGGTTAAGACCCCTCCTGAACTGCGGTGTGAGGGTCTAACCCCTAGGAATGAGAGAAGCTACTCAGAACCTAACCAAGAGTAAGAAAAGAGGTTAAAGCCCCTCCTGGACTGCGATGTGCGGGTCTAACCGCTAGGAATGAGAGAAACTACCCAGAACCGAACCAAGAGGAAGCGTAGAGGTAAGGGCCTCTTGGACTGCGGTGTGGGGGGTGTCCAACTCCCTAGGAATGATAGAAGTTACTCAGAACTGAACCAACAGGAATAGAAGAGGTTAAGGCCCCTCCTGGACTGCGGAGTGGGGGTCTAACCCCAAGGAAGGTGAGAAGCTACTCAAAACCGACCCAAGAGCAAGCAAAGCGGTTAAGGCCCCTCATGGACTGCGGTATGGGGAGACTGGGCCGCCCCCTCCCACCAGGTACCACTCAGGACCAGGAGGTTGCGTGTTCATATCACGTCGGGTCACACAGTTTTGGGAGAGGATGTGGCCTAACGGCTAGGGCAGTCGCTCTCAAATCTGGAGAACTGGGTTCGATTTTTGGCAACAACGCTCAACATCCTATGATCCTGGGCAAATCACTTAATCTCCCCATGCCTAACAAAAACAAATGTGTCCCCCTGTAATGAAACTGGTACTAATGTAAAGCGCTCTGATACCTTTGGGTCAAGTTCGAGCTGTATAAATCTCCAAAAGAAGAAAAAAAAAAGAGGGCCCAGGCCTCCGGGGTTCTGACTCCGGAACCATATCCAATCTCTCTGGTCCTCACGGGTCTGCAGTTACTGCCAGGGCACAAGTCCAGGGTACACGCGGGTACATGGCATCCATTATTTTTACATCCACCCTGCCGAAAAATTAGGGCCCCACAGAAATATGTTGAACTTGTCCCAGTGTAATTTTCAGACAATGAGACACGTTCAGCAGCGCCAGTACGTTGTCTGCTTTCGATTCACAGCAGCAACGTTCAGGCAGCGATGGGGGCTGTTTTTCACCTCCAGCGGGGCCAAAGATGGCAGAATTTAAGGGGCCATCAGGCGTCCTTTGGATCGAGTATCCTGACTGGAAGGGTCCTGGAACCTCACACTTAAATGCAAATGCAACGGAAACAAAAGCACACAGCTTGTCTCTTCACAGGTACTCTAGAGAGACACGCTTTTTTTTAAACTTTGTTCAGTCCCTCCATATAAGTGCATTTCTTTTGTAACATGATGTGCTTTGCAGGAGACACCTTAACCTTCTATACTACTTTAATTTGAATATGGGACTACACAAAACGCAGATCACTCTGACAAGTGCGTTCTCCTCCAGAGTTGTCTCACCATTATTACTCTTCCCTGAGATTTCGCTGGCACACAACGATCTCTGCAGCAGGTGCATTAACCCCATAAAATATTGTAAAATCTAGACTTTGCAACCATTAGTCAGAACAGATCTATTGCAAAGCTTCTCCTTGTTGCCAATTTCTTTGTTGCACAGTTTAAAAAAAACGTAATATATTAGTTGAAGAGTTTGCGTTGGGATTAAGCCACTTTTTTGGCAGAACCCTGACGTTAAATCTCATTTGTTAAATTTCCTTATGCGCTGACTCGTGATATAACTGATAAACATGTGTGAGGTCTTAATATCTGATGTGACTTCTTGTGATGTCACTTCCAGAGAGGTCACTTCCTGTGATGCCACGTGTAATGTCACGTGCTGTGATGGCACGCGTCATGATGCTCCTTGCATACTGCCTCACTTGGTTAGTCCCCCCACTTCTTTTTATAGGACTTGTGCCCTGGTTACTGCTATCCGGAGTCATGGCTGCGTCCTAGCCCCCCTCAGGAGCTCCCAGTTCCAGCCGGTCGAGCCCGAGAGCCCAGCTGTGCCCCCCAGAGTGGTTTGGGCGCACTGACGTGTCTCGGAGGGGTCAGTCCTTTCCTCTTTACATAAACCCGAGCCTCTTTGATCCATGTGCTCCCTCGCTCATTCCACCCTGGCTGGTGGGGGTGCAGGGCTTCTCTGGCGGGTCCTAGACGGGCACGCAGTCATTGCATCCCTGGGCAGACCCGCCGGAGCACAAAGGCATCAGAGTGACCCCCAAGCCCCCAGCCAGAGGGACCCTGAGATGAAAGATGAGGGGTCCTTGGCATTTGCCTGGCATTGGGCAAGACTTGTGCCTCCCAGGAATAGCCCGGCCCTGTCTGCCGCTGGAGAGGGGTGCAGCCCGGAGGGATGGGCGGGACAGGGAGGGAGAGGCGTCTTATAAAGCTGATGCCTGGAAGGGCAGGGTCTGGACTGGAAGAGGACAAGAGAGCGGAGTGGAGAGGGAAGAGAGAGGAGAGGGGCTACATGAGAGACGAAGGAGGCTGAGGACTGGGGAGGAAGAAAGGAGAGCGGGAAAGAGCAAGGGAGAAAAAGAAGTGATTTGCACTATTAGAGGAAACGTCAGAGAGCGCTTCAGCACGTCGGAGAGCTCAGGAGGCGCTGAGTTTTCCGACCAGTGTTGCCCCCCACGTCTAGGAAGCGCTGCGATGCATGAGATGGCCTTCTACCCGCTCTGGAGGAAGCTCGCCCTCTGTCCAGTAAAGGCCAGGTGCCCCTTTAGGTGTCTGTCCACAGCTCCCAAGATGGCGGCCATGGAAGCCCCCCAGCCCATCCCCAGAGCCCAGCATCACCGGTCCATCCTCAGCACAGGCAGAGAGGCATGTTCACCTGGGGCCAGATGCCCCTCCAGGTGTCTGTCCACAGCTCCCAAGATGGCGGCCATGGTAGCCCCCCATCACATCCCCAGGGCCCAGCATCACCGCTCCATCCTCAGCACAGGCAGAGAGGCATGTCCACCTGGGGCCAGATGCCCCTTCAGGTGTCTGTCCACAGATCCCAAGAGCACCCTGAGTGCCCCGCCCATTACCAGGGCCCAGCATCACCAGTCCATCCCCAGCACAGGCAGACAAGCCTGTCCACCTGGGGCCAGGTGCCTCTCTAGGTGTCTGTTCACAGCTCCAAAGATGGCGGCCATGGTAGCCGCCCAGCCCATCCCCAGTGCCCAGTGTCACCAGTCCATTCCCAGCACAGGCAGAGAAGGGTGTCCACCGGGGACCAGGTGTCTGTCCACAACTCCCAAGATGGCCGCCGTGGCTGGGGTCCTGAGTGCCCAGTCCATCCCCACGGTCCAACCCTACGAGTCCATCCCCAATACTGGCAGGAACGCCTGGCTCAACTTCTACCGCCTCTGGAGGACCAACGGCCTGCAGAACTTCCACCAGGTGATGGAGAGAAACTTCCAGACGTATGGACCCATCTACAGGTGAGCGGGGTCACAGCGGGGTGAGGGAGGGACATTAGGGCTGGATGGTGAGCGCGGTCACTGCAAGGTGAGGGAGGGTCCAGAGGGCTGGAGGACTCAACAGGACTCATCTACAGGAGAGAGGGTCACTGTGGGGTAAGGGAGGGACCAGGGAGGGGGACTCAACAGGACTCTTCTACAGGTGAGCAGGGTCACTGTGGGGTGAGGGGGTGACATGAGGGCTGGAGGACTTAACAGGACTCATCTACAGGTGAGCCGGGTCACTGCGGGGGTCAGTGAAGTGGAGGGACAAGAGGGGTGGGGGACTCAACAGAACCCATCTACAGGTGAGTGGGGTCACTGTGGGATGAGAGAGGGGGACTCAACAGGACCCATCTACAGGTGAGCGGGGTCACTGTGGGGTGAGGGAGGGAGGGACATGAGTACTGGTGGACTCAACATTACCCATCTACAGGCGAGAGGGGTCACTGTGGGGTGAGGGAGGGACATGAGGGTTGGGGACTCAACAGGCCCCATCTAGAGGTGAGCGGGGTCAATGCTGGGGACAGTGGAGAGACACGAGGGGTGGAGGACTCAACAGGCCCCATCTAGAGGTGAGCGGGGTCACTGCTGGGGACAGTGGAGAGACAAGACGGGTGGAGGACTCACCTGGACCCATCTACAGTCGAGAGGGGCCACTGTGGGGTGAGGGAGGGACATGAGGGTGGGGGACTCAACAGGCCCCATCTAGAGGTAAGCGGGGTCACTGCTGAGGACAGTGGAGAGAGACGAGGGGTGGAGGACTCAACAGGACCCATCTAGAGGTGAGCGGGGTCACTGTGGGGTGAGGGAGGGACATGAGGCTGGGTGACTCAACAGGACCCATCTACAGGCGAGAAGGGTCACTGTGGGGTGAGGGAGGGACATGAGACTGGGTGACTCAACATTACCCATCTACAGGCGAGAGGGGCCACTGTGGGGTGAGGGAGGGACATGAGGCTGGGGGACTCAACATGCCCCATTTAGAGGTGAGTGGGGTCTCTGCGGGGGACAGTGGAGAGACAAGAGGGGTGGAGAACTCAACAGGACCAATCTACAGGCGAGAGGGACTACTGTGGAGTGAGGGAAGGACATGAGGCTGGGTGACTCAACAGGCCCCATCTAGAGGTGAGCGGGGTCACTGTGGGGTGAGGGATGGACATGAGGCTGGGTGACTCAACAGGACCCATCTACAGGCGAGATGGACCACTGTGGAGTGAGGGTGGGACATGAGGCTGGGTGACTCAACAGGCCCCATCTAGAGGTGAGCGGGGTCACTGCGGGGGACAGTGAAGAGACAGGAAGGGTGAAGGACTCACCAGGACCCATCTACAGTTGAGAGGGGCCACTGTGGGGTGAGGGAGGGACATGAGGCTGGGGGACTCAACAGGACCCATCTACAGGTGAGTGGGGCCCCTGCAGGGGACAGTGGAGGGACAAGAGGGGTGGAGGACTCAACAGGACCCATCTACAGGCGAGAGGGACTACTGTGGAGTGAGGGAGGGACATGAGGCTGGGTGACTCAACAGGCCCCATCTAGAGGTGAGCGGGGTCACTGCGGGGGACAGTGGAGAGACAAGATGGGTGGAGGACTCAACAGGACCCATCTACAGGTGAGCGGGGTCACTGTGGGGTGAAGGAGGACATGAGGCTGGGTGACGCAACACGACCCATCTACAGGTAAGATGGGCCACTGTGGGGTGAGGGAGGGACATGAGGCTGGGTGACTCAACAGGCCCCATTTAGAGGTGAGCGGGGTCACTGCGGGGGACAGTGGAGAGTCAAGAGGGGTGGAGGACTCAACAGGACCCATCTACAGGTGAGCGAAACCCTGCGGGGGACAGTGGAGGGACAAGAGGGGTGGAGGACTCAACAGGACCCATCTACAGGTGAGAGGGACCACTGCAGGTGGCAGTGGAGTGGAAGGACAAGAGGAGCAGGGGACTCAACAATACTCATCTAGAGCTGAGCGGGGTCACTGCGGAGGACAGTGGAGAGACAAGAGTGGTGGGGAAGAAGACAGTGTATGTGGCCCGGGGGTGCCCCAAAAAATGGATGGCTATATGGTCTAGATGGAATGTGTATCGGGGAGGACTGTGCGAACCCCCAAATGTCCCAACGCCTGAAGAACACTGTATGATATAATTACCATTGTGTGCCGGTAATGTTGCATGACATAAAGAACAGTACTGTATTGCTGCCTTTACAAATTGATAACTAATATGATGTACGACACATGATAATGTAACGCATGACTTTGTTGTTTACGTTTAATAAACAGAATTTATTTAAAAAAAAAAAAAAAGTGTGGTGGGGAACTCAACAGGACCTATCCACAGGTGAGCGGGGTCACTGCGGGGGACAGTGGAGGGACAAGAGGGGTGGAGAACTCAACAGGACCCATCTACAGGCGAGAGGGACCACTGTGGGTGACAGTGGAGTGGAAAGACAAGAGGAGCAGGGGACTCAACAATCCTCATCTAGAGGTGAGCGGGGTCACTGCAGGGGACAGTGGAGAGACAAGAGTGGTGGGGAACTCAACAGGACCTATCCACAGGCGAGATGGGCCACTGTGGGGTGAGGGAGGGACATGAGGCTGGGTGACTCAACAGGCCCCATTTAGAGGTGAGGGGGTCACTGCGGGGGACAGTGGAGGGACAAGAGTGGTGGGGAACTCAACAGGACCTATCCACAGGTGAGCGGGGTCACTGCGGGGGACAGTGGAGGGACAAGAGGGGTGGAGAACTCAACAGGACCCATCTACAGGCGAAAGGGACCACTGCGGGTGGCAGTGGAGGGACAAGAGGGGTGGAGGACTCAACAGGACCCATCTACAGGCGAGAGGGACCACTGCGGGTGGCATTGGAGTGGAAAGACAAGTGGAGCAGGGGACTCAACTATACTCATCTAGAGGTGAGCGGGGTCACTGCGGGGGACAGTGGAGAGACAAGAGTGGTGGGGAACTCAACAGGACCTATCCACAGGTGAGCGGGGTCACTGCGGGGGACTGTGGACTGGAGGGAAAAGAGGGGGGAGGACTCAACAGGACCTATCCACAGGTGAGCGAGGTCACTGCGGGGGACACAGTGGAGAGACAAGGGGGGAGGACTCAATAGACCCAATCTAAAGGAGAGTGGGTCACTGTTGTGAGGGAGGGACATGAGGGCTGGGGGACTCAAAAGGCCCCATCCACATGAGAGTAGGTCTCTGAGGGCAAGGACACGATGGGTGGAGGGCTCAAGGAGTTTCATCTCTGAGAAGCCCCACTGCAGAGTAAAGGCTGAGTGCAGGAACACAAAGTCAGGATATAAAACCTAACACAGCCAGTGTGGTCGTCTGCACTAAAAAAATACTTTATTGCTTCCCAAAGGAACCCTTCTATGCAATCTTAGAATAACAACACATTAAGGAAAAATACAATAAGGGTCTAGACCCATGAAGTGGCGGCCGCCACAAACAAAGGGTGGTGAGGCGGCTGGAGGGAACGAGGGAGGGGTCACGCAAGGGGGAGGGTTTATAAATACTATATTTTTCCAAAACAACTTACCTTCAGCTGCCGGCCGCCTCCAGTGTCACATCACACTGCCTCTCCTCTTCCTGGGTCCCACCAGCCTCCGGGACAGACTCCCATCCAATCCTTGCGCTGCAGAGCAGCGCGGGGACTGGCCTGAGCGGGCTAGAAAGACGATCCGCTCAGGCCAGGGAGTCTGTGGGGTTTCTCCAGGCTGGAGAAAACCTTAGTGCGCATGTGTGTTTTGGTCGGCCTGAGACAGCCGGGCAAACACACATGAACACTTAGGGAGTGGAGTGCACGTAGCACTCCTCCTCCTCCCCCCTCCCATGCCTCGGCCCGCCCCTCCCTACAGCGCTGGCTCAGAGTCGGCAAATGAAATAAACTGATGCAAGAACATCATTTTATTTTTCATTTGCTGGCTCTGAGCCAGGCAGTGGGGCAACACTCCTCCGCCATTGCGGAGAAGCCGCCACTGAAACCATGGCTTACAGTTTGCATGCAGCTCCTTGATGCCGGTAGACAGATCACTGCGCTATATTAGAAGGATTGCAGTTTATGAACTGGAAGTAACAAAATGGTCTGAGTGTCTAAAGCAGTAGCCCGCTCGCCTAGCTACATAAAATACAAATCTGTGGTCTGCCTGTTACACAATGTGCTTTGCAGCAGGTGCATTAACCCTCTACGCTACATTTTGAGCCAAACTGTGACTGGACAAAAGACAGCACTCTCCCTGAACTGTATCAATCACCAGAGTTATTTTTATGATTGTAGGAGAGTAGGGTCTGCAATCCTATGGTCACCCCAAATTTTTGCTTTTTGCTTCACTGGTTTTTGACATATTGAGGCTGTGGGCCTGCTAATCAGACCCCCAGCCTGCTGTTCTCTCTAACTAAATTGACACTATGCACCCTAGGTGCATAACCAATTGGAATGGGATCACCCTGTGAGCCCCTGTACCAGTGTACACTAGGTACCCAGGGCATTGGTGTATCTAAGGCCTACCAGGGGCTGAAGCATGTATTGTGCCACCCCTGGCCTGGCCTAACAAATTTGACACAACTGGCAGATCACTCAGCTGGGGTAAGTTGGTGTAACCACCTCTTACTTAGGTGTAGTATACCTATACCTAACCTTAAATGGGACACATGTTAACCTATAAGTCACTCCTATGGCAGGCCTTAACAATCCTGAAGGCAGAGTGCTTGGTTCCATGTGAGATGGTGCTCTGGCATGAGCTGAGCCTGTCTGCAGTGGTCGGAACAACTTCCTTCTACCGTTTCCAGATATAGCCATACCATATACTCTTAAGTGCATTATGAACCTCGCGGTTAAATGCTATCTTTGGTTTGGCTTTATCAAAACATGTCGAGTAAGGTGTCATACGAATTGGAATACTAACCCCTCGCCAATTCTGGCGACGGGGTTAGCATTCCACCCTTCTAGAGGGACACGACATGTACAGTACCTGAAACCCGGGTAAAATCAGACATAGCCTCAGCTCCACAAAATGGATGCTGCCACCACAGACACAAGTCTGCCCTCCTGCTGCTGGGAGTCCTTCCAGCTTGGGAGACGTGGACAAAGGGTTTCCTGCCAGGGGAGGTGCGAGCACCACCCCAGACAGGATTTTGTGTATTGGTCAGGTAGGGCTTGAAAGGAACCAGACATGCCTGAGGCTCACAAGGAGCCTCGGTGCATAGGCCAGTTCAAACCGGTCCTGGGGCACACCAGCCCCGGACCTGGGGCGAGCTGGACAAAGGATTGGGGGTGTAACCACCCCCCTTCCTGGTCCCACCCTTAAGGAAGGACCTAGCAGGTAGTCCGGCCCCTAGAATCCGCTTAAAGGTAGGAGCTGTGTCCTAAGACTTCAGACATCCTGGAATCAACTTACTACAAAGAAGAAGACGGGAACTTCGACGCTCTGCTGCACAGAGGACTGAAGGAAATCTCCCCTATGGTCAGGGAGTGACCATCTTGCTAACGCAAGCACCAACCAGCTATTCAACGTCTGCTTTGCCGCTGCCTCCCCCCGGAGCCCGAGCCCAGAGCCTGACAAGACCTGGACCTCCAGACCTCTGACTGCCCGATCCACAGTCCCTGCAGAGAAGGAACCCGTGGAGGCACCGAGACACGTGGAGCCAGCCATCTTGGAAGACCGACGACAAGCTGCAAGCGCAACGACAGAGGCTCCCTCCAAGTTGTGCTTTGGGTCCTGAGAAGCCCAATCACCGAGCAGCATCTGCACCAAAGGTGAGCCCTCCAGCATCTCCACGATCTGCGTGGGGCCCCTCTGCACTTTGCATCTCGACGCGCCTGCCCGGTCCCTAGCCCGTTGGCTAGTGGCCATTTTGGCGACCTATTTTGAAATCAACGATGCTGGTCCGGTTGCTCCAGACTGGCCCTAGCTGCTCTCCAAAAGAGCAGCCCCTCTGACCTTGCTGGTCAGAACAATCAGCTTTCCTCTTTTTCCATGACTCCTGCCTTTGCCAAGGCTTGTTTGCTTCTTTCGAGTCGCCAACACTGCCGACAGCGAGAGCCTGCGTGGGACAGCTCGTGACTTGACTCCTGGACGTCGTCGACCTTCAGGGACCACGTGGCTGCGGAGACAAGCTACACCTCCTCACCTGTTTGCACCCGACATCGCCTGGTACCTACCTGGTGCCACGCCGGTCACTGGCTAGTGACTGTGAACACTGTCCCCTCTGCTTT